>NC_085843.1:196185594-196834094 GCF_035594765.1 Anolis carolinensis
CCAAATCTTTTTTGCAGGGTTCACTGGACCCAAACCACACAGCAATTTCAATGTGCTTAGGCATGCCTAACTCTTCACAGAATCAGGTGAGCTTGCCTCATGCTTTGGGTGTGGATGTTAATATTTCTGCTTACTCCACCGCCACAAGGCCTATTGAAGTGAAGTGAAGGCTATTGCTTGCAGCACAGAAAAATCTGAGAATTGGAACTGGCCAAACACAAGCACTGTTATGTTTCCATTTGCGACTTTAAGATTAAGCAACAATACATGATAAAGCATATTAAAACTAATTATGTTAAAAACCATTTCCATCTCACTGACATAGTCGAAATCCATTGTCATTTAACATGAGAGGTGAGCACAGGGCTGAATTAATGCTATTTACAATAGAACCACTGCGCTTAACATCTAAGGATGAATCTACACTGTAGAAATTATATAGTTCGATAACATTTTAACTGCCTTGACTCATGCTCCAGAATCAATATAATTGTAGTTTTACAAGATCTTTAGCCTGGTGCCAAATCCCAGGATTCTACAGTACTGATCCTGGCTTTAAAAATATTTAACAAGTGAAGTACTATATATGGCATCAAAGAAGTTACCCTGTGGCAAAGTATTTCATACGTTGAAGTAACCCACCTTAAAGAAAATATCAAATGAAAAATTGCACTATTATTTCCAAATATGTTTTATGAACAACATAATTTTGTGTATTGTGACTTGGGATTTAAACAAATCATACTTTGGGGAGACTCAAAATCAATTACGAACCAATTGAAAGTCCATTAACTCTAAGCATGAATTAAACTTGGATATAAACTGACATTCCTAAATATAAACTTGAATGAAACTGAATCAAAACATCATTTTTATATAATTTTCCCAGGTAAAAACCACAACGTCATGTGGAATCACATAGTGCTGGCATATGCAGTGCTGACTTGCTAGTGCCTTGAAAGATTCCTATGGCAACAGAATCCATCTGACATCCAGTTAAAACACATGAAAGCATCCTTGAGACTTAGGTACAAACAAACCTATTCATAATGCTGGCAACATAACACCAAGAAAAGCTCAAAAAAGATCCTGTTTCATTTGCCCTAACCATTACAGCTTTTAATTTATATGCTGCTTTTCCATGCAGTTTGCCTAAAGCAGCTCACAAATCTTTACACATAATAAAAGTGAAAATATGTGCATGCGTGTGTGGCTAAAGTGTCCACTTATACAGACAGGCTCCCATTTCCACAAATAGCTATAGCTCCCAATATTCAGGAGACACCAATGGCCCTCCCTCAAATGACATTGCAGCTTATAGAGAGCCATAAAAATGTACAAGAGCCTTGCCAATGTCCTCCATAAAAACAATACTGCCCACCACCCAAGTGAAGGCTTTCATATGGGGACAATTTCATCCTAGATTTTCTGTTTTTCCTCCCAGTGTTTCTTAAAGTCTCTACTGGTGTGGAATTTGCATGACTTCGCCCACTGTCTCTCCCATAGCCTTTTCCTATTCATTTCTATGGCACACAGCAAACAGAGGAACTGATCAGCAACTGAACATATTGGAGAGGTTTAGGGAGAATCCACCATAATTTATATGAGTTGTAGGTACTGGGATGTATAGTTCACCTGCAATCTAAGAACACTCTGAATTCCACTAACAATGGACCTGGAACTAACTTGGCACACAGAACCCCCATGACCAGCAAAAATACTAGAGGTCTTTGGAGGGATTTATAGGAGTTGTAGTTCACCTACATCCAGAGCGCACTATGAACCCAAACAATGATGGATCTGGACCAAGCTTGGCATGCATATCCACTATGCCCAAATTTAAATACTGGTGGGTTTTGAGGGGAATTGGCCTGGACATTTTGAAGTTGTAGATATTGTGATTTATAGTTCACCTGCAATCAATGAACACTCTGAACTCCACCAAAGATGGAATTGGACCAAACGTGGCGCACAGAGCCCCCATGACCAGCAAAAAATGCTGGAGGTATTCGGGGAAAATTCACCTTGATTTGGGGGAGTTGTAGTTCACCTAAATGCAGAGAGCACTGTGAACCCAAACACCGATTGATCTGGACCAAACTTGGCACACATACCTGATATGCCGAAATGTGATTACTGGAAGTGTTTGGGAGGAATTGACCTTCTTTCTGGACCTGTACTTCATCCACAACCAGAGATACTGTGACCTTCACTGATGATGGACCTGGACCAAACTTGGCACACAGAACCCCCATGACTAACTAAACCTACTGGAGGGGTTTGAGAGGACTGACTCACCATAGTGGGTGTTGTAGTTTACCCTACAGACAGAGAGCACACTGAACACTATAGTTTCTCGGGGTTAACCTGGCATGATGCCAGTTGTAGTTAATTCAAACCTTATGCATTTTGTACAATTAAAAAAATAACTTTTTCAAATATCCTGGGCAATGCCAGATACTCAAACTAGTCATAAATAAAAATGCCTCCCTGTTTAGCATAGAAAAATTAGAAATTTTAAAGTTAAAAAGTGAAACAATTGTAAAGGTCAATAAAAATGTGCATCGTAAAATAGTTATGAATATACCATGCATTAATCGGCTGTTCAGATCCCAACAGCAATCTATTTCTATAATATAATTTATATAAACTCAAACACTATGTAACAAAATAAGAAAAAAAATCAGTTCCTGGTTTGAACGTGTTTTTTCCTGTTTAATTGTGCGGTACTTACTTTGAAAGTACAGTAGAGTCTCACTTATCCAACGTAAACGGGCCGTCAGAACGTTGGATAAGCAAATATGTTGGATAATAGGAGAGATTAAGGAAAAGCCTATTAAACATCAAATTAGGTTATGATTTTACAAATTAAGCACCAAAACATCATGTTATACAACAAATTTGACAGAAAAAGTAGTTCAATATGCAGTAATGTTATGTAGTAATTACTGTATTTACGAATTTAGCACCAAAATTATCACGATGTATTGAAAACATTGACTACAAAAATGCATTGGATAATCCAGAACATTGGATAAGTGAGTGTTGGATAAGTGAGACTCTACTGTAGTTATATTCTAGAAACTTCGCTTTTGTGGTTGCCACAAACTATGTTTAATTGGTTGAGACTCTATGAGATATTCACTGAAAAACTATAGCAAAATGTGCTGCAGGATCTCCCGCAAAAACAAATGTTTGCAGTTTAATAAACTTTTTCCATGTTTTTATGATATAACGAATTAGGAAATGACATTTATAATCCATGAACAAAAATCATGTTATATAGTGTAACAGATATATGGTATAGTTTGAGCATAAAAATGAGATAGTACTGCTTTTTCTTTGGAAATATCTTAATGTGCAATTAATTAATTCCACAGTACTTAACTTGGTATTTTAGCATGCACAAAATATAAGAAAGCCATCAGTCTATACTTTCAATTGCCCCTTCTCTCCCTGTATAGTCTCTCCCTGTGTAATGAATGTAATAGTGGTAATTAAATGAAAACAAAGACTTGAACCACAACAGTACTCCTACTTTCCTGTTTCACTACAAAAAAAAAGATTTTAAAAGATAAGGAGTGTTTCAGCAGAAATCCAAGAGTATAAAATCGGGTTGTTGTTTTTTTTCAGAAAAAAAGCAAAGCACAATGAAGTCTATGCCCTCCATGCAAATGGGATCTTTTCTTCAAAATGTACAGATTCATACTTTCTCAAAGACCAGCTTTGTTCTTTAATCTTCCATACTAAAACTGCTTTCCCTCAATTTAAAAGGTCAGTGTTTTTTCAAGATGGTGATATATATGGAGGTTTCTTTATCACAGACTACAATCCAACATTGTGTTTTACATTTTAGTTGCATTACTCCTTTTAATTCAACACCCGTGTGCTGAAAGAAAGTTTAAATGAGGCCATATGAATCAAGTGGGAGGAAGAACAATTAATACACACTGGAGGAACCCCAATGTTCACAAAAGGAGAAAAGTATTTTTAATGGCAAAATTGGGGAACCACCTCTAACAGAAATGAGTTTGGTTCTACATGTTCAGTACTCATCTGCAGTCACTGATGATAGATGAAAGCAGACCAAAAATGGGAATCTGCGGAGGCGACAAGGACAGAAATTGATTATCAAAGCTCATAATGGCAACCTTATAGGCACATTATTTTTACATATTACAAGATTTTGTTATTGGACCACTTACACTTCCTTTTAAAAATCTGGAGTTGGCCATTTAGGACAAGCTCTGGTTCTTCCTGCTTCTATACAATATAGGGACATAAAGATCAAACAAAAGGAAGAACTTCTTTCACACAGTATAGTGTTCAATTGTGCAATTCACTACAATGTGTAGTGATGGTTTTTAAAGAAGGATTAGATAAATTCATAGCAACCAAAGCCATTCATATCCAGTATCATAGGCAGCATGATAAAATTTACTAGGAACATAAGACAGAAGATCTAGCCGAGCTTCCCACAAGCAACTCATTTGCTACTATATGAAATGAATGTGGAAATGAAATGACCTAGATACAGAGGACTTTCATCTGATCCAGCATGAGTCTTCTATTAATTAATAATGAAATAAATTATCTGGAACATTGTAATCTGGTAACATCACTTTATCCATAAATTGTCTAAACAAAGACTGTGGAAAGCAAAAAATTGAAAACTGGTCAAATAAAAGTGAATTGTGTTGTTAAATTAGCCTTGGAGCTCTAATTTTGTATTAATAGCTGAAAAGATTTGGTTGCCCAATTTCCCTCTGTTACTCAAATGTCACCAGCATTACTTTCTCTAGATTTGTTTTAAAAATTATCTTTAAAAATGGGGACTGCAACTTCATTTTAGATAGAGGTAAATTTTTTTTGTAGGTGTGAAGATGTTTTCCAAAAATGGCCAAAGGAAGTCCAGGTCAACGTCCTGTAAAACATTAACTTTGAGTTACTCTATTATGCTTTGGTCAGACATAATCTGTCCAATTTTAGGGACCACAATTCAAGAAGGATACTGACAAGCTAGAAGGTTTTCAGAGTAAGGTGACCAAGATGATCAAAGATCTGGAAACTAAGTCCTATGAGGAATGAATGAGAGGATTGTGAATGTTTAGCTTAGAGAAAAGAAGGCTGAAAGGGGACATGATCGCCATGTTTAAGTATTTGAAAGGATGTCAAATTGAAAGAGAGACAAGCTTGTTTTATGAAGTAGATTTTCAGATGATAAAACGGTTTCTTATAAGAAGAAATCGTTTAAGACATGAAACAATGGATTCAAATTGGAGGAAGAAAGATTCCATCAAACTTTAGGAAGAACTTCCTGACTGTAAGAGTCGTTTAGCAGTAAAATATGCTGCCTGAGAGCAAGATGGAGGTCTCCTTCTCTGGAGGTTACAAAGCAGAGACTGGATGGACATTTGTTGAGGGTGCTTTGATTGTGCTTTTCCTACATGGCAGAGGGTTGGACTTTGTGGTCTCTTCCAACTCTAAGATTCCATAAATTGTCACTACATTTTATTTTCAAAGTCAACCACAGAAGAATGATAAACATCACTTCAATGCTTAAAAATCAATGCATGATTTTATTCTGGATACTTGGGAAAAGAAAACTGTCAGAAAGCTCTTTTCACACAAGGAATAAATGTAATAACTGGGAAAGATCACAGCTAGAAGCGGGCATCTCTTCCTTTAAGAAATCACTTTATCATCTGAAAATCTGCTCTGATCCTCAGACCTCCCCAGTTATTCCCTGAGGAGACTGGATAACCCGTACTTGGCACCACTTGAGCAAATATCAAATAAAAGAAAAGGCTGAGAAAAGACTGAAGAAGGCCCAACCAGGGTGCGGCTTCTCCCACACACATGCATTCCTGTCTGCTTCTGTCTAAAGCCAACAGGCCTCTTCTAGTGCAGTCCTGTCAGAGCATGGAAAAGTAACTTTTTTGAAGAGAGTTCTTATATTGGCTATTCTGGCTGGAAAAGCTATGTACCTAAAATGTAACTTTCTCAAGTTGTGATCCTGCTGGATGAATCAAACACACAAAAATCACAGCAAGCTCACTTTTGTCAACTGACAACAACATCAATGCTCTGCAACTGTATAGGTTCTTGAAATGAAGTTCTCGTAATGCAAAAACGGAAACGACTTTTTCAACTTCTATAGTCAAATGAACACAGAAAGCCAACTGTTGCCAACACAGATGGCGTTAAGAACATTATTCAGTATTATTTCCTGGCATATGCACATAGCAATTAGTCATTTTAGGTGGACAATCTGTTTTAGGTGGGTACTTTGCAAGAGGAAGAGGTGGAGCATAGGTGGATTAGAAACAGTACTGACAGATTTAAAAGCCTGAAACCCTCTGATCTTTTTCATTCCTTCAGAACTCTTGTATGAATTTGGACATGGAAGAGGAAAACTCTTAACTGTGGCCTCATCCTACTTCTGACTTTTATCTGACCCACCCAGTCATCTCCAAACCATTCAATGTCAGGAAAACTGCCTTATAGCATTTTGTGCCATGGTTCCCAAAAAATGTAGGCATTGTCCCTCACATCTGATTTCATAGAATGTAGTATATAGTTGGCCCTCTGTACACACAGATTTTGTATACATGGATTCAACCCTCCATGGCTTGAGTATTAAAAAAAGCCACACGAATGTTGATTTTGCTATTTTATATAAGGGACATCTTTTTGTTAAACCATGTGTATAATGAGGCTTGGGTATCCACAAATTCTGGTATCCACAGGGTATCCTGGAACCAAAACCCCAGTGGATGCCATGGGTCCACTTTACATGGTTTCTCATACTCCAACATGGAAACGATGGAGGAGAAGGGAGCAGAAAAAAGAGTGCCTTCAACCTTTATCGTGTCACATAGGATTCTCAGAAGAGGGAGGCACTTCCTACCACAATCTAAACTATTTCAAGACAAAAGCTATTATAACACTATCACCCTGTCTCAGTCACTGTATTTTATAGAGGTTTTAAATAATGATAATGTCCCCTACTCAGATACCTCCCTTGCTGTTCTGTTTACATCAGGGGTCCCCAAACAAAGGCCCACGGGCCAGATGCAGCCCTCCAAGGGAATTTAAGAAAAGGATGGTAGCTTTCTCTTGAGCTCCCCAAGCCCTGCTAAACTTCCTCCAGGATTATTTATATCAGGGGTCCCCAAACTAAGGCCCGCAGGCCAGATGTAACCCTTCAAGGTCATTTTCCGCCCCCCACTCTAGACTTAGGATCACCCGAAATCTGAAACAACTTGAAGGCACGGAACAACAATCCTAATTAATTTAACTATCTCATCAGTCAAAAGCAGGTCCACACTTCCCACTGAAATACTGGTAAGTTTATGTTCATTAAAATTATTCTGCGTTTCAAATATTGTATTGTCCTTTCATATATATTTTTTGCACTACAAATAAGATATGTGCAGCGTGCAAAGGGATTTACTCATTTTTTTTTCAAACAATAGTCTGGGGCCCCCAACAGTCTGAGGAACTATGAACTGGCCCTTTGTTTAAAAAGTGTGGGGACCCCTGGTTTACACCATCTTTTTTCCTTACTGCAGAACATCTGCACAGGAGAAGAAAGATAAAACAACTGCATAATTGAGAGAACTGAGAAGCCTTCTCTGCATTTGTTACTGGGCCTCTGCACGGAATAGGGAGAAAGAGAACTGAAACGGGAGAATCAAGCATCCCTGATGGGAGCAAAAATAACAATAAGATAAAGGTTTCCCCTGACGTTAAGTCCAGTCATGACAGACTCTGGGGGTTGGTGCTCATCTCCATTCCTAAGCCGAAGAGCCGGCGTTGTCCATATACACCTCCAAGGTCATGTGGCCGGCATGACTGCATGGAGCACAGTTACCTTCCCGCTGGAGCGGTACCTGTTGATCTACTCACATTTGTATGTTTTCGAACTGCCAGGTTGGCAGGAGCTGGGGCTAACAGCGGGTGCGCATTCCGCTCCTGGGATTTGAACCTGGGACTTTTTGGTCCGCAAATTCAGCAGCTCAGTGATTTAACACACTGTGCCACCAGGCCCCTCCCCCTAAAAAAATAACAATACTGTAAAGTAAATCGTAGCCTTCTCCAGCTTTCTTGCACAAGAGCCTTCTCGTGTTGCTACTGGACTACACTGAGCAATTAACTTCTCATATATTTGTATCAGAGGGCATAGAGGATCCAACAAAGATGGTTCATTCCATTTTATTTTGTCTTTACTCATTTTATGCTTTTAATGAGTTTTTATGATCATTGTAATGTATTGTTTTATAATGTCGATTTTACTGTGTTTTATTCATTGTAATATGTCTTAACTGTTGTACTTGTTTTGTTAGCCGCCCCGAGTCCCTGTTGGGAGATGGTGGAGGGGTAGAAAAATAGTTACTTACTTACTTACTTACTTACTTACTTACACAGACAGGACCTTGATGGTGCAACCATATAAGACAGTTTCCCAAAAGTCCCATTGAGGACACATACATACTGTAGAAATAAAGCTGTTTGCCACCACTTTAACTGCCATGATTCCATACTATGGAAATAAAGAAGTTGTAATTTTGCCTCACTAAACTATGAATCCCAACTAAATTATGAGCCATGACTATTAAAGTGGTGTCAAATTGCATTAATTCTAAAGTGTAGGGCCAGCCTGAGCTAAATTGGACCTAGATAAATTATGCATAAGACTTCAGCCTGCTTCTTTCATACATACAAAAATTCATACATCTAATTAGGAAGGAAAATGGTGCCTTTTGAAGGAACAGTACAGCACAACGTATTCATTCCAACAAGGCATCCATTAAACTAATGGATATGTATTACGAGTCACTTAGCCCTTGTAAAAATGAAGCTCTTCATTTTTAACACAATGAAATTAAGCTGGTACAATATGAGATCATTGTGTAGGCATCAGCCTTCTCCATCATTTTACTTCTTTCTCTTTTATAAAACTCCCTCAAACCACTACTTCATAGAAAGGCATTCTTCATATACAGACCAAAAAAAATAAAAGCAGTCCGGGGGAAGTAATGCCAGTAAAATTGTGTGTTATGTAATCTCATTAAATTCAATTCAAGCAATTCTGCATAGTAAGCAAATATTTTGTACAAACTTAGATGTTTACAGAATCACACCCATGGACCCTGAGGCCAAGATGTTGAAGTCAAATTCTTAGTCACTCATTCACAATTTAAAAGAGTTTTAAATTAACTTAAAAGTAGAGAGTAGCATTTTTTAACCTTTGACTCTTCCTTGAGAAAATACTAAACTGTACTAATCACTGGTTAGATGGGCCACAGAGTTGGAAGCAGCTGTGTAGGTCATTTGAGCCAATCTGTTACTTAGTACAAGGAATCTACAAAAGTGCATTCCCCCAAAGATGTGTGTTGTCAGATTCATTATGGGAATCGAAATTCAGATCACATCTATTCTAACCTGGTTGTACTGGAGCTAATCTAAACTACTGATCTAACTGAAAAAAATGGAAATCCAAAGCTTGATGGAATAACTCTCTTGTCTTAAGAACTTCCCAATGATCAGTCCTTGACCTTTTTCCAAATTGAAAGTTATTTTATGATGGTGGTAAGGATAATGAGGATCTTATGGGTTATGATCTTGAATGGGTACAATTGGTTAATTTATCAGCTTTTAGTCCATTGACTATCCATGTAATTTATTATCGGAAGTGTTGCCTTATAGATATTATATAACATTTGTATTCATTTTCATCATCATCATCATCATCATCATCATCATCATCATCTTTATTTGTAGCCCACCCTATCTTCCCGAAGGCACTCAGGGCGGTTTCCAACACATATGGCAAAAAGATATATTAACAAATTCCTTCAGAAAATACATTTGTATACTGTATTTAACATTTGTATATTTTTATTTGAAAGTAGTAGCAAATAGCCAATGATTTACCTTTCATGATGTATTTTTGCTTCCCTGACTGGGGAGCCATCATTTGAATTTTTTGATTGAGAGATCAAAATGTTGTTGGTAGTTCCCATTTCAGATTTGAAGTCACTCCACATCTGACTCCAAACTGAGATGAATTCAATGAACTTTATAACCAGTAAACTTTATAACTTTCTGTAATAGGTATGTTTGGTAGAACAAGGAGAGAAGATATTCCTAGGGACAGCTTCCAAGCCATGGGAAGCTGTACTAGCAAACAGAAATCTGTTTTATTTTCAAAAATGGGCTGGCTGTTGCAGCTCTTAAAACTGATATGTCACTGTTCCTATAACAATATTTCCTTATTAAAATTTGTCTATTTGTGCTATGAGGTTTTGTAACATATCATTCTAAAGCTACCCAATTCCACAAAATTCCTACTGGCATGAAATTAACTAGTCCTCATATTGGTAGATTAAGAAGTGAAACCAATATTTCTATTTACTGTCTTCTGAGAAATTAGTATTGCTTTTCTTACTTCTTTCACTTTGGTCTTCAGACGCAGAACACACTCTAAAAACAAACAAAAATGCACTGCCTAAACAAAATGTTAAACCACCTCCTATCTGTGATCCTCCTATCAATTACAGTAGAGTCTCACTTATCCAAGCCTCGCTTATCCAAGCCTCTGGATTATCCAAGCCATTTTTGTAGTCAAAAATGTTTTCAATATATCGTGATATTTTGGTGCTAAATTCGTAAATACAGTAATTACAACATAACATTACTGCGTATTGAACTACTTTTTCTGTCAAATTTGTTGTATAACATGATGTTTTGGTGCTTAATTTGTAAAATCATAACCTAATTTGATGTTTAATAGACTTTTCCTTAATCCCTCCTTATTATCCAAGATATTCGCTTATCCAAGCTTCTGCCTGCCTGTTTAGCTTGGATAAGTGAGACTCTACTGTAATTTATATTTCTTCTAACTAGAGAATATAATATTGGCTATCCACCATGATAAAACAACAATTCTTCACCATTACAGGAACGTGCGCAATTCAAGGACTACTCAAGCAAGGCATATAAAAGTGTTATTGTTAGAGTATGAATTCATAGCAATACATATTTCATCTTCTATTCTTTTCAAGGAAAGCAAAGATCAAGTACAACCTTCTCTTTTATTACCAGTATCATTACAAGTATAGGCTTTAAAAAACCCTCAAATAATTCTACTAATCCTACTAAAACATTTTCAGGTATCAGCTGTGACTATCAATTAGTAAAGACTGCAATTTTATGCAAACGTACAAGACAGCAAGATCCACCTACATTGCTGGAGTCTCCTTTAACAGAAGTGTACCCAGAAATTTGAAAGATATTGATACCTCTCAATTTCTGACATTCAAAATATCATATTTGTTTCTTTAGCAAAATCTATGTGTGAAACGGACTGGGATTATGGATGGCCACTGAATGCAAATAGATCTGTCTAGCCATCCACACACATATTCTGTGTTATATATTTAGTTCTACATCTGTAGTATTTTGTTTTAGACCAGGAAAACCTGGTCCCAGAAAGTGAACTGGGATCTACTGGCAGATCCCTGTGTGATCAGCAAAAGTTTGTGATTTCAAATTGTTTTAGTAGAACAAAATTAAGACAGGCCGCTAAAATAAGGGAGGCTTAGAGGCTGGTCAAGACTGGAGTCAATTCTGATGCTGAAAACAGGCTCAGTGTACTCAAAAGCCTGCTGTTATTTACTTCTATACTCTTTTCTTTAATTCAATACATACTGTGTTTGTATCTGGCTCTGGTTGATGGATCTTGTGCTTCCAATAAAAAAATAGATCCAACAAACTCGAAGACTTCTCAACGCAAATGTTTTAAAGAGGAATACTTTAATATGCTCAAAAGATAGACTGGGATTAAAGTGACATAGGGATTATACTAACATACTGAAAGACTAAATAACTCCTAACAAGTTCAGTACTCATCAAAAGTAAATGAAGAGATAAAGATAAGAACGGATTGGTCAAGCTTTAAAGACTTTATAAGCAAGAATGGAAACATATTCACAATTGATTTATCTGAAGTGTGAAAGATTTTAACTGCGAAAAGGTCAACTGGACTTTGAAATGGATGAAACTACGAAAATATAGCTTCTCAGGAGGACAAATGGAAGTTTTTTTTGTTTCTTATTATTATTATTGTTCTTTTCTTCTCTCTATATCCTCTCTACCCATCCCTTACCTATCTTACCCAACCTCTTCCCTCACAGAATTGTTTTCCTTACTTTAGCTGTAAAATAACACTTGAAAAGCAATAAAAACTATTTTAAAAAAAGTAAATGAAGAGACATAACTTGTATACAGTTTTGAAATCTAGAAGCTGTTAACAATGTTTTCATACAGAGAAAAGTCCCAGAATCGTAGAACTATAGCGTTGGAAGGGGACCAATGGATCATCAGGTACAACACCTTGCTTGATGCAGGATATCTGGCTAGAGCATTCCCAGCAGGTAGGTGTTTTTGAAGAAATCCAGAAAAGAAGACCTTACCACCTCTCTAGGTACTTGGTCCCACTGTTGATCAACACTAAATGACAAGATTTTTCTTCTAATGCTCCACTGAAATTGACCCTCCTGTAACTTAAAGCATTAGACATAGATCTGTCCTCTGGAGCAGCTGAGAACAAGCTTGCACCCTCCTCTTTGGGTCAGCCCTTTAATCATGTCACGTTCAGTCTTCTCTTTACCAAGCTGCACATGCCCAGATCCTTCAATAACAATCCTAAGGTCCTTTTCACATGTAGTACTGCTGAGCCAAGTATGTCTCATTCTATATCAATCTATTTGATTTCTGTAGCCTAAATGTAGAAGTTTGCATTTGCCTCTGTTTAATTTCATTTCACTGATATCAGTCCAGTTTTCTAATTTATCAACGTCTTTTTGAATTCTCTTCCTATCTTCCAACTACCTCTCAGCTTTGTGCCATTTGTACATTTAATGAGGATTCCCCATACTTCATTGTCTAAATTATTGCTAAAAACATTTAAGAATGTTAGTCCCAGAACAGAACCTTGTTGGCACTTGAGACTTCCTTCCAGTTAGAAGCAAATCCATGGATGACAATTCTTTGAGCACAGTTTTCCAACCAAACATGGATCCAACTAGTGGCATTTCCATGTTCAGTAAATTGCTAATCAGAAAATGCTTTGCTGGAATCTAAGTAAATGACATTATGCTGTCGTACCCAAGCTGCTTTAAATGTCTTTGGCACTAACTTGTCTTAACTTTCTATCAGCTTGGGGGTGCTGGTTTGCCTTCCTGTTTGAGCAAGAAACCCCACGGAATCAATGTCCACTCTATTGCTTTCAAGAAACGATAATGATTTATTAATTGGGCTTGGGCCTATCTCCACCCAGGCACTATCTTGATTTCCTCACAACAAAGTCCATACTTAAATTTTGAAGGTAACTGCTTGTTCTTGAAGTTGCCGGTCATGGATGATTCTGGAGACGAAGAACAGATGAAAGTTTGCTCACTTTCTCTGGTAGAGGGACCTTTGGGATACCCAATGCCCAAGGTGATCAGGCTGAAGGCTGAGAGAGCAGGTCTCTCCTGGCAACTTGTTGAAGGCGCAGGAAACTCCACAGGCTGTCACTGGTCAGCGGTAGGTCAGTATAGCCGCATGAGTTCCCAGAACAGTAGTATTGACTTGAAACGGCTTGTCCAAGCCTGGATCTTGCTGAGACTAACTATAGACATGTCTTGCTTCCAAGATTTCCTGGTGGTAATAACCCTAAACTAAAGATGGCTCTATTTCCGCGGCCAAAAAGCTGGACCAAATTACTGTTCCAAACCAGAAAGGGTATGTTTAGCCTGCAGAAGAGAAGGTTGAGAGGAGACATGATAGCCATATACAAATATGTGAGGGGAAGTCATAGGGAGGAGGGAGCAAGCTTGTTTTCTGCTGCCCTGCAGACTAGGATGCGGAACAATGGCTTCACTACAGGAAAGAAGATTCCACCTGAACATCAGGAAGAACTTTCTCACTGTGAGAGCTGTTTGGCAGTGGAACTCTCTGCCCCAGACTGTGGTGGAGGCTCCTTCTTTGGAGCCTTTTAAGCAGAGGCTGGATGGCCATCTGTCAAGAGTGCTTTGAATGAGATTTTCCTGCTTCTTGCAGGGGGTTGGACTGGATGGCCCGTGAGGTCTCTTCCAACTCTACGATTCTATGATTCTATGATTCTTTAAGCTCCACCCTTATGAAACTAATAAAAAATGGCTATTTCAAGCTGTGGGCGAGACACTCTAACAAAATGAGCTGGGACTTCTACAGTTTCATCACAAAAATCCACAATATTCCTGCCATCTACTAAACTGTTAACCCGTTAAAAATATATATATGAGGTTAATTTAATCAGATTTGTTCTTGGCAAACCAATGCTAACTCCTACTAAGAACTGTATTGTCATCAAGATACTAATAGACTCCTGTGTAATCTGTTTTAATATTTTCCCTGGTACTGAGGTCAAGCTGAATTGACTCTACTGCTGGATTTTCTGTTTTGCTTTTGTTGAAGAGAAGGATGTTTCTTCATCTCCATTCATCTCCATTCATTAGCCTATCACACATACTCCTGGTTTTCTCAAAAATGATGACAAGTAGTCCTGTGCATACATCAGTGTCTTTGATATTCTGGCATGCAGTTCATCTGACCTTGCAGACCTGAACTCATCTAGGTTAACTAAATGAGCACTAGTAGATGATTTTAAAAGCATCTTTAAATATATTTGACAAATTCTGACTGCAGAAGCACTTTTCGATCTTGCTTTCTATCTGTTATAGTCACAAGCAAGCATGGAAATGCTCAGGGTGAGAGAAAAGAACAGGAATTTTATAGGGCGTTGGTGCGCTTGAGATAAATAGTTTCTACACATGTGTTTGGCCTGTCTAGCCCCCTCCCTGAGGCCACATGGCATAGCTGGCAAAGTCAAGTAAGGTTTCCTGGCACCTTATGAACAAGAAGCTGGGTGTCAGTGATACTTCCAAATTGCCTTAGTCTATCCTATAAACAGCAACTTAAGAGTATAGCCTATCCTTCTACCTTCCTAATAGTCTTACATAACAACTTTTTCAAGACCTCTGCTTATTGTTGTCTGGATAGACGAGGTTTATTAATTCCTACTTGTTCTACTTCCAGTAAAAATCAAATGGATAACACTATGTAACAAACTACGCTACATTTGATGAGATATGCTGCAGAATGTCCCGCAAAAACAAAGTTTTTGCAGATTAATAAACTTTTTCCATGTTTTTATGATACAGCTGAGAAGGAAATGACATTTATAACACAGGAACAAAAATCATGTTACTTGGTGTCATTAGTTCTCAAGACAATCTGCCTATCCTCACTGAAAAGACAAGGAAGCAAATCAAATCCCTCTCATTCCCTCCCTTTTTTCTTTCCAATTGAAAGATGCCCCATACTTTTTGGATTCTCAATGGCCATACTCCAAATTCAAAACATGACATATTTGCCTCAGTCTTTTGTAAAAGAAAAGACGTATTGGAAACTGACTAGCAGTTTGGAAAATACAGTGGCTTTCAGCACCGAGTCTATCTGGGCAAATTTTAACAACAATATGGTTAGTTAATCTGCACCATTTGGAAGCCCCAATTAAAAAACAATGGGGGGGGGTGTGAATGGGAAATATGCCTAAAATAATAAAGGAAGACAAAAGAGAATGTTGAAAGGAATTGCTCTTCTTGATTGGGCATGGAAAAGTAAATTACATAGGAGGTCAGCAAACAATAGTACGTTTCCTTGGAAAAGGCTGTGGAAAGTTCTTTAGTAAAAGTAACTTCTTTTACAACCCACTGCATCACCACTACAAAGTAACTGATTACTATTAGTACACACCTGGAAACTCATATTATTTATTGCCTAGCCTGTTGTTTTATTACTCTTGGATTAACTTTTCTTGAGAAAAAATTATCCAAATAATAAAATGGACCATAATATAGAAAATTCCCTAGGACAGTATTGTTAAGACACTTCAGGAATAAACATTACTTTGTAGGAAAAGGGAAAAAAGTGTTACTGGTCCTTTAGGTGTGTGTGAAAGGGGCTATGTCCTTCCTACCACACACAAAATAATGTGTCACAGATAATGCCATTACTTGCAATATATTACTTTCTAGCAGCTCAACCTTGGAAACAGGATAATTCAGCATGTAAAGACTAGCATTAGTGCAGCACTGGTATCTGTAGAGCTCTTATGGAACATTAGTCACAAATAAGCTTGTTAGGCTTGAACCCATTATATTCTTTGAGCAACAGAATGATTTTCATTTGCTTCTTATCTCACTTTTTACAGGTGCTGTAAACAGCCCACTTACAGACTCTGAAGCCTCCAGCTTTCATTTAGGATAAAAACACAGATAAATGACTGTGTGTGTTTGTGTATGAGAGAGAGAGAGACCTTGTAATTTTGCTCTCTCACATTCTGTATGAGAATTACTCGCTCCCTCCCCACTGCCAAGGTGACTTCCCTATCTGGAAGCTTGAGAAATGTCCCCACTCATGCACTCACTCAGCCCCCATTAATACTAATGAGGGTAATGCATTTGAACGGTGGGAACAAGATCTTTGTTTGTAAAGTACCAGTTTTTGTAACAGAATAGTTTGCCGCAAACCCTACCAAACGTTTTAATTGGATCTGGCGATCATTACCCAGACACATAAGAAACTTGGGAATACAATGCAGTGCTAGATCATTCAAAACTACCAGCCCTTCAAGAGCAACCAACAGCATCACAAACTTCATAAAGTTCAATAGCATATATCTACTAAGAGATCAGGCAGCTTTTATGTCAGTATCATTTTAAATTTAACAACAGTACAATAATGTGTTGTCGAAGGGTTTCATGGCTGGAATCACTGGGTTGCTATGAGTTTTTTGGGCTGTATGGCCATGTTCCAGAAACATTTTCTCCTGACGTTTTGCCTGCATCTATGGCAGGCATCCTCAGAGGTTATGAGGTAAATTGGAAACTAGGCTAGTGAGGTTTATATATCTGTGGAATGTTCAGGTCAGAGAAAGAACCTTTGTCTATTTGATGCAGGGATGAATGTTTCAATTGGCCACCTTGATTATAATTGATTAGCCTTTCAGTTTCAAGGTCTGGCTGTTTACTGCCTGAGGGAATCATTTGTTGGGAAGTATTAGCTGGCCCTGATTGATTCATGTCTGGAATTCCTCTGTTTTCAGAGTTTTGTTCTTTATTCACTGTCCTGATTTTAGAGTGTTTTTTTAAATACCGGTAACCATATTTTGTTCATGTTCATGGTTTCCTCCTTTCTGTTGAAATTGTCCACATGCTTGTGGATTTCAATGGCTTCTCTGTGTAGTCTGACATTAGAGTTGTTAGAGTGGTCCAGCATTTCTGTGTTCTCAAATAATACGCTACAAACTATCTACAGATCCATTAAGAAAATCCAACAAATGCTACATTCTGCAAAGAACAAGAGGGATCCTCTCAGCTCTGCAGGAGTCTACAGTGTACAGCCATGGACAAGTCTACATAGGGACCACCAAACACAGCAATGCGCAAACACGAATCAAGGAACATGAAAGGCACTGCAGACTAACTCAACTAGAGAAGTCAGCCATAGCAGAGCACTTGATGAACCAACTTGGACACAGCATATCTTACAACCTCTGAGGATGCCTGCCATAGATGCAGGCGAAACATAAACAGAAAATGCTTATGGAACACGGCCATACAGCCCAGAAAACTCGGCGCAACCCAGTGCAAGAATTCAATTAAACTGTGCTCACCCTGATTATTTTTTTCATTTAAAAACTAAAAGGTAGGATTCCATTTCGCCTTAGAGATTACTGTAAAAATTGCAAAAGTGTTTCCATGAACAAAAAAATGCTGCTGCTCATAACCTGAAATACTCAGCAACACAAAACCAAGACTTGCAGCAAGCAAAGAACAGCACAAGGCAAGGTTTACTGCACACCTGTGAGTAACTGGAGCTAAACTATCTAGTATCGCTAAATGTAAAGTTTGGATGTACCAGATGTGCCATTTAGCTGATTTTTCAAGATACAGAACTGCTTTGCATGGATTCTGTTTCCTGTCAATTGCCTCAATTAAGTACATCTGGCTTAGACTGGAATGAGAACAGATGATTTACTAGTTTCTACAATACTTGAGATGAAGCCAAGGTCAGAAGAGTTTGACATGGAGGGCAGACAGTTGGAAATTTACACACAGAGAGCTCATCAGCTGAGTGCCATATAGTGTAACATAAAGCAGATCAGCTGCCATCTATATGGAATTCACAGAAAATTACACGAGAAAGAACGATATAACTTTCTCAGTTTGCAAAGAGGGGGAGAAAGCAAAGAAGGTGAGGTATGTTTCCAATAAAATACAGAAATGGCTTCATCTCCAATAATGCAATGTCAATAGTCAGACAGTTAAAACAATTAAAAGGGGCAGGAGCTTTTCCTACTCACCCATAATTCCACAAGAAAAGAGAGTGGGTCCTTGACTCATCTTCTTTGGAGTGTGCTAAAAACAAATAGGAAAGAGTATTCACTGATCTTTCAGAATGGATGCTGTGTTATAATACCTTCACGCCAAATACCATTCAACATCTGGACAGCACTCATAGGTTAACAAAGAGCACACAGTACAAGACAAATTGGAAAGTCTCTTCTTTCCTTGTAGCTTCCAATGTTGTAATTGAGGTTTTATTCCCTCTTTAGATTTACATAAAACATGTTATGGTTGAGCCTTATGGCTCCGATACTGGGAGACGAGGTCGTAAGACTCCTCGAGAGTCAGACTCTCTTGAGGAGCGCGAAAAGAAACGGCTCCGAGACTTATTTGCAGAACCAACAGACGAAGACTCCTTTGAGGGTTTTACCGAGAGAATGGAGGAAGAGATGGTTAGCTCAGAGGATGACATGGAATGGACTCGTGTGAGGGAGGATTTGGGTGTCACCGGCAATGATAGCATGGGAGGCGACTGGCGGGTTGCAGGATCGGATCCGTGGACGGGCTGGAGGGATGGAACGAGATCCACAGCTGGGGATGCTGTGGGGCGTAGTCAAAGGTGTTTTAGCTCTGATGAGGATGATGATGATGAGGCACCTGGAATTAGGATAGCAGCTGATAGTGATGAGGAGTTATGAACTGGCATAAAATGGGGTTTAGAATCAATGGCTAATTGCGTTGGGCAAGGTAATCTGGACGAACGCTTGGGCTCTTGTTGGGGAAATTCCTGAAGACGGGTGTGATTCGTTTGCTGAATACGTAAGTTACCAAGGACACTGGGCATAGACGGCGGGAGGAACTGTGTGGGCTTTTGTTGTGCAACCTGTGTTTAATCTTGATAGCTTGGACCTCCGTCGTCTTTTTGACGGACATTAATTGCCTACTCTGGATTGACGCTGGACTGACTGACTGACTTCGACCTCGGACTATCCCTTCTGTGGCTATCGGTGGAACTAGTGAACTAAAGACGTCTGTACCTGGCTTTCGACCTTGGACCGGATTGGGACCCTGCTGACTGCTGCTACCCTGATTGATGTGTTTGGACCCGGAGTTCGCTCGTTGCACGGAGGAGTAACAACTTAGTTACTCAATCGTAGCTTTTGAGTAGCAGAGAGGAATCTGCTGCCAGTTATTTGTGTTTCATTGAATCTTTGTTTATCAACTTTTGTTTGTTTAAAGTGCCAGGCTGAAGTAAGCATTTTTGATTTAACCCGGATTAAACTCCTGTTTAATCCGGTTTATCTTTTGAACTGTTTTTAGTTCCAGCAAAGTCTTTTTGTATCTTTTCACATCGAAGGCAAGTGTTTGCCTAGCCCTTTGTTTCTTACAGGCATTTTTGGTTCTGTAACTTTAATAAACTGTGTTGAACCTTATTTGGTGGCGTTCTGTCTGTGACAAAACAACAATAATAATGCACTGAAATTACAATAACTTTCTTTGTTTTTACCTTCCATCTCCAGTGACCCTCGTAATAATTCAGGCAAACACATTACTTAATTCTTCATTAAGAGTACACTGTGTCC
Organism: Anolis carolinensis; assembly: GCF_035594765.1. NCBI lineage: Eukaryota > Metazoa > Chordata > Lepidosauria > Squamata > Anolidae > Anolis > Anolis carolinensis. The sequence continues at coordinate 196,205,618 of NC_085843.1, forward strand.
AGGCATATGTGTGTGAGTGAGTGTGTGTGTGTGTGTGTGTGTGTACACACACACACACACACACACAGGCAGTCCATAAGTTACAAACATCCAACTTACAAATGACTCATAGTTAAGAAGGAGGGTGAGACAACAGGAAATGAGAGAAATCAGGCCCCAGGAAGGGAAACTCACTCCTGGAAGAGGTGTCTCAACTTTACCATCAATCTTTGTTTACACAACAAGCCAAATTTTTGAAAATCCAATTATCACAAGGAAAAGGGGCACAGACAGCATAAAAAAAACACCACAAGTGTTGACCCTTCCCTGTGCTATCCAAAGCTAAAAGATGTATATTTATGGCTAGAGTTTCACTAAAAATGTACCTGTTCCAAATTAAACTTAAGAACAAACCTACAGAACCTATCTTGTTCATAATCTGGGGACTGCTTGTATCTCATATATGAATGTGAGATGGAGACAGACATTGGCGATAGTAGTTGATAGCTGGTGTTTGAAGACTGACTCCAAGGTGAAAGGTTCTTTCAAGTTGCTTCCAAATGGTATCTTTATTAATCTATTAAGCTATTAATGAGAGGCTTCCCCATTCTTCCATCTCTCTGAAACAACTTGTCACTTTTCAGGTGACACAGACACATGGATATTTACCAACAGCTAGTATAACTAAGAGCTAGTATAACTACAAAGATAAATATTTTTATAACTACTGCCCCTGAAAAGAAAATAGAAATACATTACTCCATAGGGTGGAGACTGCATTTTTATTTTATTATATCCAGTTATTAAAACCATTTTGGGACAATTAAATGTGAGAGCATTCCTTACATCGCTTCCTGTTTTCTTATGCTTGTTCTTCTATTTGTATATTAATATAACTCAGTTATTCAAAAGACAAAACTTACATCCAAGAAAAAGAAATAAGGAATGACAAACATTATGAACCCATATTTGTGCCCATATTAACTGCATTTCACATTTCATAAGGAAGCAAAGAAGAATCTAAGTCAGCCCAAAGTTGTCATCTTTATTACAAGGCACACAATCACAACAATAATCCCAATGAACTTTACTGCCCCATCAGCCGAAAGCAGGCCCATACTTCCCATTGAAATACTGGTAAATGTGTGTTGGTTAAAACTATTCTTTTTAAATATTGTATTGTTCTTTCATGCACTAGAAAAAAAGATTTGAGCAGTGTGTATAGGAATACGTTTTTTTCAAACTATAGTCTGTGCGCGCCCCAACAATCTGAGGCACTGTGAACAGGGCCCTATGCTTAAAACGTTTGAGGACCCCTAATCTACACCAATATTCCAGTTTGGGAAAATGAAAAATTATAGAGACTACTCAATAATAATGCAATTAAAGGCAAAGCATTTGCCACTCATCAAGTTCTATTCTAAAAAAGATTTAAAAATGGCACTGAGGATTCAATCCTACATGCAGAATATACAGAGACAGCTGCATCTTTCATATCTGATTTATTAACAAGGAAGAAGTTTGAAATGGTAGCTCTGAAAAGTAAGTTGAAAATAAACAGTGTTATAAACTGGGAGATAAATCATTCCCACTAACACTAATAACTGGAATAATTTAATAAGATAAAGTATCACTGATTGGTGATAATTATTTGAAACTTTAAAATCAAAACAGGTCTTGGAGTTTACACAGAATGTCATGGAAGCTGTCATCATAGTCCCTGAGAGAAGCATTTGGTTATCAGAACCTTTTGCTGTCATTTTTAAAGTTCTTATTTCAGATGTCCTTTCCCCTATAAACTGGAATTTCTTCCCCAGATGGACCTACAATTAATAATATGACTGTTGCCTGAGGATGATGGAAATTCAACACATCTGAAATTGTCAGTTTGGGGAAGGGTGTCCCAAAACATGGAATCTTACTTTACAATCTGTTGAATTATGTTTTAAACTAAACAACGTGTCTGTTTTCTTTTTTCTGCCCCTCCTCAATCGCTGACATGTACAGTTTTGACTTACCCATCTGAGGCCTTGTTAAATGTTAACAAAAGGGGTAATATTAAAAAGTTATCAAGGAATGAGACATTAATTTCAGCTAGAAGACACTGACTCACTGCAGTAATTAATGGATTTGCAAGTGAATCAGTCAATGGAAAATTTGTAATAAAAAAATGTTTGGATTGCCTCTGAGCAGCCACAGAACATTTTACTGTGCTATGGATAGGATTTAGCTTTGTATATTTTGGTGCCCAAGCTCCATCCTTACAAGATCTCTCAAAATGTCTAATCCACTGAAAAAAGAAGATGGGTGAAAAGCAGAATTAGAGGGCTGGAAGAAGGAGGGAGAAAGAAATTTGTAGTGAGGAAAACCTCCTTCTTAAATATTAATGTGCCTAGCACGGTGTACGCAAAATAAACACACTAAAGGATTACTAAGGCACTTGCAATAAACAATGGAAACCAAAATAAAACCAATTGAGGAAGGACTTAAGAGACTCACATTGCATTTCCCACTCAGTCTTCAGAAACACTTCAATTTCCATATAAGCCAACAAGTGAGAGGGGAGTTTACTAGATTTTCAACATAAAGAAAACCTTCCCCAACCCCGCCTTTTTCCATTCCAGATGATGGCTATTTTTTTCTTCTTTTTAATTGCTATTCCTATTCCTTTTCATTCCTATTCATGTATTTCTTGATCCCAACTATTTGAATGATTCTGGGTTTCATAGGTTTCTCTAGCTCTCCAGCTTTCTAGCAAAGGTCCACGTGATGCATTTCCTTTCATCCGAATCCATCTTATTGTAAGGCCTTTTGTCTTAAGGACTTCATCAGAATGAGTCATCCATCCTACTTAATTCTAATATTCTAAAACTGTATATACTGTATTGCACATAGACGCAGGTTACGGTTTGTTGTTTTGAGAACATGCTAGAGCAAGCCTCCAAATTATGCATTCTATCCATCTTATGCACATCAGGAAATAACCAATAAATTACTTTTTTGTGTCAAGAGCAACTTGAGAAACTGCAAGTTGCTTCTGGCGTGAGAGAATTGGCCGTCTGCAAGGACGTTGCCCAGGAGATGCCCAGACGTTTGATGTTTTACCATCCTTGTGGGAGGCTTCTCTCATGTCCCCGCATGGAGAGCTGGAGCTGACACAGGGAGCTCACCCGTTCTCCTCAGATTCAAACTGCCGAACTGTCAGTCAGCGGTCCTGCCGGCACAAGGGATGAACCCATTGTGCCACAAGGGGCTCATAAACTACTATGACTCATTTGTAACAAATTGGTCCATAAACTACTATGACTCATTTGTAACAAATTGGAATTTCTCGTTTCACCTAAATATGGGAGACTATAGTTTTTTCAAATTGCAGTTAGTTATCTACATTAAAAATATATGTTTTAGTTAAATAGAATTTGTACTAACCACTGTGTTTATCATTTCCCAAATGAAACAAGGAGAGAAGCTTCACAACTCCTCTCCTTGCACATGAAAGAGAAGAACAAAGGAAGCACACAGGACGAATTAGGGTCTTTCCATAGTACCGGTTTGTAAAATCGCACAATATTCACAATACTTGAGTGTGGCTGAATAAAGATTACTCACACATCAGGTGTTTCATTTAGGACATCATCTCATGAGGTTTTATCATATTTATTTAATTCGGAATGACAGGAAGGCTGACTTTCAGTGAGTCGAGGAAGCTTATCACCTGAACTGACGAATCCCCACAACAATGGTATCTGATTATCTGTTAAGTGATTTAAACATGTTTATTTATGTTTTACTGTCAAGTTGGTTTTATTGCTTATTGTTTATGTATGGTTGATTTGTATTTTAAAATGTTGTGAGCCGCTTTGGGTCCCGTTTAGGGAGAAAAGCAGGATATAAAGATTTATTATTATTATTGTTGTTGTTGTTGATGTTGTTATTGTTATAATGATTGCCTGTAAGCATCCACAGAACATTTTACTGTGGTATGGATAGGGTTTAGCTTGGAAATTTTGGTCTCCTAGATCCATCCTTACAAGATCTCTCAAAATGTCTAATCCACTGAAAAAAGAAAGTGGCTAAAAAGTGGTGGCACAATGGGTTGAACCCTTCTTCTGCTGAACTGCTGGCCTGAAAGTTGGCAGTTCAAATCCGTGGGATGGTGTGAGCTCGTTGTTAGCCCTAGCTCCTGCCAACCTAGCAGTTCGAAAATATATAAATGTGAGTAGATAAATAGGTACTACTTGAGCGGGAAAAGAATAAAAACGCTCCAAGCAGTCATGCTGGTCACACGACCAGGAGGTGATAACACAGACTCCCCGGCTTGGAAATGGAGAAGAGTACTTCCCCCTGAGCCAGAGATGAGCACCGCCTCCAAAGCCGGAAATGAAAGGAGAAGCCTTTACCTTTGTCTGTGTATGTGTGTCTCATTGTATTGTGACAAGGCATTGAATGTTTGCCTGTATTTGTTTATACTGTAATCCACTCTGAGTCCCCACGGGGAAAAGGGCGGAATATAAATAAAGTATTCTTATTATTAGTACAGTAGAGTATCACTTATCCAACACTCACTTATCCAACATTCTGGATTATCCAAAGCATTTTTGTAGTCAATGTTTTCAATACATCTATTTGGTGCTAAATTTGTTAATACAGTAATTACTACATAGCATTACTGCGTATTGAACTACTTTTTCTGTCAAATTTGTTGTATAACATGATGTTTTGGTGCTTAATTTGTAAAATCATAACCTAATTTGATGTTTAATAGGCTTTTCCTTAATCCCTCCTTATTATCCAACATATTCGCTTATCCAACGTTCTGCCGGCTCGTTTACATTGGATAAGTGAGACTCTACTGTAGTAGTAGTAGTAGTAGTAGTATTACATAATGATAGTGCAGCAATACAGCTCGCATTTGCCCACACATATGTATACCTTCAGACAAAATTAACACTTTTTGTAAACATGATGATTGATAACATTGCAGAGTTATATTCTTCTCGCCCACCCATCACCAAACAGATCCAGCAGGAGAGCAAACAATGATGCTCCATTTCTTTTACTCTAAATCAGAGCTTCCCAAACATTTCATGTTGGTAACACGATTTTTAAGACATGCATCATCTGGCGACACAGTAATTCAGTTATATTAGCAAACCAAAGGTTACATACATAAATGTATGTAAAAATACATAAATTGTAATAACAAAATGTATGGAGGCACAACCAATGTCATGAAAACCTTTAATAACAGACATTGTGAAGGTTTTTGTCATTTCTCGTTACGTTCATGCAACACGCCTACACCCTGCAGCCGAAAACTAACGTGTTGCAACACAGAGTTTGGAAAGCACTGCTCTAAAATAAAGAACATCCTTACAGATGGTAACATACAGCAGAAAAAGCTACACTGTTGGTAGGAAATGAACTCTTACCAGCTCAGCCCTGCATGATAGAGAATCAGCACCTTTGTTTTCCAGAGCTGTAGTTAGGATCATCACCATGGTAACAAAGTCATGCGTTGAGGTCCATTCCAGTAGAGGTAAAGATCACAATCAGCCATATTAGGCACAGTCTCTGATTCAGTGCATTTTCCAAGAAAAGGAGTCCAGCAGAGCCAATTCCCATCTGTTTCACAAACTGGATGACTTGACAAAAAGGGCTTCAAACTCTGAAAGAAAAAGGGAAACAATGCAAAGATAAGCACAGACTATTTGTAAGCAGATCTGTTTTCATCCCATACTAGCTGAGGGAACCTTGCCCCCCTGCAAGGTATCCAAAAGTGCAATGCAGTGCAGTGACTGAGTAACCAAATACGTTGGTGAGAGAAAGATACAAGCCCATTCCTTCCTACATGAACTGCAGAGGTTCATGTAACCCTTCCACATTACACAATTTCACATTACACAATTACAAGACTGTGAATCCCCTTTAACTGCTATGGTAATATCCTATGAAATCCTAGGTTTGTGGCTTGGAGAGGCACTCAAGTTCTCTGACTGAGAAGTCTAAATCCTCCCCTTGAACTGCAAATTCAAGGATTCCATAGGATTTTTCCATGGCAATTAAAGTAGAATTATAATGCTACAACTGAGTAGTGGGAAAGGATGTTGGGTGGTGACCCCAAGAGATTCTTGATAACCACAGACTAACAAGGAAGGAAGGAACTTGTTGCCAGCTATATGTGGCAACTCTTATTACATTGGTTCTCATCCTGTGGATCCCAGGTGTTTTGGTCTACAACTTCCAGAAATCCCAACCAGTTTACTCCCAGTTTACTGGGAGTTGACAGCCAAAACATCTGAGGACCCACAGGATAAGAACCACTGTCTTATTACATCAACGTGCACTTTACTACAAAGTGACGAATTGGTTAACAGATTTGGGCTTTCTGATAAAAATGCTTAATGGGGGAGATGTGTATCAAGGGTGACACTTATGTGGCTCTGTGATGCACACCACTCCTGGAGGCTATCAGAAGACAACAACAGAGGGTTTGACGGAAAATCATAATTCAAAATTAGGGTAACTGCACAACTAAGGAATTGAATTCTCTTCTAAAATGTGGAAACTCGTTTTCATAGATAAAGGTAAAGGTTTTCCCTTGACATTAAGTCTAGTCATGTCTGACTCTGAGGACTTGGTGCTCATCTCCATTTCTAAGTCAAAGAGCCGGCATTGTCCGTAGACACCACCAAGGTCATGTGGCCGAGATGACTGCATGGAGCGCCACTACCTTCCCGCCGGAGCGGTACCTATTGATCTATTCACATTTGCATATTTTCAAACTGCTAGGTTGGCAGAAGCTGGGGCTAACAGTGGGAGCTCATCCCACTCCCCAGATTCGAACCGCCAACCTTTCAGTCCTCTGTGCCATCCGCTGCACCATCAGATATGGGGAGGTAATTTCAATGGCCCCTGAAGATTGCCCACATCTGCTCTAAGGGCACATCTGCACTGACCAAGTAATACGGAACCAAAGCAAGAGGTGGAAGTGAAGCAAACATGCACCTAATAACATGTAAAGCCCTGGAACTGGGTCAAGGCCTGGGCGGTGCTTATACACACAGGAGAGGTCAGGATCTGCGGTATCTGTGGCTTCACAGTCACTGAATATTCGGGGACGGTTTCAACTCACACACACACACCCCTCACAATGTGCATATATGGATCATCAGAGCATCCATCTCTTAATCGTTTCTGCCATGCAACGTGGTTTCCATCAATGTGTGCTGATGCACATTACCCCACAACTTTACTTATTCCAGTTTAGGATCTCTATGGCTGGATCTACACTGCCATATAAAATTTAGATTACCTGCTTTGAACTGGATTATATGGCAGTGTAGACTCATATAATCCAGTTCAAAGCAGATAATGTGGATTATTTGCTTTGATCCTCTGTATTATATGGCTGTGCAGAAGAGGCCTAAAGTGCAATCCTTTATTTATTTATTTATTTATTTATTTCACTTTTGTAACAACAATTAACCATTTTGAGAACAGTATTTATGTCGGGAAAGTACACTGTATAAAGAAAAGAGAAATTGTCGATGTCTTAATATAGCCTGTATGTAAAATCATGAAGAATGTTAACATTTTACATAGTTGCTAAGCTAAAATAACAATAAGCATAATAATAAGATGCTTCCCATCTAGTTTAGAACTTTCCTTGCTTAAGACATATTATAATTGTGTTACAATCTTCTATATACTTAAGTATATTTTGTTTTATCCCCCTCCCTGCCACCCTTACGCCTTGCCCTTTTCCCTTGCCCTTTTCTTGTGCTACCTCCACCTGGACCAACTCATCTGTTTTTGTTGCAGGTTTCCCTTTCCCTCAATGAATATAAACTAAACAAATTTATCCCATATATTCCAAAAATCTGTTTTCTTCCATATTCCCTTTTTAACATTAATGTCACAAGTCAGTTTATCATTAATTACTATATTTTATATTTCTCTATACCATTCTTCTAATTTGATTTTTCTTTTAACTTTCCAATTCTATGCAAATATCAGTCTCGCAGATGTTAGTAAACTAGAGGTCAATTGTTTCTCTTCTTGTGAGGGTATCGTCTTATCATATATGCTATTTCTGGTGTACTCTTTGACTCTATTTTTATTATTGCTCTTATTTCTTTAAATAATGTTTCCCAAAATTTTTGTATAAATTTACAGGACCACCACATATGAATGCATGAGCCTACTTCCTGGCAACCTCTCCATCATTGGTTTGAATATTTATCATCTATCTGATTTAATCTAACAGAAGTTAAATACCATCTTCATATTATTTTATAATAATTCTCTGTAATTCTTATAGACATATTTTTTAAAATGTGCATATTCCATATCTTTTCCATTCTTGAATAAATGCACATCCTGGTAACAGTGGGATTCCTGATCTGTTGGCTTAGTCAATGTCCTATGCTATATAGCATATTCTAAAGTATTAAGGAACTCAGACCTGAAACTAATGCAGACTTGTCTGGAACAAAGGTTTAAGAAAAAGCTGCATGCTTGTTTCATAATTCATAAAATTGTTTGCATATAACTCAATGTTATTTATTCAAATCTCTAGACAGCCTGCAAAACATTTCAGATAAAAGTTCAAACTACTCAAAGATATTTACATGAGCTACATGGGGGAATCATGGGAAAATCAGAGAGCCGAGGCAGATTATTTTTCAAGCTATATTTTTGCTTCTGGCAAGGCCCTGAAACTAAATGCATGTATATATGTATATGTGTGTGTGTGTGTGTGTGTGTGTATATACACAAACACAAACACACGCACACACATATATATATACACACACACACACACATACACAGTACTGTAGTTAAGCTCGAATGAGAATTTTTTTCCTGAAAATATGCCTACAATACAATTTAAACATTTTTGTTGTAAGTAGGAAGAAGTGAATGCAAAAAGAAGAGGGTGGAAAACATGAGCTGTAAGATATTAAAAGATTATATCCCAATCTGCAATTAAAAGCAAGCAGTTCTATTTAGGGTCAATGGTTTAGAATATGCTGATAAGCATCAGGACTCACTAAGAGCCCATATTGATTCCTAAGTCAGCTTGTAAATCATATTTGTTGTTTACTTGGATGTGAACTTGCAAGGGGTGCCACTGAAAACCTTCACTTAAAGGCCAGCTGGCTAGTAAAGAAAAATTATCTACTATTGTTTTGTCAGAACTAGGTTCATCCAGAGTGCAAAACCATGGAAGGAAGAAAATCGATAACATTTTCTCAAGATTTACTGTTGGGGGAAAAAAGGAAGCCGGATAAATCTGTGTTTCATACAGGTTGACTTCAAGTACAGTTTGCTCATAGCTTCCCCATTAATCTTTGAACAACCCCATGACCTTCTGAGAATTACGAAAACGACAAGCTGAGAAGATGAGGCAAGACTAGACTAACACCCAAATCCTAAAAACATGCTTAGCTAAAGGCAGCCACATGTTAGTACATCTGATTTAATAACCCTGGCTGAAACAAGAAAGACAGACTCATTTCTCAATATGACAATCCTTCTGTATTATGCAGCTATCTTATTTCCACCATGAAGGTTTGAGCACCTTTAAGTAGATCCAAAAACTACTTTCCCTCCTCTAGAACTCATCGTTGTCACTGAAATTTGGTACCTCTCTCAATCAAAAAGAAAACACTTGTTTTTGAAGGAGAGTTCTGTGCAACAGGTTTGGAGAAGAAGGTGCAAAACTGATTTGGGGAGTTGATGTTGCCCATGACTCTTTTAAGGTGATTAGTGTCCCTTAGTCTAAAGCAGCCACTCTCACATGGGGCAAGTGAAGCTTTCTGGCCACATTGGCTTGGGCTTCTTGAAGATATAGTTCAAAAACATCTGACTAAAATCCAACGTTCTAAAGAATGGATGATTTATTGAACTAATGAGCTTTCTAGATACATGTATGGGCTGCATGCATTCTTAGATTTTTTGGATTAATTTATTTCTTTGCAGTATTTATATTCTGCTCATCATACCTCGAAAGGGACTCAGAGTGGCCTTACAATAGGCAAAATTTAATTGTCATAAACATTAAACAGACATATAGTAAAATAAATACATTAAAATATAAGATTAAAAAGCATAAAAACATTAAAACCAATTATTAGCAAGAACCACATAATCCAATAACCACATAATCCGATGTAGGGGATCTGTTGGGCACACAATAATCAACATGCACTGTCTGGGAATTAGCATTATGACTATAAGAATTGTAATAAGGAGTAACTTGGCTTGTAAATAATGGCCCATTCAATATATTCCAGGCATATGATATACCAAATTAAACAGACACAATAAAAATGTGTAAGATTTTGGTTACTGGTTTTTGTTGAGCTTATGTTTTATGGTATTTTATATGTTTTTCGCATTAATTCATTGTAACTGAAATGTATTTTAGGCTGATATATTTTATTGTTGTATTACCGGGCTTGATCCCCATGTAAACCACCCGAGTCCTTTTGGGGAGATGGGGCAGGATATAATAATAAAGCTATTATTATTATTACAGTTTCTATATGGGGATATTAGCTTAGAAACATGCTTGCAATTAAGCGAAGGATGTGCACTCTGAAAAAATTAGCTGCAATTAAACTGAAATAGATTGCAGAAATATTAGAAGAGTAGGTTTGGCACTACTTTACTCTCAGGTCAAGAGAGTACAACATGCTAAAGGTGACCCACCAGTTGTCCTTGGTTCAAATCAGACTTGAATCCTGGTCTCAATCATCAACCACTCAAACCAACACACAAATCACTACACCACATTGGCTCTCAGATGACAGAACAAGGTTCTGAAATATATTTTTCCTAGTTTCTTCTTGAATATGCAGATGTGCTTCAGGAAACTCTCTGCAAATGCAGCAGGGTATGATATGATCCATGGACAAATCAAGCGTTATTCCGATGAGAGGAGAAAGCACCAACATTATGCCCCCCCCCCCCCCACAACAACCACCACCACCTCTACCATTTCCCCATTGAGGGGTTGAAAAACAACAGAAGGGTGTCACAGCAGAGAGAGCAGAGGGGTTTAGTTCTTCTTGTAGCTTATCCCAGGGTGGACAAAGATCTCATCTTTCACCACTGCATTCAGAGAAGAGGATGTTTCCTTTTTTCGGTAAGAGTTGATACACTGACTCATGAATAAGTCAACACAGGATTTTTTGGGGTTAATTTTTTAACAACCATTTCTAGACTTACACATGAGTATGTTTATCTGCTTTAACTCAGAATAGGGATGGCAACTGTCACAGAGTTTAGGGCCATTTTTCATGTGAATAAAGTGCTCAAGGACCATGCTTGTTTGTTTTTTAAGCTTTTTCTTAAATGTATAAAATTTAAGCTACAAATAAATAAAACAGATTAGAATTAACTGAGAAGATATCCGTTGTGCTCTTACAATTCTATAGTTTGCCAACTGGCGTTCGTAAGCCTGCTTCTAATGTATTAGCTCAGCTTCTGAAATTGCACCACAGTTAGCAGACTGTTTATACAACACATTTGAAACCAGCTTGATATCTAGTTAGGTACAATGGTTTCCAACCACAGGAACAGAATGTGTGGAGAGAACGGAACTGTGGCATTTCACAATCCGAAATCTAGACAACATGACTAGATACCGGATTATTGAAATGTATATTATTTAAAGAATGGAAAGTTCTCAGAAGCCTCTTCTCAATGAGGCAAAAAGATGTGAGTAATTCAGAAACCTATGCAACCTCATAAGAAAGAAAATCCAGCAGAAAATATTGAGATTCGTTAAAAGGTCAGAATTTGTAGCAGTCTACCAGATTAAGAGTGCAAATGGATCCAATAAAAAAGACATTCTTTAATTTGCTACAGTTCTTGTGACTTAAACTGTTTTACATTCCTATTCATTTTTGTTGTGGTTAGTTTAAGAAAGCCATGATAATTCTATATCCTCTGAAAATTTGCATACAGCTGCACGAAGATGTTGGCCTTATCGGTGGTTTAAAACTGCCATGAGCACCTGCAGTAGACTCCAAGGCTCAGGTGAGTTCCTGCCTCTGCAACTTGTGTCTTTATATTTATTTACTAAATCCCAACAGCAGTTAATTGGCTTGGTTCAATTCAATACGTGAACTTCAGCCTTACTCCTATCACACCACTGGTTCTTGATCTGATAGCTTAAATTTGCCAGGTTGCATGTGACAATAAAAACCAAGGCAAAGTGTAGGCAGCCCTATGCCCACTTGATTCCCTACTATTGCTTGATCACTTCTTCTTCTCATTCTCGGTACACAGGAAACCTATTTCTTGGCCCATGTGTAATTTTGCCCCATCTTACTCTGGCCTGGATTCAGTCTTTCTTCAATGTGTATCTACCACCCATTGTTTTTTTGGATTCTTATTTTTCAGGTCACTGCATGCTTTGTCTTACTAATTTTAACTATCCTTTCAACTGAAGACTCCTCTTTCTTTCCCTCTGAAACATACAGCCTAAACTCATCTTAAACACAATCGGTTTCTTCTGGGGTTCATCTTGTTTCAGTTCATTACCTCTTTTTCTCAACCACGATGTCCACATATATTTCTTTCAGTTTCACATTTCCTTTATTTTTTTTACTCTCCGTGCTCTTTATTACTGGAACTATCTATTACTTAACATCCTTAAGAAATCTTGGGACATATTCACACACACACACACACACACACACACACACACACACACCTTTACTTAGATGCTTTGATATCAATGTGTATTAGAAATGTATTTGGTGTGTTGCACTAATGCCTCTGATTCTGATTGGCTGAGTTGGAGTGACACCTTGAAATGACTGTTCCAGAAACTGAACCAGTGTGACTTTCATGGAGGAGAAGATTTGGTTGGAACTGAAATCTCATGCAGGAGATGATTGGCAACTCAGAATATGTCCCAAGATTTCTTAAGGATGTTAAGTAATAGATAGTTCCAGTAATAAAGAACACAGAGAGTAAAAAATACACGTATATAAAAATCCTAATACAGTAGAGTCTCACTTATCCAAGCTAAACGGGCCGGCAGAAGCTTGGATAAGCGAATATCTTGGATTATAAGGACTAATCAAGGAAAAGCCTATTAAACATCAAATTAGGTTATGATTTTACAAATTAAGCACCAAAACTTCATGTTATACAACAAATTTGACAGAAAAAGTAGTTCAATACGCAGTAATGTTATGTTGTAATTACTGTGTTTACGAATTTAGCACCAAAATATCACGATATATTGAAAACATTGACTACAAAAATGGCTTGGATTATCCAGAGGCTTGGATAAGCGAGGCTTGGATAAGTGAGACTCTACTGTACTTGTTAAAATATACTGCAGAGAAATTGTTTCCCAACTATAAGTTCAATTCCAAGTAATGTTGTTTACAAAACCTACTGAAGAAGCAAAACTGTAAATAATTGTAATGGCATAAAATCCTATACATGGCTATGAGAGAGAAGTTTCCATTATGTGCAATAGGACTTACTCCCAGGTCAAGTGGATACAGAACCACACCCCAAAAAATAAGGGATTCATAAGAGAAGGCATGGCCTGTAATGTTTAATACCCTCCTGTTATTTAGAGCTTAAAATGAGAGCACTAGAAACCTAGACCATGCACGATCTGTCCTTGAAAGAATCCAGACATCTTGATGTTGTGTTGACAGGAAACAAGGGTAACAAGTCTACAATGTCCAGAAATGTAGAGCAGTGCAATGCAAATATAGGTTTGTGGAACACTTCTGATCCACAAATCACTGGTTACCCATTCATGGAGAGTATTAGGGGGGAAAGTGGAGAAAAATGGCATCTAATGGGAGCATTGGAGAAAAGGCCCTGCCAATCCTCCATATTATATAGCATAAGCAGTACTGAAAATTTCAACAGCCAATTCCTAAGTAAATAAAAGCAAAAATTATTTTATAGTGTCCAGAGGATGGCACATCCAGCAAACCAACATAATAACATGAGGAGAGCCATGCTATGTTAGATCAGATCCGAAGCCTGTGTTAGATGCTTTATCCTTGAAAGATAAAAAGCAAGAAATGACTGCAACAATACCAAACTAGGGGTACTAAAAGGCACCATGTTTCCCATACATGTCAAAACCAGTTGCCATACATTTGCTAAATGGATTTTCTTAAATAGCTTTTAATCTACCTGTCCAAGCTGGCAGATATCACTATAGGCTTGGAAGCAGATCTCATAGTTTTACAATGTATAGTGTGAAAAAGATGTACGTAATTTCTTTTCTCCCCCTTAACATCAGTCAACTTTCAATTTCACAACATGATCCTAGGCTATTGTACTAAGAGATAAGGAGAATAACCTTTTCCTACAGATTTTTTGAACACCATAGGTAATTTTTTCATGCTTTGCTTAGTTTTTTCTAAATGTAAGGTCTCAGTCTTTTTAACTTTTCCTTATAGGAAAACTGTCCCTAGTACTTCATCATTTTGATGTCATTTCCCTGTACCTTTGCCTATTCTACAATAACCTTTCTGAAGAGAACAGAATTGTACAAAGGATTCCAAGATTAAGAGGGAGCAACAGCAATGACTAAATGAATCCAACTCACCACTGCACGATTAATCGGGGACAAATCTAGGAATACACACAGGCTCTATTTGCTTTTAAACTGCAACACAATCCTATTTCAACCAAACAACAGAAATCATGAAGTTAAGCTCGTGAGTTTTTCTTTCAAACAGGAACACTTTGAACACTACAAGACGCAACGGGTAGCAGTCCTTCTTCATGTGTTTCTACTCTAATGTGAACAGAGATGGGAAGCATTTCCTGTAATCAGATTCTGATTACAATCTAAATGAGACAAAATGATAAATGAGCAATTAAAGGTAAGCTAAAACCTGCAAATCAGTTCATGAACAAAAATAACCTGGAAAAGTCTGGTACCATATGACTACAGCAAGACACAAAGGGCAGTGGCAAACGTATAATATTTCATCAACCACTGCCCACATTTTTCCATAGAGCTTACAAAAATAACTATATTAAGATACAATTTTACCAGTAAAAAGCAAACAGCTGATCCAGACTTATTCACACATAGAGTAGAAACCTTAAATACACTGCCACGTGCCGGTTATAACTAATTTAACTTCCACTTATTGAAGTGGGTTTACACTAAGCATAACTATAAGTGAATGCAATCAAAAGAATACAAGTAAACAAATAATAACAGCAAATTAAATAATTATGACACCCAAAACTGGCTGCAGGAAGCTGCTTCCTAACTTTGCAGGCCAGGACAAAGAAAATAATTTCTAGAAAAGGCTACCTCTTATTCCGGGTTGAGTTATTATAAAACAAAGGCCACCTTCTGATCTCTAATGTTTACTGATGGTCAATAAAATTCCTATATAGACATCGCATCCCTGTAAGAAACTGTATCATTCTAAAAACCTCCACATTTTTTCATATATAAAATAGCCTTCTTCATATGCCATATTACAACCTAGGGTCCTTATAAAGTATTATACAAATAAAATGAAATAAGGTAAATTAGCAAGAGGGTAAACAAAGGAGGGCAGAGGGAGTAATTGGACATTTCTTCCAGAATCTAAAATTAAAGCTCGAAAGGCTAAAAATAAAGATTGGTAGGAACTAAGAGGGACTTTAATAGAAAACAAGAGATGGGTATTTAAAGGCTGATATCCTCAAGGGTCTATTCAACTTAAACTCAGGAACCTAACTAGATTGCTACTTGGCCAACTTTGTTCTGAGTTGATTTTCCCCTCCTTCTGCCAAGGAATTTTATTTCAAATTATATATTTGTGTGTGTGTGTTTGTATAATATCCATAAGGGCAATTTAACACATTCACGTGTTTTTAAAGGTTCTCCATCTGGAGGTATTTGCCCTTAAACGCTTAGTGACCAATACCTCCTGCAGTAAGCCTGGGGTGATGAGAAAATGACCTCTTTGAGGCCACTTTTCTTGACCTTCTTCCTGCAGGCGAAAGCAGCTAAGCTAGTGACCCCAAAGAGCCCTGAACCTTGACACCAGATCTACAAGGTTACGATTTTGATGGGTGAACTCACAAAAGCAGAAATATGCACAAACTAGAGTTACTCGTCCAGTGACCTTCCAATGCCCTCTCCCATGACTCTTTATCAGCAAGTTAAAGGTCCCAAGTCATTCGCCTCCAAGAGAAGGAACAGCCACATGATTAACCTAGTCAGACTGAGTCAAAGGTGTCAACAAGCAATGTGGAAATACAGTCCATAAAAATAGAGTTCACTATATCTGACCCATCCGTGAATAGCAAGCAAGAAGAACACCAAGAAAATCATTGACTGAAAGGAACTGGGTGAATCATAAGGAGCAAATAGAATTGGGAGTAAAGAAAGAAAGAAAGATGGGTAACAGTACTGAAAAGGGACTTGTTTACACTGGTTCCAAAAAAAATATTCATCATAAATGGACCTCTGGCAGCCTTCACGACCCATAGCAGCTTCCGGTGAGTTGGCGGGAGGGGAGTGCTTTAAGCCAACTTTGCCTGCTTTTGGCACAGTCCAGGAGATGCTCTGGAGTTTGCTTGAAACTTCAGAGTATCCTGGGGCTTTGGGCCAGCATGACCAGCTGGAACAGATCTGTCCTAAGATGAAGTCCTTAAAGACACTTGTTCAACCCAATTTGTCGAAGTATAAGTCATGCCCTTGTTGCCACTGCTACTCCTAGCCAGCCATTCAGCTCTATCTGAGTGCCCAACGATCACAGTCGCCTGTGCTGATATCGAAATGGGGCACTCACATAACTATCAAGGAGGGGGAGAATATGTCAGCATTTAGGTGCTAAACTGGAATAACCATTAAGCCATGCAAGTAATTAATAGTCAGCAATGTGAGCTGCAGCCCAGTAACTTCAGGAAGACCATATTCACACCCTGGTCCCTTTACAGTAGAGCTATCAAACTTGTAGCCTACTAGATATTTTGGCCTCCAATTTCCAGAAGCCATAGCCAGCTTGTGCAATGGCCAGGAATTCTGGGATCTGAAGTCCAAATCACTTGGAGGGCCACAAGTTTGACACCACTGCTTTACGGGGGTTTCCAACAGGGATACATAAGAATTTTGTTTCAATTGGTTTGCCAAAATGTGGATGAAGGAAAATGCAAAACTGACAGATAGTTCCCATCGCTGTTTTCCAAACCATTCTTACCTGTGAAAGAGAAAAAAACACTAAACGGAACTATTTTTTAGAAATAAGAGCAGCAATTAAATTTAGCCAATGTTGCTAAGTCAGCCATTTTCTATAAAGTAAGTAGTTTTCATTAATACTCAGTGTGCCCAGTATCCAACTAGCACTGTGATTTTGAGAAGCAATTAATGCCAGAAAAGGATGGAGAACTGTTTCCTTTCACAGGTAAAAAGTGTTATATACAGTATTCTGAGGAATTCTCTTTATATAATTAATAACACTATGTAACACAATTTTTATTCCTGAATTATAAATGTCATTTCCTAATTGGTTCTACCACAAAACATGGAAAGGGTTTTTGCAGGACATCCTACAGCACATATTGCTATAGATTTTCCATGAATCTCTCATTGAGTCTCAACCAATTCAACATAGTTCGTCGCAGCCACAAAAACAAAGTTTCTGGAATAGAACAACTACTTCCAGTGTTAAGCACCACACAATTAAACAGGAAATTAAACTTTCAAACAAGGAACAGAAATTCTTTTCAAATTTTGTTACAAAGTGTAATTAATGAAATATTCTGAGAAGGAAATGTACAAGAAGGCAAGAAGATTTGCATATTCAGATTATATGTGATGAAATACGCCGGGTTCAGTTCAGGGTTCAGGCAAACAGGGAATGATCACCTATTATTTCCTCTTCACTCAGTCATATCCCTTGGCCTTCATTAAATCTTATCAGTTCCCAACATACAACGTTTGCTTCAAGTGTGATAAATAAAGGCTCGCCTGCCATGATACAATTCCAGACACACATCTTGAAATACAAGATTTAAGAAAGCTGTCTAAGACTGTGTTCTATGTTGGTTCCTGGAAGTGGGGAAGAGCATGCAAAGTTCTACTATCTGAGATGTAAAAAGGGATGATGTTCTTTGTCTCCAAGACAAATGACTTAAGTTATCCTTCTGCATTCAAATCATGTGTGCTACCATTGAGCAATGGTCACTTTAACTTTATTACATTTGGTCCTCTACGTTTACGAGTTTCACTTTGGTTAATTCGATTACTTGCAGATTTTAATCATATGGTCTTTCTAAGAATTTCTAGGCTGGGTTGCTGTGAGTTTTCCGGGCTGTATAGCCATGTTCCAGAAGCATTTTCTCCTGACATTTCACTCCTACATCTATGGCAGAGGTTGTGAGGTTTGTTGGCAATGGGGCAAGTGAGGTTTATATATCTGTGGAAGGTCCAGAATGGGAGAAAGAACCCTTATCTGTTGGAGGCAAGTGTAAATGTTGCAATTAATCACCTTATCATTGAAAAGTCTTGCAGCTTCAAAGCCTGGCTGATTCCTGCCTCGGGGAATCCTTTGTTGGAAGGTGTTAGCTAGGCCTAACTGTTTCAGGTTGATTCATCAAGTGTTCTGCTATAGCTGACTTTTCTGGTTGAATTAGTCTGCAATGCCTTTCATGTTCCTTGATTCGTATTTATGCATTTAGGCAATGTAGACTTGTCCACAACTGCATGGTATACAGTAAACTCCTGCAGAGGTGAGAGGACCCCTCTTATCCTTTCTGAACATAGCATTTGTTGGATTTTTTTAGTGGGTCTGTAGATAGTTTGTAGGTTGTGTTTCTTCATCTAAGCTGTCCGCTGTGACTCTTTAGTCAACTTCCAGCAGACGCTTTCGGTATAACTGGAAGACTTAGAGCAGTGGTTCTCATCACATGGGTCCCCAGATGTTTTGGCCTTCAACTCCCAGAGATACTAACAGCTGGTAAACTGGCTGGGCCAAACCACCTGGGGACCCACTGGTTGAGAACCACTGACCTAGAGATTTCCAGAGATGTGTTTTCTTAAATTAAAAAATGCTGATTTTTTAACCTATGTTTTTACCCACTTTTGCAGGGGTGGAAAATGTGAACGGCTGCCTATTTTTCCCCACCAGAACAAAATTGAATTTTGTTTAAAGCACACTTGAAAATGTTTAACATTAATTGACACACGCACACACACACACACGCACACATTTAATCTAGCTGCAGCGAAGATCATGAAAGTGTTCACTAAAATGGCACAAGAAGGTATTATGGAAGCTAGACTGTTTCCCTCTGGACAACTGAGGAGCCCTGAAACTATTAAGTCGGAGGTATCAAAATCAGTGCATGATTTCCCAGCAGATTATTCTTTCCCTAAGGTAATTATTAATGCTTTTGCAAAAAGCTCCAGAGACCTTGCGACAATGATTTTACAAGCAGAGACTAAATACTTCTTTTTGAAAGGACATCTTGTTGAGATGCATGCCCTCCAAGTTAAATCTATGCAACCATTTGGGTGGAATGAATTAAAAAAACAATATTATTTTTTTCTGATTTTAAGTCGAAGTTCTACTGAATATATTCTATTAAATGCGGCTTCCATTTACCTTCTTAAGAACAGGAAATTGTAGGTCAGACTAACTGTTTGATGGAAAAGGGTTTGAACCCATTGTCATCATGAAAAGGTGATATGTGGTATTAGTCTTTTGTGAGAACATTTTCAGCTTTGCTTTGGATGCAATGTTCCAACGATATGAATAGGCCTAAAACTATGCCAACTTGTACCCTTATACAACAAAGAAATTGTCCTGGAAACAGACAATGTTATTGAAGATTTAAAGTTAATTGCTCCTTTTTGAAGAACCTATTCATGCTCTCTCTTTTTGGCCAAATGAATATGTACATGTAAATATGGATTAACAGCATAGTTTCTTTGTTAAAGGAATGTGTGGGCTTCAGGTGAAAGCTGCAAAGGATGTAAACCTTCAAACCTTCCAAAAAAAAAAAAAGAATTCAAATTGAGCCATGTCTCTCCAAAATATGAAGATGTTTAATAGCACAGCCATCATTCACTCTTAATATGATTGTTGGTAAACCCAAAAATTCTGATGTTAACAGCAATATACAAGGAACATATATCATTTAAACTCACCCTTATTTTCTTTTAATTTAGTAAATAAATAAGAAGTAAGAGCAGTCAACAATTATAGGATGGCTCTACATTAGTAGTTTTCTGAAACAGAGAAGGCTAAAGACCTTGTAAAACTACAATTCCCATGATTTCAGAGGATTGAGCCATAGTAGTTACAGTGATCTCAAATTGCATTAAGTCTACAGTGCAGATACAGAGTACAAGCTTATCTTCCAAAGGCTTGATGAAATCAAAGTGCTGTGCCTTATAAAAAGCAGACAGAGAAGATCCAACTCCTGTTGGGACTCTATCCTAGCATAAAATTGTTGCGCAAGCTGTTGTTTTTCAAAAGTTAAGTGCACCAAGTATGATAGGTATGGTCCCAAGTGCAGCCAAACATTCCTCAAACACACATACAGTTCTCTCTCCTTCTTTTGATTTGATGTGTGGGGAGATATATGGCTTGTTCTGCAACAGGGGAGCTCAAAGCCATTGCAAGTTCAGCTATGTGATTGTCTTAGTCAATTGTTATGGGGTTTTTTTTTTGTATTTTTATAGCGTTTTATAGTGTTTTCAGTGTTTTATTGTATAATGTTTTATGCTGATTTTATATTGGAAACCGCCCTGAGTCCCTTTTGGGAGAGTTTATACAAATAAACTTTTACTTACTACTATGTAACTCAGGCCCCTTCTACACTGCCAGATAAAATCGAAATTATCTGCTTTGAACCTGGTTGTAAGGCAGTATAGACTTGTACAATTCAGTTGAAAGCAGAAAATGTGGATTATCCTCTTTGATAATCTCTATTATATGGGAAATCAGACATCACTGCTGCATAGTTCTCAACCTGTGATCCTCAGGTGTTTTGGCCTACAACTCCCAGAAATCCCAGCCAGTCTACCAGCTGTTAGGATTTCTGGGAGAACGCCAAAATATCTGGGGACCCACAGGTTGAGAACCACTGGCTTAGAGCCACTAATTATTTGATCTAGTATCTACACACAATTTAAAAACAAAACTTTACACCAGTGATTCCCAAAGTGGGTGCTACCGCCCCCCGGTGGGCGCTGGAGTGATCCAGGGGGCGGTGATGGTGCCTATTAGGACACGGGAGTGGAGCCTAAGGAGGGGAGGGGTCAGGGAGGGGCCAGGGAGGGGCAGGGCCTCTTCCCAAGTGCCGGAGACAGGGCTGAGCACGAGGCGCCTGTTAGGACACAGGGGGCGGAGCTAGAGGAGTGGGCGTGGCTTCTTCCCAAGAGCCCGAGACAGGGCTGAGAATCTATACCTCTCCTGAGGCACTTGTTGGGACACAGAGGGCGGAGCTAGAGCCCGAGATAGGGCTGAGCCTCTATACTTCTCCTGAGGCCTTTTAGGACTAAAGAGCGGGGCTAGGGGCGGGGCCTCTTCCCAAGAGCGCGAGACAGGGCTGAGCCTCTATACCAGGGGTCCTCAAACTTCTGAAGCAGAGGGCCGGTCCACTATCCTTCAGACTGTTGAGGGGCCGAATTATCATTTGAAAAAAATATATATAAACAAATTCCTATGCATACTGCAAATGTCTTATTTGTAGTGCAACAACAACAACGAAAGAACAATACAATATTTAAAAATGAAAACAATTTTAACCAACATAAACCTATCAGGATTTCAATGGAAAGTGTGGGCCTGCTACTGGCCAATGAGATAGTCAAGTTAATTAGGACTGTTGTTGTTGTGTGCCTTCAAGTCATTTCAGACTTTGGCCGAGCCTAAGTCTAAAATTATTTATTTATTTACTGCATTTATTTACTACATTTATATCCCACCCTTCTCACCCAGAAGGGGACTCAGAGCAGCTGTATGTACATACAATATATTATATTAGTAGCATAGCACAATATTAGCATTATATATTACTATATTGAACTATACCACTATACTATTATATAATATGTAATACATAACATTTAATATTATTATATGGTATTATTATTAGTATTATATTGTATAACATAATATTATTATCAATATTATATGTATATACAATATATTATATTATTAAAACTGAGGGCGGGGGCCAGGTAAATGACCTTGGAGGGCCGCATCCGCCCCCCGGGCCTTAGTTTGGGGACCCCTGCTCTATACCTCTCCTGAGGCCTTTTAGGACTAAAGAGCGGGGCTAGGGGCGGGGCCTATTCCCAAGAGCCAGAGACAGGGCTGAGCCTCTATACCTCTCCTGAGGCCTTTTAGGACTAAAGGGCGGTGCTAGGGGCGGGGCCTCTTCCCAAGAGCGCAAGACAGGGCTGAGCCTCTGTATACCTCCCCTGAGGCGCTTGTTAGAACACGGGGGTGGGGCATAGAGATTCAGCCCCATCGGCAGGCACTTGGGAAGAGGCCCCACCCCCTCCTCTAGCCCCACCTCTTGTGTCCTGGCAGGTTCCGCAGGACAAGGAGAGAAGCTCAGCCCTGCCTCAGAGCTCATAACTCCGCCCATCCCAGTCCTGGTCGCCCATTGGTGGCCCCACCCACCTCCCCTCCCCCTCCCAGCCTTGCATCTTGGACTAAGAGAGAGGCTCAGCCCCACTCTCTTGAGCAGGAGCCACGCCCACCCCTCTAAGCCACACCCACCTTTCCAGGGGGCGCTGGGTAGCATTTTTTTCTGGAAAGGGGGCGGCAGGCCAAATAAGTTTGGGAACTACTGCTTTACACAAATGCACACAGATAAATGATTTGAAGATACATTTAGCTTTTTATTGTTCTCATGGCTGTATTGTCCATCCTATTCACCACATTCACATATGTATTATATCAGAGTTTCACATTCGGGATATGATTTGTTATTTGAGACAGAGTAGCCCACGGAGTGCAAGAGATCCCAAATGCTAACTCTTGTGTATGCAGATTAGGGTTTTTTTCCCACCAACTGTATCTTCTGAAAATATCCTATGAACAAGTGTCAAAAAGGCATCACACTTTTTAGTCATGCATAGCAACGGTAATGTAGAGATGGCTATCATAAACACTGGAAGGAATAACCATAAACCACATTGAATACATGGAAAATGGAAACTTTTAGCAAATAATTGTTTTTCCATATTGGTGGGGAAAAAACATATAAAGTTATAATCGAAAGATGGCATAGTTATCATAAATCTACTCTCTGGAACAATATCTCAGTAACAAAATATTACTATGCACTTCTTGTCCCCATAAGGCAGACCAGGGACAATTTCTCTATGGCCCTTAAGTGTCTCGAAAATCACTGCTCTGATATCTAGGTACACTATATTGTAGTTTCCAAAGAAATAGCAGCTCACTTTATTTAATAGCTCATTTTATACAGATTCAAAGTCATTTTTATGCTAGCAGAATGACAGGTAAGTACCTCTTTACTGGCACATATAACTTCAATACAGCTAGAAAGATCTCACATCAGTTTTATCAGAAATCAAATGTAACTAAGGAAATATTAACAATACAAATGAACCTGTATTTAAGCAGCTACAAAAGCCAAATTAGAGATGTAGTTGTGTGCAAATCATTTTGAACTTATGGCAAATCTAAGGTTACTCTATCACAGAGTTTCCTTGGCAAGATTTTGACCAAAAGGTGTTTGTCATTGTCCTTGAGGCTCAGAGAATACAACTTACCAAATGTTGCACAGTAATTTTCTATCTCCAAGTGGGTATTTGAAACCTGGTCTTCCAAATTCCTAACTACTACTAACATCAGACCTGTCCAATGAACTAAATTACCCTTAATTAGATTCTTTATTCAGTCTTCCTAAAGCAAGGATAGCATAAATTGATCAGAATCCTTTTTTAAAAATGATCCTCTCTATCTAAGTACAGTAGAGTCTCACTTATCCAACACTCGCTTATCCAACGTTCTGGATTATCCAACACATTTTTGTAGTCAATGTTTTCAATACATCGTGATATTTTGGTGATTAAATTCATAAATACAGTAATTACTGCATAGCATTACTGTGTATTGAACTACTTTTTCTGTCAAATTTGTTGTTAAACATGATGTTTTGGTGCTTAATTTGTAAAATCATAACCTAATTTGATGTGTAATAGGCTTTTCCTTAATCCCTCCTTATTATCAAACGTATTCGCTTATCCAACGTTCTGCCGGCCCGTTTATGTTGTATAAGTGAGACTCTACTGTACTGTATTTGCAATCATTTGCTCAAATTAGGAGCAACACCTAACCATATTCATTGGGGGCTTCTGGGAGGTGAAGTTCAAAAAAGTAATGACGACAAGCTGTATGCTACACAAACAACCCATCCAATGTGAACCTCAGAAATGGGCAAGTTCCTTGCTTTGTAACATGAACAGCCACATCCTCAAGGGCACGTCTGGAAGCTAAATTAATCTTTTGGCAGCTAGCTCCAAGCAAACTGCTGCAGAAGCAGTTATCTTCCTTCCACTCACTCTTCCAACACCACTAATAAAGATTATGAAGAAATGGGGGAGATTAAAATGAACAAGTCTAGTAACTAAGAAAAAGGCCACTACATTAACTAAACCAAGAGGGACAAATTTTATACAACAGCATTCTGGAATTCTAAAAAAGGTAAAAAGACTGTTTCAGGTCAATGAATTTTTCCTGAAAATTGCCAATCTGGATTTTTAAAAAACTTTAAAAACTTTTTGAGGTGGAAACATGCATGAACCAAGCCACAGACAACTCTGACATTGGTTTCCGTATCCCTTAATGCTTTGTTATGGTTCCTTAATAAAATGAGTTCTGACCCGTCAGTTATAAGATATTTATAGTCACTACTAGAGAGCAGCTGTTCTGCTTACTGCTCCTAGCCTTGCTTGCAACTCTGTGAATCCCCTTCCTTCCTTCCTCTGGATTTTATTTACATGACTTGGAGTGACTCATTTTATAACTCCAACTTAGGTTTTGCATATTATCCGTTTTTAGCATAATAAACATCCACTAGTTATTTCACAAATTTTAGCAGTCTTCAAGACCTTCTATTCCCATTCTTTGGACTTCAATAGTATCTGTTACATCATCAGTACCTTAAATATCTTCATCCATGTCTGTAACACTTTTGTTTTCTACTTCCTGTTTAGATCTTTTATTTTCAATCTGTATAAAAGTAACTGAAGAACTTGCCTGTCCCCACTTTTTCATATTGATAGGAAAAAAATCTCTAGAAGCAGAAGGCAACTGTGGTATGTGAGCCACATAGCGCCAAGTGCCATTTTTGTGGCCCCAATGGTTCTAATGTAGCAAAATAACTTCTAAAGGAGTGATTCTCAACCTGTGGGTCCCCAGATGTTTTGGCCTTCAACTCTCAGAAATCCTAATCCTGGTGAAGGATTTCTGCGAGTTGTAGGCCAAAACAACTGGGGACCCACAGGTTGAGAACCACTGTTCTAAAAGGTGTGCAGTGGGCATATTTGGAGGCCCTAGGCAGGCATGTAACTGGGGGGGGGGGGGCTTGAGGGGCTTCAGCCCCCTGAAATTCTCAGGGTGGTCCGCGAGAAGGCCTTACTGGTACTGTTATGTTTATTCATATCATGATCTGATCACCATGCTCAATATATCCCATATGCATGGGGGTATAGGAATAACAATACAAAAGGTTTGCTAGGGTAGATCCTCTCTCGCTCAGACCCCCCCCCCCAAATCAAAATCCTGGCTACGGACCTGGCCATGGGGACAAAAAGTGTCTTCAAATGACCCCAAATGTCCTCTAGGGTCAAAGGATGGGCCAAAATCATGGTGAAAGTGCCCTCAAGGACATTTGGGGGTAAAATATTTGGTTTTTTGAGGAACTGGCTGTGGTCCTCCAAGGCTAATGCAGCCTCCTGGTCTTCTACAGTTGCCCACCTCCGTCAATGTTCAATGGGACATGGTTAAAAAAAAACCTCTTTCTAGCTGGGAACACCAAATGAATGAATTCTGCTTCTAGATATTTGAACTTTACTCCCCTCACTTCACAGCCAGAATTCCCCATAGCTCTTCTTGGTGTTTAATTATAGAATTGTATAATTGGAAGAGTCGTACCTTGGTGTCTGCTTATCAATAGTAGCATATCAACTGGCACTGGATGAATCATTAGTTCTCAGCCTAGTGTAGGTTATAACATTGTTATGAACACACAAGAAGTGGGGGAAGCATACGTTTGATCCCAACTCACTGAAAGAAGATGGGACCAAAAAAAACCCAAATATCCAGTAATGTGAGGAGTTTAAAAGAGAAGAATTAGAAGATGCTAAAGGATGCCAATTAATCCTACAGTTTTTTCAAATCAGACTAGGTCTTGGGATTTGCCATATTTCCATGCCAGAGCCAGACAAGAGCTTTTTTCATGTTGCACATTTATAGTACTTCAATTCCACTATAACAAGCATGCCACCTTGCTATGGAAAATTAGGGTTAGTAGTTTGGTGAGGAACCAGAGCTCCCTGTTTTATCACTCTAAATACCGTTCTCCAAATTGGAAATCCTAGGATTTCATCAGTTGTTGCTATGGCAATTAAAATGGAATGAAGTACCACACACAGGTCAGTCTGGCAAAAATATGATACTGGGGATAAAAAGTGTGACACAAATCTGCAAATTGTGTGGTGTTATGGCTCAAACAGTCTTGACACTGAACCTTTGCAACACTCCTGCTGTGGACCACGTCGTAAAGAGAAGGCTGCTTCTATTTCTGGCCAACCACAAAGCTTAAAGAAACCAGTTTGGAACACTATCAGCCAAGTTGTGTGGTCTGGATCAATGTCAAACTCCAGTGTATGCAAACAGGGAACAGCTGGAATAGGAAGTGATTTGTGAATAACAGATAAAACCCCAATGGCAGTTTTGAACAACAAGAAGAATGGACAACACTGTTGTGAGCCAATGTTTTCATCCAACATCAAATGTCCATCATCATAATATAGCCAAGTCCCCTTATGCTTGAGAGAAAGACATATCTGAGCAATGAAGATTGTGCAAAACTAACCCAGCCTAGGAAATAGAGGAGCAGCCTCGATCATTGCCTTACTTGGAAATTCTGGAGTATGGTCAGGGCTGTCTCTCCTAAGCATACATTTAAAGTACTTTAAGTTTCTTTAATCACGGCAGCTCACTAGAATTTGCTCCATGTTCTAAAGCTCTTGCTATTCTGTATAAAGTTATGTGTCACAAGAAGAAAACGTCCCCTAAATACAGCAGCAAACGTTAATCATGACCTTCCACTCACCTAGTAGATTATAAAGCCAGGGCAGGAATCAGCCATCATTATTGAGAAAAGCTAAATAGTGAGAGGAGATGAAAGGGAGAATACTGGCTATTAATAGCACTATTCTGCTTTCTCACAGTAATTGCCTTACACATTACAGAAAGCACAGAATATCCCTGCACCTCCGATTATTATTTGGCCATTCAAAGAACTTCCAGCAAGAGCTTATATATAAAAGATCATTGTTAAGACTAGCTCTTGGCCAGACCATCCAGGTATTTCAGAGCTGTCTTTATCACGTCAATTTGCTAAAAAAATATAAATGGCTCATTCTGGTGCTATGGGAGTGAAGCAGACGGAGTAAGGATTGTCTAAAGCCAAGGGACAAAGTCGGATTAAACTAAAAAAAAATGTGACACTCACCAGAAGTTGCTGTGCATCATGTGCACAGATAGTGGTGTATTCATGGTGAGTCTGGGGATTTTTTGACCAGTGTAGACAAGCTCTCAGTTTTATCATCCATATACAGTAGGCCTATGTATTATACAAGAGATGTCTCCCAGAATCCTCTGTGCAACACAATTTTCACATATAATCTGGAACTCCATTTTTCCTACCGAAAATGAACAATGTCTTGGGTTTCATACAGGAGGCACTAGTGATGCCTAAAGGAATGCTCTTTATGGTCAGAATCTGGAAATTTCTCCAGAAATCTAGAAGTCACTTCTCTAGGCATCACTAGATCCTCTTGCATGATCCTATGGTACTCAAAGCTCTTCGCTAAATGAAACTACATTAATTAGCCCCATGTAATAAGCGTGTCGACTGTACTGCATTCACTTTTTCAGCAAACTAATACCACTAGTTCAGTCCTTAGTTACAAACTGGCTAATCCCACCAGACTTATCAATGTGTCAAAAAAGTAAACGTTTAGCCTAATACCAGACGCAAATATCTTCTAATGAAGGTGGTAGCAAACAGCTGCGAGTTGTCCTAATTAGTGTGAATTTGACAGACTGAACAGCAAGTGTATACTGCCCTGCAGCCTTTAACATTTCTTACTTTTCTCAGATTCATTAAATACATTTTAGTCTTTTCCCTGAAGATCAACCCTACATGTGTTGCCTGTAAAGGAATCCATGCTGACATCTCTAGCTTTACCTTTATGAATATGTAAGGAAGGAAAGACTCCTTTCCCATTTTACAAGTTTTCTTGGAGTAAAGAAAACAGTTTGCATCTATTCTCTCCAGTTAAGGAAACTTTATAGTAAAAGTTCTTAAAAGCCTTCTTTGGGCTGTTACTAATAGCACCATGTGTATATCGGTACCAAACAACATACCAAACTCCTGTTTGGACAAAATATATTTTGTTAATGATGACAAGGATTAAAGAACTCTGAAAACACTCATCACAGCCATAAGGGCTACACACTTTCTTCCTTTTAATAAAAGACAAAATTTCAAATTTTATGCACACACTATAAAGCTGTGCTTTATATATGTACTTCCTTGGATTTGTAGATTATATGCCAAAACCAGTAATGTTCCAAATCTCTTCTAGAGACATGCTAAGAGAGGAAAGGAGATATGGTATTATCTATAAAGTACAGATTTTGGGGTAAGTTTGTACATCATAATTTTTTACACAGGAATTACAGAAATACAGCCCATTGGGAGGTCATGCCATACAGTTAGCCCTTCACATTCGCTGGGGTCAGAAGCACAGGACGCCTCCCCCCCCCCCAAAGAATGTGAAAAAATTGTGAATTTAAAAAACTTCTATTTTTCTACCAGAAAGAACACCTTTCTAGGCATGTTGAGGCTCTCCAGCACTATTCTATGGTCAACTTTCACAAAATATACTCTCTCTAGGATTTTCTATGTCCTTCAGCATGACTCTATGATCGACTTCAGGTAGAAGCTGACCATACAGTTGCAATGGAGGACCTAGAGATTTCTAGATAGAACATTTTTTATCAAATCTGTGAATAATCCTATCCACAAAGTCACATTCACAAATCCACAAATGTGGAGGGGCCAACTGTATAGATTTCATTCAACATGTTTCTGGTTGTAGTAATTTCTCCCTGCCAAAACCTACCGGTGCATCATGCCTGGATTGTACCTCACAATCATTCAGTGCAATCCCCTTTCCTGGAACAA
This sequence comes from Anolis carolinensis, assembly GCF_035594765.1. Lineage (NCBI taxonomy): Eukaryota > Metazoa > Chordata > Lepidosauria > Squamata > Anolidae > Anolis > Anolis carolinensis. The sequence continues at coordinate 196,235,081 of NC_085843.1, forward strand.
CATTTCCAGCCATTTAATGATTATGATTGAATGATTGCCTTTATTATGTTGGAAGCTGCCCTGAGCCCCCCCTCAGGGAAATAAGGCGGACTACAAATAAAGTATTATTATAGTATTATTATGATGCCTGCGGAAATTGAGAAACTAGGGACTATCACAATACACCATTATAGTGCTATTATTCAATTTTAATTGTCCTGTAACAGCATATGGAATCCTGGGATTTGCAGAATTCTCAGCCAAAATTGTGGGTCCCACTATGCTGCAAAACCCAAAATTCCACAGAATGATATTATGGCAATTAAAGTGTAACAATCGTGCTATACCAATATCATGTAATAGAGCCCTAAGATACACCATAGAAGAAATATTCAAAAATTATATAAATGTTATATGGTAAAATGTGACGATCTGAACAAACAAGTTGTTTCACTGACTAAAAGGGTACACGTAGAAGCTTTGGTTGTTGACCATTGAATTGGGGATGAATTTGTTCATCTGATCATCAATACCAAACATTACCTCATATGGAATGTTGTTGTTTTTACCATCTCTGATATTTCACAGGGCTAAAAAGTTGAAAGTGCCAGAGTTCAAAGTTCTATTTCCAACAGCATGCAGAGTGTCAATGGGATATGGTAGCACATTTTTTCCTCTCCCTTCCATTATTTCCTGTTTCTCAAAACAAAGAGCCATATTTATCATACAAAATGGAGCTGCCCCACCTAGTGAAGTGCTGCCAAGCTTTAACAACAGGCCTCCACATAAATATCCCCCGTGGCCTGTGATACATACAGCTGTATTTTTTTAATCGATTGCCTTGTAGGCTTCTCAACCCTGGAGAGCTTCTAAATCACTTTAAAGCATGGGATATTACCTCTCCTACTCACTTATGAAGTAATGTATTATCAGAAAAGCATGTAATCATTATTGTTTGACACCACTCCCATCTCCTCCACCACTTCCCATCTTGTGACTTCTCTGGCTATTCAACTGCTCTGTTTGTCGGTCTGCCCAACAGCTGCTTATCTCCTTGCAAATGATTTCTGCTGGCAGTAATTTCTTCTGTCTGCTACTGCCTTTCCCCACTTCTTCCTCATTTTTGGACTGGGGGGGGGGGGATACAAAGCAAATTTCACCTTTTCCCCTCTTATCTATTCTTCTTTCACATCAACATTTCAACGCATATCTTTATCCACAAATGGACAGCATGAATTAGACATGATAGGTAGTGCAAGAGAGTACACAGAAGGACACAATGCTTGTATGTTGTGAAATAATGTGCATAGACCTGGTCATGTTATCCCGCTAGCACCTGTACTGAATTGACAGATAGGACGGTAGCTCACGCTTATGTGAATGCACAGAAAATAAATTAATGATATAGGGAATCAATATCTTTTCTATGACCTTTCTCTGTCCTCCCGTTATGAACATCAGCATAGCCTCTTCCCAGAAATAGTGTTCTTAGAAGAATATCTTCAAGTCAAATTCCAGGACTGGGAAAATTGATACAAAACCAAGTGCTGTTTGAATAGTTCAAAGTATGAGCTATGTTCGCTATGAATTTTACTTAAAGTGATCCAATATGATGATCAGGCAGCCAACATAAAACTAGATTTCCAGATTATTTCTGAAGACAATGCTTTCTACTACCAAGGAAAGAAAGATAAAATACTAAAGTACAAATAATAATGTATGCTCACTATGGCATGAAGACATCAGAACAAGAATCCATAGCTCTTTTAGGTAGACAATGCAAATTTACTTTTTGTGTGGATGTGCCTTCAAGTTGTCTGTTGACGTATGGTTGGTAACCCTATGAATTTCATAGGGTTTTCTTAGGCAAGGAATACTCAGGTTTGATTTTGCCAGTTCCTTCTTTTGAAATATAACCTACAGCACTTGGTATTTGTTGGCAGCCTCCCATCAAAATACTAAGCTGCTTAGCTTCAAGATATATTTTAAATGGATCTGGCTGAGTGGGCCAATGCACTTGAGCTTGCGATAGCTATCCCACCCTATGATATCATTCTTTCTTTCAGCACTCGGCAGCTCTTTGGACAGGCACATACTCATTAATATAAATCAATCTAAATCAATAATATGTAGAAAATCGTAGTTTCTATTATTAAGTGTATTATTAAGCCTGAGTCTGATGAAGTCTTCCTTCAAAAGGAAAATAACCTACAGGCATTTCACAAGAACAAAACAAACACTTAGCCAAGAGAGACTGAATAATTTGCTAAAGGGGAATTCTTATTTTTATGGAGACCAACCAAGATTTCCAAAATGCTCATGCAAGCATTTTGGAACTTTCAGTGTTATACTGGTACAGAGCCTTTAATACTTGGCTTGCCACCTCTTCAAAGGTAAATGTATTTGAAGCAAGAAGGAGAACAGGATCAGATACCCTGGGCTCTTCCACACAGCCATATAACCCAGAATATCAAGGCAGAAAACCCGACAATATCTACTTTGAACTGTGTTATCTGAGTCCACTGCTGAACTTGCGGATCAAAAAGTCCCAGGTTCAAATCCCAGGAGCGGATTGAGCGCCCGCTCTTAGCCCCAGCTCCTGCCAACCTAGCAGTTCGAAAACATGCAAATGTGAGTAGATCAATTACCTTCCGGCGGGAAGGTAACGGCACTCCATGCAGTCATGCCAGCCACATAACCTGGAGATGTCTATGGACAACGCCGGCTCTTTGGCTTAGAAATGGAGATGAGCACCAACCCCTAGAGTCGGTCACAACTGGACTTAACATCAGGGGAAACCTTTACCTTACCTACCACACTGCCATATATTACAGTTAAAAGCAGATAATGTGGGATTTTATTCAGCAGTATGGAAGGGGCTCCCGTCTTCTCAGACATATACCTAATTCTCTGGCAATGTAGAAACGGTTCACAGTATCCTGATGTATGGCCAAGCATGTACACCTTGACATGCAATTGGTCCAGTTTTTTAATTAAAAGTGAGCACATGAATTGTTTAACAGAATGTTCAAATGTACTGGAGGGAACTGGGGATATATAGAAATCCAATACTTGTTTCCTGCAGGTACACCTGGATATGCAGAACGTTTCAACAGGCCATTTCTGAAAAGGCTTCCTGTGCTCCAAAATGGTACGGTAGTTGCAGAAATGTACTGCCATTCTGGACCAGATGCCGTACAGGACAAGTAACTGTGCTGATTTCACAGTCCCATGCAAATCCCTATCAGCCTGTGAACCAGCCAGGGGGGAAGCGAGGAGGGCCAAAGAGCGAGTCTGGCCTTGTGCGATAGGAGGAAAAGTGGAAACCTCAAACTCTTGTGGGCAAATGAGCATCAAGATTACAAGTCATTGTAGCATAAATGTCAATGCATCTTTTACCAGCCACTGTCCATAACCAATTTACATCCCCCAATTTGTTCAAAGAAGCTACTTACAGATCATCAAAAAGAGAACAAATTGAGGGTGCAATCCTCATTGAGAATACACATTTTGAAATAAATTACTATAATTTGAACAGAAATGCAAGGGCCACAATTATGTTGAGCACCTGTATCAATGTTATTGTGCTGATGTAAGCAGCAGCAGAAGGAAAAAATATAATGTAGTGCCCAGCAAATGTAAAGGAAGCAAGACAAAGTCGTTGTCCTTGAGAAAAGAGTAAGACACATTGCCTCTAAGCTTCTTTTCCCCAAGAATTCAGGTAGTGGAAAAATAATTACTTTATAGCCAGCAGTCTTCTTCCAACTACAAGGGTGATGATTTTTTTTTTACCTTCACAGGTACACCTTACCTGCATGGTCTAGGTAAAAGTCCAACCATAATCATAACAGAGCATAACAGCCCATAGTTCAGCAACAAGATTTTGGTCAATATACCTCATCACTGATGAGCTATGGGATGTCTCACCTACACACTAACTGTTCATGTTCTGAGCTCCACCTCTTGTGCACCCTTCCCATAATTATTTATATTTAAACATCATAGTCAGCCTCGGAAACTAAATACTAGAAATTCAAAATAGCTACTGTATATGGAAGTACAACATCATACAGCACATGGTTAGGCTATGACATTTATTATTGCAAGATATAACCATTCTGAACAACTTGGAAAGATTTAGAAGGGTGGTAAATCTAAGAAATATGAGAAATACCAGATCAGAGGTAATATGCCTCTTAATACCAGCAGCAAGGAAATATCTACCACATTTATATCCCGCCTTTCTCATCCCAGAGGGGACTCAAGGAGGCCTTACAACAAGCAGTTAATATATCAAATAAACAATTATAATTTTTAAAAAAATCTGAATTATTAAATAACAATTAAAATCATGCCAACCAAAACTTAATCCACTTGTCAATCACATTGTTTCATAGTCACTTATTGCACAGCTCCAATTACAGTAGAGTCTCACTTATCCAAGCCTCGCTTATCCAAGCCTCTGGATAATCCAAGCCATTTTTGTAGTCAATGTTTTCAATATATCATGATATTTTGGTGCTAAATTCGTAAATACAGTAATTACAACATAACATTACTGCGTATTGAACTACTTTTTCTGTTAAATTTGTTGTATAACATGATGTTTTGGTGCTCTATTTGTAAAATCATAACCTAATTTGATGTTAATAGGCTTTTCCTTAATCTCTCCTTATTGTCCAAGATATTCGCTTATCCAAGCTTCTGCCGGCCCGTTTAGCTTGGATAAGTGAGACTCTACTGTACCTGTCTCTTGAGCCCACTAATTGAGCCTGCAATACAAAAAAGGGTTCTATTGTGCTCATCTCCTGGTTGTGTGCCTTCCATGTAAATATGGTTGGCCTAATCCAGTATGTCTAATTATTATAGTAAAAAAATCTCTTGCTGCTACTGTAGTATTATCATCTACAGCTAATTTCAAATATGCATGCTGATTACTGCAGTTCACTACAGGACAAGATCTCATACATTTCTTGCTTGGCTGGAGCTTGGAGTCAGTGAGTGTATTTCAAAATGATGGTTCACTCTACTTTGTTTCTATCTAAAGAACTGGATTATTCCTGGTTATTTAAAAGTATTGGTTGTTCTATGGTTGCCAGGTGAAATAAGGACTCCTCTCTTTTTAACAGCTGTATAAAAGAGGGAAGTTCAGAAGGTACTAGTAGCATGACAATCAACACATACTGAAATTCTTCTACCTAACTATTAAATGGGCAGAAGTACTGCCCCTTATTTTACTGGCAACTCTATTGGTCAATCTGCCAAGCTCGTACCTACCCATGATTTCTCATGGCTCAGGTAAGGTCTTTCAATATGAACTTGTAATGTAAAGGGGGGAATATTGCCTTAGCTGGTATTTTTTATAACCAGAGCAGGCCCTTAAGAGAGGTAAAGACTTATAACTTTTATTTATAAAAATAATTCCACTCCAACCTATATTGCTGAATCTCAGGGTGGTGTACAATGAATACAATCCCTTCAAGAGACATTAAGATGACTTAAAGAATGGATCATTTCCCAAATCGCTTCACTTTAAATTACCCCTAATCTCTTAAAACCTTGCCAAGCTTATATAGAAGGAATGGAAAAAACGTATTTCGCTCAAAAGCTCAAATACTGAATATTGTCACAGAATGATAGTAACAAAACTATAATAACTTTCTTCCCATTTTCCTACTTTTCCCCCCCAATGATGATGTTTTAAAATCAATCTAATGGCTCCACTGTGGCTATAGGCATGTCATATAGTAATCCATTAAGGTGCCTACTAGAAGTGTGCGTGGTATTTGTTCCATTTGTTTCATTCAGGTATTTGTTTCATACCATTCATTCAGATGGCATGAAACGAAAGAGCTTTGTAGATGAAACAAAAGATGAAACGAAAAAGTTGCACGGTTTCCGTTTCCTTGTTTGGTTTTCAGGCCACGTGGCTTTCCTTACAGAGCCCAGGGAGTTCTTCTGCATACGTCATAGGAGGAGGTGGTGATGTTTGGGGCTTTTGGCCAATCTGAGGCCAAAGAAACTGTGACGTTGCCAGGGTATTTAATGGGGCGACCGCCCCCCAAAGCAACCATTGTGGGCACATCATTTGCTGGTGTTGGCTGGCTACCTGGCTTGCTCCTGCTTGGTCAGCTCACTCAGTCTCTCTGTGCTAGTGTGCTTACTTGCTTGCTGCCTTGTTGCCTTGCCTTCCTTGCCTTGCTGTCAGGGGAAAGAGATTTGTTTGTATTTAATTTTTCCCCAAGCTTGGCTGCTTGGCTTCTATTTTTTATTCTTTTTTTGAAGGGGTGGGGTTGGGGTGAGTTTGGCTGGGGAGTGTGCACGGGGCTTCGAGGGTGGGGGAAAGAAGAGGATCTCTATTTGCTGTGTTGTAATTTAAAAAAAAAATTAAATCTTTTATCTTAATTCTTTGTTTAAATCCCCTCTTTTTTTCCTCCCCGGGGTAGTATTGAGTTTAAATATATATATATTTCAAAGGAAAGAAATTGCTGGGCTTTTATCTTCTCCGTTTAGAAAACCTTTTAAAAGTTGGTGGTCTAAACGGGGCAATTTTCACCCCTCTAGCCCTAAAATTGAAGGGAGGGTGAGCCTTGGAAACTTTCCCATTACTGCCAATGGTCTGAAAAATTTTGTTCTTTTGGATGTGGGAGAAAACTCCCATTCGGATAGAAGCCCCGTTTTCGGAAGCGGCAAACAAAAACAAAAACAGGGTGAATCAAATGAAACAAAACAAAACAAATAGCAATTCCATACAAATGCACAAGACTAGTGCCACTGCCTGCTATAATAGATGAATGGAGAGACTGGAGAGGAGCACTTAAAATAAAACACAAAGACATGCAGAAAACAGTAAAGATACACAAATAGCATAACATTTGTATGTGCAAATCACATTGTCCTGTGTTTGTGTGTGTGTATGTATGTATGTATGTATGTATCCATCTATCAATAGCAGGAGTAATTTCTTGTCTCCCCACCCTCTAGGGCTGGGAAAGTGTGTTGCTGCCTTCAACCCACTTAACTGTGGGAAGGGAGGAAGGGGCCCCATAAAGAAGAATAGCGAGGGTATGCATATGCCAAGCAGAAGGGGCTGAGGATTGTGATCACCCAAGACATATCCCAGCTGTCTAATTACCCTCTAGGACATTCACACGGCAACTTGAGACTTTTTCTGGGCTGCTAGGCACAAGAATTCACTGCAAACTAATAAGGAGGACTCATTGATTTCATTGAGAAAACTAAGTGTATTCAGTGTAGCAGATCATTCCAACTTGCAGGGGGATGGTGACATACATCAGTTCAGTTTCTCTGTGCATCTCTTTACTTGGATTCTGAACTGGCTTTTGTACAGCCAACTGCTCTGTTTATTTTACAGCTTTTGGTACCCTTGTGTTTTTTCAGCAGATTTAGGTGTGTCTCACTCTGCAGAGGATTAGGCTGTTATTCATTTGTGATACTAACATTACAAAGTCCCTAAAATACACATGGCTCTTAAGCTTAGCCAACAGACTTATAGATGTCTGCATTTCATAATGAAATAGTCTCTGTTTCTCCATTAATTTCTTTGAAGCCCAACCCAGAACACAACAGACTAACCCAACAAGGAAGTTTAACAAAAGGTAAATGTAATTACAGCAAACATCAACGAACACAGAGGGATTTATTTTTAGTGAATCCAGCATAGGATTGCACCACACATTAGTAATTTGTATTGCTGAGAAACTGTAGCCCTGTTTGTTCATATTTAGTATTTACTATTAACTTAGTGGCTGGCTTTTGTCTACCATTTAGGCCAAGGCTGTTCTGCACCCTACCTTCTAGGGACTAAATATTCTCAACAGTTTCATGGCAGTGCTACCCTTTGGTTCAGAAACGGTTCCTTAATGACATATTTCACTCTACTCCACACATACATTATTCTTTGTATAATTCAATGCATTTGTCTAATGTTTGCATTTTACAGCTACTTTTCATTTTTAAATCACTTTTGGTGTGAGTCACAATTTCCACACTTGGAACTAATCTTTAAAAATCATGTTGCATATAAGTGTGCATTTATGTATTTTTTGTAAACAAACATGTATTTTGAGTTTCCATTGCAGCATTCAACACAATGCAGGATGGCATTGTTTAAAAAACACAAACTGACAAACAATAATTAAAACAGAAAAGGGAAAAGGTTACTTGTCAGTTCCATGATGCTGAATGACTGAACACTTTGCAACAGCCTTGGGATAATAGTCAAAGAAAGCTATTTAGCTGCTCACAAAGACATAGAAGCAAGAAACACATTGGAGATGCCTTGATAAGAAATTTCAGAGAGATGGAACCACAATTCATTGGGGAAAATGAAAATTCAAGTCAAATATATGGGAGGCTGGTTGTATTCGTACTCGTTTCTGTTACCCAGAGTTATACATTTTATCCCTTTGGATAACATGATTCAAGGTCCAACTTTATTCGTGTCTACTTAGATGTTCACATATAGTTTAGTGAAGTGGTTCCCAACCTGTGGTCCATGAACCACCAGTGGTCCCCAAGAACTAAAATATGGTCCGCGGACTCACCATTACTACACCGCTACAACGAGAGTGAAACCTTTCTATAGTGCTGAGGCAATGAAGATGTCAGGAGGGTAGAGGCTGACTACCCATGAAAGGCATGACAGCAAGCCTCCTGACTGCTGCTTCTCCTCTTCCTCCTTCCTCTTGAGCAGAGCCATGTGGCACCTGGAAGTGGGGGCGCCTTGGTGTCTTTGTTTTTAGGCCTGTTCCTGGGGTTATTTGGGGTGCTGATTCAGAAAATTGCATTGGATAGACCATGTCAACTCTAGATTATTAAATATGGTTTTCTGTGGGCAAGCATATAGCAATTACTGGATGACATATGTTCTGTATCAGAAACTAGAGCTGATCCAATGCAATTTTCTGAATCAGCACCCCAAATAAGCAAACCAAATCTAAAGTTCACCAAAACTGATTCATAACTCTTTTGGTACTAATTTTGGGGAATGGTCCCTGGTCAGAGTGGCCCCTGGTCAGAAAATGGTTGGGAACCACTGGTTTAGTGGGAGTTGAGTTTTATATGATTTAGATCTCAGTAGATGTTAATTGAAATCATTCTCCAAAGTATATCAGTTTAAGAACAGAATTTTTCCAGTGTTTTGTATTCACAAATCTGCACAACACAGATGTGATTATAATTTTTCTAACAATAAAAACATTGCAAGTTCAAAGTTAAACATATATTTTCCCCATAACTGCCCAGTTTCATAGGCAGCAAATTGATAAGTACCATTATCATATCCTTTTAGAAGTGGGTTCCTTTCTAGAACAGGAAGAAGGAAGATGTAATTTTGTAATTTAATTAAGCTGCAGCTTTTTTTACAAAGTTGACATTAGTCTTTTATGACCCTGCAACCACTGTTCTTTGAACCGTTCCCTTAGAAGTACTTTGCAGGCAGTTTCAAAGTTTGTTTCATAAATCCCAACCAATCAACAAACAGTTCCCAAAGCATTCTGAAAAAAATATTTAATTCAGGACACTGAGAAAAGCTATGAAATAGGAGATCCCTTGCAAACCTGATACATTTGCACTATATAATATAACTAAAATTTATGGATCTCACCAGGGTTCATTCAATTCTAGCATTTAACTTTAGCTTATTCTGACTCAAAGTTAATAATTAGAAAGGTTTATTCAAAATATGCTGGCTGAATGATCTACCCCAAAGGAAAGAGAGCACCCAGGAGACTCTTAATTTTAAGGTTTTTCCCCAGTCTGTTAACTTAGAAACCTCTGACAATTAGCTTTATTTGTCCTTTGGGTTAAATAATTTCTCTTCTTTACTGAATAGTATTGCATAATTTATGGCTAGAATATTTTAAGATAGTGTATATTAATACAAGATACCTCCACTTGAGAGTTTGCCTCATGTAAATCTAGAGTCAATGAACACTGAAACTATGTTTAAATACTTTAACTACAGCTAAATGGTTCATAATCTTATATGAAAGGGTGAGCTCAGATCTTATAAGAAAGGATGAGCTAGAAGTAAACTAAAAAGATAACAAGTCTGTGGGTTTTAGAAAGCTAACATACAAGCTTTGTACCTTTGTATCACCATAATGTGGGGAGATAGAGGCGGGATATAAAAATAAAGTTGTTGTTGTTGTTGTTGTTGTTGTTATTATTATTATTATTATTATTATGTGTACCTACTTGGGTTTCTGGCTTTCATTTTGTAGTCCCTGAATATTTTAATTTGGAGATAATGATGTTAACCACTGAACAGGAGAATCCTAACATGAAGACAAGGGATTTTCACTGGGACTTTGTTCTGTAGCACAAGGTGAAGTGGCTAATGTGGCTCCTATTGGTACCATACTTTGTATGTTAAAACTCCTATCTATATCAACTCCAGACTTGACAGCATGAAATTTTATGATATAGTAATCTCACTCTGCCAACACAAAGGACTTTGGCCCCAAACAGGGCAAAACCATAACCAGATCTCAGAAAGAAGCACTATGTGAGAAACAACATTGCTGTTTTGTTCACAATTATTTCACAGCCTAGTGGATAACGGTGGTTGAGTTTCCTGTATGCTTTCTCTATGTACAATATAGATAAGTAAGCAAACTGCAACAACATGCATGATTTTTGCTTCATACTCACTTGACAAATGAGCCACAGGACTTCAAAAGCTAGTATAATTAAGTTTGTGTATTTTCAGTGACTTAAGAAATGTACTCTGGTCAACATGCCTACCCCTGCATTTAAAAAAAAAAAGGTTTCCAGAAGAAGCCAAGCTTCAGAAGCAAGCCATAAACCCTGTCTTACATTGCAGGCCAATGATCAGTTTCCCAGGTTGGATTAAGAGAAAGCTACAAGTAACTGCAGCTTCAAAACTTTCCTGCTTAAATGCATAAAACAAGGAACAAAGCAAGAACAAAAGAGGATGTTGGGTAAGTACACAACATAAAGTGGCTTAAAAGAGTGACCATGTGAAAAAGATCAATGTCCAACCTCATTATCAAGACAATTTACATTAGTAAAATCACCAACAACCCCACACTAAATAAAATGCCTTGCACTCCTAACCAGCGTAACCTTCTTACAATACAACTCATAGCATGGCAAACATAACACACCGAGAGCCAGAGATGGTTTTCTAGACACTTGGAGATACTATGGAGTAGATGTAGACAACAGCACTACATTATGGCTTGAATCCAGGGTTGTATAAATGCAACCCCACTAATGCAACAATGCATTTCCAATTCATGTTCTCCATTACCCTGTTTCCCCGAAAATAAGACATCCCCTAAAAATAAGACCTAGTAGAGGTTTTGCTGAATTGCTAAATATAAGGCCTCCCCCAAAAGTAAGACCTAGCAAAGTTTTTGTTTGGGACCATGCCTGCCAAACAGGGCGCCAGAGCATGCAGGATCAGTAAATGTACATTCCATAGATTGTTATACATGGAAATAATGGTAGTAACAAGAAATTATTGATAGGGTTCAGTTTGGTTATGCTGGTTTGCGATGACAACTGCTGTACAATATATAATAAATGTTCAATTTTTTTTGTTCAACAATAAATGTGAATTTTTCTTCATGGAAAAATAAGACATCTCCTGAAAATAAGACCGAGTGCATCTTTGGGAGCAAAAATTAATATAAGACAGTCTTATTTTCAGGGAAACAGGGTATTGAGAGGTTGCAGCCAGGAAGAGTCAAAAGCAACTCTGGATCCAAATTTGTCTTTCTAAAACAATTCCAGCAATACTTTTAACAATGGGAAGTGTACCACAAGCAGCAGTTGCAACTATACTCAACCCAAAATAGCCTGGCTGTAACTCTGCCTGTGTACATGCCCACCTCTAACCAGAATTAGTAAAAAAAATCATCTGGTCATACACAACTGTCACCTATTGTGTTGGTATCTAGCTTTGACTACTTATGTTCATATAATGAAAATTTCTAACCAGATCTTGGCAAAACTTTCTAGAGCCCTATCTAGGCATCTGCAGAAGAATATATATTTGAAAGTACTCGTCTCTCAAATCTCATATTTATGGTGAAATTCAACCCTCCAAATGGCTAATAATCATATGGCCTTTGATCACAAGTCCCAGCAAACCTGCTCAGCACAGCCAGTGGTGAAGAATGCTGGGAGCTGCAATCCAATAGTTTCTGGTGAGCCACATGATTACTACCTGGAATTGAACCAACTGGGGACTAAATTCACTCCTATGGCCTAAAATTCCACATCCCCCATGAGCCAATTCTTCTCTCCTTCTTTAGGCCAGTTCCCATTTGAAAGACCCAGAGCAAAGTATCCTCTTGTAGACCCATTCCTGAATTTGTGCAGCAATACCACTGGTTTAGTTTCTGCTCATGCCTCAAAATAATGTTATTTCATAAGTATTCTGGGAAATAAATGCAAGGCTATATCCAGCCATCTGGTGCTAGAATGCACAGCCAGAAATCAAGATGGGGTTGCCAAGGCATACCTCAACAGTGAGCCTTGCCAAAATGCTGATAACCTGGCATCTGTGAATAAATGCCAAGTGCTTATGCTGGTCCTGATTTCTCTGAAGTTATATACACTCAAATATTTCTTCCAAGTGTATGCTTTTTCAACCAAGTTTGCAGCCAGCAGTTGGTTATTTTATAATTAATGTTATACATTTAGAAACTACACAACATGGTCCATGCAAGATTTCCAAGATACAAGTTGAGGCAAAGCACTGATGTTTTTTATTCCCCATGCATTTCAAAGAAGCCTGTACAGAAATAGCCCAGGTTTGCCGACTGAAACATTTATATCTTCACAATCCATCCAGTGAATTATGCCTTTGCTGACCTTTTTACAGATAAGACAATTAGATAGGAGAGGAGTTTCATATTGGCCACCTGACAAATCTGGTGGCCAATATGACAAGTCTGGTGGCTAAGGTCTAAATGAAAAGTCAGTTCTCAAGGTCAAATTGAACACACTTTACCCAAAAGATCATACTAGTTTAATAAAACATGGCTTCAATGTTTGAGTACTAACCACTATGTAATAAATATTAACTCATGAAATATACACTTATTAGACCAGCGTTTCTAAACCCGGGGAGGGGGGGGTTACGAAGGGGGTTCAGAGGGGTCGCCAAATACCATTATTTTTTGTTGGTCATGGGGGTTCTGTGTGGGAAGTTTGGCCCAATTTGATCGTTGGTGGGGTTCAAGGGGCTCTTTGTAGGTGCACTATAAATCCCAGCAACTACAACCCCCAAATGTCAAGGTCTATCTCCCTCAAACTCCACCAGTGTTCAAATTTGGGCATACTTGATCACTGGTGGAGTTTGGGCCAAGTTTGGTTCAGATCCATCATTGTTTGAGTCCACAGTGCTCTCTGGATTTAGGTGAACTACAACTCCCACATTCCAGGTCAATGCCCACCAAACTCTTCCAGTATTACCTGTTGGTTATGCGAGTTCTGTGTGCCAAGCTTGGTTCAATTCCATCCTTGGTGAAGTCCAGAATGCTCTTTGATTGTAGGTGAACTATAAATCCCAACAACTACAACTCCCAAATAACAAAATCATCCCCCCAACCCCCACTAGTATTCAAATTTGGGTGTATCAGGTATTTGTGCCAAATTCAGTCCAGTGAATGAAAATACATCCTACGTATCAGATATTTACATTATGATTCATAACAGTAACAAAATTACAATTATGAAGTAGCAACGAAAATAATGTTATGGTTGGGGTTCACCACAACATGAGGAACTGTATTAAGGGGTCGCATCATTAGAAAGGTTGAGAACCACTGTATTAGAAGCAATGCTAAAATGTATATTACAACTCACTAAGGTTTTTAAAGAAGGAAAGATTTAACCTCAAGTATTTTCAAAGAGAAACCCAATCAACATAAACAAATATATTCCTTCAAGTCCTTTTAGGGGAGAAAAGACTGAATTGGCATGGAAGATAATGCATATCTGACATTTTTCCTTTCCTTAGTATTAATTCCCTCTGATATTTCCTCTGCTCTTCTGTAAAATCTATCGTACCTTTGAAATGCACAGTTCGTCAAACTCCTATAGTGGTGTTCTTTGTTTCTTTAGTTAGAAGAGATGGCTGCTCCCGTAGTTTTCTTCTGCCTAGTATGGGAAGTAAAATAAAAATTAAGTAAATCCTTATTAAAACACAACATACATTGTTAAGAAATGATTACAACTTTATTGGATAAAGTTGAAGAGGTCTGGCTTGAGCATGGGCCACAATCCGCCACTGGCAAGTGCCAACCAAGGCTGAACAACCTGAGCACTGGACCACTCCAAAATGACATCTATGGGAATCCTCATGTTCAGAAGTCTCTATGTATATTTACTGTCTTCCAAGAATTAATCCAAAACATATTGGCACACGAGGAACAAAAAGTGCTCCAATAGCAGTAATGAACAAAATCTATTGTTACGGCAACATCTATCAACCACACATGTATTAAGCTAGACCCTGGTTTTTCAGGTTTCTCAGGGGCTACGACTAAGACATTTGGACAGCAAAATGCCATGAGTGGTTTGTTTTTTAAAATAGCCAAGCCAAAATACAGCAAAGTTTGCTGAGCAAGGATAAGTTTTATCAAAGCAACACAGCAGTGAGTAAAACAAGCTGAGCAATCCCATGATTTCTTTAAAAGAGCTTCTCTAAACAAAAGCAAATATGTTATGTTATTGTCTTCTTGTAATGTCGTTGATTTTATTGAGATATGTTTTAATCTGTGTTTGGTTTTAATCTTTACTGGATCAGGCTTGTCCCCATGTAAGCCCCTCCGAGTCCCTTTGGGAAGATGGAGGCGGGATATAAAAATAAAGTTTTATTATTATTATTATTATTATTATTATCATCATCATCATCATCATCATCATCATTATCTTACATTTACACCTAGGCTTCAAAACAATTCAGTTACAGTTAGCTCTTATACAAAATACCATCAAACGGCCAGAATGACAGGTTGCGTTTAATGATCCTTGGTAGGTGGTTTTCATATGTGGGTGTGCAGAGAGATCAGTTTTGGGACTCTCTACTGTAAATGCATTTGCTCCTAGATAAACACAAGAGTGGTCATCCAATTTGCCTTGGACAGCTCCTATAAACCAGGGGACAAAATCAGGTTGCCCTCCAGATGCTGTTGAACTGAAACTCACTATACAGGTAAGGCCACTCCAAGTTCCCTCAGGGAGATGGAGCAAGGTATAAATAATGTTGTTGTTGTTATTGATACAAAGACATAGTATGACACAGCAAATAAGATATATATGCTGGATTTTATATTACAAAATCACAAGTTGAACACTGTGCGATTTTCTTACAGCAGCTGAGGATATGATCAATAGTTTCGTCAGCTACCTTGCAGTGTCTGCATTTTGGGTCACTTGCTGATTTTTTGATCTTGGCCTTAATTGCATTTGTTCTGATGGCTTGCTCCTGGGCTGCAAGGATCAGGCCTTCTGTATCCTTCTTCAGTGTCCCATTTATGAGCCATAACCAGGCCTTCTCCTTATCAGCTTTTCCTTCAATTTTGTCAAGTAACTGTCCATGCAATGCTTTGTTGTGCCAGCTGTCAGCTCTAGTTTGTAGTGCAGTTTTCTTGTACTGATTCTTTGTCTGCTGCGCTTTGAGGATTTTTGACTTCAATCAAAGCAGGTTCTTCGCTTTCCTTTACATATTCTGCCAGGGCATGTTCTTCTTTGACTGCTTGTTTTACTTGCAAATGTCCTCTGCCACCAGATCTTCTAGGCAGATATAGACGGTCAACATCCCTGCAAGGATGGAGTGAATGATGAATGGTTATGAGTTTTCTTGTTTTTCTGTCCAAATTGTCCAGTTCCACCTGCGTCCAATTTATAATGCCAGCAGCATATCTTATGACAGGTATGGCTCAGGTATTTATGGCCTTGTTGGTGTTGCCTCCATTGAGCTTGCTTTTGAGAATTTTTCTGACCCTTTGAGTGTATTCTTTGCTGAGCAGTTTATTATTATTATTATTATTATTATTATTATTATTATTATTATTATTATTAGGGCTGTAGTATCTGGAGGGCAACATGATTTCTACCATTTCTCTAGCAAAAAGATTTCTAAAGATATAGCCTGTTGTAGCAAACATAACCAGAATCTTAAAGGCTGCAAGAGAAACAGACTATATGGCCTTAAAGCTTAATTTATGAAGGCACAGTGCGTACATGAAACGGACTTTAGCCTGCAAAGAACTACTGCCACAATAAATTTGCTAGTCATTAAGGAATACTTGTTTTTACTTGTGTTACTCTTCAAGACATATGTTCCAGGTGGCTTAAGAGATAAGATGAAAGAGGATCAATAGAAATAGCATATATAGCAAAATAGTACTAAAAATAAAATAGAATACGAAACCCAGCTTCAGTACCATTCATATATCCATCTCTAAAGTCCTTCAAAGTAACTATTTCTGATCCTTAGGAAATTTTGTGATGAAACATCACCTTTCAAGAAATAACAATCTTCTGTGCCAGGTTTTAAGAAACCAGTATATAAATATGAAATGAATTCCATTTTAAACATTGAACTAATCACCTCCTCGGCTTTACTGCTTATATATTTAGATACTTTTACTCCCACAACACAGGAAGCCATTGAGAGCCTTGTATTTGTTAAAAGCAGGTATAGAAATATTATTTTTGCACATACCAAATAAGAAAAAATGTGACATTAAAAGCGTCTAGGAGAATCAACTAGGACAGGCCACACTGACACCATGGATTTTATCATTACTATAAGCAAATAATTATTTTCAAGGCAGGGTAAGTTAAAAGGCAAAAGGACATTTAAAGCTGCAACAGGAACTGAGTGCTCTTAATATCTGAATAATTGCAAGCCAAACCTGCAATAATTTTGCAGCTTGAAAGTCACGTTTAACCTACTGAGATATAATTCCAGATTTGTTTAAGCAGTTAGGGAAAAATTGCTGACATCTGGGTTGAATCTTCAAGCTGGAACTCCTTTTATCAACACATTACACAATAAACTATGGCTCGCTTTAAAAATAACTTGTCTACAGAGATATCTACAGGGATAGGCTCATTTCCAAACTAAAGTAGCACGGGGCTTCTAGAGAATAACAGAACATTTTCTGCTGTCAGAATCATAAACTTTAACTATTTCATGTTGCATTAACTGGGGAGAAATAATTATGCCAGTGCTGTACTTCTGCAGGATTCTGGTTTTGCCAGCAAAATTTGGATACACTCAAATTTCTCCAACCCTCCAGATATTATTATTGCAAAAAGATCTCCATGAGATCCTTGGATCCTGGCCTATATTCTGAGCAATCCAACTGAAGTCAGATGTAAGATAAATTAAACCATAGGACCAGATAATGCTGTCACTTCTAAATAAATTGCTGTAAAACATCTAGCTGGTTCTGGCAATGGGGTTCTTCCCCGCTCTCTAACAATTTAATGTCAAATCAAATTATGTACTATTCTAACATATCATTTAAAAATTTCTAAAAGATAGTCTCATTATGAAAACAAAATATGCCAACTGGACTGAGCTCAACGGCCTCCAAATTTTGGGGCAGGCCCACTAAATTATATGTCAACAATTCTGTAAATACCAATGATGTAATGGTCCTACTCTAGTTATGACTAGTTCTTATTGTATTTTTACTTTCATGGCAGGGTTGATCTTGAGCAGTTTTCTAGTAATATATGTTTGAACAATTACATATCATGACCAATTCTGGGGAAGATGAGTTGCACTTGAAGGACCAAGACATTCCTGGAGAGAATATTGTCATCAAATTCACAAAAGTCAAATCCACAAATGTGCAGAGCTGGCACTAGTCAAGAATGATGCATCCATTAAAATAAGTGTATCAAGAGGAATCTGTAACTACATTCACTGCTCTAACTGTATAGCTTTAAACTCATTTACTTCGTCGATATTTGGTTCCACCCATCAGCACAAGTTTTGATACAATCTTTTAAAATATACTTTCCATTCTAGGAGAAGCACTTCTAACAACTACGTTGTGAAAAACATACATAAATTCAATGCTGTCATAGCAATAATAATTTAAGGTGCGCTGCTGAAGTTGCAATCCTATCATGGCAAATTTAACTGTCTATTTTCAGCGATTTTGAGACTATGTGCAGCTCCAAAGCACTTTTTGTGGTCCCCAGCATCCCCCTTGCAGAATTTTCAATTTTTCAAAGCTGTTAGCATTGTGGGTTCCTCCTAATATTCAGCATAGGTAAAGGCAAAGGTTTTCCCCTGACATTAAGTCTAGTCATGTCTGACTCTGGGGTTTGGTGCTCATCTCCATTTCTAAGCCAAAGAGTCTGTAGACACCTCCAAGTTCATGTGGCTGGCATGACTGCATGGAACGCTGTTACCTTCCCGGTGGAGAGGTACATATTGATCTACTCACATTTGCATGTTTTCGAACTGCTAGGTTGGCAGAAGCTGGGGCTAACAACAGGCGCTCACCCCGCTCCCCAAATTCGAACCACCGACCTTTCGGTCAGCACGTTCAGCAGTTTAACCTGCTGAGCCACTGGGGTCACAATATTAATTATAAGCACCTATAAATGCATTATAGCTAACACAGAATTGAACAATTTGTGCTAATGGAAAAGTCAACATCATAATCAACTGAATTTATTTTAGTTCAGTACCAATACTGCATTACGGTTAATTTAATTACATTCCTCTGAGGCCGAGAGAGAGAGAGTGGCTTGTCCAAGGTAACCCAATAGGTTTCATAGCTGAGCCAGGATCTGAACCTTGGTCTCCAGAGTTGTTCAAACTCTTGGTCTCCAGAGTTGCTGAAACTCGTCTGAACAAACTGTGACAAGAAAACCCTATGATAGGTCCATCTGAAGAGTTGCCACAGGTCAGAAATTACTTGAAGTCATACAACAACAATAACTTATTTACAATTAAGGTTCATTTATATATAATCATAACAGATCAAACATGAGTGGGGACATTTTGTCAGTTGGGTTAGAGTTTTAATTAATGTAATAATTTATAATGAAGCATTAACTTTTAATTAATGCCAGGTGTTCCTTAATCTGTTTTGTATAAATGTAGCTAATTTTAGAAATTTAGCTTTTAATGGGAAAACAGCAACTTTGGGGCATACTAGCCAGTATAAAAATGGATCATAGCTCTGAAGCAACTGTACGCCTGTTGTGTATTAACAATGACAGCAACAAAAACAACTTTATTACCCGGCCCTCCTTGAGGTTCAAGGCAATGCACAACATGGTTAAAGCAGAGAAATAAAATACAAGACTATTAAACACATATAACAAGATACACACAGTAAAAACTCAGGAAATTCAGATAACCCTATTAGAAATGTGGGTTATTGATAACACTATGTAAAAAAAATTGGAAAATTGTCTGTTCCTGGTTTTAAAGTGTCATTTCCTGTTTAATTGTGTGGTTCTTACTTTGAAAGTAGTTTTTATAATCCAGCAACTTCATTTTTGTGGCTGCCACAAACTACGTTGAATGGTTGAGAATCAATGATTCAGTGAAAAACCATAGAAAATGTACTGCAGTATGTCCCGCAAAAACATAGTTTTTGCTGTTTAATGAACATTTCCCATGTTTTCATAACAGAACCCATTGAGAAATGGCATCTATAACCCAAGAACAAAAATCGTGTTACATAGTGTAACCAATGCAGCCAAATACTGAGAAGGGTAACGGTAAGGTTTTCCCGACTTAATGTCCAGTCGTGTCCGACTCTGGGGGCTGGTGCTCATCTCCATTTCTAAGCCGAAGAGCCAACGTTGTCCATAGACACCTCCACGGTCATGTGGTCGGCATGACTGCATAGAGCGCCGTTACGTTCCCGCCGGAGAGTTACCTATTGATCTACTCACATTTCCATGTTTTCGAACTGCTAGGTTGGCAGAAACTGGGGCTAACAGCGGGTGCTCACTCCCCTCTGGATTCAAACCTGCGACCTTTCGGTCCACAAGTTCAGCAGTTCAGCGCTTTAATATGCTGCACCACCAGGGGCTCCTAAATAGTGAGAAAGACCGGGGCTACTGACTAAACCTAAAAGTATGTATGAACCGAAATATATTATTGGTACCATTTTCTGACTGTATATCACTTCTCCCACTATATTTCTTGCTTGGTTGGCTTTCTTCTCTGTAGTCAGAGTATTCTCTAGTAGTTTCCCAAACACAAGACTAAGGGTACATGAATCCAGTTTGGCATCGCTTTAATTGCTATGACTCAATGCTATGGACTTGGAATTTGTGATTTAATGAGGCACTAGCACGACTTTGTAAAACTACAACTCGTACTACTTCCATAGGATTGAGCAGTAGCTCAAAGTAGTGTCAAAGTGCATTAATTCTACAATGTAGAGATGAATGCATCGATTTTGTAGTTGTTTGTAATTGAGAATATAGATGAGAGCACACCCCTAAATCATTTGCGTAAAAGATCCCCTTCCTTTGACCCCAAAAAGGGGCTGTGAAACAGATGAAGAGCCAGGTTCCGATTTCACAGCTTCCTCTGCTTTATTTTACAGAGCTAGCAGCCTGCAAACTATTAAACCAGATAATATCAAATAGCAGGCCTATGCTACATTGCATAAATCAGGATAAGACCATATGTACACGTGACAGCTAAACCACAGTCCCAGAAAAAAATATTTTAGAAGATGAGCCATTACACACACACAAGTACAGTATTTTTTATTTATATATATATATATATATACACACACACACACACACACACACACACACATATATATATAATATGACAATGTATGGGATATAATATTATTATATATATGACTTATGAGCCATGTCCTATTAATACAATATATACTGCTACATGTATTTGCCTAATCTAAACTAGAAGTGCCTACACAAGGAAGCATATCTGCAAAACCATGCTCTCTGAGTGTTTCAACTCAGCTGACACAGACGAATGGCTCTGCTCATCGGTCTATAAATATCAGTCGCATTACTCCCTTCAAAAAACAAAAAAAAATGAATTAAGTCCCATTTCACAGTGAGCTGTTTCCAATGGAAATATAAACTCTTTGAATATATACAAATGTGAAGCTAGCTCCCACTTGGCAGGGTTACTGCTGGAGACAATGAGCCCAATCCAGACGTAGCAATACTTAGACAACAACTAGATCCACTGAACTTAAAACTACAGTAATTTGAGGGTGATTTATTTCAATGGGCCAACTACAATTATTAATCTAGGTCCAATAACTATGTGGGAGGGAAGGGGCGCATATTGATGCCATATGACAGCCCTCCATTGAGCAAAGCCACCACTTAAGTATAGCAGAAAACAGGTTCATCTACACCAGTGGTTCCCAACCTGTGGTCCGTGGACCACCAGTGGTCCGCAAAAACTAAAATATGATCCGCGGCCTCACTGTTACTACTACGGATAATAACACAGCCGAAACAAAAAAAAAAATGGTGTTTTTGTTTTTAGGCCCTGTTCCTGGGGTTATTTGGGATGGTGATTCAGAAAACTGCATTGGATAGACCACATCAGCTCTAGATTATTAAATATGGTTTTTTTTTGTGGGCAAGCAGATGGTGAATGCTGGATGGTATATTCTGTATCAAAAACTAGAGCTGCTAACCAAACCAAACCGAATCTACAGCTGAACAAAAACTGATTCGTAACCCTTTTAGTATTAATGTTGGAGAGTGGTCCCTAGTCAAAAAAAGGTTGGGAACAACTCATCTACACTGTAAAATTAATGCAGTTTGACATCGCTTTAACTGCCTTGACTTAATGCTATGGAATCCTCAGAGTTGTAGTTTGGAGAAACACCAGCACTTTGGATTCATAAAGAATAAATGGTTTATAAAACTACAACTCTCACGATTCCATAGCACTCAGTCATATCAGTTAAAGCTGTATCAAACTGCATTAATTCAACAGTGTAGATGCCCCCAAAAATGCACTTACCGAGACAATCTCAAAAAGAGAGAAAAGACAAGAAAACTACAGTTAAATCAAGATGTAGATAAAAACAGCCTGCAAGGACAAATAGCATAAACATACTGGCGGCCAGAGCTTGGAAACACTCATAAAGCAGAATTGAGTATTTTCATGGAGCTAAAGGAAACCTTAAGAGAATGAACAAATATCACAGAAGCTGTGATATGTTACATTACAAGACATTTCCAAGAACATACAGGAGGCAAAAACTAAGCATGCAATACACATCATGACAATCAATATTATTCTGTAGAAAAAGTTTTGAAAGAAACTCAAGACAGGGAGGAAAATCCCTCTGGGAAGCTATGCAGTCTCTCCATTCAATGCAAGCAGCCAGCAGAGTCCCTCTGGGTCCAGCTATTCAGTTACATGCAAAGTTCAACAAACAAAAGGGAGGGTTGCTAAAGTTTCCCCCCCCCCCCAAAAAAAAAAAAAAAGCAGGCACTACAATCCCTGCCAACCTCCATCCTTCTCCAGACTCCTCTTTCCAAGGATCTCTATATTTCAGGTCATAGAAGGCGTCTACACTGTAGAATTAATGCAGTTTGACACCACTTAGCTATGCAATCATGGAGTTGCCGTTTCCTTCCCAAAATCTTTAGCCTTCTCTATCTCTATCTCTTTTGGCAGAGAAGGCTAAAGCTCCACAGGATTCCGCAGCAGTTAAAGCGGTGCCAAACTGCATTAATTCTACAGTGTGGGTGCACTCCAGACTGTTTAAATGGATCAAAAATGGATCAATCGTTGCTTTTCTTTCCCCACTCCCCCTTCTCAATAAAAGGAAGCGTAAAATACTCCCAAAATAACAATAAAGGAGAAGAAATAGCCTCCACCTCAATGAGCCAAGGAAGCTGCTGCTGTTCCTCTCGCTGTCCAAAGCGGACTGAAAGTGCCTGGGAGCTTCCACTCCGCACATTGGGGCAAGCTCTGCCCCCTGGGAGAGACCAAGTGCTCAAGGAGGGGGGGACAAGACAGAAAAAAGCTCGGAATTGGCTCAGGACAAGGAAAGGACGCCGCTGTTGCCATCTCTTACCCTTCTCTATAATCATTGTAAGTCCCCCGTTATCAAACAGCCCTTGTTGGAGGCTGAAAGTGGACTTTTGGCCAAACCTCGCATCGGACCCCCCCTACGGAAAGAAAAGTGCGCTCGCCCGATCCGCCTCCTAGAGAAAGGAAATAGGGCTGTCACTTCCTGGTTTCTTTTCGCCGCAGGTCTTTTACATACAAGGCTCAAACTTACATGCATGTCGTGTACATATGCACATGCACATTTATACATGCACACATATCCTAGAATTATATATTTTTGCTATATATACACATACATACATAGCATGAATACAAACACACATATCCACATACATATGCAGTATTGGCATTTTATGTCTTTGCAATACACACAGATATGCAAACATGCATTTATTGGAATTTTATGTTTTTGCCATGCACACACAGACACATGAACACACACACCTATATCTACAAACATACACTGGAGCTTTATATTTGTTGTTATATATATACATATACAGTAGAGTCTCACTTATCCAACACTCGCTTATCCAACGTTCTGGATTATCCAATGCATTTTTTTAGTCAATGTTTTCAATATATCATGATATTTTGGTGCTAAATTCGTAAATACAGTAATTACTACGTAGCATTACTGCGTAGTGAACTACTTTTTCTGCCAGATTTGTTGTATAACATGATATTTTGGTGCTTAATTTGTAAAATCATAACCTAATTTGATGTTTAATAGGCTTTTCCTTAATCTCTCCTTATTATCCAACATATTCGCTTATCCAACGTTCTGCCGGCCCGTTTATGTTGGATAAGTGAAACTCTACTGTATTGGCATTTTATGTTTTTCCAATACACACAGATATGCAAACATGCATTTATTGGAATTATATGTTTTTGCCATGCACACACAGACACATGAACACACACACCTATATCTACAAACATGCATTGGAACTTTATATTTGTTGTTATATGTATACATATATGTATATCTACAGAAACATACATGTCATGAGCATAGAATATACACACAAATATACATGTGAGCACACACATTTATGTATATACAAACACAGAAATTTCGTATTTGCTATATACACATGCATATATATGAAGACACACATATATATACACAAACATGGATATATTGGAATTTTATAATTTTTTTGCTATACACACACAAACCCATATACATATGAACGCACACATATATAGAGAGACAGACAGACATATTGGGGTTTTTTGCTTCACAAATGTATAGATATGCACACAAACATATATGAAGATACACACATGCATATACAAACGTGTGTTGGAATTTTATATTTATTCCCCACACACATATAAACATATATTGAAATTTTATACACAGTGTGTTAAAGTGCTGAGCTGCTGAACTTGCAGACCAAAAGGTCCCAGCTTCAAATCCCGGGAGATGAATGAGCGCCCGCTGTTAGCCCCAGCTCCTACCAACCTAGCAGTTCGAAAACATGCAAATGTGAGTAGATCAATAGGTACCGCTCCGGCGGGAAGGTAACGACGCTCCATGCAATCATGCCAGCCACATGACCTTGGAGGTGTCTACGGACAACGCTGGCTCTCTGGCTTAGAAATGGAGATGAGCATCACACGCTAGAGTCAGACACGACTAGACTTAACGTCAGGGGAAACCTTTACCTTTACCTATATATACATACATGCACACAAATACTTATACACACATAAACATACATATTATGAACACATGTATGTGTATTTATGTATATGTATATGTGTGCATGTATGTATATGTGTATATATATATATATATATATATATATATATATATATATATATAAAAAACACATGTATTGGAATTTTATATTTTTGCTGTACATATACATGAAAAAAATATATTTTTGTCAACCCACATACATATGAACACACACACATACGGTAAGCACAAACATACATATATTAGAATTTTATATCTTTGCTATATCCACACGTACTCATCCATATATATATATATATATATATATACACACACTAGCTGTGCCCGGCCACGTGTTGCTGTGGCGTTGTCTGGTGGTGTTGGTGAGAAATTGTTGAGGTAGTGGTGGTATTCCTTCTACCATGCAGGAGGACACAATCCAAGCACTCCTGACAAATGGCCATCCAGCCTCTACATAATAATGATGATGAAGATGATGATAATAATAATAATAGAAGCATAGAGCAACGCGTGGCCGGGCACAGCTAGTAAGATTATAAATGGGTAATATAACTGTGTGGAAGGGCCTTGAGTCTACACTGCCATATAATCTACTTAAAATCAGATAATCTGTATCTTATAGGCAGTGTGGAAGAGGCCTGAGGCCTAACTCTGCCTGTCCCCTGGGCTGAGTAGGTTGCTAGGAGACCAAGTGGGCGGAGCTTAGCCCTCTAACTGGCAGCAATTGGATAAAAACAATTATTCCTTTCCCTCTAATAAGGACTTTATTTTTCTTTTCTTTTTGTTGTATCAACCTAGAGCCGTGGATGATGGGTTGTGTTGTCAAATTTCGAGGTTGGGGGGCCTGTAGTTTTGTTGTTTTGTCCGGTGCCCTGATTCCATCACTCTTATATATATATATATATATATATATATATATATATATATATAGCAAAAAAATAAAATTCCAAAATTATAAGATGCCTAGGGTGTATACATTTGTGAGAGAAATTCTTGATAGACACACACACATACATACACACACATGTAAATATGCTGAATTTTTTTCTGTATACAAACACGAAGACATATTTATTGATGTTTGTGGCATTTCACTAAAAAAAACCCTTAACAGGACTAAAAATTCTCATAGTACATCCGTGTTGCGAAATGCCAAAATAAATTTGCAAGGGAAGTCTATGTTTCAACCATGCATGGCTGCGTAGAGATGACCATTTCAGCCCCTTTCATACAGTTGTAATTTAAGAAGGAATTTGTAACTGATTAAATCATTATCTGTCAATAGAATTGTTTTCTTAGTCTTCAAACAGTCATCATGTCTATTATTATCTGTTAAAGTGCGTATACATTTTGGGAGGAACCGCTATATGTATGTATGCCAGTAAAATGAATATATTCATATTTCTATTATTATGCCTGTTCATAAATGATACATTTTCTCTTCATATACACATGTGTATACATATATTAATGGAATGATTTAGAAGTCTCACTGATGGGATCACTATAAGTTTACTTGCCAGTAGTTGTCAAATAATATATTAATATTATTAATATATATTAATAATAATATTAATTAATAATAATGTCCCTTCCTTGGGGGTGTGGTGGAGGCAGTCATAGCAACTGATAGAATTGTAATGGGCCAATGAAGCCTCACTTTATTTCAATGCAAAGGACAAAGCCTTTCAGCAGACATTCAGCTTACTCCATTCAAAGCACCCCTTGGGTTGACTTCCCATAAGGAAAAGGCCTTACTGTGGAGATGGGTTGGGTTGCATTTGCGAGGATTTGGGGTGCGAGCAAGGAATGACTTCTTCTTGATGGGGGGAATCCGTTGCCTGGAGCTGAATATGATACTATCTGTGCTTTCCATCCACTTTGAATGACCACCATAGACACAAACACACCAGGGACTTGGAAATCTTCCAAAGTGTGTGTCAACTAGTCTCCAAACCCTTGGATTTGATGTTTGCTAAAAGCACCAGATCTCTTCTAGTCTTGGAATCTCAACATGATCAAACCTGGTTAGTACTTAGATGGGGGATCACCATGATGGAGCAGAATATAGTAAAAGCTGCAGGACCGGACTGTGGCGCAGGCTGGTTAGCAGCCAGCTGCAATAAATCACTCTGACCAAGAGGTCATGAGTTCGAGGCCAGCTCGTGTCGTGGTGAGCACCTAACAATTAAAAATAAAATATAGCCCCTGCTCATTGCTGACCTAAGCAACCCGAAAGATAGTTGCATCTACCACGTAGGAAAATTAGGTACCACTTGTATGTGGGGAGGCAAATTTATGACACCATAAAAATCATCCAGCTGCTGTTGGAATGAGGAAGTTGCCGTCGCAGTGGATGATGAAGCAGCTGCTCCCCCTGTGGCCAGAATCAAGCATACCTTCAGGAAGCTGGAAGCTGGAGAAGGTTTAAATTGCCTCTGTGTCTGTCTCTGTCTCTGTTCTATGTTATATGGCATTGAATGTTTGCCTTATATGTGTACAATGTGATCTGCTCTGAATCACCTTCAGGGTGAGAAGGGCGGAATATAAATACAGTAGAGTCTCACTTATCCAACATAAACGGGCCAGCAGAACATTGGATAAGCAAATATGTTGGATAATAAGGAGAGATTAAGAAAAAGCCTATTAAACATCAAATTAGGTTATGATTTTACAAATTAAGCACCAAAATATCATGTTTTACAACAAATTTGACAGAAAAAGCAGTTCAATACACAGCAATGTTATGTAGTAATTACTGTATTTACAAATTTAGCACCAAAACATCACAGTGTATTGAAAAGATTGACTACAAAAATATTGACTACTAAAAGGCAGACTGCATTGGATAATCCAGAATGTTGAATAAGCGAATGTTGGATAAGTGAGACTCTACTGTACTGCAAACAAACAACAAATAAATAAATAAATAAGCTAAAGTGCAGTAGTTCACTAAGCCAGGTCTCAATATAAACAAGATGTTTCCCTTTAGCAAACATAGCCATACAGCCCGGAAAACTCACAACAACTCACTGTTCACTCTTTGTTGGCTAAGTATTCATTTTGTTCATATGAAATGCCCACAGATTATTTGCCTTTTGAAGGAAGACTATCAGATTTTTGCATATTGGAAAATATTGTTTTCTCCAGGTTATTACTTTAGATTGGTTTATTTTAATGAGTAGGCGCCTGCCCAAATTGCTGGCAGATGCCGAAAGGAAGAATGATTTCATAGGGTGGGATAGCTATAGCTAACTAGCACTGGCCCACTAAGTCAGCTCCTCTTTTAAATATCCAATGTGCCTTTAATATTGCCTTGGGTTTGGCTCCAGGATCCCACTCCCAGCCCCTCTTGGCTACCCAAATCTATGAATGCTCAGGTCCTATTATATACAATGACATCCCTTATATAACACTAGCTATGCCCGGCCATGCGTTGCTGTGGCAAAGTGGTGGTGGTATTGGTTAAAAATTGTTGTGTAATTTTTATTTGACGTTATTTGTATTTTTTTAATTAATTTTATTGTAAGTTATCTTTTTATTTATTATATTTTATTATTGTATTGCATTAATTTTTAGTGTCTTAAATTATTTTTAGTGTTTTTTATTATTTTTTATTGGGTTGCTAGGAGACCAAGTTGGAGGAGCTTAGCCTTCTAACTGGCAGCAATTGGATAAAAGGAATTATTCCTCTCTCTCTAATTAGGACTTTATTTTTCTTTTCTTTTTGTTGTATCAATCTAGAGGCGTGGGTGATGGGTTGTGTTGTCAAATTTCGAGGTTGGGGGGCCTGTAGTTTTGTTGTTTTGTGGGTCGCCGTGATGCCATCACTCTTTTATATATATAGATAGATTGAAAAACCAAGGTTTGCTTTTTGGATGTGTAAACATATTTTCCAGTTATGGATGGTATCTGCATCTGGGAACTAACCAGGAGACTACCAGTACTACCAAGAATTGAGGATCACATTTCAAAGAAAGGAACAACAAAACCACTTCTGAGTATTACTTGCCTAAGAAAACTGTACAAAATTCATGGGGTGACCATCTGACAGAAGACTTGAAGGAACATGCAACACAACAGAGGTGTTGGAATTCTTGGCAGGGTGGCTATTTGTCAGCCTTACTGTGGAAGTCCAATTGTCTTCTCAAATCTTTCATTCCTATATGCAGTGTCTCAAAGAAACTCAAGGCTGGTAAGGAGAATTCTCAAGTGCTATTGCGGTTTATTTCCATTCTACAAAAGACACATAAAACATCACTTACTGCATGTAACTGTTGTTTATGTAGTCAAGTAGTTACTTTTTAAATGAGTCATTCAATTAAATCTTGGCTTTAATAATTATTATTATAGAAAGGGCCTCTCAAAACTTTAATTATGTCATCTTATTATGGTATTATTATGTCATATTATCATGATATTACAGAGCTACAGTGGCGCAGCGGGTTTATTTATTTATTATTTATTTATTTGCTACATTTATATGCCGCCCTTCTCACCCCGAAGGGCACTCAGAGCGGCTTACAAATTAAATTTACATACAATATTATATTAGCATAGTGCAATACTGGTAATAAATTATTATATTGTACTGTATCAATATATTGTAATATTATTAGTAATATTACATGTAAAATATAATAGATAATTAATATTTTTATATTGTATTATTAGTATTATATCGTATTACAATATAATATTATGAATATTATATGTATATACAATATGTTATAATTATTATATATTATTGTAATATATAATATATATATTATATATTATATATTATTAAACCGCTAAACTGCAGAACTTGCTGACCAAAAGGTCAGTGGTTTGAATCCACGGGACGGGGTGAGCTCCCATTGTTGGCCCCAGTTTCTGCCAACCTAGAAGTTCAATAACTTACAAATGTGAGTAGATCAATAGGTACAACTTTGGAGGGAAGTTAATGGCACTCCATGCAGTAATGCTGGCCACATGACCTTGGAGCTCTTCGGCTTAGAAATGGAGATGTGCACCAACCTTCAGAGTCAGACATGATTAGACTTAATGTCAAGGGGAAACCTTTATCTTTGCTTTATTATGGTACAAAGGAAAAAAAAATTAGTTATGAAACTCACATGAGCTGGTGAACTTCACTATTTCCTCATGTGATCTTCCTCATATAATCTTTACAATAGTGACAGTCTCTTTCTACATATATAGTCAGCAATAAATCCTACTAAAAAGGACTATATCAGAGCCTAAACACTACTGGATTAAAATATAAATGCAATGAATAAGATGCATGAATAAGATAGGCATTGACATCTTTCATTGGCTGTGCATTCAAGATAAGCAGATTTTCCTTCAACTCTAAAATACTAATAACAATTACTTGGCCCAAGGTTATTGTGAGGATAAATAATTATGAGATAAATAAATATGAGATAAATAATTCTATTAAATGAAAATGTTAAATACCAGAAATACTGAACAGGATTAGTATTTGCCCTAGATTAGCCGTCCACAAAGTCTTGACTGTAAACTTTTAAAAGTTTGATGTTGCTTAGCACAACATAAACATAAACATGCAACTCAAGAAAAAGGAATTGCAATTAAGCACTGAATGCTAATTATGTACACACACACCACAATTCATACTCAAATCCCTGCCACAAAACCAGGTGAAGATTTTCGAGAATATTATCATTAAGAGCAAAGAAGCAGATAATTAGCACACCAAGAAATTTAGTGCCATCATTTAAAGCTTGGCATTCACTATGTATTTGATCATTATATCTAAATTATGTCAATGATATATCTTTATAATATAACAATTTAGTTGTAGTCCTTTGTCTTGTACTATAATTTCGGTTTTGCAAATAGATTATATGATTTGTAATTGACACCTTTAGTTAGCTGATCATTTGAAGCTGAAGTACCGTATATTATATTTGAATTATACAAGGAAGTGTATAATAATCAAAAGAATAAAAGGATAAACTATTAACAATACTATCTGTATTTTTATTAGTCAGAGCTCTGTGCTGATTTAAATGGGATTGTTACTTACAATTAAAATAGCATATTACATTGCAAGGGTGCCTTTTGTTAATTTCTTGAACATTTCTATTAAGAAGCCTAGAGTGACTCCTACTGGCATATGCTTTTGCCCTAGCAAGGTTTTGACACAAGAGAAAAGCCCCAGACACTTTCATTAATACAGTTTTTGCCATTGTTATTCACCCCCATTTCTTCTGCGAGATGCTGTGCATCTGAAAGTCATCAGCTAGCATAGTTTTTACATACATTTTCTACACCTTGTTCCTAAGTGACATAAAAAGTACAGCTGCAGCCTGTGCATGTTTATTCAGAAGTAATTACCACTAAGTTCAATGAGACTTTCTCATAGATCAGTATTTGATTCTACCCTTAATATTCTACGCACAGATTTTAACTTGAGCAAAAATGTTAGACATAATTTCGGTTTTACAGCAAATCAAATATTGTCCTTTGAAAAAAATTATTTCATTTTTAAATATTTGATCGCCTTTACAGCTAGACAATACATACTTATTGTGTTAATAATTGTATCCTGCACAGTGAACAATCTCCCTTTTTTCAGTCCAGATCTATTACATTGCAGAGCACTGAACCTACAATGGTTTTAGCTCATTCCAAAAGAGGTTAGGTAAAGGTTTTCCTTCTGACATTAAGTTTAGTTGTGTCCGACTCTGGGGGTTGGTGCTCATCTCCATTTCTAAGCCGAAGAGCCGGCGTTGTGCATAGACACCTCCAGGGTCATGTGGCCGGCATGACTGCATGGCGCGCCATTACCTTCCCACCAGAGCGGTACCTATTGATCTACTCACATTTGCATGTTTTTGAATTGCTAAGTTATCAGAAGCTGGGACTAACAGCAGGAGCTCATCCCGCTCCCCGGATTCAAACCACTGACCTTTCGGTCAGCAAGCTCAGTGGTTTAACCCACTATGCCACCAGGGGCTTCTAAAGAACAATGAGAATGTGTATCTCAGTCTTATATTTAGGACCGTTACTTAAAAGGGTGTTAAATGTTGAGGACCTTCAAATATTTCTTTCTCAAATCATCGTCCAAACTAATAAACATGAGCAATAAAATCTGCAGTGTGGACCATAATTTATAGTTATGTCCTGTCTTATTCATGCATGCTTAAAACAACATTCTCGTTCACAGCTGATTCCTTACACTTCAAGATAAGGTTTCAGAATAGTGTCAATGCAGCCAGTCTTGTGAATTTCCCAAGATCCAGCCTTTTGGTTATTCCGTAGATATAATGCATAGTGTCAAAATTAACAATGACCTAAAGGGTTCTTTGTGTACCTTGCATGCTTCTGGAATGCATTCCTTTACCTTTGCTACTCCCTGGCTAAATACAGACCTTCTGTTTACCTCTTTGTTAAGCACAGTTCCTTTGTTGATCTCAAAAGGACATTTGAAAATTTTCTAATCTATTAGTCACAAAGCAGAGTCATCAGTAACCTCATGATTAAATGTTTCTTAAGAAATAAGAATATAAAAAAAATAGGGGACAAGATTGGTAGAACACAGAAAACAATCAGCTGTGTTTGTGTGTGTGAAATATACACAACATAGTTAAAGATACAAATACAATCCAGTGACCACTTCTGAAGAATTTCTAACTCACTTCTCCAGAGTGGATAGATACCTTGCAAACTTCCCAGTGTTGTTGGACTGTAATTTCCCCAGGTTTCACCACTCCTACATCAGCCGTGCCTGCACAGAGATGCGGTCCAGTAATGCCTGGAGGATCAGAAGTGGCCCACTTCTGTTTTGAACTTTAATGATCCATGTCTTCTTTGTAGCATGATGTGCTATGATAAAACAGACATTAATCGTGTTGGGTTGCAGAGTCACCTCCTGTTCAAGTCATAATAATCAGTTTAGAAAAGTTAGGACATTTCAGGTGACCCAAAAAAGTCAGTTCTGGGAAACAAAGAAAGTATTAACTTAGAATGATATTGTGAAATATGCTGTTTCCTTGGGCAATTCACTATATGACAAAAATAGAATATGACAATTAAACATCAGAAGCAAAGTGTGAAACAAATGATAAAAGGGTAACACTGTTAAAACAGGCAGCATAGAATGATATAGGATTGACGGCTGACCACTGACCACTTAGCATGAAGGGTCAATGAATCAGCTCCATGGCAGTTTAATAACACATGGAGCTGATCCGGGTAATTGTGGGTTGGCCAACGTTGCTTAATGCCACCTTGAACCATGTCCACCCCATGTTCCCAGAAAGACAGGATGGCACTCATACAAGCTCATCAGATGAGGCAACTTGGCCATAGTATGCCACTTTCTCTCCCCTTTCACCACGGAGACCATTATACAGGTATAGGATTGAGGGCACATCCATAGTGACCACTTAGTGTGAATGGCCAGTGAATCAGCTCCATGGCAGGTTATTGTGGGCCGGCCAAAGTTGCTTAATACCACTTGAACTATGTTGCCCGAAGTCATGGGTTACCCTGAATTCCCCCCAGAATCCTGAGCAGACCGTGACTTTGGGATCATGTAAACAAGTGGACAGTTTCATGATGTAATCAGTTGCAACAATTTACATGGCCACCCCATATCCCTTGGTTTCAGGCAGCCCAGGAAGACAAGATGGCACTCATACGACCTCATCAGATGGGGCAATTTGCCCATCGTATACCACTTTCTCTCCCCTTTTACCACAGAGCTCATTATACAATGCACATCTACTTCCAGCAGGACCGGCCGGAGATATTTTTGAATGTGAAGCGGGGGTGCTGAAAAGGGCCCCCGCCACCGGCCCCTCCTCCCGCGCCCTGGCCCCGCCCAGCGTGCCCTGGCCCCGCCTCCCACGCTGCGTGGGAGGCGGGGCCAGGGCGAATAGTGAGGGAGGCAGGGCCAGAGTTGGCCCCGCCCCCCGCCCAGCGTGCCCTGGCCCCGCCTCCCACGCAGCATGGGAGGCGGGGCCAGGGCACGCTGGGCGGGGGGGCGGCGCCAGAGTTGGCCCCGCCTCCCACTCTACTCCCGCTCGCCCGTCTGGCCTTTTCTAGCTGGCCAGACTGCAGCGGAGGTCCCTCCAGGCCGTGATTGCGGCCTGAAGGGACCTCCGCTGCAGTCTGGCCAGCTAGAAAAGGCCAGACGGGCGAGCGGGAGTAGCGTGGGAGGCGGGGCCAACTCTGGCCCCCCCGCCCAGCGTGCCTTGGCCCCGCCTCCCACGCAACGTGGGAGGCGGGGCCAGGGCACGCTGGGCGGGGGGGCCAGAGCTGGCCCCACCTCCCATGCTACTCCCGCTCGCCCGTCTGGCCTTTTCTAGCTGGCCCGCCTCTGGCCTTTTCTAGCTGGCCCGCCTCTGGCCTTTTCTAGCTGGCCCGCCGTCTGGCCTTTTCTAGGTGCCCTGCCTCCCGCCCAGCCTGACGGCGCCCCCCCGGGCCTGCGCCCGAGGCGGCGGCGTCAGGTGCCTCTATAGTGGGGCCGGCCCTGACTTCCAGCCAAGCTACATGGTGAAAGCAGCGCACGTTGCTGCTGAGGCAACACGGGAAGCTTCTCATGTTGCCTTTGAAACAATGTGGGGAAGCCGGGTGGAGGATACTTCCCCCCATGGGATGAGCTTCCGGGTAAGTCGATCAATGTAGGGGTGGGGCGATGGGTTCTCCACATCCCCTGCTGGGACCCCATGGATTTGCCATGATGTGTGGTGAATCCCAACATCAATGTGATAAGGTCATTAATCACCTCCTGTTCTCCTAATCACAGTGGCCAGAAGACGCAACATGGGTTATGCTGGTTACTCATTGCCTATCCAGAGCGATGATGTGATTGGAGAAGGGAAGTAGGAGAGAAGGTGATTCGTCTTCTACGGCTCCTCATGTTGCTCTGGTGCCCCGGCTGACATCACTCTAGGTGGCAAGCAACTAGCACAACACATCTTGTGCCCACTAGCCACCATGACAATGAGAATGGGAGAGATGGTATGGATTGCTGGATGAATGGTCAGGATTTCCTCTTCCTTCTGCAGCTCTCTCTCTCTCTCTCTCTCTCTCTCTCTCTCTCTCTCTGTGTGTGTGTGTGTGTTTGTGGCAATCTAAACCACAAGAGGGACCTGGAAAAGCTTCTCATTTGCAGAGCTCCTTGGACTCAAGACAACCAGAGACTGTAATGTATATTTTCCTTTACCCCTTTGAAACTTCCAGCTTATTGCCTTAAAGGGATAACCTTTTGAAACAATAAAACCAGTTTTGAGTTATCTACAGTGTTTT
This sequence comes from Anolis carolinensis, assembly GCF_035594765.1. Taxonomy (NCBI): domain Eukaryota; kingdom Metazoa; phylum Chordata; class Lepidosauria; order Squamata; family Anolidae; genus Anolis; species Anolis carolinensis. Next base: position 196,270,144 of record NC_085843.1, read on the forward strand.
GATCCTTGGGAGTTCCAGCTTCCCTAAAGGAGGGCAAGAAGCAATCCCCTGGGGGGAAAGATGTCATGTCCATGCCTCTTTTGCTAAGAGTTATAGCCCCAGGCGCGACAGCACAGGCCCCAGGATAACTGGTCAGTGTAGAACTGCCCTGAGACTCTGGAAACCTAAGTTAAAATCCCCACTTAGCCATGGAAATTCACTGGGTCACCTTACGCAACTCATACTCTCAGCCATAGACGAAGGCAGTGGTACACCTTGAATATATCTTGCCAAGAAAAATCTCTGATAAGAATGCCACAGGTTGGAATTGACTTGAAGACATGTAATAGCAACAAACAACATTATTTTAAAGCTTGAAAAGAAAACCTCATTTGGCGCCTGTAAAATAAAGTTGGGCCAAATGAATTAGCTTGGAAAAATATCATAACATAACTAGTCCTCTCACACTGACATTTGCATTACCTCAGATTTCCAACCATACAATAATTATTGCCACTATCTTGGTCCAAAGAGAGGTTTATCAAGAAACCTCATTTAGTTTTTTCTTCCTGCCATAAAGAGACATTAACCACCTCCCTAACTCAGCTGCTTAGCTTTTTCCTTCTGGTTCTTATGAGCCAAGAGGGAAACGAATATTACGGTTCTTATACCAATCTGCTTCAAGAATCCTGCCCATACCCCTCAAGCCACAATGATATCATCCAGAAACTAGACCTGTACTGCCCCCAAAATATATGCAATAGCTTGAAAAGTCCTAATCATAACACCCAGGTCATAATGTACATAAACATTTTTATACTGAAACCACTTTACAAGCTCAGAGGGTTTTTTGGTATCTCTTCCTGAGCCAAATTGGACAAGGACTTGAAGTGCTTGGAAAAGCTTAACTGGGTTATACTGTGTTGGCCCATAAAGTTGCAGATGGAAAACGACATCTTCATCTGAATCCGCCCCAATATTTAATGAACGAGCGAGGCAGTCTTGTTTCCCAATAAAAGTCTCAAATGGAGCCAGGCCAAAGAGACGATGGGTTGACTGCTCTTTCTTCCACATCTAAACCAAGGATGATATCTTTTAACAACCGACAACTTGCAAAACCTAATGTAAACAGATCTTAAAATATGCAGGGTTTTTTTTCATGTGTCTAAAATGCTTGAATTAAGAATCTTATGGCCAGTCTGTACATATTTTATAGAGAACAAAATCCATCCCCACCCAATGCTTTGATTATTTTTTTTGCCACATCAGGATCTGGTGAAGACCTCAAGATCACATCATACTTTGTAGAACTGTCATTTTAAAAAGGGTAATTAAAAAGCAACGTCATGATCAGCTTTTAGAAACAGCGGACAGCAACCGCAGGAAATATTGGTTGATTTAGAGAGTGATTTATTGACCAATAACCAGATCCATTCCAATGTTAATATTTTTGGCGATAAGAGTACTGCACACTTATTCAGACTTCAAATGCCTAAAGATTTAGGAATCTTCATCAAGGTGGTTTTACAACCCTATAAAAGAAAGCTTAACTGATGCAACAAAATCTTTTGTTGATTTGCGGTTTGCAAGGCAAGAGAAACTATTTCTTTCCAAGAAGATTAAAAAGCGAGGTTATAGCTCTTATTGCCGACTCTCTGTCCAGCAGTTTCACTCTCAAACATGAACTGCATACAGGGTACAAATTCAATAGTACTCTAGTCTCAAAAATATGGAAGGGCACTTTCCCTTAAAGTAAGGATGCATACACTTTACAATCCTGGAGTTTGTACACAATGCTGATTTTGAGCTATAGAATCTTTTGTCCAGCCCCTTCCCAGATTGTTCTTTCCTCACTGCTAACAGTGTCAGGAAATGATAAAATAGCAGGAATGCAAATATTGGGGCACACAAGACAGCAGTATTTAAGGCCATAGAAGCACACATACCGCTGGTGGATTCATGTAACCTTAGCATTCCCAATACAATAAGATTCCCTATCCACAGGAGATACATTCCTGGCCAGATCATGGTTACAGGGAAAGTGTCCTCTTTAGGAATTTGATAGGTCCTACAACACAACTCTATGGTAACTTCTGGGAGAAGCATATCATAGAATCACCTGCAGGATATAGCATATTATTAGAAAGAACCACCAGGCATGGATAAATCAAACCACAGAAATTGATTCTTACTGTAGATCAGTGGTTCTCAATCTTCCTAATGCCACGACCCTTTAATATACAGTAGAGTCTCACTTATCCAACACTCGCTTATCCAACGTTCTGGATTATCCAACGCATTTTTGTAGTCAATGTTTTCAATATATCGTGATATTTTGGTGCTAAATTCATAAATACAGTAATTACTACATAGCATTAATGTGTCATGAACTACTTTTTCTGTCAAATTTGTTGTCTAACATGATGTTTTGGTGCTTCATTTGTAAAATCATAACCTAATTTGATGTTTAATAGACTTTTCCTTAATGCCTCCTTATTATCCAACATATTCGCTTATCCAACATTCTGCCGGCCCGTTTATGTTGGATAAGTGAGACTCTACTGTAGTTCCTCATGTTGTGGTGACCCCTAACCATAAAATTATTTTTGTTGCTACTTCATAACTGTAATTTTGCTACTGTTATGAATCTTAATGTAAATATCTGAAATGCAGGATGTATTTTCATTTACTGGACCAAATTTGGCACAAATACCCAATACACCCAAATTTGAATACTAGTGGCGTTTAGGGGGGATTGATTTTGCCATTTGGGAGTTGTAGTTGCTGGGATTTATAGTTAGCCTACAATCAAAGAGCATTCTGAAATCCACCAACGATGGAACTGAACCAAACTTGCGACACAGAATTCCCATGACCAACAGAAAATACTGGGAGGGTTTGGTGGGCAATGACCTTGAGTTTGGGATTTGTAGTTCACCTGCATCCAGAAAGCACTGTGGATTCAAACAATGATGGATCTGGACAAAACTTGGCACGAATATTCAATATGCCCAAACGTGAACACTGATGGAGTTTGGGGAAAACAGACTTTGACATTTGGGAATTGGAGTTGCTGGGATTTATAGCTCACCTACAAAGAGGCCCTTGAACCTCACTAACGATAGAAATGGGCCAAAGGACAGGCGGAGAGATCTTCAGCCTTCTCTGTCAAAGGGGTCGCCTAAGACCATCAGAAATATGTGTTTTCTGATGGTTTTTGGCGACTCCTCTGAAGCCCTCTCATGACCCAACCCCCAGGTTAAGAAATGCTGCTGTAGATGTTTCTATGGCTGTAGGTCAAGAGGAGACTAGTGGGGTACAATGCAAAGCAGAACAACAGTACTTAATGTGTTGTTTATAGAAGCACACTTGCAAAAAAGACCATGAAAAATAAAATTTGGCAGCTTCATAAGGGTGATCATTTTTCACTTCCAACAGCTTCAAAAAGCCTGTGCTCCTTCCTAACGTTTGGGTTAGCAGTGAAACAAAACAGCTGCATTGATAAATCTGTTTGCCATACATGCCTTTTTTGTAGCCCCGGTGGCGAAGTGTGTTAAAGCACTGAGCTGCTGGACTTGCAGACCGAAAGATCCCAGGTTCAAACCCTGGGAGCGACGTGAGGAGCCGCTGTTAGCTCCAGCTTCTGCTAACCTAGCAGTTCGAAAACATGCAAATGTGAGTAGATCAATAGGTACCGCTCCGGCGGAAAGGTAACGGCGCTCCATGCAGTCATGCTGGCCACATGACCTTGGAGGTGTCTACAGACAACGCCGGCTCTTCGGTTTAGAAATGGAGATGTGCACCAACCCCCAGCCAGACATGACCGGACTTAACGTCAGGGGAAACCTTTACCTTTACTATGCATTTCTTGATATTTAGTGGATGCCGCGAATTAGTTTCAATGGCATTTAACTGAAGATCTCAAAATGGTATTTTAAAATAGTAGTAGAAATGGGATGGCAAATCCGATTTTCAAATACTTGTATGACAGCTAGAACCATTTGATTCTCCCTCACAGATAGTTAGGCTCTATAATAAAGTCAGTCACCTAACATCAAAAGATGTACTGATACAGAACAAGTATCCCATTATTGAAATATTTGGGGCCAGAAGTATTTCAGATATTTGTTCAGGTTTGGAATACTTGTATATACATAATGAGCTATCTTAAAGATTAGACCCAATACATATGGTATTATACATAATATCATATGTATACGTTTCCTTGTAACTTATACATATGGTATGATACTAACATTTTAATAATTTTGGGCATGAAGTAACTTTTGTATAATTGAACCATTGAAAGCAAAGTTTTCACTATGTCAGTCAGCCATGTGAACGATTTTGGGGTGTTATGGAATTCCAGATAAGGGGTACTCCACCAGTATGCAGTGCACATTTTTCAGATGGTACAAGGTCATCTATTTTATTGTAGACAACTGAATAAATGTATTTTTCTGAAAGATCAATTCAAGAGATAAATCGGAAATGGTTCTTTACTTTTCTCTTTCAAAAGTATGCATAGGATACAATTAAATGTATACAGAACACTCATTGTTTACTTCCTATACAACTGGAAGGTAGAGAGCACAGACTAGATAAAACTGCTTAGGGAACTAAGTTATGCCCTATGGACCATTTGTAATGAAGAACATGAAGAATTATCAAAGAAAATAGCAGTGGGATTACATAGGATCCCCTGCGGTAGGCTTTATACAGTAAGATCTGGGTGGTGGACAGCAAAAAAATGCAAAAGGAGAATAGAAGATGGAATAAGATTTTATCCCATTCACTAAATGATTCATCTATTCCATCTGAAGTTTAAATTCATCATTAAACATCACTTAGAGGAAAAACTGAAATAGCTCTTCTGTAGAAATATGACAGATTGCCTGCTAGAGCTTCTTGGATGACGAAAATATCATATTTATTGTTATTTGAAAATGTCTGTACATGTTTGGACCTAAAGGAGGAAGAAACGGTTCAATTTCCTTGAGGCAAATTATATTATTCTCAGAAATAAAGAACTGGTGGGAAATTATTAATAGAATTAATAAGCCTTCCAGGACTATCATGCTTGGATAGATTTTCTCATTTATTTTATGTAATTAAAATCAGAATTGTGCAATTTCCGAGAAAAGCACATTTTAGCATTGATCCATCACTACAAAAATTAAGTTTCCTAATTAGTTTGCTGATATAAGAAGTAGTGTAGTAAGAAAGACCTATCTAGAACTGATTACTGTACACGTTTAATATTTTAAGCTACATGCCAAGCTGTACAAACTACAGTCAATATGCTGAAGAAAGTATAAAGTAAATTTTGAAATAAAGTGTAAAGGTGAATTGTTCATGCTGTTCCAATATGAATTAAAGGTAGTGATGAATTAACAGTTTAAAAATGGAACATTCTGTTTACTCAGAAATAATTTTGTTCTTCCATACCCTCAATTTCATCCTTATAGAATAGGGGTAGGCTGCTGCCCAAGGTCTTACCACATCCCCAAAAGCCTTACATTCCCCAGCACTGAGTTGTTTTCAAGCCAGGCAAAATTACTGTATATACTCGAATATAACCCAATACGAACATAAGCTGAGGCACCTAATTTTACCACAAAAAACTGGGAAAACTTATTGATTCAAGTATAAGACGAGGGTGGGAAATGCAGCAGCTACTGGTAAATTTCAAAAATAAAAATAGACACCAATAAAATTACATTAATTGAGGCACCAGTAAGTTAAATGTTTTTGAATATTTACATAAAACTTTAATTTAAGATAATAAAACTTTAATAAGATAAGACTGTCCAACTCTGATTACCTATATACTTGACTATAAGCTGACTCAAGACCAGGACCCTCACTCGAGTATAAGCCAAGGGGGTCTTTTTCAGCCCTTAAAAGGGGCTGAAAAATGTAGCTGATACTTGAGTATATATGGTACTTATTTTGAAAAACAAAGGCATTTAAAACAGTTCAATGGGTTAGCATGGCAAAACTGCCCTTTGCTCCCTAGAGGATACAAGAAAGCATTTTGCCAAAAAAAGGAGCAAGCATCACAAAATGCAGTTCTCTCATCCCATTATAAGCTATTAAAATGTGGACCAGATCACCCTGTTTTAATCACCAACATATCGTAGCTCAAAGGGAACAGATCTTTTTTCCTCCCTTAGATTTCAGCATGCAATGACCAAAAGGTAATGATTAAATATGTTTTATTCATCCAAGAAGCTTTATCAAACCATTTGTTATACTCCGAAGAGCATAACAAATTAACTTCCGCCACTTTTAATAAATACAATGGCTACTTGCCATGAAATGTGACAATTTTATTCACGTCTTATTGTTGAACTGTGCACTACTTATCATAAGAAAATATTTACACAAAAGATAATTTTTATTCCTTAAAAATTAAGGTACATCCATTCAATAATCTTGAAATGATTGCTTCAAATAAATAAAACAAACATTTGTGTATCTGTAAATTTCACAGCACTTCTTCCAAGTTATAGTCCTGCTGTTTTTCATTTGTCCATGAAATTCAGAATTCAGGATCTTCCGTATAAAACTCACATCCAAAATATAAACTCTTATGTTCTATGTTGAAAAACCAAAGCAGTTACACTGCTTCCAGTTCTTCCTCCAAAGCAGAATGTGGGTGTTGGCAACTCTTCCAGAAAAAGAAATCCTGTCAAATATAAGTAAGAAGCTTTAGTTAGAAAAACAATACTTTATTACTCTTATTGAATAATCTTATAAATTCTGTTATGAATTCAAAAAGAGCACACATAGGCCAGCAAATTCTTCAGGTCTTTATAAGCACTAATATTATATATAGATTATAAAGACACATAACGGTAATACCAGTCATTCCTATTTCAGCTGGAAAATACCTGGAATTATTTCTTATCAAATAGACATAAGGTATCAATTTTTAAATAAATTTGTCAGGGATCTTAAAATCCAAGTTCTGTTTTAGCATCTCAAAAGTAGGCTTACTTTTAAAAACATATTTTAAAGATACTTTTATTCATTTTATCATAATTCAATACATTAGTTATACATAATTTGTTTTACAGCAGACACATAAATTCAATAAATCTACCATACATTAACTTTTAGCATCAACTGTTATTTTTATGCTTATACGTAAAAATTATAACAGAGCTCCATGCAATCATGCCAGCCACATGACCTTGGAGGTGTCTACAGACAATGCCAACTCTTTGGCTTAGAAATGGAGATGAGCACCAACCCTCAGTCGGACATGGCCAAACTTAATGTCAGGGAAAACCTTTACCTATCTTACATATTTTCTATCCCTCACAACTGTGTTCCCCTTCCCCTGAGCCACTCCTTTTATATATCATCTGTCCAAAATTTCATTTCCTCTTGTGGAGGTAACCTTTTGTTTTTCTGTTTGAATCCTTTTTCAATAAATTTTCTCCATACATCATCAAAATCACTTTGTTTTCATATCCAGCTTTCAACTTTTAATTTGCATGCCAGCATATCATTTATTGCCAATTTCCTTATACCACTCTTCTATCTGTACATTTATTTCCCTTTTCCAATTCCTTGGTATAAGCAGTCTTGCTGTTGTTAGTAAGTTTGTTATCCCATCATTATCCTTTTTCAGCTGTTTATTATTATATAATGATAATAAAGCTATACTAGGACTTCTTTCCATCTTAATGTTCATTATATCCTCTGTTTCTCTAAATACTTTCCCCCAAAATTATTTTCATTGCCACCATATATGTATATATGTTCCCTATTCTTGGCATCATCTTCAGCAATTTTTTGAATATTTTTATTTATATTTGCTATTCCTATTAGCAAGATACCATTTCTATATTAACTTATAGTAATTTTCTTTAACCCATATTGAGAAATTTTTCAAATATCTTTGTCTCCATAATTGTAACCACTCCATTTCATTTATTTTCATCCCTAAATCTTCGTCCCAGATCTCCTTGAGGGTGTTATTCTTTTTTTTTCTTTGTTTATTTCAATTATTCTCTTATAAACTTTGCTACAGTAGAGTCTCACTTATCCAAGCTTCACTTATCCAATGTTCTGTATTATCCAACGCAGTCTGCCTTTTAGTAGTCAATGTTTTTGTAGTAAGTGCTGCAATGTTTTGGTGCTAAATTCATAAATACAGTAATTACTACATAACATTATTGTGTATTGAACTGCTTTTTCTGTCAATTTGTTGTAAAACGTGATGTTTTGGTGCTTAATTTGTAAATCATAATGTAATTTTATGTTTAATAGGTTTTTTCTTAATCCCTCCTTATTATCCAACATTTTTGCTTATCCAATGTTCTGCCAGCCCGTTTATGTTGGATAAGTGAGACTCTACTGTAGTTATTTCTTTCAAATGTTTATGTCCCTCTATATCTCTTCCATTTTGCATTATTTGTTCAAATTGATTAAGCTTACTTCAATTATTATTATTATTATTTACCCAATTTTTGAACCATTGTTCTAATTGTATGCAATGGAACCATGTCAATTTTATTTCTCTCAATTCTTTCATAATCATTTCCTTCTTCATTCTGATCTTTTTCCAATTTCCTATTTTGTCTAATTTTTTCCCCCTTAACTTGTTATCCATTATATTTTTTAATTTTCTTGGAAATTTCCTTTCCATTACAATTGGGGTTATTGTTGAACCATCCATTATTAACTTTCTCCTGTATTTGCTCCATACTTCTAATACATTACTCAATACTGGGTTACTAATTTCCCTAATTACTTTTCTCATAAACTCTTTAAAAATATCCCAGATTTCTTTCTCCACTTTTTCCAAATACATTTTCAGCCATCCTACATCTTCCTTTTTATCATTCCTTCTATAACCAGTCTCAGTCTGTTGGCTTCATAATATTTTTTTTACTTTTACAGTACTTTTACAAACATATAAAATGATTGGCATTTTATTTTTATTCAACTTGGAAAATTAGAAAGAAAACATATGACCAGGGAGAGAGCAGGGGTTGTTACTTAGTATTGCATTTATTGAATTCATATTCTGCCCTTTCCCCAGGATCCAAAATCTCAATAAAACTACAAAACTCTTTAAAATTCTTTTCAGCAGTGATTTAAAGGTGTAGTCCAAGTATTATTTATTGTGTCAGAAGTAAATTGAGAATACAGTTATAATATATGAAAAACCAAAAACAATGTTAAAAACTTGGCATTATATTAAATTTCTTTTGACCAGAAGCTGGCCACTTTGAGTGCCTCTGGTGTCGCTGTTGCAGTATGTCTTGTTTAAAAAGCACATTCAAAACAAGGCATTAAATTATGTTTGAGATATAATAAAATAAAAACATTGCAACTTCATTAAAAACTTTACTGCTGCAACACACTAAAAACTATAAGCTTTCTTAAATAAAAAGGTATTTCCCTGTTGGTGGAAAGACAGCAGTGTGTGGGCCAACTGGACTTCCCAGGGAAGGGAATTCCTTTATTTGAAGAAGGCTCTTTTTTGTGGTCAAAAAATGGGGCTAGGGTAGCGGTGGGAATAATCCATACAGATCTTAGATCATGGCCAGGTTTGTTGAGAGATATGGTTTATCAATAGTCTGGATCCAACCTAGAACTTTGAATTCTTCCTGGAAATATATCTGTGCTTAGTGAAATTGTTTCACCAAGCGCCTTATATTATTGCTATAATCTGCTTGACAATTAAGCGACAGCATTTTATATCTGCAGAAGTTTCCAAATGGCTTCCAAAGGCAGCTACAGGTAGACTGCATTACATTAATGTGGGACTGTTCTGTCCCACGAGCTAACTCTCAGGTGCCTTAAATTCAGAAATATAGGAGTTGGAAGCTCACAACAAAAGGTTTAACACGAAACAAATAGTAATTTAATTGTACTGAAGATCAGTACCCTAACTCCTCACAGGGTCTGACTAACACACGATTACTTGAAGGAACAGATGAAGGCTCAGAACTGGGTTTCTCTCGACTACTTCCAAAGAGATCTTCTTTCCACCCTCTTTTCTGTGTCCTTCATCTGGCTTTATCTTCTGTTAACATCTCCAGTTCAGTCTCTTTTCTTCCTTAAACTTCAGACTTGGTTCCTTGATGCTTAAAGCTTGCTTCTCTAAGTCTTGAACTTATTTCTTCAATCTTTGACTTCTTAAACTTTGACTTAGTTTCCTAAACCTTTGATTTCTTAAACTGAGTGTCTTCAATGTTAGACGTGAAAGATATTGCAGCGTCTAGGCTCCTAGGCATCTTTAGACTAACTAAGGAGTTGCTGAGGAGGACTGCAATTTCCGACTCTGGGGGTGTTTCTCAAAGGGACAGGATCTAATTACGGTTCACTCCCACAGAAAGCTAAACAAAAAGGAATTGAACCCATTCTAACTAAGGGGACAACTGAGGCTTAACAAAGAAAATAGTAAAAGCCTCTGTGGGGGCATGTCAGGGATGTAATCAAGGCGTGTGTTACCACAACCAGATCTGACTTTTTAAGAAACGGGCATAACTACTGCAACAGTTTTAACTGCTCAAAATGTAGGGAATATTTGCCACATGAAAAGGTGTGGCAACAGTCTAACTCACATCACAAGAAAATCTACCCAAAGTGCATCTGATTTCCGATTATTTAAGCATACGTTTCAATTTTAATGTACTTCAGTTTTTGGTATCAGTGGCAATCAGTAACGTGAATTTGGGAACAAACCTGAAATGTCAAAACACTTTTGATAGGACTGGTTTAAAAGCTTAAACATGAATTAAGTGCTTACAGACTTCACTGTATTCGAGGTCTTCAGTGTGCCCTTTCACCAATGGTAATCCAATACTTTTTCTTCACAGAAATTCAGATTACTGAGCATCACCACCAGAACAACTTTGCAGCAATAATTTTTGGGACGTAACTAGATTTTTAGATTTAATCTTCATTAAGCATAGGCACGATGATCTCTCATTTGTGTTTTATAATGTCTCCAGTTCAAGAAGCGTTACAGCCCAAACACAAACAGGCACTTTCATCATTGTAATGCCAAGCACTTCTGGCATGGGGAAGAAACAAAAAGTACGGTAAGATTTTGAAACAGATATATGCAATTGCAAGCCAAACATGTACCTTCTTTGAATTCATTACTTAGTTCCTCTCTGGTCCAGTTACAAGAAGTTATGAGGAAAAAGCCTCCTGGTCTCAGCACTTTGTGTAGGGATTTCACGTATTGCTTCCTTTTCTCAGCTGCGTTGTCTGGATTTAGGCTGATGGCATCAAAAGTTCCTTTGTCAATGCAAACCTGAAAACCTGATAGTTCATCTGAGGGATTTAAGATGTCTTCAACCTGTACAAGAGAGGTGTAGCTGTTGAATATGACCTTTTACTGCAATTATTACTTTAAAAACACACATACACACAACATGAACTATTGGGACCTAAGAAGAACCAAACTATTCTGAAACTTCCTAATAAATGTTCTAAATCTACGATCAGATCAGTTCCACTAGTTGTAGCACCTGTGTGCAATCTAACTGTTCAGCACACCTTGCCTAACTTCTAAAGTCTCTATTATGTCATTATTCATTTAGTTCTTAAATTAGATAGCCCTAAGTGCTTTCGCTCTTCAAGAAAATTCTCCAGTATTGCTTTGGAAGCTGATTATGGCACCTTCACATCTACTTTGTTTCACAATAGCTTACCTGCAACTTAACATGTGGCAGTCCTTCCTTTTCCATTATGCTTTTTGAAAGTTGAACCGCAGAGGGACAGTAATCAATTCCTGTAAGATTGGTATAACCGGATTTGGCCTTAAAAACAGGAAAGAAAACCCAGTTAGTCCTAAACATCTTTCCTTGGTTTGCCATCCAATGTCTGTGGCATTAATTTAAGCATAACTGTCTATATAGGATTGAAACATAACAGTGATGTCAAGCTATACTATGATATAGAAGGAAACAGAGCAGGAGATAGTCAACTGAAGCATATCTTTTCCAAGAAATATTCCATGGACTATTTCATGAGTCCAAATACTTTCCAGATTGCAGATTCTACCAACTGAAGAAAAGATTTTTGATTTGTTCATTAAGGCATAACAGTGGAAAATGCATTTTGCAAATCGATTTCAAGGTAAGGGTAGTTTCAGAGGCTTCACTGACAACAAAAAGGTTTGCATGAATTAATCCATTATCATATATATTGTACCACATTTCCCGGATCAACTTTTTTCAACAAAAAGATGCATGGATACTAAATACAGAGAGAGATCACATTTCAGATTTCTCTTAAAAACAAATATTTTTTTTGCACCTTACAAGAAATAAGATATTGTTTCACTAATTTCTACAATCGGTTTATTGAGAAAATTTTATTAGAACTGGGCCCCTTCTACACTGCCATATAATTCAGACTATCAAAACAGATAATCCACAATATCTACTTTGAACTGGATTATATAAGTCTACACTGCCATATAATCCAGTTCAAATCAGATAATCTGGATTTTATATGGCAGTGTAGAAAGGGCCTAGCTGGTAGGTAGTAGGACAATCCTTTAAATGTTATGAACCAAGATGTAAGAGTATTATAATTTATTTATTTATTTACAGCATTTATATTCCGCCCTTCTCACCCCGAAGGGGACTCAGGGCGGATCACATTACACATATAGGCAAACATTCAATGCCTTTTAACATAGAACAAAGACAGACAAACATAGGCTCCGAGCGGGCCTCGAACTCATGACCTTCTGGTCAGAGTGATTCATTGCAGTGATTCATTGCAGCTGCTCTCCAGCCTGCGCCACAGCCCAGTAGGGGCCAACTGGACATAATAATAATAATAAATAATAAAACTTTATTTATACCCCACCACCATCTCCCCAATGGGGACTCGGGGCGGCTTACATGGGGCCATGCCCGGGAAAAATACAATATAACACAATATAAAAAACAACATATCATAATACAATTACAACAATACAATAAAGAATCATATACAGTACAACACAAAATCCAAAGAGCAATATAACAGGGCAGGCCGCACTAATACTCAGTTAAAACTCGGGGTGAGAAAAGGATAAGAAAAAGGATAAGAATAAAACCACAGGGAACTAAGGAAAAGATAGCAGACAGTCTAGAGGATAAATAATGGGGGGCGTAACAAAAGCATGTAACAGTTATTCTCCGAAAGCACATCGGAAGAGCCATGTTTTTAGATCTTTCCTAAAGTCTGAAAGAGTGGAGGCTTGCCTGATTTCAATGGGCAATGAGTTCCATAAACGGGGGGCCACAGCAGAAAAGGCCCTCTCCCTTGTTCCTACAAGGCGGGTCTGGGATAAAGGCAGTGGCGACAGGAGAGCCTCCCCTGACGATCGCAGAGATCGGGCAGGTTTATGGTAGGAGATACGGTCACGAAGGTAGGTGGGTCCCAAACCGTTTAGGGCTTTATATATGATGGTCTGCACCTTGAATTGGGATCAGAAAATGAACGGAAGCCAGTGGAGCTCCTTAAACATACACAGGGTCTCCTTCATCTAAACAGCATTTGGGTATTTGAAGCTTCCTCTTGTGGCTGGAGGAAATTTGTGTTAGGGGAAACTCCCAAAAACAGCAGAGCATTCAAAAACACAAACATGACACTTATAATTGAGCATTCAGCTCTCAGCAAGCAGAATGTGAATTGTTGTGGCTGGAAAAGACATTTGAGCTTAGGAGGCAAAGATGCAGAGTTCAATCTTTAAAGTTACAAAAGGTTTACTTACAAAAAATAATAACTACATTTTTAAATAGTAAAGAACTGGGTCTGAACTACTCTAACTCCATCTCTTCTAGGGTTCAAAAGGGAAAAATCTCCAAGCACTACATCTCTCCTGACACATAAAGGCATAGAGGTCTCAATACACTAAGATGTAAGAAGCAGAAGGCTGAATCAAAGGCATGCACATGAAAAGTATCCACTCTATATAACCAATCAGAATAAGAGCGGAAAGAGAGACAACAAATAGATACAGTAGAGTTTTGCTTATCTAACATAAACGGGCTGGCAGAATGTTGGATAAGCAAAAATGTTGGATAATAAAGAGGGATTATGGAAAATCCTATTAAACGTCAAATAACGTTATGATTTTACAAATTAAACACCAAAATAACAAGTTTTACAACAAGTCTGTCACTTTTTTGGGAGCATGGCTGCACTTGTGTTGTCACTGGGTGTGTTGGCCCGCTGTGCGTTGCTGCCTAGAGAAACAGCTGTGGATTTGGGCGGGAGACAGATGTGTTGGATAATACAAAACATTGGATGAGCAAAGGTTGGATAAGCGAGACTCTACTATACATACATTCAGGAGTTGGGGGGAAGAGATTCCCTGAGCCTATTCCTAAATTAACTAACTGTTCCTCATTGAGGACTGCAGACTCGGGCAGCATGGGGTTGAATTCTAACAATTTGGACCCCAATTTTACACAATTTTAGTATGACAACACTAGTGCTTTCGTGCTCACAATGAAGATTCAAAATGAATTCACATGATGCAGTCATGCCCATGGATATGGACCACTGCATTATAATTAACATTTCAGCCAGTATTTAGCTCTTGCTTGCTTAGTCCATAAGTTTAGATGTTGCATCACAAATACCAACCAATTCAACCAGTAAAACTCCATTTCCCGTTCCAATGTCAAGCACAGAGCAGCCCAGGGGTATCTTTTGTTTCTCTAGCCATCTAATTAAACGATTCATGCTCTCTTCGCCAAACCTAATGAGAAACAGAGCTTCAGGTAAGTAGTTCCATTAGTCTATGCATAAAATGCAAGCAAACTTTATCAGTGTCAGGCAATGCATCCACATCATGTTAGCATCAAGGCTTCACTCTCTGGAGATCACATTACAAGTTTGTTTAATTAATTATTTAAATGAATGGATCGTTCTGAAACTGGTCAGGTTAAAATTACACAAGAGGTTCTTGCTGTTGTTATAAAAACATATTGTGTAGAAACTCAAAGCAGCAGTGAATCTTTCTCTGTGCCTCTTATTTAAATTTTGACAAACCTCAGGGATATAAACACTTGGCCTCTGCAATGCAGCCCACGGCCAGCAATTTATTTACCCCATAAAAAAACACAGATGTTAGATGATAATTAGCTGTTTTAATTTGCAACAGGTTTAGTCCAGACCAGAGCTGGCATTTTTCATGAAAACCTCTGTAACACATTACCAGTACTATAAGCAAAACAGCAGATGTACCATTTTATTTTATTACATGCAAAAAAAATGTGCTGAACCTTGTTATGGTCTTATCGATACTTACCAGATCTCACCAGCATCACCACTTTCTTTAAAAATTTTCAGTTCTTGTTCATACGCTGCATCCCAACTGCAGATGAAGAAAAAACATTGACATTAATAGAACAAAGACTTACATCTTGTGTTGTTACCGTAACACCCGGAAGGGAATATCTAAGAAAATATTACTTGCCCTCTTCCCAGAGGAAAAACAACTTTATCCTTTACCCTATAACCAACAACAACTTGACAATTTCTATTCAATTTACATTCTGTGCATATTAACTTTGGTATAAACATGCCTGGCTAGTATGTATAAGGAACCATGCATAAATCTTTGTGCACATTTCTTTTATAAAATGATATTGCAACTTATTAATATTTCCAAAGTCATTTAGAGAGCTTCAAGTAAAAAAAAATATGTAGAGAAATGGGTTGTCAAAGCTTTCATGGCCAGTATCACTGGGTTGCTGTGAGTTTTCTGGGCTGTATGGCCATGTTCCAGAAGCATTCTCTCCTGACGTTTCACCCACATCTATGGTAGCCAGGCCTTGAAGCTGCAAGGCTTTTCAATACTAACCAAAATGACTACTTGCAACATTCACACTTGCCTCCAACAGACAAGAGTTCTTTCTTCCACTCTGGACCTTCCACTGATATATAAACCTCCCTTGCCTGGTTTCCAATATACCTCACAACCTCTGAGGATGCTTGCCATAAATGTGGGCAAAACATCAGGAGAGAATGCTTCTGGAGCATGGCCATACAGCCCAGAAAACTCACAGCAACCCAATGTGGAGAAAACTGAAGAATGTAAAACGTGATTAAGAAAACTAACCTAGAAATGCAATACCAAATTTATTCCTGCTTTATCTGTTCCAAAGCTGAGTAATTTCCCCCAAAAAAACATGTTTCCATGAGAAAACTTCATTCTTTCATCAAGGTAATTCATAACAACTTTTGGAATTTAATACAATGTTTGCTTAGTAACTATAAGTCAAACAAACACATGAAGTCAGCTTTATGCTCTACACTTTGGATGCTGGGGAAATTTTCAGAAACATTTCCGGTTCTCATTATTAGGTGCTAGAGTGAGAAAGTCCTTTCCCTAATTGCCACTCAATAGATGTCTGAAGATGTGGGACACTTAGGGTGCATCTATACTGCAGAGTTAGTGCAGCTTGACATCACTTGAACTGCCATGGCTCAGTATAAATGCACTTTAGAGAAAGACTTCTGGTGATGAACCTCTGTCGAGACCTGGTTCAGGCTTCAACTTACCCAAACTCCAAGTTTACTCATATTCTGAACAAATCCATGTGAGTAGACCAGCTACAGCCATAGGGTCTTAATATGTATTTATATTGATTATTTTATGTAATAAAATTTGAAGTTTTCTGTTCCTGGTTTGAAAGTGTTATTCCCTGATTAATTGTGCGGTACACACTTTGAAAGTAGTTATTATACTCCAGAAGCAACTCAGGTTGCTCCTGACACGAAAAACAAAACAAAACAAAACAAAAAAAACCTCCAGAAACGTCTTTTTTGTGACTGTCACAAACTATGTTGAATTGGTTGAAAGTCTGGGAGATATTCATCAAAAAAACTATAGCAAAAGGTGCTGCAGGATGTTCCATAAAAACAAAGTTTTTGCAGTTCAATACACCTTTTCCATGTTTTAATGATAGAACCAATTAGGAAATTACATTTATAACACCGGAACGAAAATTGTGTTACAGTGTAACTGAAGTGATGCCACAAGCCTTGGCATCACCTTATAGTAACATGGACTAAGGCTCCTTCTACACTTCCATATAATCCAGATTATAAGCAAATAGTCCACATTATTTGGTTTGAGCTAGATTATATGAATCTACACTGTCATATAATTGTTCAAAGCAGATAATCTGGATTTTATATGGCAGTGCTGAAGGGAGCCTTAGAAGCACAAGCAAATTTCCTTGTACCCTTTTACAAGCAAGCCTTAATATTCACATCAGAAATAAGTATTTTAAAAGATACAAAAACTATGGCTGTTATTCTGATAGTGTCACTAACTAGGGAAGGGTGAGATTCTGTTCAAATGTAGAATTCTGCACTTTCTACTAATAATAGCATAGCTTTATATATAGACTCAGAATTCAGTGGGGAATCTTGTCATTTTGTCTAAAATCTGGAAATTCTAAAGTCCCGAGCCTCCGGTGGCGCAGTGTGTTAAAGCACTGAGCTGCTGAACTTGCAGACCGAAAGGTCCCAGGTTCAAATCCAGGGAGCAGAGTGAGTGCCCGCTGTTAGCTCCAGCTTCTGCTAACCTAGCAGTTCGAAAACATGCAAATGTGATTAGATCAATAGGTACCACTCCAGCGGGAAGGTAATGGTGCTCCATGCAGTCATGCCGGCCACATGACCTTGGAGGTGTCTACGGACAATGTTGGCTCTTCAGCTTAGAAATGGAGATGAGCACCAACCCCCAGAATCGGACACGACTGGACTTAACATCAAGAGAAACCTTTACCTTTACCTTGTTAAGAAAAGCCTACCACTCATGCAAGGGCACATCTAGACTGTAGAATTAATACAGTTTGGCACTACTTTAACTGCCATGGCTCAATGCTATGGAATTCTGGGATTTGTGGTTTGGTGAGATACAAGCACTTTTTGGTGTAGAAGGCTAAATCTAAACACATAACAAAAGTGAAAAATGTGTGTGTGTATGTGGTGGAGGTATACACTTAGACAGACTCCCGCCTCCACAAACAGCTATAGTTCGCACTGAGCAGGAGACACCAATGGCCCTCCCTCCGCTGACATGCAGGTTATAGTGAGGGCCGTAAACTTGTAGTCCAAACTCTGTCCGTGTCTTCCACAAACACCATCCTGCACCCCACCCAAGTGAAGCCTTCCATGCGGGGACAATTTAATCCTAGATATACGTTTTTTCCTCCAGAATGGACATCCCAGGGTTCCTTAATTTGCATGACCCTGCCCACTGCCTCTCCCTCAACCCTTTCCTACCCTTTCCTACGGCACACAATTAACAGAGGAATTGATCAGCAACTAAACAAGAGATCTGGGGAGAATTCACCATGATTTGTAGTTGTACTTGCCCTACATCCAGAAAGCACTGTTAACCCAATCAACGATGGATCTGGACCAAACTTGCCACAGATGATGGAACTTGCACCTTCACTGATGCTGTGACCTCCACCGACAATGGACTGGGACCAAACTTGGCACAGAGAAGCCCATGACCAACTGAACATACTGCAGGAGTTAGTGGGAATGGGCCTTGAATTTGGGAGTTATAGTTCACCTACATCCAGAAAGCACTGAACCCAGCTGACGTCAGATATGGATCAAACTTGGCACATAGACCTAACATGGCCAACTGCAAATACTGGCAGGGTTTGCAGGTCATTGCCCTGGGAATCTGGGAGTTGTAGTTCACCTTTATTCGAACAGCACTGAACCCAGCTGACGATGGATCTGGACCAAACTTCAATGATATTACCTAACATCTCAAAACAAACAATGCCTTCTTCTAATAACCTGGTGTCACGACCCAGGTTGCAAAGGCACCAATAACCAAACACAGAGGCCAGAATCTAACTAATATCTTTATTGAAGGAATATATAAAGTTAATAAAAGCAGATGTAAAAGTTAGTCCAGAAGCAGACCTTTCAAGAAAGGTCAAAATTAGTCCAAAAAGGCAATGTCCAATATGAAATATTAAGGTCCAAAGTTGTAATCCAATAACCGAAACACTCACTTTGCCAGGCAAAGTGAGGGGAGATGACAAGGTTCTTTAGTCCATAAACTTGAGCAAGGCTAGGAAATAACTTGATACTTGAAGCAAGGCTTAAAACGTGAAACAAGGTAACTAGGAACAAGAACAAGGTCCGTGGAATAACTTGGTAAAATCCGTGGAACAAGGCAAGGATTGGTCCTGGGAAACAAGGCAAGGTCCGTAGATAAACAAAGGCTGGGAAGCAAGGCGAAGGCTGGATAGCAAGGCAAGGCTTGAGCAGGAGCGAGGCTTGAATCGGAGCGCGCTGTCCAGACACAACTCGCTCCGTAGGCTGACGAATTGACTCCGCGAAGTTACTACGCGGGCAAAACACCTATATAGAGTCTAACTTTCTCACCGAAGCAGTTCTCTGGGAATCAGAAACGAAAGCTAAACTCTGAGACCAGATGTTAAACTCCTTAAAGATTCTCACGAGAAGCAGTCTTAATTGGCTACATTCTTAGCTGCAATCCTCGCACTCCTGCGCGAAGCTGATTCCAAACTTCTCTGTTGTTTACAAAACTCCCGGCGCAAGAACACGGGAGAAGTAGGCTCTGGGCTTGTTTGACATACTTCTGGGAGACAACTTTCTTGCAGGTGCAAGGTTCCCAGATCTGCCTGGGAAAGATCTGGCTGAGAGGAATCCAGTTCAGACTGGGAAGGTAAAAAACCCAAGTTTTCCTCCTCATCAGGAATTACAATGTCCTGAGCAGGACTACAAGGCCCATGGGTCATCACACTATCCCCCTCCTCAAGGCCCCTCCCAAACTGGGGCCCTCTCCCCGAGGCGCGAGGTCGCGGCTTGGCGGGATAGGTCTGATGAAAGCGGCGGGTTAGATCAGGAGCATGGACTGTGGAGGCGTCTTCCCAAGAGCGTTCCTCAGGGCCAAAACCCACCCAGTCAATGAGATATTGTAGGCGGCGGCGATGAAAGCGAGAATCCAAAATGTCCTCAACCTCGAACTCCTCCTCCCCATTCATCAAAACAGGAGGGGGGGCCGGTTGGTCTGTATCAGGACGCACACCATCCGCCGGAAGGAGCAGGGAACGGTGAAACACTGGGTGAATGCGCATTGAACGCGGAAGTTGGAGTTTGAAAGTCACGGGGTTTAATTGCGCCACCACTGGATAGGGGCCAATGAAACGGGCATCTAACTTCCGGCAAGGGCGGTGGGAGGGCAGAAAGCGAGTGGACAGAAAAACCCGTTCTCCTACCTTGATTTCAGGGCCCGGCTGGCGGTGTTTATCAGCGTGGCGTTTATAGTCCTCCTTGGCTTGGTCCAGTTGCTGGAGCAAAAGTTGTTGTACCGCTGTGAGTTCCTGTAGCCAATCCTCTGCTGCGGGAACTTCTGAAGTTTCAATGACAGGGGGAAAGAAACGTGGATGGAAGCCGTAGTTTGCAAAGAACGGCGTTTCTTTTGTAGAAGCTTGAACTCCATTGTTGTAGGCAAACTCAGACAGTGGTAACAGAGAAGCCCAATTGTCCTGTTGGTAATTTACATAACAGCGAAGATACTGCTCCAAAGTGGCATTGGTGCGCTCCGTTTGCCCATCTGTTTGGGGATGATGAGCTGAAGATAAGCGGGAGTCTATGCCCAATAGTTTTTGTAGCGCCTTCCAAAAACGAGAGGTGAATTGAGATCCACGGTCTGTGACTAAACTCTTGGGCAATCCATGTAGTCTGAAAACATGTTGAAGGAATAGATCCGCAGTCTCTTTGGCCGTGGGGAGGCCTTCGCAGGGAATGAAATGGGCTAACTTGGTGAAAAGGTCCACCACCACTAAGATCGTGGTGAATCCACAGGAAGGTGGTAGGTCAGTGATGAAATCCGCAGAAATTATTTCCCATGGGCGAGATGGGGTAGGAAGGGGGTGTAAAAGCCCTGAGGGCTTCTCCCTTCTTATCTTGGAGCGCTGGCATACTGGGCAGGTGTTGACATATTTTTCCACATCCTTGCGGATCTTGGGCCACCAAAAATCCCTTAGGATCAGATGCATGGTTTTAAATAGTCCGAAGTGTCCTGCTGGTTTGCAGTCATGACACAGACGGAGCGCTTTTTCCCTGCCCGGTCCGGGTGGGATATAAACATGATTTCTATAGCAAAGCAGCCCATCTCTAAGTGAAAAGGGAAAATGCAGACCTTGGCGAAGTTGGTCCTGCGCCCAGGCATCTGCTTGCTGACTAGCCCTGATTTCTTGAGCACAGATGGGTCCTGGAGTAGAGGAAGTTGAACCAATGGAAATGGATTTGGTGTTCCCCACTGTGAGCGTGGCAAAGTTCTCGGGTTGTAATAGTTGGGATTCAAAGGTCTCCTTACGTCCTGCAGCGTATTCCGGTTTACGTGACAAGGCGTCTGCTTGCTTGGTCTGGGCTGGGGTCACGTAATGAATCTGGAAGTTGAAACGTTCGAAGAATAAAGCCCAACGTTGCTGCCTCTGATTCAGTTTGCGGGCAGTTCTTAGATGTTCTAGATTACGATGATCAGTATGGACTTCAATGGGAAATTTGGCCCCTTCTAGCCAATGTCTCCAAGTTTCAAAGGCTGCCTTTATGGCCAGTAGTTCTTTTTCCCAAATGGTGTAATTCCTCTCTGGTGTGGTTAGTTGACGAGAGTAAAAGGCACAGGGATGGAGGTGATCTCCCACCGGTTGTAAGAGTACCGCCCCAATTGCCACATCAGAGGCGTCCGCTTGCACAACAAAAGGGGTTCCAGGATTTGGGTGCTGTAGAATTGGCTGGGACGTGAATAGTTTCTTTAGTTGCTGGAACCCTTTCTCTGCTTGATCAGTCCAGCGGAAAGGCTGTTTTCCACGGATGCAGCTAGTGATGGGGTCAGACCAGCGGGCAAAATCTGGAATGAACTTGCGGTAATAGTTCGCGAACCCCAAGAAACGCTGCACTTCTTTCTTGTTAGTTGGCGCCCGCCATTCCAATACTGCTGAAACCTTGGCTGGATCCATGGAAAGCCCTAGAGGCGAGATGCGGTAACCAAGGAAATCTACCTCTTGTAGATCAAAGGCGCATTTTTCCAGCTTGGCATAAAGTCCATGATCCCGCAATCGTTGTAACACCATTTTGACGTGGTTCTCATGTTCTGATTGTGATCTAGAAAACACCAAAAAATCGTCCAGGTAGATTATCAAGAACCTGTCTAGATAGTCCTGAAAAATGTCATTGACAAAATGCTGGAACGTTGCGGGAGCTCCGCATAAACCGAAATTCATAACTCGGGATTCGAATAATCCGAATTTGGTCTGGAAGGCGGTCTTCCACTCGTCCCCTTCCCTGATGCGAACTAAGTTGTAAGCCCCCCGAAGATCCAGCTTGGTGTAAACCTTGGCTCCTCGAAGCCGATCCAGTAGATCCGAGATTAGGGGCAGGGGATAGCTATTCCGCTTGGTGATATTGTTCAATGCTCTGTAGTCCACCACCAAGCGTAGTTCCCCTGACTTCTTCTTCACAAACATCACTGGGGAGGCGGCTGGGGATTGAGAGGGTCTGATGAATCCCTTGCGAAGGTTTGTCTCTATGAATTCCCTGAGAGCTTCTTGCTCTGGTTCAGTCAGGGAGTAGAGATGCCCTCGCGGGATCGGGGCCCCCTCCACCAAGTCAATGGCACAGTCATAAGGTCTATGTGGGGGTAATTTTTCGGCTTCTTTCTCGTTGAATACATCCCAATACTCGGAGTACTTCTTTGGCAAGGTGATGATGGGCTCGGTGTCTGTGGCATGGCAGACCTTGGCTACGAGGCAATGGTTTTGGCAGTACGGCGAAGCAAACTGCAGTTCTCTGTTGGACCAGGAGATGTTAGGGTCGTGGAGAGTCAGCCATGGAATTCCCAAAATCACAGGGAAATGGGGAACCTCGGTAACAAAGAAGGAAATCTCTTCCATATGTTCCCTTATCCACATCCTGGTGGGTTCCGACCACTGACTTACGGGGCCCGTCTTGAGGGGGCGGCCGTCTATGGCTTGCACCACACGGGCATTCTTGAAATCATGATATTGTAATCCCAGAGAGTCGGCATACTCTCTATCAATGAAATTGTTGGTAGCTCCAGAGTCTATCATGGCGTGGATCATGACGGGTCCCCTTTTTGCTGACCATAATGTGACCACGAGAAGGAACAGGACCCCGGTTGGCGGCTCTTGAATGGATTTTTTGACCGGGTTGGCGAGCCTCTCTACACCCGGTCGTTGGCTTCCCCCGCCGGCTGTGTGCCAGTCGGCTCAGACGCCTTCGTCTCCGTGGAGGACGCCGCCGCAAGACGGGCGGCAGGCTTCCCTTTGGCTGGGCACTCTCTGGCGAAATGGCCCCCATTCCCGCAGTACCAACAGAGGTTTAAGCGTTGACGATGGGCCTTCTCGGCGGCATCCAGTCTGGGACGCACATTGCCCAACTGCATCGGCACCTCCTCGCCTCCTCTGGGGTATGGGGTTGGCGGTGGGGGTCTCCACACTGGACGTGGCTGAACGCTGATGGGAGCGGGGGGTTTTGCCCCGGCTCTACTGCCCTGGCCTCGAACCCACTGTTTCCTGTTGGCAATCATGACTTCAGCCCGTAAACATTGATCAATGAGTGCCTCGAGGGTCTGGGGAGGATCCACCTTGGAGATTTCTTCCAGCATTTCAATGTTGAGACCCTCCCGGAATTGTCCTCTGAGGGCTACATCGTTCCAGCCGGTGTTGTGGGCCAGCACTCGGAACTCGGCTATATACTGAGACATAGGTCTGTCTCCTTGGAAAAGGCGACGGAGTTTGTGACCGGCTGCCTCCAAATTGTCCTCGATTCCCCAAGTCTCCTTGAGGTGGTCCAAGAAGTGTTGCGCTGATCTTAGGTGTGGAGAGGCTTGGTCGTACAGTGCCGTCGCCCAATTGGCCGCTGGCCCGTCTAGAAGACTGTAAACCCACGCCACTTTGATGTCTTCTTGGGGAAACTCGGCATCTCGGGCCTCTAGATAAGCTTGACATTGGCGACGGAAAACATGAACCTTAGAAGCTTCTCCAGTAAACTTGGTAGGCAACGCCATGGCCGGGAGGCGGACTCCGCGCTCCCGCAAGCCCTTTATTTCTCCATCCTGGGCATTGAGTCTGTCGCGGATGCGATCCACCTCATCCTTGTCGATGGTGTAGGTAAGCGGCTGCCCACCCGGCACGGTTCCGGTAGACATTCTGGCCTTGGTTAATTGGTGCTTATGGGTGGCGGAGTCAAACTGTCACGACCCAGGTTGCAAAGGCACCAATAACCAAACACAGAGGCCAGAATCTAACTAATATCTTTATTGAAGGAATATATAAAGTTAATAAAAGCAGATGTAAAAGTTAGTCCAGAAGCAGACCTTTCAAGAAAGGTCAAAATTAGTCCAAAAAGGCAATGTCCAATATGAAATATTAAGGTCCAAAGTTGTAATCCAATAACCGAAACACTCACTTTGCCAGGCAAAGTGAGGGGAGATGACAAGGTTCTTTAGTCCATAAACTTGAGCAAGGCTAGGAAATAACTTGATACTTGAAGCAAGGCTTAAAACGTGAAACAAGGTAACTAGGAACAAGAACAAGGTCCGTGGAATAACTTGGTAAAATCCGTGGAACAAGGCAAGGATTGGTCCTGGGAAACAAGGCAAGGTCCGTAGATAAACAAAGGCTGGGAAGCAAGGCGAAGGCTGGATAGCAAGGCAAGGCTTGAGCAGGAGCGAGGCTTGAATCGGAGCGCGCTGTCCAGACACAACTCGCTCCGTAGGCTGACGAATTGACTCCGCGAAGTTACTACGCGGGCAAAACACCTATATAGAGTCTAACTTTCTCACCGAAGCAGTTCTCTGGGAATCAGAAACGAAAGCTAAACTCTGAGACCAGATGTTAAACTCCTTAAAGATTCTCACGAGAAGCAGTCTTAATTGGCTACATTCTTAGCTGCAATCCTCGCACTCCTGCGCGAAGCTGATTCCAAACTTCTCTGTTGTTTACAAAACTCCCGGCGCAAGAACACGGGAGAAGTAGGCTCTGGGCTTGTTTGACATACTTCTGGGAGACAACTTTCTTGCAGGTGCAAGGTTCCCAGATCTGCCTGGGAAAGATCTGGCTGAGAGGAATCCAGTTCAGACTGGGAAGGTAAAAAACCCAAGTTTTCCTCCTCATCAGGAATTACAATGTCCTGAGCAGGACTACAAGGCCCATGGGTCATCACACCTGGGCACCACTGGGTTCCCAAGCTAGTACCTTATAAAACCACAACCACCATGATTCCATAGCATTGAGTCACGACAGTTCAAATGATGTCAAGATGCATTAATTTTACAGTATATATGCAGCTTGTATCATCCCTTTAAAACCATAGTAGTTAGAACAGGACAAAGCACTTGGATGAAACCTGACTCACACTGGGTTCAATACGATTTACTTTATGCAGGTGCATGTAGGATTTAACTTTAAGTCATTTAGAGTGGCGGAAAATGGCCTAAGACGAGGAAGGTATTTTTCCTACTGGACGCTTCTTGCATAAGGGAGAGAAGTCAAATGGAGAGGTTATCCTTAACTCTCTTTACAACAGTGTGGAGTGGCCACAGCTCAGGATCTCAGAGTTGAAGAACTGATGTAAGAGTAATCTACATGCAATTACGAGATTAACAGGACTGGTAAGTGTTATTGACATAAAAGGGATAGCTTGCAAAACAAGTTTCAAAGCACAGTGCATGAAAGAGATAACAGTTGCTACTTTGGCCTTTAGAAGTGACCTGACCTGAAAAGTATTTTTAACCAGCCATCTGGTTTCTATTTTTGTTCAACCTTAAGTGTTAAGCAATTCTGGATGGCGAGACAATTAAAATGTGTATACTAAAAGTCTAGCTCTCTTTAAAAAAAAAAAACTACATTAAAAAAAAGGGAACAGGAGCCCAAGCGTTCCTAGAAAGGACACTTATCTTATTTAGGATCTTCTCTCCAAATCCCAGATCTGTGGATTTGCCCGTTTGAATGAGATATTTCCCTGTGCCCATATTATTTTATATATCCCAGTGACTAAACAATGCCACAATTTTGATTAACTTATTCAACACATGGGGATTTTTTTTTTGTGTCAGGAGCAACCGGAGTTGCTTCTGGAGTGAGAGAATTGGCCGTCTGCAAGGACGTTGCCCAGGGGACGCCCGGATGTTTTGATGTTTTACCATCCTTGTGGGAGGCTTCTCTCATGTCCCCGCATGGAGCTGGAGCTGATAGAGGGAGCTCATCCGCACTCTCCCCGGGTGGGATTCGAACCTGGCAGCTTTCAGGTCAGCAACCCAACCTTCAAGTTACGAGGCTTTTATCCCCTTGGCCACCAGGGGCTCCAACACATGGGGATAATGTGTTGTCGAAGGCTTTCATGGCCGGGATCACAAGGTTGTTGTATGTCTTTCGGGCTGTGTGACCATGTTCCAGAAGTATTCTCTTCTGACGTTTTGCCCACATCTATGGCAGGCATCCTCAGAGGCTGTGTGGCATGGGGGATAATATTAAAAAGTCTGCTCACAGAAAACCACACAAACCACAATGATTCCGCTTTCTACCATATTCAAATTACAAAAGAAGCAACCCAAATCCCATCTCATTCTTTTATCCATTAGTTCTTAAGCTTGAAGACATTTTGCATTTCAGAATGCAACTACTAGAGTTTTCCCCTCTTTTTACACAAAGGATCGCATGAAAATGTGAGTTTTTAATGCTGGTATTATTATAACTTCTTTGTCCTTCTGGTTTGTTTGATAAACTACATGCAGGATACTGTAATGAAGATTATTCTACACTCCTTATTCTGAAACATTAAAAACTGAGTGTGGGTGTTGCTTAAAACAAAGGTGAGCCACAGCTCTGTTTATGAGATTTGTGTGCCTCGTGTGTTTGCTGTAGGTAATTTGCTCTTTGAGTTGGATGGGTTTTGTGTCTTCCTCAGGATAAACGCCTCAGTCTCTCAAGGGTGGATCTATACTGTGGAATCAATGCAGTTTGACAGTACTTTAACGGCTGTAACTGAATGCTATGGAGTCAAAGGTTTTGTAGTTCGGTGAGGCACCAGCACTCCTAGGCCCCTTCCACACCGCTATATAATCCAGATTATCTGCTTTAGACTGGATTATATGGCAGTGTAAACTCAGATAATCCAGTTTAAAG
Source organism: Anolis carolinensis (assembly GCF_035594765.1). Classification (NCBI taxonomy): domain Eukaryota; kingdom Metazoa; phylum Chordata; class Lepidosauria; order Squamata; family Anolidae; genus Anolis; species Anolis carolinensis. Next base: position 196,297,326 of record NC_085843.1, read on the forward strand.
TAGATCATGTGGGTGGTCTGCTTTGATAATTTAGATTGTATGGCAGCCTCATATAATCCAGATCAAATTAGATAATATGGATTATTTTATTTGATAATCTGGATTTTATATGGCAGTGTAAGGCCCCTTCACACAGCTGAATAAAATCCCACATTATTATATGAACTGGGATACATGGCAGTGTGGACTCAGATAACCCAGTTCAAAGCAGATATTGTGGGCTATTTTGCCTTGATATTCTGGATTATATGGCTGTATGGAAGAGCTCTAAAAGGGGCCTTAGGCTGGAAATACACTGCCCTATATTCAAGGATCTGATCCCAGATTGCCAGTGTAGATGTGGGCCCCTTCTACACTGTCATATAGTCCAGATTATCAAAGAAGATAATCTGCATTATCTGCATTGAACCGGATTATACGAGTCTATACTGCCATATAATCCAGTTTAAAGCAGATAATATGGATTTTATATGGCAGTGTAGATGGGGCCTCAGGCTGGATCTACACTGCCCTATATTTGATCCTAGATTATCTGCTTTGAACTGGATTATATGGCTCTGCAATGCCACATAATCTGGAAGAAACACATAATCTGGGATCAAATCCTGGAATATAGGGCAGTGTAGATTTAGCCTTACACAGAGAAGACTAAATTTGTTGTAAAACTGCACCTCCCGTAGCATTGAGCCATGGCAGGGCCCTTCTACAGTCATATAACCCAGAATATCAAGGCAGAAAATCCCACATTTTCTGCTTTGAACTGGAATATATTGCAGTGTGGACTTAAATAACCCAGGCTATTCCACATAGCCCTTTATCTCAGAATATCAAGGCAGAAAATCCCACAATGTCTGCTTTGAACTGGATTATTTGAGTCCACACTGCCATATGTTCCAGTTCAAAGCAGAAAATGTGTGATTTTATTCAGTTGTGAGGAAGGGCCCTCAGTCCAAAGCAGATATTGTGGGATTTCCTGCCTTGATATTCTGAGTTATATGGCTGTATGGAAGGGCCCGTAGTTAAAGTGGTGTCAAACTGCTTTAATTCTACAGCGTTGATGCACTCAAATTGTAGTCCAACATCCCTATGTCACATGAGCTTTCGAAGCAGTAACTAGGCTAGATGAATCTTGAATTCTTTCCATCTCAAATAGGAAGACATTTACAAATTGTGGCAATTTTAGTACAAATCGCATCAGAAACAAAACGAAACAAAACTTTTCCTCAATCACAGATAAGTCAATCATTAGCGCCACTTAATTAGTCCTTCAGTAGCAGTATCCAGATTGTCAGTCAATATTGTGACTCAGGGCCCTTCCACAAAGCTGTATATACCAGAATATCAAGGCAGAAAATCCCACAATATCTGGTTTGAACTGGGTTATCTGAGAGCCCTTCCAGACAGGCCCTATATCCCAGGTTTTCTGTTTATCCCAGATTATCTGGCATTGGGGACTCATATAATCCAGTTTGATGAAGAAAACCTGGGATCAGATCCTGGAATATAGGTCCTGGCTGGATGGGCCCTGAGTCCACACTGCCACATATTCCAGTTCAAAGCAGATAATGTGGGGTTTTATTCAGCTGTGTGGAAGGGGCCTGAGACTTGGACTGGTTTGAACAGTATTCGATGCGTAGTGTAGCACCACATAATGCAGTTCGATGTAGTTCAAACGGCATTATATGGTTCCACACTGACAATACAATGCAGTTCAAACGGCATGATTTGGCAGTGGGCTCAGCATAGCTCAGTGCTATGGAATCTTGGAATTTGGAGTATAGGGAAGCACCAGCTCTCTTTGGCAGAGGGGGGCTAATGACCTTGTAAAACTACAAATCCCAGGAATCCATTGCACTCAGCCCATGTCAGTGAAAGCGGTGCCAAACTGCATTCATTAATTCCCTAGTGTGGATGCGCCCTGGTCTCTCTGCCTTGCCGTGCCACTCACTGTTCCTTGGTCCCCAGGGCCGAGGGGCCGAATTCCTCCTCGCCACCCATCGCTGAAGCCTCTGGGAACGGGAAGAGGCGCCGCGCATGCGCAGCTTTGGCCACGCTAGACTGCTGGAGGACCTTCTTCTCACTGCTCCTCTGAATTTTGGACTTCACTTCCCAGAAGCCTCAGCTGCTTTGGCCTATTATCAGGGATCCTGGGAGCTGAACTTGGAAAACCCCTGAGAGACCAGCGTTTGGGAAAGATGTATCTCCCATCAAGATAAAAATGTATAAAAATAACCTACAACAACAATGCTTCTCAAAACCTGTGTTTTCGACACAGAATCAATTACAGCCTTCAGCCTGCTGTCCTTCACGAGCCATATAGATATACAGTAGAGTCTCGCTTATCCAACGTTCTGGATTATCCAACGCATTTTTGTAGTCAATGTTTTCAATACAACGTGATATTTTGGTGCTAAATTCGTAAATACAGTAATTACTACATAGCATTACTGCGTATTGAACTACTTTTTCTGTCAAATTTGTTGTATAACATGATGTTTTGGTGCTTAATTTGTAAAATCATAACCTAATTTGATGTTTAATAGGCTTTTCCTTAATCTCTCCTTATTATCCAACATATTCGCTTATCCAACATTCTGCCGGCCCGTTTACGTTGGATCAGCGAGACTCTACTGTATTTGTATTTTTATATATTCAGGCTACATATATATATACAATTTTATTGCATATAATATTGTTATAATATATTATAATATAGTATTTTATTTATACTTATATCTTATTCTATTTATATATCTTATTTTATATGTATTATATATATATTATATTACACATATTTATATATATTTGTTACATTTATTTATATATTAGTATATCTATTATTTTATTACGTGTTATATTACATATGTATTGTTCTATATATTATAATTTATTGTGTGTGTATATATCTATATATAATATAGTATTATATGTATAATCTTCACATATATATACAGGGGCTTGGTCTGTGTACACACACATATTATTATATATTATATTATATTAGGAATTCTCTCAGGGAGTTAGGGCAGGGTACAAATAAAGTATTATTATTATTATTATATTTCGTATTATAATACATGGACTGGTCCATGAGGTCATGAAGAGTCGGAAACGACTAAACGACTGAACAGCAGTAGCATTATTATATTTTGTATTATATATATATATAATTTTATATATTATATCATATTGCATTTATATATATATATATAATTTTATATGTATAATTTTCACACACATATATACAGGGGCTTGGGTGTGCATACATACCCATATTACATTATTATATTGTTTATAATGTTATTATATATTATATATTATTATATATTATTTTATTTATATATCTTATTTTATATATTGTATTATATTGTACTTATATATATTTATGCTACATTTATTTATATATATTTATATATTATATTGTATTTACATATATATTACATGTTTACATATATATTTATGCTAAATTTATGTGATATATATTGTGTATTCTATTGCATATATATTCTATATCTATATATATAAAAGAGTGATGGCATCACGGCGACCCACAAAACAACAAAACTACAGGCCCCCCAACCTCGAAATTTGACGACACAACCCATCATCCATGCCTCTAGGTTGATACAACAAAAAGAAAAGAAAAATAAAGTCCTAATTTAAGAGAGAGGAATAATTGCTTTTATCCAATTGCTGCCAGTTAGAAGGCTAAGCTCCTCCAACTTGGTCTCCTAGCAACCCAATAAAAATAATAATAAAAAACACTAAAAATTAATACAATAAAATACTATAATAACAGAAAATAACTAAAAATAATACAAGAAAATAATAAAATATAATAAATAAAAATATAACTTACAATAAAATTAATAAAAAATTAATAAAAATTGCAAATAACGTCAAATAAAAATTACACAACAATTTTAACCAATACCACCACCACTTTGCCACAGCAACGCGTGGCCGGGCACAGCTAGTTATATATCATTTTATCTATTATATTGTATTTATATTATTTTATATGTGTGCATAATTTTCATTATATACATATACATACACACACAGGGGCTTGGAGTGTTTGCATGTATATGTATATAGGTGTGTGTATATTATGTTATTATATATATATATATATATATATATACACAGACACACTCTCTCTCTCTCTCTCTCTCTCTCTCTCTCTCTCTCTCCCCCCCCCCCTTCCTTTCTCTCTTGGGCTTCCGATTGTGAACTACGCTTCCCAGAATTCCCCGCTGCCTTGACCGGAAACCGCCTCGCGCGAGAAGAGCCGGGGAGGCGCCGGGGAGCCGCGGCGCCTTGTGGGATCGTCGTCGGCGGTGGCGGCGGGGCTCCATCATGGCGGCTTCCATTTCGGGCTACACGTTCAGCTCGGTCTGCTACTACAGCGCCAACAGCAGCGCGGACCACGTAAGTTGCCGCCCGCCTCGTCCTTTAGAGGGGAGCGAGGGGTGTCTTGTGAGGCGAGGCCTCTTTCTGCCGCCGCTTCCCAGGGAAATGGGGAGCCTGGAAAAGAAGCCCGCGAGGAAGAGGAAATGGGTGTGAGGGAGGAAGAGGCCAAGGCGAACGCAGCGGCTGCTTCCGAGGCGCCGTCAGAGGGTTTGGAAGAGGAAAAGGATGGCGGCGCCCATCCTATTTTGAGATCCATGCGAACAGGAACATGATTATGGAGATTTCATATGGCTCTGTGGCGGTATAAGGGGCAAGATGGTGGGAGGTGCAGAGTGTCATGGCTGTTTCGTGATGGTTCTTGTAAACACACCTTAAGAGCTGCAGGATGATACGAGCTCTAGAATAGTAGTTCTCAACCTGGGGTCCCCAGATATTTTTGGCCTAAAATTCCCAGAAATCCCAATCAGTTTACCACCTGCTAGGATTTCAGGGAGTTGAAGGCCAAAAGCATCTGGGGACCGCAGCTTGAGAATCACTGAGCTAGAATATAATGGCTGTAGAATTTGTATTACTACTGTTGCTTGTATCCTGCTTAAGCAGTATAGGCAATACAATACATAAATTAAAACCCAAATGTATACACCAGGCACAGGCAAACTTCGGTCTTCCAGGTGTTTTGAACTTCAACTTCCACAATTCGAATTGTGAGTTTAAAGTCCAAAACACCTGGAAGGCCCAAGTTTGCCCATGCCTGGTATATGCAAACAGTAGAATAGAGTTAAACATTAAAATGATACAAACATAGGTAAAACCGATACATCCATCAAACAAATTTGTATTATATTATTAGAGCCCCTGGTGGCACAGCAGATTAAACCTCTGAGCTATTGAACTTGCTGACCAAGAGGTTGGTGGTTTGAATCCAGTGAGCGGGGTGAGCTCCCACTGTTAGCTCCAGCTTCTGCCAACCTAGCAGTTCGAAAACATGTAAATGTGAGTATATCAATAGGTACCAACCACATGATCTTGGAGGTGAACAACACAGGCTCTTCAGCTTAGAAATAGAGATGAGTACCAACCCCCAGAGTCAGACACGATTAGACTTAATGTCAGGGGAAAACCTTTACCTTTTGTTGTTGTTGTTGTTGTTGTTGTTGTTATTACATTAGAGTCTCACTTATCCAAACTAAACAGGCCGGCAGAACCTTACATAAGCGAATATCTTGGATAATAAGGAGGGATCAAGGAAAAGCCTATTAAACATCAAATTAGGTTATGATTTTACAAATTAAGCACCAAAACATCATGTTATACAACAAATTACAATATGTTCAATATGTAGTTCAATATGCAGTAATGTTATGTTGTAATTACTGTATTTACGGATTTAGCACCAAAATATCATGATATATTGAAAACATTGACTACAAAAATGCCTTGGATAATCCACAACCTTGGATAAGCAAGTCTTGCATAAGTGAGACTCTACTGTATTATTATTATCCTGCTTAAGCAGATAACAGTCTAGGCAATACAGTATATAATTCTAAACCTAAAAATATATACAAACAGTAAAACAAGAATTAAGCATTACTATAATATAATGATTATCTTTATTTATACCCTGCTTTTTCTCTCCACAAGGTGCCTCAAAGTTTAAAGACTGAAAAATACTAAAAAATACATAGTTAAAGCCAAAAAAAAATGTATTATCATAATCATTATTATTATTGTTGTTGTTATCATTTTTATTTATTTGGTGATTCCTTAGGCTAAAACCTAAGACAGACAGGCTTTTAAAGATAAAGGTTTTTAAGATCTAGTCAGGAGCTGCTGTGTGGTTTTTAACTTCGAATATGTTTTATTGGATTGTGATTGAATTTTTAAAATACTATTTATATTTTAGTCTTTTTTAATGTTTGTATATTTGTATGTTTTAAATATTGTATGGTGATGCTTTTATGTTAAACCGCTATGAGTCTCCTTGGGGAGAGAGAAGCTAGATATAATAATAATAATAGTTTTTGTAAAAACACCCTGAGAGCTGCAGGATGATGGGAGCTGCAAAATACCATATCTATTTCATGATTGTTATTGTAAACACATCCTGAGAGCTGAAGGATAATGGGAGCTGCAGAATATCATGGCTAATTTGTGATGGTTATTGTAAATACATCCTGAGAGCTGTAGGATGATGGGAGCTGTGCAATAGCATGACTATTCCTTGGTGGTTATTGTAAACACACCCTGAGAGTTGCAGGATGATGGGAAGTGCAGAATATCATGGCTATTTTATGATAGTACTTTTAATAATACTACTAATAATACTCCCCAAGGTGACTCGAGGCAGATTCCAACAGACAAAAGGCAAACATTAAATGCCACGACACAACCATAAATACAAATACAGTAGAGTCTCACTTATCCAACATAAATGGGCTGGCAGAACGTTGGATAAGCGAATATGTTGGATAATAAGGAGGGATTAAGGAAAAGCCTATTAAACATCAAATTAGGTTATGATTTTACAAATTAAGCACCAAAACATCATGTTATACAACAAATTTGTCAAAAAAAGTAGTTCAATACTTAGTAATGTTATGTTGTAATTACTGTATTTACGAATTTAGCACCAAAATATCATGATATATTGAAAACATTGACTCCAAAAATGTGTTGGATAATCCAGAACGTTGGATAAGCGAGTGTTGGATAAGTGAGACTCTACTGTACAATAACAACCTGACCAAATCCCCAAATAAGCCAACATTTACAGTCAAATTAAAACTTACAATCTCAAATTAAATGGTGAGATAGCCTATCAAATAGCTTGTCTCAACATAAAAACATTGACATAGATTGCAATTTACAGAAATACCAAACGTTCCTTTAAAATAAAATTAGTAGATTAATTATGTTGCTGGTTATATCAATAGGCCAACAGTGCCTGCAAGCCAAGTAGCAGTAGTAATTCCACATGAGAGGTATTTTTGCCATCTATAATCATTTAATCCTCTCCAAACTCCCTCCAACGGGAGGGAGTTCCAGAGGTTGGGGGGGGGGGGATCACTGAGAAGGCCCTTTCTCTCATTCTCTGATACTGTAGAACAGGGATCCCCAAACTAAGGCCCGGGGGCCGGATGCGGCCCTCCAAGGTCATTTACCTGGCCCCCGCCCTCAGTTTTATAATATATTTGTATATCAGTTTTAATAATATAATATATTGTATATACATATAATATTGATAAAAATATTATAATGTTATACAATATAATACTAATAATAATACCATATAATAATATTAATTATGTTATATATTACACTAGCTGTGCCCGGCCACGCGTTGCTGTGGCGTTGTCTGGTGGTGTTGGTGAGAACTTGTTGAGGTAGTAGTGGTATTGAATGTCTGTTGCATGGTTGTCCTTATGTTTAGTATGCATTTGGTTATTTGTGTACTGTGAAAGTGGTGAGGATAGAGGGGGTCTATGTCCCTGTGTAGTATTGTATAAGGAGCCCCGGTGGCGAAGTGCGTTAAAGCACTGAGCTGGAGACCAAAAGGTCCCTGGTTCAAACCCCCGGGAGCGGCGTGAGCGGCTGCTGTTAGCTCCAGCTCCTTCCAACCTAACAGTTCAAAAACATGCAAATGTGAGTAGATTAATAGGTACCGCTCCGGTGGGAAAGTAAAGGCGCTCCATGCAGTCATGCCGGCCACATGACCTTAGAGGTGTCTACGGACAACGCCGGCTCTTCGGCTTAGAAATGGAGATGAGCACCAGGCCCCAGAGTCAGACATGACTGGACTTAACGTCAGGGGGAAACCTTTACCTTTAGTATTGTATAGTATTTATACGTTGTCCATGTGTTGTGAAAGCTTGGGTTGTGTCCAGCTGCATAGTAGAAAGGGTTGGGCTGATGGCCCCTAGGAGTCTCTCCAAACTCTTGGATTCTATGCTTCTATTATTATTATTATTATTATCATCATCTTCTACATCACCATTATTATGTAGAGGCTGGATGGCCATCTGTCAGGAGCGCTTGGATTGTGTCCTCCTGCATGGTAGAAGGAAGTTGATCTGGATGACCCTTAGGGGTAACTCCAAACCTTAGGATTGTATGATGTTGTTATTATTATTATTAGTAGTAGTATTAGTATTGAGAGGCTGGGTGGCCATCTGTTGGGAGTGCTTGGATTGTGTCCTCCATGGCAGAGTTGAGTTGGAGTGGATGGCCTTTAGGTGTGTCTCCTAACTGTCTGATGCTATGATTCGATGTGTGTTATTATTGTGCAGATATTGGATGGCCATCTGTCAGGAGTGGTTGGATTGTGTCCTCCTGCATGATATAAGGAAGTTGAACTGGATGATCCTTAGGGATATCTGCTAACCTTAGGATTGTACGATATTCTTATTCTTATTATTATTGAGAGGCTGGGTGGTCATCTGTTGGGCGTGCTTGGATTGTGTCCTCCATGGCAGAATTGGGTTGTTCTGGATTACCACAGTAATTATTTCATATTACAGTAGAATCTCACTTATCCAACATTCGCTTATCCAAAGTTCTGGATTATCCAACGCAGTCTGCCTTTTAGTAGTCAATGTTTTGTAGTCAGTGTTTTAAATTCATTGTGATATTTTGGTGCTAAATTTGTAAATCCAGTAATTACAACATAGCATTACTGTGTATTGAACTACATTTTCTGTCAGATTTGTTGTATAACATGATATTTGGTGCTTAATTTGTATAATCATTACCTAATTTGATGTTTAATAGGCTTTTTCTGAATCTCTTCTTATTATCCAACATATTCACTTATCCAACGTTCTGCCGGCCTGTTTATGTTGGATAAGTGAGACTCTACTGTATATTTATAATCTTATATTATCTGCTTAGAACTGGATTATATGAGGCCCCTTCTACACAGCTGTATAAAATGCACACTGAAGTGAATTATCTGGCAGTGTGGACTCAAGATAATCCAGTTCAAAGCAGATAATATAAGATTATAAATGGGTAATATAGCTGTGTGGAAGGGCCTTGAGTTTACACTGCCATTTAATCCAGTTAAAATCAGATAATCTATGGAAAATGCCTAAGTGAGGCCTAACTGTGCCTGTCCCATGAGCTGAGTAGGTTGCTAGGAAACCAAGTGGGTGGAGCTTAGCACTCTAACTGGCAGCAATTGGATAAAAACAATTATTACTCTCTCTCTAATTAGGACTTTATTTTTCTTTTCTTTTTGTTGTATCAACCTAGTGCCGTGGATGATGGGTTGTGTTGTCAAATTTTGAGGTTGGGGGGCCTGTACTTTTGTTGTTTTGTCCACTACCCTGATGCCATTACTCTTTTATATATATAGATATAGTATTACAGTATAGTGGTATAGTTCAATATAGTAATGTATAATGCTAATATCGTGCTATGCTAATAATATTATATTATATTATATACCCCTTCGGGGTAAGAAGGGTGGGATATAAATGTAGTAAATAAATGTAGTAAGTAAATAAATAATTAATTTTAGACTTAGACTCACCCAAATTCTGAAATGACTTGAAGGAACACAACAACAACGACAACAACAATCCTAATTAACTTGACTAAATCTCATTGGCCAGTAGCAGGCCCACACTTTCCATTGAAATCCTGATAGGTTTATGTTGGTTAAGATTGTTTTCATTTTTAAATATTGTATTGTTCTTTATTGTTGTTGTTGTTGTTTTGCACTACATAGGAATTTGTTCGTATCTTTTTTCAAATGATAATTCGGCCCCTCAACAGTCTGAAGGATTGTAGACTGGCCCTTTGCTTTAAAGGTTTGAGGACCCCTGCTGTAGAATATCATGGCTGTTTCATGATGGTTCTTGTAAGCACACCCTGAGAGCTGCAGAATGATGGGAAGTGCAGAATATATCACTATTTTGTGATAGTTATTGTAATACAGTAGAGTCTCACTTATCCAACACTCGCTTATCCAACGTTCTGGATTATCCAACGCATTTTTGTAGTCAATGTTTTCAATATATCGTGATATTTTGGTGCTAAATTCATAAATACAGTAATTACTGCGTATTGAATTACTTTTTCTGCCAAATTTGTTGTCTAAAAGGATGTTTTGGTGTTTCATTTGTAAAATCATAACCTAATTTGATGTTTAATAGGCATTTCCTTAATGCCTCCTTATTATCCAACATATTCGCTTATCCAACATTCTGCCGGCCCGTTTATGTTGGATAAGTGAGACTCTACTGTAATAATAATAATTAAAAAAATTAATTTGTATCCCACCCTCGCTCCCCAAAAGGACTCAGGGCTGCTTACAACAAAACACATGAATACAATAAATAATATAACACAGAAAATGATCACATTTCAGTTAATAAAAACAAAATAGCACAATATTGTAAACATAAATAAATAATTTATAGATTATAAGGCCCTCTAAATCCAGTGTATAATGCCATTTAAAAACAGCCATTCCTAGGATCTGAGTATCCAAGCTATAAATTATAGTTCTTAAAACCATTTTAAAATCCTGTCTGATAGGGTGGTTGATACTTTTCATCATTATTAAACACCTGCTTAAATAGCCAGGTTTTCAGCTCCTTCCTAAAAGTTATAAGGGTGGGTGCTTGTCTAATATCCTTGGTGAGGGCATTCCAAAGTCGAGAGGCTCTCAGGGTGTGTTTACAAGGCCCATCACGAATTACCCATGATATCGTGCAATTCCCATCACCCTGCAGATTTCAAGGTGTATGACTAGAATTGTAGAATGTCATGGCTGTTTCGTGATGGTTATTGTAAACACCCCCTGAGAACTGTAGGATGATGCGAGATGCAGAATGTCATGGTTATTGTAAATACACCCTGAGAGCTACAGAATGATAGGAGCTGCAGAATATCATGGCTATTTCGTGATGGTTATTATTAATACACCCTGAGAGCTGAAAGATGATGAGACTGTAGAATATTATGCCTGTTTCAAATATTTTGCACCTCCCATCACCCTGTACCTTTCAGCATTTATATTCTGTATAGTATCACAGTACCTAGAAATGGTCATTGTGATACTTACTGTAAGGGGCACATATCCTGAAAGCTACAGAGTGATAGACTGTGGAACACGTTAGAAAACTTCAGCATGGTAGCTATAGGATACAAATGCTGAGAGGTACAGGATGATGGAAGGTGAAAAATATTGCAGAGTTTAGACCCTCATAGTTGCTGGGCATCTTCCCTCATCCTGTGCTGAAAGCTACAGAATGATGGGAGGTGTAAAATGCTCCAAAAAGTCCTGGTATAGGTACAGGACATAAATGCTGGGAACTACATGATGATGGGAGTTTTGAAGTGTTATAGAAAGGCTCATTGTGATACTTACTGTATGGGACACAAATCCTTAGAGCCACAGGATGACGGAAGGTGCGAAATACTGTATATAGAAAGAGACATTGTGGTAGTTAGTGTGTACAAATGCCAAGAACTGCTGGATAATGGGAAGTGTAAAATGCTGAAAATAGTCCTGTTATAGATACAGGACACAAATCCTGTATGAAAGCTACAGATAGATAGAATGTGCAAAATATCAAAGTAGGGGCGCTGGGTGCTATTATTACTATTATTATCTTGATTTCTGTCCTGCCTTTCTCCCCATAGACATAACCCAATACAATTTTAAAACAAGGCAAAAACAGAAATTAAAAAGACCATTCTTAGAGCTCCAGTTTGTGCCATGGATACAAAAGTTAAAATACAATTAAAATTTAAAATAGAAAGCTAAACACCCCCTTCCTTTCTCGCCCACAACATCCCCGGAAATAGATTTACAGGGCACAAATCCAGAGTCACAGGATGATGCAATGTACACAATATCACTATGAGAGCTGCAGGATGATGGGAGGTGTCAAATGTCATTGTGATATTTTCTGTATGGGGCACATATCCTGAGAACTACAGGATGATACGATGTGGAAAATGTGGAAAGGTTCACTATGATAGCAATGCTGAGAGGTAGAAAATGATGAGAGATATACAATATCAAATAAAAAGAGACCACTCATAGTTACTGGACACAAATGCTCAGAGCTACAAGATGATGCAAAATATCAGGGAAGGATCTTGTGATAACTACAGGACACAGATCCGGAGAGCTCCAGGTTGATAAAAAGTGTAAAATGTCATAGGAAAGTTCACCATGATATCTACAGGACACAAATTCTTAGAGCTCCAGTATGATGGGAGATGTAAAACATGAAAGAAATTAACCTGTTATACATTTACAGTACCCAAATCCTGAGATCTACAGGCTAATGGAAGGTGTAAAAGGTCAAAGAAAGGATCCTGGGATAGCTGCTGGACACAAATACTGAGAGTTATAGGATGTTAAGAGGTGTGAAATATTGTAGAAAAAGGCAATTGTTATAGCTACTTGCAGGACACAAATTCTGAGAGCTAAAGGATAATGGAAAATACAAAATATCATAGAAAGGGTCACTGTGATAGCTACTGTATAGGACTCAAATCCTGAGAGCTATAGAATGTTGGGAGCTACAAAATAGGAAAGTAAAGTTCAGCATGGTAAGTACAGGACAAAAATTCTGAGAAATTCTGACAGAATGTGCAAAGTATTGCAGGAAGGGTCACTATGATAGCTACTGTCCAATACACAAATGCTGACCAATACAGGCTAATGGGAGGTGTGAAATGTTATGGAAAGGGTCATTATGATAGCTGCTGTCTAGGACACAAATTCTCAGAGCTACATGGTGGTGGGATGTGTAAAACATCACAGAAAAGTTCACCATAAAAGCTACGGGATGGTGGGTGGTGTGAAATATTGTAGACAGGATCACTATGGTAGTTATTGTACACAAATCCTGAGAGCTACAGGATGATGGAAAGTGCAAAATATTGTAAAAAGAGTCACTGTGATAGCAGCTGTTTTGGACATAAATGCTGAGAGCTATAGGATGATGGATGAAGTAAAATATTGTAGAGAAGTTCACCATGATAGCTACAGAAATAAATCCTGAGTATCAGATGATGGGGTATGTGAATTATAGCAATGGTCACAGTGATAATACGGGACACAAATCCTGTAAAGGAAAGTTGATTATTCAACAGAAATAGCTATGAGGAAGTAACTGTATTTCCTCTCTCATAATGCTTTTTCAACTCAGTGCTATTTCAGCTTATTTTTTAAGGTTAAGGTTATTTACAGGACAAACATTTTGTTTTATTTTGTTCTTCATTGATTTGTCATTTATTTTGCATATATTAGTTATTGTATTTATGTTGTGAGTCTCCTGAGTCCTTTTGGGGAGATGGGGCAAGATATAAATAAATTTGCTAATCTTATAAAGATTATAAAGATTATTATATTATATTATTACATGTAATTAGCCTAATTTAGCATTAAATAATTATCTTATATTCTCGTTTTTCTTGTGCTGCGGTCTATCTGTGGGGCATAGTGAGGAGATGGGCTGGCTCTGGCTAAATTTTCTATTGGTTTGTGCTTCTTTAAGGTACAATGTGGTCTCTGTGTTACTTTCTTGTCATTTTTGTACTTAAATTGGAACCATAATCTAGAGACGACAAATACAGCATTACATCTGATTTCTGTTCTCTATACAAAAATTCTCTGTTCCTTCTGTATTGAAAAATGCTTTGCCTGGGAGATGTGGCATAGACGTTAATTAGATTAGCGAATTGATAATTATGCCATATAAACCTTTAACAGAATAGTAAGGTGTTAGAAGTTGTTGTTGGGTTGAAGCTACATATAAAGCAGGTACTGTCAAGCTTAAGAGACAGAACAGGTGCCCGGGTACAATTAAAAATGTCTTTATGACCAGCACTTGTGGAAGGGAACAACATAACTGACACAGTATGAATTTTTAAAATGTCTGTGTTTCTTTGGATTCTAATCTACCAATATTTGTTTATTTATAGGTATTATTAAAAATGAGACTGATTTAAGTACAGAGCAAGCAATAAAATAAAATAAACCTACATTAGATGCAAGTTTGATGCTGGTTGTTTCAATATAATACCAATATCCGAGTCCACACTGCCATATATATTCCAGTTCAAAGCAGATAATGTGGGATTTTGTTTAGCTGTGTGGAAGGGCCCCAGTTCAAAGCAGATATTGTGGATTATATGCCTTGATATTCTGGGTTATATGTTGATGTGGAATGACCCTTGGTTCTCAACTGTTGCTTGACACCATTAATATTTCCTGTAAGTCAGAAGGTACATCAGTGAATAGATATATTGCCCTCCATCTGAAGATACATTGCAGTTTGGAGTGCATTGATACTTTAGAACAGGGGTCCCCAATTTTGTTAAGCAGAGGGTTAAGCATGGTTCCTCCTCCTGAACCATGAACTGGGGGGGGGGGGGGGGGGGATTATAGTTTGAAAAACAAATTAATGATTTCCTATGCAAATGGCACATATCTTTTTTATAGTGTAAAAAACATGAAAGAATACAATATATTTAAATGAAGAACAATTTTAATCAACATAAACTTACCAGTATTTCATTGGGAAGTGTGGGCTTGCTTTTGGCTGATAAGATAATCAAGTTAATTAGGATAGTTGTCGTATGCTTTCAGGTGGTTTCTAAAGTTTAGGGCAGGGGCCAGGTAAATGACCTTGGAGGGCTGCATCTGGCACATGAGCCTTAGTTTGGGGACCCCTGCTCTAGAATGAATGCGACTTGACATCACTTTAACAGCCATGGCTTGATGCTATGGAATCATGGTATTTTGAGTTTGGTGAGAGAAGGCTGTAGATCTTGTAAAACTACAGCTCCAGAAGCACAATTAGATGTACTTCTGGATACAACCCTGAGACTGGAAGGTCAGGTTTCTGTAGTGGCCAGGTCAGATATGCTTTAGCAAAGTTAAAGCTTGTGCGCTATGTGTGCCTGTTTATAGGACCCCTGACTACAGTGACACATGGCCTTAGTGACATCTCACTTGGTTGACTATAATTTTCTCTGGAAGTAGTAGCTTTTGAAGAGTATTTGAAATGTTTGTCCAAAGAACTGGAGCAGATTTGGTAACTGAGGCTTATGACACTGAGCATAATCTTGTTGCAATAGCTCCACTAGCTGCTGGTCTGTCCAGGCACAATGGTTGGTTATAACCTACAAAACCTTGTGTGAATGAATTTATCTGTGGAACTATGCTGCCCCATACAAGCCTACCCATGTTTTGTGCTCTTCCGGGGAGGCCCTTTTATTGCATCATTCTGATCTGTCTGGTGGAAATGTACAAGAGGGCCTTCTCAGGTGCTGCTTCCAGGCTTTGGAAAGGGGAGTTCCAAAGCCTGCTAACCTTCCATACAAATTAAAGCCCTTTGTTTTAGCAGAGTTGGAGGAATGTTAGCTCAGGGAGAAAGAGCCTTTGAAATGTACTGTACAGTTTATATTTCATTTCCTTTTTAGTGGTCACACTTTTAACAGCTTCAAATTCTATTGGTAATGTCATTACATGTTTAACTTTTGGGTAGTGTGAATTTTTAGATTAATAGTATATGTTTTAACTTTTCCAAGCTGCCTTGAGTTCTGGAGTGAGAAACAGGCAGAAACATCGTTGTTGTCACCGTCACCATTGTGTTTTTCTGGCATTGTAAAGATTTTTATTTATATTTAATACATTTTACCTTGTCATCCCCTCTAAAAATAGCACTTATGGTGACTAAAACATAATTTAAAATAGTTTAAACAATATAGCTATCATAATAAACAAAATAGTGTAATGGCCAAATTGAAAATATACCTATTGAGACTGTTCCTAAAGGTGGCAAAAATGTGATAAAGCTGTAAAACTAAACATCTTGCATCTCTAGTGCAAGAATTAGTAAAATGTAGCCCTCCAATTGTGATTGGTTGTGAGTTGCATCAGCCTTACCCAGTATGGCAGTGGTAAGAAATGCTATGAATTAGGATCTAACAATATCTGGAAGGTCAAAAGTGGCACACATCATAATTTTGTTTGAACTGTGCAGAGCAGACTTTTTATCTTCTTCTTAAGTAATGTTAACTTTTGATTAAGTGAATCCTGTTTATCTTCTATGGTAAGTAAGTTTCTAGAAGACCAAGCTGTTCCAAAGCTGAAAATAGGAATGTTCTACATCTTGACAGCTCATAGCTGCTATATTATGGCTTTTGCAGGATGCATTAGTTTATAGTACTTCTGTCTTTTAGTTCTACATTATGTAGGGAACTTTTGCTCTGCACAGCATTTTTAAAGTTGTGTTGTTACTTTTGCGTATGAAATTGATTACTTGTTTTATTCTTTGCTTAGGTTAGACTACAGAAAGCAAGCTATCTTTAAAATGCTTCTGTTCCATGTGCTTTATCTTTTATTTCTGCAACTGTCCAGTCCTTTCTGGGTCAGTCCTGACTTACTATTGATCTGAAAATCGCATTGCATGTTCCTCTGGGACTTCTAAGAAAAAAAATATCCTCAATGTAATTTTTATTTAAAGGATACAATGGTTATTCTACTTATAGAGCAAAACAATCAATCCATGTTCTGTGAACCTGATTAATACTTCCAACTGGAGGCCCATGTGGTGATGGGGTGGAAATCAGGAGATTCCTGGGAAGAAAATTAAAGAATAAATATCTCTATTGAATAAAAACATTAAAAATACAAATCAAATAACCCACAGTTTCCACATAATGATTTTTAATAAATGTGTTTCATTTCCTGTGCATTTGTTATGGAGCAGTGCTACTATTTTAGCTCTTGAACAAGATGTTCTAGCATGGACAGCCACATAATGACTTATATTTAACAATCTGTTGGCCTTTCTGCCATTTGAGAAACAGAGGCGAAGCGCAAACACAAGACTCTCTGACTTAGACACATTATACTTCTAATCTAAAGAACATTTAGTTCTTCCATTTCTGTAATTAAACTGAGTTCAATAGAAATAGACAGATCACTCAGGGCAGTATATAATAAATATATTCATGGGTCACAGAGTTGGGACAGTGTTAACGCTAATGTTATCAACTGAAGGTTGAATGTAATGAATATTACACAACAGCTAATTTACATATGATACATTCATGCAGCTAAGATTGTCCTCTCAAGAAATCCAGTTCCAGAGGATGCAAGTGCTTGACCTTGTTTTTTGGTTACACTTTGTTTCTGTCCTCCTTTTGTAATAGCAAAAAATTATGTTTTGTTGAAGAGCGGGGTATGGAGCAAGATGAGGAGAGGAGAAGGTGAAACCAACAAAAGCCTAATGTATTCTACAATTTAGAAATTGCTTATGTCCATGGAAGCGTTTGTAGATGTAGAATGCCACAACCTAGAAGATGTACATTCCCACATTTAGCTTGAGCAGCTGACAAACCTTTTCTGGGGAGAAATTAATTTTAAAAATCAACTTAATTTATGTGTCATAAAAATACTACCACTGTTATTTCCAACTGCAAACCTACTGTAAAAATGAGAGAATGGGAGAAACCCTGAAGGAAAAAATGTTATATATTTGTAGGAAAACTTGGCATTGAAAGTATTGTGGGGTAATTTTCTACTCCACTAATAAAATAGTATGTGGAAAACATTTCCTTTCTAGTTGAGGGACAATCTTTATACAAGTCACTTTGCAACCATCCAGAACATTTTGCAGTGATTCTAGTGAGCAAATTTTTCACATGTAGTTTTTTGTCTACTTCCAACTCATAGATAATTGGAAGGTATGGCTCATTTTGTCAACATATTTTTAGGTTCTTGGTTAGAAGACGTTCTGCCAATTCTTATCTGGAGGAAACAAAAGTCTCCCATGACCTTTTGACAAGTGTGGAACATGGTTCAGTTAGTCTTGTGACCAAGGTGGGCTTTCCATGACATACCAGGTTGTCTTCATCTAAATGCCTCCCTTTTTAGCAGTACAATAACACCACACTTTTATGCTACCTTTTCTTGTTTTACTTGGCAGTACACCTCTAATCAGTTTGATCAGTCCTTGGTGTACAGTGTTACCTCACTACTTTGCAGTTCGCTTTTCACAGACTCGCTCTTTCGATGGGAAATTATTTATTTATTTACCCCATTGCTGCTTCCCCTCAGGGCTGCCCCCTTGCTTTGTGCCTGCCATGTTGCTCTGGCTGCCTCTGCTCCTGCAGCCAGGGAAGAAGAAACACCGCTCCGCCTGCTGAGCAAGCGAGGCAGGGTGGGTGAGAGAGGGAAGGCGGGCAGCAGTGGCCTGGAAGAGTCGGCCAAGCTCCTGTTTCTGCCGCCGCTCCAGCTGGGCCAAGCCGGAAACCTGGAGGACTCGGAAGAGGGGGCGGAGTCCTCCACGAGTCCCGCCCCCTCTTCCAAATTCTCCACATTTCCAGCGTGGCCCGGCTGGAGCGGCGGCAGTATCAGGAGTCTGGCCACCTCTTCCAGGCTCCTGCCGCCACCCGCCCTCACTCTCTCACCCACCCTCGCTCTGTCACTCACTCACCAGGTGGAGCGGTGTTCCTTCTTTCCTGGCTGCAGGAGCAGAGGCAGCCAGAGCAACATGGCAGGAACAAATCAAGGGGGCAGCCCTGAGGAGGAGAAGCAGCAATGGGGTAAACAAATAAATATTAAATATTAAAATAATAAGAGAGTCCCTACTTCATGTATTTTCACTTATTGCGGGTGGTCCTAGAACGTAACCCCCATGATAAGTGAGGGAACACTGTATACCAGGGGTCCCCAAACTAAGGCCCGGGGGGCGGATGCGGCCCTCCAAGGTCATTTACCTTGCCCCCGCCCTCAGTTTTATAATATAATATTTTATATCATTTTAATAATATATTGTATTTACATATAATATTGATAATAATATTATAATGTTATACAATATAATACTAATACCATATAATAATAATAATTATATGTTATATATTACATAGGGGCCCCTGGTGGCACAGTGTGTTAAAGCGTTGAGCTGCTGAACTTGCGGACCAAAAGGTCCCAGGTTCGAATTCCCGGGAGCGGAATGAGCGCTCGCTGTTAGCCCCAGCTCCTGCCAACCTAGCAGTTCGAAAACATGCCAATGTGAATAGATCCACTCTGGCGGGAAGGTAATGGTGCTCCATGCAGTCATGCCATTGGCCACATGACCTTGGAGGTGTCTACGGACAACGCCGGCTCTTTGGCTTAGAAATGGAGATGAGCACCAACCCCCAGAGTCAGACATGACTGGACTTAACGTCAGGGGAAAACCTTTACCAACCTATATATTACATATAATATTACAGTATAGTGCAGGGGTCTCAGCTGCTCTGAGTCCCCTTCAGGGTGAGAAGGGCGGGATATAAATGTAATAAATAAATGTAGTAAATGAATAAATAAATAATTTTAGACTGAGGCTTGCCCAAAGTCTGAAATGACTTGAAGACACACAACAACAACAATCCTAATTCACTTGACTATCTCATTGGCCAGAAGCAGGCCCACACTTCCTATTGAAATCCTGATAGGTTTATGCTGGTTACAATTGTTTTCATTTTTAAATATTGTATTGTTCTTTCATTGTTGTTGTTTTGCACTACAAATAAGACATGTGCAGTGTGCATAGGAATTTGTCCTTTTTTCCCCCCCAAATGATAATTCGGCCCCTCCACAGTCTGAAGGATTGTGGACCGGCCCTTTGCTTTAAAAGTTTGAGGACCCCTGCTGTATACCATGCTTGAACATCCTCAAAAAACATAGCCCACATCTCCTAAAATATGGTCAGTTTATTTTTTTATTCTATGCTTTACTATTGTTTCCCTGCTGTTGAACTGCAAGTACCTTGTGAGAAAGTGCAAAACCTCTGGGTTGATTGTTCACCTGGAGTGGCAGCACTATGAGACTACATACAACAGTTTCCGTGATGCTTCATGTGTTTTATTTTATGTTGCTGCCAGAAATGCTGAGCCCAGTGATGTCAAATGTCTTCCATCTTTACTTTTTGTAGGATTCCTCTTGTTTGATGGATATGCTGTGAATCTCAATTTATTAAAAAGATTATGTCTTGAAGCGTGGTTTCTATGAGGACCAGTTCAATAACCTCTCCCTTGTTTCTTGCTACCTTTGGTTCTGAGCATTCCTGAATGATGACTGGACTTAAATAGATATCTAAACCAGGTCTTTCCATTACAGTGTTTTATTAGTGTTTTATTAGTTTGTTGTTGTTCAATCACTCAGTCGTTTTAGACTATTCGTGACCTCATGGACCAGTCCACACCAGAGCTCCTTGTTGGTCGTCGTTGCCCCCAGTTCCTTCAAAGTCAAGCCAGTCTCTTTAAGGATACCATCCATCCATCTTGCCCTTGGGCGGCCTCTCTTCCTTTTTCCTTCCATTTTCCCCAGCATCATGGTCTTTTCCAAGCTTTCCTGTCTTCTCATGATGTGGCCAATGTACTTCATCTTTGCCTCTAATATCCTTCCCTCCAGTGAGCAGCCGGGCATTATTTTCTGGCGTATGGACTGGTTGAATCTTCTTGTGGTCCAAGGCACTCTCAGCATTTTCCTCCAACACCACAGTTCAAAAGCGTCTATCTTCCTTCACTCAGCCTTCCTTATGGTCCAGCTCCCGCATCCATAGGTTACTATGGGGAATACCATTGCTTTAAATTTGCAGGCCTTCGTTGCCAGTGTGATGTCTCTGCTTTTCACTATTTTATCGAGGTTGGCCATTGCTCTCCTCCCAAGAAGTAAACGTCTTTGATTTCCTGGCTGAAGTCTACATCTGCAGTGATCTTCGTGCCTAGAAATATCAAGTCTGTTACTGCCTCCACATTTTTTCCCCTCTATTTGCCAGTTATCAATCAGTCTGGTTGCCATAATCTTGGTTTTCTTGATGTTTAACTGCAACCCAGCTTTTGCACTTTCTTCTTTCACCTTGGTGATAAAGCTCCTCAGCTCCTCCTCACTTTCAGCCATCAGAGTGGTATCATTTGCATACCTAAGGTTGTTAATGTTTCTTCCAGTTTTATTAGTATGTGAACTTTATCTTTTCTCAACAACAATAATAATAATAATAATAATAAAACTTTATTTATAACCCGCCACCATCTCCCCGATGGGGACTCGGGGCGGCTTACATGGGGCCATGCCCAGACACCATACAATATAACAAAATAAAACAATATATCATAACACAATATAATAGTACAAAAATAATCATATACATTACAACACAAATCAGAGCAGACAGGGCGGGCCACATGAACATTTAATTAAAAACTCGGGAGACAGAGGCATATAAATAAAGAGAACAGGGGTATAAGATGGAACAGTCCAAACAGTCCAAAGGATAAAATCCAAGGGGAGTAATCAAAAAGGTATATAACATTTACTCCCCGAAGGCACATCGAAAAAGCCATGTTTTTAGATCTTTCTTAAAAGCCAATAAGGTGGGGGCTTGCCTGATCTCAGAGGGCAATGAATTCCACAGTCGGGGGGCCACAGCAGAAAAGGCCCTCTCTCTCGTTCCCACTAGACGGGCCTGGGATAGAGGCAGTGGCGAAAGAAGGGCCTCCCCGGATGAGCGGAGGGATCGAACAGGTTTATAATAGGAGATACGGTCACGAAGGTAGGTGGGTCCCAAACCGTTTAGGGCCTTATAAATGATGGTATTCACCTTGAATTGGGACCGGAAGGTGAACGGCAGCCAGTGGAGCTCTTTGAACAGGGGAGTAGATCTCTCCCTGTAGCTCGCCCCTGTAATTAATCTGGCCGCCGAGCGCTGAACCAATTGTAGTTTCCGGGCCGTCTTCAAGGGAAGCCCCACGTAGAGCGCATTACAGTAGTCCAGTCTAGAGGTAACTAAGGCATGCACCACCGTGGTCAAGTCAGACTTCACGAGGTATGGTCGCAGTTGGCGCACAAGTTTGAGTTGTGCGAAGGCCCTCCCGGCCACCGCCGACACCTGAGCCTCAAGCGTCAGCGCTGAGTCCAGGAGGACCCCCAAACTGCGGACCTGTGATTTCGGGGGGAGTGCAACCCCGTCCAGGACAGGTTGCCACCCAATACCCCGATCCGACGCGCGACTGACCAGGAGGGCCTCTGTCTTGTCAGGATTGATCCTCAGCTTGTTCCTCCTCATCCAGTCCTCATCCAAGAACAAATAAGAATACACTGGCCAAGAGGAGAAATTATTTATCATCTTGGAACGTTCCGGGTGTATCATGGTTCAACAGCAAAATATCTTCTGAGACATTGTATTGTGTAACATACTCCAATAGAAAAATATAATAGATTTACTGAGATATTTTTATTTCCTTGTTTTTTATTGTGCGAGAGAAAACTACCAGATATTCTCATATATAAGTCAGGCTTGTATAGAAATCAAGGACAGATTTGGGGACCAAAATGTATGGATTTTGATATGACTTGTGGATAAGTTAAAGATTATTTGAGGGTGAGGGGAAAGAACCAGTATTACCTTGGTGGCTGCAGTCATTTCTCAGTTGGACATTCAAAAAGGACAGAAGTGACACCATGGTGTACAGTAGAGAGTAGGTCAGTGCTTCTTTTAGGTTCTTTTCGAATGGACTACGCTCTTACTTTTTGCTACTTTTCTCAGAAGAGAGGATGATTCCTTTGAAAAAAGCCAAGACCAGCATTCACATTGACCCATGAATAGACTGAGGCAGGGTTTTTGGCTTGATTTTTGAGTAAATTTTCTATACCATAAACAAGTATACATGCACTCCCTGAATTATGGGGGTGAGACGACAGGAAGTGAGAGAAATCTACCCCTCGGGTAGAAAATTCACTCCTGGAAGACTTATCATTGGGAAAAGGTGTCTCCACTGAAGCTTTATCACCAAATCTTGTTTCCATAACAAGCCAAATTTGTCAAAATCTGATTATCACGGGGACAGAAAGTGAAGGGAAATCTGAACAGGGGCACAGACAGCAAAACAAACACCAAAGGGGTGTTACTGTTAACCCTTCCTTATGCTATCCAAACCTTATATACACACACACATATATACAGTATAATATATGTGTGTGGGCGGGTGTGGGCTGGAGTTACACCAGACTATCTGAAAGACCGTATCTTCCAATACATGCTTAACCAATTTTTAAGATACTCAGGAGAAGGGTTTGTGATCTTTTAGTGCTTCATCCACATCTCATAGAGGCTCATAGGAGGGCCTTCTTTGTTACTGCTCCCAGCCTACAGAGCTCTCCCATAGAGGACTTAGCTTTTCGCTTTCTTCCACTGACAAGCAAAGACCTGTTCATGTAGATAAGCTTTTGTATTCAAATGTAGTAAGGTCTTTTAATGGCCCTTTTTTCTTTTATTCTCCGTTATACTTTGAAACACTTTGAAAACATTTAAAACGATTATGCCATTTTAATAGAATAGTTTGTTTTCTTGATAACTTTTCAATTATTATTTTACCTGTATTTTGTTTTAATCTGTATTTTGAGTAGCCTTGGATCTCATGGTAGAAAAAAGTAGGATGTAAGTTGAATTAAATTCTACTAAAATGTCACACTCTGGGAAGAGGGCTAAAGTCTTTTTTGGTTAAACTTTCAAGTGGGACCTTGTAATTCTTCCTTGTACTTGTTCATGAATGACATTGTAATTTCTTTGTGTCATTAATTAAATTTTTCCTCCTTGCCCTTTTATAGGAAGGATTCTTGTTGGGAGAAGTTAGACAAGAGGAGACATTTAGCATTAGCGACTCGCAAATCAGCAACACCGAATTTTTGCAAGTAATTGGTAAATACCACTAAGATTTTTTTTCTCATAATCTGATTTAATCTTGTTTGTATTTTGACCTAAACCAAAATATATTTTGGCTTACCTAATATGGCTGAATTATCTTGGACAGGACAAGGGATGTGCTGGCAAGTTCCAGGTGCTCATTTGTTTTGTTTCTGAAAAATAAACTAAAGAGGGTTATATCATGGCCTTTCTTTGTCCACCCTTTGCCTTTTGGCTCGTATCAGCTTTTAGCAAGCTTTTACTGTGAGCTTGGAATTTTTCACTTTTTTACTAAGGGAAAATAAATACATTGATGTCAAAAATAGCAATGTACCTTAGGTTTAATCTAGAATAGCATCATGAATATTTCAACTTTAAACAATTGTCTGTAATATGTAAATTCATATGTTTTGAAGCCATGTAGTTTTTGTGTGTGGGGAGGGTGTTTCCCCTTTGAAAAGTTGGAAGGATATACATGAGGTTTAGCTCTTTGGTCTTGAATAATTGAAATGTGCATTGTTGTTGTTACAGAAATCCATAATCATGAACCTTGTTCAAAATTATTTAGGTAAGTTATTTTCCCCCCTGTCTCCTGTTTTGTGAATTATTGAGTGAACTTAATCTAGCGTTAACATAAATCTCCAACATTTATCAGAAGTAGTATATAGAATTTTTTAAAGATATAGATTATATGTAATGCAGATTGGAATAATTGTGGATGCTGAACACACATACATTTTAATAGATACAGGCAGTCCTCGAGTTGCAATCATATGACTTACATATGATTCATAGTTTAGAATGTGGGTGAGAAAACAGGAAGTGAAAAAAATCTACCCCCCAGAAGGGAAATTAACTTCTGGACGAGTCATGGGGAGAAAGCGCCTCCATTGAAGCTTACTAATCCTTGTTTCCACAACAATCCAATTTTTTAACATCTAGTTATCAGGGACAGAAAGTGAGGTGAAATCTTCTGAACAGGTGCACAGACAGCAAAACAGACTTCAAAGGGGTGTTAACCCTTCCTTCCCTACGCTATCCAAACCATATATATGCATGTGTGTATGTGTAGCTGGCTGGAGTTATACTTTTAAAATGTACCTGTCCTGACTTAAGAACAAACCTACAGAATCTATCTTGTTAGTAATTTGGGGGCTGCCTGTACAATGCATTGCGTTAGAAATACTAATTACACTTATATTGCTGGTGTAATATATAGAAAAATGTTTGTGCTAAATGTGTGTTGGGATCATCTAATAGGTTTAATAATGTTTGCATTGAATCTTTTGCTTAGGTATAAGCTTGTATAAGTATGTAGATATCTCATTAATAGTAGTTTAATGTATGACAAATACAGTTATGACATTATTGTATACAGAACAAGCTTTATTTTGCTAACTAGTAGAGATTGTATGCCATAATCTGTGTGAGTAAAAGAAGTAGTATCTTTATTTTTCTCAATCTCTAAAGTGCTACTTTCTTATGGATGGATTAGCTACTAAATCTATAATACTTTGAATAGAAAATCATTTTATTATTAGATTGACTGTTCATGTCTATTTGGGTATACTGTACTGAATGCTTTCAAGTACAGGATAGAATGACATTTCTTTGAAATATCTGCATCATTGTAGTTAGTAGACACTATTTCTGTGGCAAACTTAACATTGGCACACTAATTTTCATTGAGTCTAAAGAAAATTTGTTTTCTAAGGACCTTAAATTGATCTCATTTTGAAATCTGTAAAAACTGATTTGAGTATTCATTTATAATTGTTCTACCGGTGGGGTGTTAAGAGTCCTGCTTAGAATGGGATACTTGCTATGAGCGTAGTTTCATACTTGTTTTTTACACATACATCCCTTACAGTGTGTTCTACTTATATCTTAAATTGAATATTAAAAAACCTGCATTGATAAAATGAAGACTTACTTGAACACCAACATATTTGCATCGTTCTCTCATGGCTCATATGCCACACTCGAGCTACAATGTAGCATCTGTTTCCTAAAAATATGCTTATGTAAAGTGGGTATGAATACAACTCCTGACTTAATTACGCTGTAAGTATAGGCATTTGAGCAAAACCTTAAGCTAGAATTTCTACAATAACTACCTCAAAGCAGACACATTTTGACATGAGTTTTAGATGTTGAAGAATCCCATAACTTTCTCTAAATGATGGAATAATATAAGGATTATAGTGATTATGTTGGTTATTCCATTATAATTATGTGATTATGTTGGTTATTCCATTATAATCCCTGCAGATGCGCTTTGTTCCAGTACACATGATTCTGATTTCATATATAAACCTCATTTTCTCTCCCCCACCCCAGCTTTTATGATTATGCAGGTAAAGTCAATGAAGAAAATTTGGACAGAATTCTTAAAGATCGGAAAAAAGTAAGTATATCTATCTTTGTAGATAAAACTCTTTTGCAACCATAGGGGTCAAGTAAATATTTTAATGTTTGGTTCTGAGGGTTGTGTCTTCAAATACTTTATGTCATTTTTTAAAATTGCCATGCTTCAGCTTCAGTATCTATAGTTAATGTTGGTTATCAGACTGGGATATCTGTATAAATTTAGAATATCTATAAGAAAAGATATAGAGCCAGACTGTATTCACAATGTTTCAACAAAATAATTATTTTCAGTTAAACAGTTCTCTGGATGAAGGAGAAAACATAAGTTTTACTTTTTCCCAGTTTACAACAAAAAGAAAATAAAACCAACAGCAAATCAGCTGTTGTAAAAATACACAACACCTGATTGCAGCACACGTAATGATCAAAGGTTACATGACAATGAGAGTGTATCCATAAGTGATAGGAGACAAGAAGTACCATAAATGCCAAGTCATTGCCTTAAGTGCAATTCTAGCTGCTGAGGTTTGTTTCAGGAGTTGGCACTTTCTATTATTTGATCAAAATGAGCAGATCTCCATGGATATTGGAGAAGGATGACCCTTGTGAATTTAGATTCCTTGGTTGATTTATTATGCTCTTACCAGTGGTATGTGTTTAGCTTATAACACTTTAAGTGTATGATCCAGCACTTTGGTGGGGTGAATACAGGTGAACTTTTTTTTTTCCGTGTCAGGAGCGGCTTGCACCAAGTCGCTTCTGGTGTGAGAGAATTGGTAGTCTGCAAGGGTGTTGCCCAGGGGACGTCCAGATGTTTTGATGTTTTTACCATCCTTGTGGGAGGCTTCTCCCATGTCCCTATATGGAGCTGGAGCTGATAGAGGGAGCTCATCCGCGCTCTCCCCAGATTGGATTCGAACCTGGCAGCCTTCAGGTCAGCTACTCAACCTTCAAGTCACAAGGCTTTAACCCACTACGCCATCGGGGGCTCCAGTACAGGTGAACTATAACTCCCAGAGTTAAAGATAATCATCCCCAAAAGTCCACCAATATTCCCAGTTGGCCATGTTGAATTTGTGTGCCAAGTCCAGGTCTGTCATCAGTGGGTTCAGTGTTCTCTGAATACGGGTGACCTATAACTCCTGGATGTCAAGGTCAATCACCCCTAAACCCATTCAATATACGAAATTGGCCATGTTGGGTCTGTGTGGCAAGTTAGTTCCAGGTCCATCATTGGTGGAGTTTAGAGTGCTGGTGAACTATATATCCCAGGCCCCACAACTCCTCTAAATCATAGTGAATTCTCCCCAAACCTCTTTCTCTAGTACAGTGGTTCCCAACCTTTGAGCCTCCAGGTATTTTGGACTTAACAGCTGGTAAGCTGGCTGAGATTTCTGGGCGTTGAAGTCCAAAACATCCAGAGGCCCAAAGGTTGGGAACTACTGCTCTAATATGTTCAGTTGCTGTGTGCCATGTAAAATAATAGGAAAGGATGAAGGGAGAAGCAGTGGGCGGGGTCATGCAAAGGGTTAAGAGAGAGGCAGTGGGCAGAGTCATGCAAATTCCACAGCAGTAGAGAGAGAAAGGAACCCAGGGATGTTAGCTGTAACCTACAATGTCCTTGGAGGGAGTGCTTTTGTGTTAAAGCTGTTTGTGGAGGCAGGAGGCAGTCTGTGTGAGCGGATACCGCGCCACATACACAAATACACATATTCACATTTGCACTTTTATCATGTGTATAGATAGATGCATGTTTGTATCACCTGTGAACCCAGCTGTGTCCCCAAAGTGATGTACTACTAAAACATGAATTGTGTCTGAATGGCATTACAGTAATTACTCTGAATTCTTCAGAGTTTAATTTTTCTCCAAATTGTTTGTTAAACCTAAATCCGTTCACTTAGAAGACACCACACCTGCTTCAGATATAAAGTAGAAACAGATGGTCACATGTCATCAGCATATTGGTGATGAATTGGTTCACAACTGTGAACAGCCACTCCTGATAGTTTCATGTGAATGTTAATATACTGGAATGAGAAGAGAATTTGTGGCATCCCACAAGTCTTCCATAGAAACAAACGGTTTTCTAGCACCACTTTGTAAACATTTCCACAGGTAGGAGCAGATCTACTGCAGGCAAATAATTGCCTCTTACTTTCAAGCCATGCAGTTGAAATGTCATTGCTGATGGTATCAAAAGCTCTCTTAAAGCCTCTGCTAGATCTGCCCCACTGAATAATAATTAACTAAGACGATTTAGACTGTCTTATCTTAACCTACTGCCTAGACATCTATTGAGAATGTATATCAGCCTTTAGAACTGGGTGCTACTCACGAATAGCACTTTTAACCATCCTTATCAAGAAAGGGAGATTTCAGTACTAGTTACTAGCATGTAATCCCCTATTTTCTGGAGAGCAGGGCATCTTTAATATAGATTCACTAACAATAGGCAAGGGATTCTTTCTCAGTGACACCCCGAGATATATTTCTTTTAGTTTCAGTTCAGGCAAGGAAACCATTTCTTAAAATTAGCTCTTAATTCACTTGATTAATTTTGTGAATGAATTTTGCTGTTATAGATTCCAGAGTATTCATTTTGGGGGAGAAGATCTTGCAGGCATTCTTTTAAGTATCTACAGCAGTGCTTTCCTTGCACAATATTAATAAAGTTTAAACACTTGAGGGAAGAAAAGCTTTTAAGTACCACGTGATAAAGGATATGCCAGAGTTAAACTGAGTGTAGTCATGTCCCATTAAGTTGACTTGAGCTTTGTCATAATGCAATTATTTTAGCAATGGAGCGAAGCAGTGCATTGCTACTTAGTAAGTAATACTACAATAAGAACAGACTAGTAGCTGGTATATCTGGAACACTGAAGAAAATAAGTTGACATCTTTGCTGCTCTACAGCACTTGCTTTTTATTGTTGCTCATTCTTCTGGGGAAAAAGGTAAAGGTTTCCCCTGATGTTAAGTCCAGTCATGTCTGACTCTGGGGGTTGGTGCTCACCTCCATTTCTAAGCTGAAGAGCCAGCGTTGTCTGTAGACACCTCCAAGGTCATGTGGCCGACATGACTGCATGGAGCGCTGTTACCTTCCCACCGGGGCGGTACCTATTGATCTACTCACATTTGCATGTTTTCGAACTGCTAGGTTGGCAGAAGCTGGAGCTAACAGCGGCCCCTCATGCCGCTCCCGGGGTTTGAACCTGGGACCTTTCGGTCTGCAAATTCAGCAGCTCAGTGCTTTAACACACTTCGCCACCGGTGCTCCTCTTCTGGGTAAAAGTGCTAGGCTTATCAGGAGGCATTGCCCCCTCTGAACTGCAGTTATGTCAGACAGCTACTTTGTGGTTGGGACTGAGATTCTAGATTGAGGAATAATGTAATTCTCTGCCCACACAGTTTCATGCACTCTTTACTGTGGTTGCTCACTGATGTGAAGGGGAAGTGGGGATTCAGATATTAAGAAGCAGCTGGTCTTTGGTTGGAAGGGGGAAGAAATGATGTCCTCATACATAAAGTGCACCCTGCTTTTTTCCTGACAACCCTAAGCAGCTGAGTATTTATCTTATAAATTGCCTTCTTTGTCTCTCCCCCCTCCTCCATTAGTAAAACAACAGCAGCGGTCTCCCATTAAGCTTGACTGTTGCAAGGGAGAATGGCAAAGGTGAAGTGCAAAGGAATAGTTCCTTGACTCCAATCTAAATGTATTTACTGACATGATAAATCAATATCCTTTTGTACTACTTAAATATTACACCTTCATTGCAGTACTCTGCATTTTTATTATGTTTAAATTTATTATATCTTTAACAACAACAACAATAATAATAATAGAGCCAAATTGACAAAGAAAAAACATGGTTGTGGCTCACAAATGGAACTTTGAAAAAAAAAGATGGAGGGCCTGATTCTGGCAGCCCAAGAACAAGCCATTAGAACCAATGCCATCAAAGCCAACATTGAAAAGTCGATGACAGATCCCAAATGTAGACTCTGCAAGGAAGCAGATGAAACAATAGATCACATCCTCAGCTGCTGCAAGAAGATCACACAGACTGACCACAAGCAGAGGCATAACACCGTTGCTCAGATGATTCATTGGAACTTGTGCCACAAATACCATCTGCCTGTGACAAAGAACTAGTGGGATCACAAGCCGGAAAAAGTTACAGAGAATGAACATGTCAAGTTCCTCTGGAACTTCCGAATTCAGACAGACAGGGTTTTGGAGCACAATACTCCTGACCTCACGATCGTGTTAAAAAACAAAGTATGGATTGTCGATGTTGCAATCCCAGGGGACAGCAGGATTGAAAAAAAACAACTGGAAAAGCTGACACGATATGAGGATTTAAAGATCGAATTACAAAGACAGTCAAGGTGGTTCCAGTGGTGATTGGCACACTGGGTGCAGTGCCTAAAGACCTTGGCCTTCACTTAAACACAATTGGCGCTGACAAAATTACCACCTGCCAGCTGCAGAAGGCCACCTTGCTGGGATCTGCACGCATTGGGAAGTGTCCAACGTGTGATCCAGTACAGCAGCCAGCAGAGTGTCTGCTGTGGACTCAACTTGTTGTGTTTCAAATAATAATAAAACTTTATTTACATTCCGCCCCATCTACCCAGGAGGATTCAGGGCAGATTCCAACATAGAATGGCAAACACTCAAATGCCTCTATAAAAACAAATAGTGATATAAAATTCCAGAAAAACCCATATATGGAAAACACTACATATAAAAATAACATTAAAACCTCACATCAAATTAAACTTAATATCAATGAATTAAACCTAACATCAATAAATTGAACCAAACATAGTCAAACAAAAATTATATGATGATGTATATATGATGATCTTGTGGGATTCGTTTCAGTTTGTGCAACCTGATGATGTGGACAAGATTCTTGGAGCGGTGAGGGCGACTACCTGTGCCCTAGATCCCTGCCCATCTTGGCTTTTAAAACAGGCCAGTGGTGGGTTAGTTGATTGGTTTGTGGCAATAATTAATGCCTCTTTGGGGCAGGGCAAATTTCCATCTAGCCTAAAACAAGCAGTGGTAAGGCCTATTCTGAAGAAGGCCTCATTGGATCCGACCAATCCGTGTAACTACAGGCCAATCTCTAACCTACCATTCTTGGGCAAGGTCTTGGAGCGGGTGGTTGCCTCTCAGCTCCAGGGATTCTTGGAAGATACGGATTTTCTGGACCAATCGCAGTCTGGCTTCAGGCCTGGGTTCAGTACCGAGACGGCTTTGGTCGCCTTGGTGGATGACCTCCGCAGGGAGCTGGACAGGGGGAGTGTGACCCTGTTGGTTCTCTTGAACATCTCAGCGGCTTTCGATACCATCGACCATGGTATCCTTCTGGGGCGGCTCTCTGGGATGGGCCTTGGGGGTACTGCACTCCAGTGGCTCCAGTCCTTTCTGGAGGGTCGTTCCCAGTTGGTGAAGCTGGGG
Organism: Anolis carolinensis; assembly: GCF_035594765.1. Lineage (NCBI taxonomy): Eukaryota > Metazoa > Chordata > Lepidosauria > Squamata > Anolidae > Anolis > Anolis carolinensis. The sequence continues at coordinate 196,329,293 of NC_085843.1, forward strand.
GACACCTGCTCAGACCCCTGGCCATTGACCTGTGGGGTCCCGCAAGGTTCTATTTTGTCCCCCATGCTTTTTAACATCTATATGAAACCGCTGGGAGAGGTCATCCGGAGTTTTGGAGTACGGTGCCATCTCTACGCGGATGACACCCAACTCTACTACTCTTTTCCACCTAAATCCAAGGAAGCCCCTCGGATTCTGGACCAGTGTCTGGCCGCTGTGTTGGCCTGGATGAGGGTGAACAAACTGAGACTTAATCCTGACAAGACAGAGGTCCTCCAGGTCAGTCGTGCGGCCGATCGGGGTATTGGGTGGCAACCTGTGCTTGACGGGGTCGCACTCCCCCTGAAGGCGCAGGTCCGCAGCTTGGGGGTCCTCCTGGATTCTGGGCTGATGCTTGAGGATCAGGTGTCGGCCGTGGCCGGGAGGGCCTTTGCACAACTAAAACTTGTGCGCCAGCTGCGACCATACCTCGAGAAGTCTGATCTGACCATGGTGGTCCATGCCTTAGTTACCTCTAGACTGGACTATTGCAATGCGCTCTACGTGGGGCTGCCTTTGAAGACGGCCCGGAAATTACAACTAGTACAGCGATCGGCAGCCAGGCTTCTAACTGGAGCGAATTACAGGGCACGTTCAACGCCTCTGTTTAAGGAGCTCCACTGGCTGCCGTTTACTTTCCAGGCCCAATTCAAGGTGCAGGTTATCACCTACAAAGCCCTAAACGGTTTGGGACCCACCTACCTTAGAGACCGCATCTCCCCCCTACGAACCCGCATGTTCTCTTCGCTCGTCGGGGGAGGCCCTCCTCTCGCTCCCACCACCCTCACAGTCGCGGTTGGTGGGGACGAGAGAGAGGGCCTTCTCCGTCGTGGCCCCCCGGCTTTGGAACTCGCTTCCTAGAGAGATCAGGCAGGCCCCCACCCTCCTCTCCTTCCGTAGGAGCTTAAAAACCTGGCTCTTTCAAAAGGCCTTTGATACTTAATCTGGTGTTGGACTGATCAATCTGCCCATTTTATAATAGCCCCATTCTTGAGGTGTTGCCAATGCTATATTGCACTTTGTACATTTTAACTGTGAAATTACCTTCCCCATTTCGGCCCATTTCGGCACATGTTGCACATTGCCTGGGTTCTATGAATTAGTCTCCAGTGTTAATATTGTATGTTTTATGTTGATTTTAACGATTGTTTTTACTGTAATTGATGTTTTTATTGGATAACTGTTTTATTGCTGTGTTTTGATATTTGATTGTTTTATCGGGCAAGGCCCCATGTAAGCCGCCCCGAGTCCCTTCGGGGAGATGGGGCGGGGTATAAAAATAAAATTATTATTATTATTATTATTATTATTATTATTATTATTATTATTATTATTATTATTATGTAGTCTGCACAAATATCCCCATTAATCTACAGAGCCAACTAGAGTTCACAAAGTTGTGTGTGTTAGTTGTGTTAATCAGTTTATTTTTCGGAGATTGTCCTTGTCTACTCAGGGTTTTAGATTATTTTTAGTTGATCACTGCAATGCTTCAATATATCTAAGCTCAGTAAGGACAGTTGTTAGACTGGAAAGACGAAGGCAGTCAGCATGTACCTGTAGGCTTCATTTCAAAATCCTACTTTAGAACCATTGACTCTATTGAGGAATTATGCAATAGATCTCATTTTCCAAGAGAAGGTTGAATTTGCATTTCTTTGCTGCTTATATTACATGGCACTCCCAAGAGTAGACATAAGGGTATGCAGATTTTATATGGGCTATAAGAACACCTTGCTTAAACAAAAAACATTTTACTCAATTTCAGACTTATATAGTATTAAATATAAGGGAAATTAAACATACACCTGTACCAGATGAATCCAACTTTGTTTAGGCAGTATTTTAGTGGCAAATCACTAGAAGATTCTAGTTCAGTCCCAAGTGTGTCCAGCTAAAGAGTTATCACTCTAGAATTATGGTTTTGATGTTTGCGGATTTGCTTGCACACAGGTTTGATTAAAAATATTATCTCTAGAAATCTCTAGGTCCTCCAATATGACTCAGTGGCCACACTAGAAAGATTTCTAGACAGAACACCTTTCTTGCAATTTACAGGGCTTTCAGTGCAATTCTATAATCAGCTTCCGGAAGTTCCCAGAGAAATGTTCCAAGTTAAAAAAAAAATATTCACGGATTCCTATGCCCCTAACCCCAGCAAATATGGACAGTTGACTGTAGTTGCTATGGGAAGATATCTGCGCAGTTGCTGATAGGCAGTATCTGCTCAAAGTAAGTATATTAAGCTTGACGGACCATAAGACTAAATCCGTATAAGGTGGATTTATATATTTATGTTCACAAACATGCCAATAGGTGATATTTGCTTAACACATCTGTGAAATCAAGGTATTTCTATCATTCCAAAATGTAATCCTTCAGTATGCATGGGATTATGGATAAAATGAAATGATTCCATATTCTGTAAATTTTAACATGTCTTCTTTTAAAAGAAGGCATTACCATATGGTAAAGTATCATTCTGTAATGATAATGTACAATTACTTTCAGGAATTCAGACATCATGTTGACATTTCACTTCTTCCAGCTATAGTGGCTGTACTTCTGAAGCATGAAAAGAGAAAACCGTTCTTAACTTTAATCAATATTTTGTTGTCTTATTCTTTATTGTAGAATGTTATCGGATGGTATAGGTTTAGGAGAAACACTCAACAGCAAATGTCCTATAGAGAGCATATCATCCATAAACAGCTGACACAGATTCTTGGAGTGCCTGACCTTGTCTTCCTTCTATTCAGCTTCATCTCTACAGCTAATAACTCAACACATGCATTAGAATATGTGCTCTTTAGACCAAACAGAAGGTAAACAGTTATTGATGTGACCCATCATAATGCGGTATAACTTTAAAATACAGCCTGAAGTGTCTGTAGTGATATGGAGGTTTTCTTGGTGTTAGCCAAGTTAAATGGCAAAATGTTAGGCAACATACAGTAAAGCCCCGCTCATTCGAGCACCGCTCATCCGAGCATCCGGGCTATCCAAGCCAAATTCCTGCCCCCTTCCCCCTTCTCACCCCCCCGGATCCCAGTGCTGCCGGAACCCAGCTGGGTGAGTGAGCAAGGGATGGAGGGCAGGTTCGCTGGCTGGCTCCTTTGCCAGGCCGGGCGCCGGGGCTGCCGGCCTCTGCGTGGTGAAGGAGCCAAGCCACGGAGGGCGGGCAAGTGAAGGAGGAGAGCCGCAAAGGGCAGGCAAGTGAAGGAGGAGGGCCTTTCTGTTCTCTTTTTTTCTCTGTATGTTTTTATTACTGTAGTCTCTATAGAGCTTTGCAGTACAGTGGGCTTAGAGAGCCACAAGAGGGACTAAGATGTTACTTGGGACTTTTTACTAGTAGAGATAGATTCACACATCATAATAAGCACTCTATAGCAGTGGTTCTCCACCTGGGGTCCCCAGATGTTTTTGGCCTTCAACTCCCAGAAGTCCGAACAGCTGGTAACCTGGCTGGGGTTTCTGGGCGTTGTAGGCCAAAAACATCTGGGGATCCCAAGTTGAGAACCACTGCTCTATAGCATGTTGTGATAATATAAACAATGATTAGTAACTTACGATTTAGCAAAGAAAACTCATATTTCATTCTGCCAGTGTTTTAAAAATATTTGTATTGATGTGGTAGTAATATGGACATTAAAAGGTACATTTCATCAGTTGAGTAAGTACTCCTAATCAATGCTACCTAGCATTTGCCATTTGATTCAAGTTACATTGAATCAATGTGGTTTTGTTTCACTTTTAAATCCTGAGTAGTGGAAATGATTTAAGATACTGGCTTAATTTGAGTTGCTATTACGAATGGGAAGGGTAACAACTGTTTTTCTAAATGTTTTTTTTCCCTGCAGGTATAATCAAAGAGTGTCGCTCACTATCCCTAATCTAGGCAACACAAGTCAGCAGGAATACAAGGTCTCTTCAGTGCCAAACACATCTCAGAATTACACCAAAGTTATTAAAGAACATGGGTAAATATTTTAATAAGTAATAATATATTACAGCAAGAATATATGCTATAACAATATACTCAGTTATGACTTCTTTACCATAATAATTAAATAGGAGAAATGATTTCACAAGAAAGCAAAGTTACTATGATCGAGTTTAGCTGTGAGAGAGTTTCATATATAAACTTTCTATGAGTTCTGTGAACATCTTTTGTTGGACTTTGATATGTATATATAGTGATTGTAATTTTTTGGTGCCATAAAACATGGGCAGGGAATAGAACAAGCTGGCTCTACCAAGCAAATATTTCTCCTGCATTACTCATTCTGATGTCAGGCTGAGCAAAACTAACTGGTTCTGCAAATAGTTTCAGAAGTTAATGTACTGTTGCCTAGAATATAGCTCAGAGAAATATGAACTGCTTTAAGGCAAAAGGTGCTTTCTTCTCATTCATTGTTCTTGTTATCTTTTTAGTACCGACTTTTTTGATAAAGATGGTGTGATGAAGGATATCAGGGCTATATATCAGGTTTATAATGCACTTCAGGAAAAAGTACAGGTAAATCCTTTTATTTTAATATCGGTCCACCTTTCTTGTGGCAGATGCAGTATTTATCTATGTGAACCTGTTAAAAAGTCTTTTTCAGTTTAAAATTCTTCAAAAATAGCATTGTGGAGCTACAAGAATTTACAAGAAACATTTTTACCTTATAAATGGGCAACGTTTTTATGTGGCTGTTTAGCAGTGAATAAAGGGTTACTTACCCTGGAACCATTCCTCTATATTAAGCACACATCCGGTTTTAAATTAACTGCATTTCTGTCACTTTTCAAATAACAAAATGAATAGGTTGATCTAGACAGCTGTTCCTGTTCTGATCATTATAGTCCTCAGTAGGTTTTCTACCATCAAAAACGGAGAACATGAATCCCCAGATGCTGTTACACTGCAACTCTAGTCAACATAGCCAACGAAAATGTCATTTTTCACTAAATATCTGCAATGATGTCTGAAATGCTATAGCAGAAGCTATATCCCTTGATCAATAACTGTCCATTGCAAAGGGTCTTTTAACAGAGGAGGGAATGTTACAATATTTTGTATCATTATTATATTTTAATTGCCTTTTTAAACTTTTAAATTATTATTTTAGTATGTTTAGTTGTTTAATAATTTTAACTTTAATATTATTAATTGCTTAAAGTGTAATTCACTTTAATTTGTTTTGTGTTGACTTGGGTCACATATTAAGAAAAAAGTAGGATATAAATACAATAAATAAATAAATCCATTTTATTAAGCTGTTTCTTCATCGCCTCCCACATTGATTTTTGCAGTATACCTACACCAACTTAAGTGGTAGCACACTTGTATTTATTTTAAATAACTCCTTGCATTCCTTAAATTTTGGTATGCAAGAGCAAGCTATTCAATATCATTAGTAGCTCAGGGCTGCCTTCAGGGTGTTCCAACAAAGATAGTCCTAGCTCTTTACCTATACATTCAATCCACCCTTCTGAATAGATATTGTAAACAATAGAATTGAGCTGTTTTCTATCCTAACATTTAAGAATCTATGGGTTGATCTGTAAAAGTGTGCTTGATTGGGTACCAGATATTATTCCCTATTATCAATGAGGATTTCTATATTTCTATTTGATTTAACAGTGCTTATGTGTAAAAACACAGTTTAGCCAATTAATTTCTGATGATTGCTATCAGCAACAAGCAGTGAAATTTAGGTTTGGACACAAGTGACATAATAGAACCTGTGTTATGAACATCTCATAATAGTTCTGTCTTTGATCTTGACTTGGCATTGTATTTCTGCTAGGGCTATTAAATGTCAGCTGAACTAACCTTGTTGTATTTCTCCCAGGCAGTATGTATAGATTTAGAGAAAAGTGAACGAGCTGTCGAGTCTTTCCAGGCAGAAGTGAATAAGCTGAAAAGGCAAATCTCACAAAGAAAACATGAAAAAGAGCAGAAAATAAGTAAGCCTTTTCTATAAAGGTTCTCTTTAGAAAAATAGAGTATCATGCTATTATACGGGGTTCTGTATATGTCAGAATGTGAAATGTATCTGATCAAATTTTAGAGGATTTAGGATACAGTGAAAACAGAGAAGACTTAGGAAGATAATGCCAGAGACAGAAATCTGGTCTATAATTATTTAATCCACACATATCTCATGATTCCATAATATCAGAGTCAAGTTAAGAAAGCTTATTGGAAGGAACAGTAAAGTAGGCAGCACATTTTCTTCCCTCTTGTACTCACACTCCGTTTTCTATTAGATGTTTCTGTTCAATCACTTCTCTATCACAGTCTTGAGTTTGATCATCTTTCTTTTCTCTCTGCCTACCTCATAATTTGACAGAGATTATGGATAAACAGATATTGCAACCAGATATTAACTAGTGGGTTTTCCCTATCTCTTCTAGTGCAGGGCTTATATGATGAGAAAATGTTATATGATGAGAACTCTTTTTTCTCCCATAGTAGGGTATACAGATTGGTTTTCATTGGAAATATCAAAACTAAAGTCCAAACATAATGGTTAAAGAAGTGAGTTATAATATTTTGAAATAAAAAATAAAAGGGTGTCCCCGAAATACATATCAGCCTATATGTGAAGCATAGTGGTTATAGCTTGCTATTAGGATATGGTTTGCATTTGGCAAGCTACATTTGGCAACCACTTGGCATTATGTTTTAAACTAGTTAGAAATAGCCGATTGAGAAGCCATTTTTTTTTATTTTGAAGGAAATGTGAATCTGCTCCAGTCAGCTTTATAATTTACAGGCAGTCCCCGAGTTACAAGCATCTGACTTACAAATGACTCACAGTTAAGAATGGGGGTGAGACAACAGGAAGTGAGAGAAATCTGCCCCTCAGAAGGGAAAATCACTTCTGAAAGAGTTATCATGGGGAAAAGATGTCTCAATAGAAGTTTGATCACCAATCTTTGTTTCCACAACAAACCACATTTTTCCAAATCCAATTATCGCAGGGACAGAAAGTGAGGTGAAATCTTCTGAACAGGGGCACATACAGCAGAACAAAGACCACAGAGTTGTTAACCCTTCCCTATTCAATCCAAAGTGCGGGCACACACACACCCACACACACACATATATATTTGGCTGGAGTTTCACTTTAAAAAGATGCCTGTTCCGACTTACATACAGATTCAACTTAAGAACAAATTACAAAACCTATCTTGTTTGTAACTTGGGGACTACTTATATAAGTTATTAAACAATTTGAGTAGAGAGTCAGTACATTTTAGCTTAGAGTTTGTTTTTTGTCACTTGTGAACATACATATGTATTTGCCAAGTATGATCATTGTTAGATAAAGCGACAATTCAAGCAGATGCTTAGAAGATGGGACCTATAGGGAGAAAAAAATGGGAAATGTTGATTGTAGTAATGATAAATTACTAAATAGAACAGGCTGCTTATTGTAATAGTAAGGAAAGGGTTTAGAAATAGTTGTGTGTTGATAGATGTACAGAAATAGGAGCCACAAAAATTATTCCTTTGGATTAAATAATGAAGCACTTTAAGCTCCTTGTCCTTAAAATCCTACTCTTGACTAAGTTTCTAATAGGCATAGAAGTGATCAGTGCCTGATTGTATCAACAGCATATTAAATGAGAGCTCAGCGAATGATAAGGATATGTTCCTACTGTTATTGCCTCAGTACTGAACAGCACCAGCTGGTTTAATACTTACTAGATTTGCTCATAACAGAAAAATTGGGAACAGCAAGTGCAAAATAAGTATGAAAAAATAAGCTCCCACTCTCATGGCAGCTTTCTCTTTAAATTTTTTAGATTTCCTTTAGTAGTATGTGATCCACGTTGGAAAAGGTCTATGTTCCTCACTAGCATTTTTCACCATAGCTTGACAGAATACATAGCCATGCCATATGTTTCGGGCCCTAAAATGAAGACAGCAATATGGTGACTTGTACTGCAGTCATTTTCTGCTGTTCTGCAGTTTTCTGGTGCATTCCATCATATTCCTTTGACACATTAAGCAGTTGGCATGCTGTGCCATCCCCTCCCTTATCTAAGTTCCCTGTGAAGGAGTTTTATTTTGAAGAAAACACATTGAACAGATATGCCCTGGAAGATGTAAGATGAGAAGCAGGAGGTTTTGGGATAACATAGCATATGTGGCATAATATGGTATAAATTTCCATTCACATCACAGTGAATGGAAATTTATACCATATTATAAATATAAATATTATAAATTTATACCGTATTATAAATATAGCAGGACATGGAAGGATAAGAAGAGAAGCAGCATAAAAAGCAGGATGATGATGAGCTAGTTAATGAGCAGTTGCAAACCTCTGAATAATCAAATCAGAAAGAAAAAACTAAATGTGGGGGCTGACTGTACTTCATTTTGGCCAAGTGCTTGAATTCTTGGAAGTGAGTTATATAAATCTTACTAGTAGAGCAAAGTGGTTCTAAGAGACACTAAATTCAATTTGCATTTCATTTATCTTTGCCCTCGAGTGACTTGTTAAGTATATTTAGTGCTTAAATGTGCTTTTTAAGATCCTTTTCCGTGCCCATGGTCACAAATCTCACCAGAAAACACAATAGTATGTAACTAAACAAACTGTCTTGCCCTGGCAGGCAATTACAATACTTGTTTTTGCACTGTTGTAGGGCTGCAACAGACCATCTTAAGCAGACAAATATCAACCGAAACCTTGGAACCTATATTAATCCCACGGATGTCTCATGCGGGATTTGCTGTGGAAGGTAGTAACCTTGAAGAACCAGATACCTCTGATCCTCCTCCCCCTTACGCTGACTTCAGTGTGATCAATCATGACAGTGCAGTGCGCCCTGGTGTTTTAGAAAATAATGTTTTTATGCCACGACCTCAAGCAGTGGGCTCTCCTAGTTACGTTTCCACAAACACAGGATTGAAGCATTCAGGCAACGGCACATCCATGCCATCGTCTTCTTCCCAAACAGCCTCTGCTGACACTGCGAATGAATCAGAAGACAGTGACTGTGAGAATTTGCTTGAACCTACAGAATCATCTGACAGTGAATACGCACAGACAAGAGATTCTCGACCTTTGACACATGCAGATGGTGATTCAAGGAATACTCAAATCTCCCAGATTTGATAGAACATGAGCTTAACATAGCACTGTCTTTCCTAAACCGTTACAGAAATATTTTGGGATTTAACTTGGAGGAAATGAGCTACAAAAGTGGATCATTGTGCACAGCAGATGTAGAAGACTTGAACGTAGATGGCTTACTCACATTTTTGCAAGTTTTGTAATGGGATCTTTAGTATAATCAAGCTGTACTAATTGACGGGATTCATGGCTGTACTGGTAAATAAGCAAAGTGAATTTTGGGGGGGGGGGGGAACCCTGTAGCTTTGGTTGCCAAATTCTCTATTAAAAAAATGGGATTTTGCAACTAAGTGCAGTCTCTAATTATCTCACATCAAAGCTTACCTCGTGCACGATCATGCCTTGAATCTTAGGGGGGTTATTTCTAAGAACTACGATCATCTGGCTTTTTAATGATGAAGCCAAATAGATCATTGCCAGGAGGGGAAAAAACCTTTGATAATTCCAAGAAGCCTGATTGGAACAAATGTGAACTATCTTCTCTGCATGTTCTTTTAATAGATATGAGATTTGTTTCAATCTTTTTCTACTAGCCTAATGTGTATCACTTAAAATGATGGTTGCCTTTTTCTGTAGGAAAAAAAAATTACCAGTAAATCATCAGTGAATGTCTCAAGCATAACTACTCTGATCTTTGTGGATTTTAAAAAAGTGACTTTGCCACACTATCCTCATTGTCTTGTTTTTGTTCTAAAAATATATGAAGAGCACATAGCAGAAGGTGATGACATGGTCAGTTCTGTCAATGTTTTGTATTAAAACTCCACAAATGCTGAAAATACACATTCTTGCAATGTACTTGCAAAAGAAAATCCTGTTTCTATAGAAATTTTAAGTTACGGAACATAAAAGAGGCTGTTTAATGAAATACCCTGGGGTTTCCTTTTAAACTTAAAATGTATCTCTTGTTGGGGTGAGGGAGGGAACCTTGTGATTTTGGAGGCATGAAGTGGATTCTGTTCAAAGAATGTTTGAATGCACTTACGTTTTATTTTATGCTTGCAGCGACGTTTGCCCAAAAGATAAGAAACTGTGCCATTAAGTATCCAATTAGGCTTTTCCCTCCATTATCTTACAGGAATCTCTTCAGTTTGTGACAGTGCATCTTTGTCATATATAATCCCACTCTTCCTTAAAGCCCTACAAGGCTTCCTTTAGATATCCGGTTGCCAATGGCAAAAGACCTCAGTTGCTAAACAATCCCACACCTATCCTACATATGTTATATGTATGAAATAAAACTCAAGTGGCTTTGAAATACGGTAAAATGTCAATCTTCTTGGACATTTGGGACTATCAAACATTTCTGTTTTTGGTATTTTAACATACACTTTGGCCTTAACATAATGTATTTTGTTTTTCATTGCTACAGTCTGTTTTTATAAAAATGTGTTTCAGTTTTATTTTGGGTATTTGCAAACAACTGTAGTGCTGGTTAATTAAATAAGTGCTGTTGCCATCTCATCACTTAATTCAAGGAATTTTATTTTTGATCTTGCTCAGAAACCTTTAATGTACATCTCTGACGAAGCAGTTAAATGTGACAATAAAATCTTATTTAATCCTTTATCTTTTAATATCTGTCAGCAATGTTCCATTGCAGTGAGATCATACTTCTGCAAATGAATGCACTGATAGGATTTCCCCCCCAAATGAAAAAATGAACACCAAAATTGCATCTTGATTCCATCATTGTAAAGCAACCATGGGATTATGGTATGTATAGAGCAGTATCACTGTATAAAATATCCATTATTTGCAGCAGTTCATTTATGCCAAATATTGATAGTCCGTACAACAGGACACTGGCTGCAGCAAGTTAATCAATATTTCAATAGCTTGCCAAGTGCACCTCATAGGGAAGCAGTTTATAATACACCTCGACACAATCATTTAAAAGTAAATATGTAATTACATGTATTCTACAAGTTTAACTTAAATGTGATGAATGTATTGAAGAAGGTGTTGGTATGTGTCATTGCCTATAAAAAATGAGTCCTGATAAAACTAATGGTCATACTGTGGTCATGCATCCAACACAATTGGTGCTTTTCAAAACCACTGAAGGGAAACACTCCAATAATTAATAAAGAATTATAATCCCTTTCCTTAAAATGGTGGTCTGTATTTTTTATGTGGACCCCAAAATACTAAATCTTAAAATTTCACTTAAATTAAATTTTCAGCTCCTGTCAGAGAAAGCTTTGAAAATGTATTGGGATACTTGAGTCAGCTGTAGCATTGCTTCCTTGCTGAATGTAGACTGTTTTGTGGAAACTGAAATGAGATTACCTAGAATCTCCAGTTGAACATACTGATTGTTCACATACCGTATATACTCGAGTATAAGCTGGGTTTTTTCAGCCCCTTTTAGGGCTAAAAAGCCCCCCCCCCTCGGCTTATACTCGACTGAGGGCCCTGGATGGCTTATATAAGTCTTATTATTATCTTAAATTACAGTTTTATGTAAATATTCAAAAATATTTAGCTTACTGATGCCTCAATTAATATAATTTTATTGGTATCTATTTTTATTTTTATGTTTGCAATTTACCACTAGCTGCTACATTTCCCAATGTCTTATACTCAAGTCAATAAGTTTTCCCAGGTTTTTTTGTAGTAAAATTAGGTCCTTCGGCTTATATACGGGTTGGCTTATACTTGAGTATATACGGTAACTGGTACAAAGAAAAATATATATCAACACAGAACACAATAACATTGACTAGAACAACTTCTTAGAGAAGTATTGACATTTACGCTGAAAACATTCTGACAGCAAAATAGGAGAAAAATTAAAGTGACAAAGTGGCAGGATATAAACTAATATGCAACAAAGGATAAAATGCCAAAGGATAATGGAGACTCCAGGCCAAGAAGTAGTTAAGGAATTTCTAAGACTCATTTTCTCTTTATTAGGTGAAACAGAACAAGAAGTAAATGAGCATAATGTAAAAAATACATTTTAAGGAATGTTATCTTTTTGGTAAGGCCTAAATACCCTAATGATGCCAGATGCTGTCCGATCTTGGAAGCTAAGCCCTGGTTAATTCTTGGATGTGAAAGTGCCAATGAATACCAGGTGCTGTAGGGTATATTTCAGCAGAAGGAAATGGCAAAAGCAAGCTCTGAGTATTCCTTGCCTAAAAAATACATGGGACCCCCATAAGATTGCAGGCTACTTGAAGGCACCTAAGCACGCAATGGCTGAAAACTAGGACAAGAAATTTTAGCTATGTGCCTTAAAGTAGTTTATGGTGACCATATCACAGGCTTTCTTGGCAATTTTGTGCCAAGAAAGTCATCACTGAGCAGAGATTTGAACCCTGTTCTCCAGAATCATAGTCTACTGCTCAAACTGTCACTACACCATGGTGACTAATGCTGGTAAATATTAATATCCATTTGTAATCCAGCACCCATCATTGTAGACAATCTGGTGGTTGCCAGGTATTTTGGAATATAACTCATATAATCTATGATAGGTTTGTGAAGGACTGATGGAAGAATGAAATTCAGAAGAAAAACAGGTTTGGGTTCCATCCTAAAGAGTTATTTTCTGGGGAGGGGGGAAGGATTAGGGAATATTTTCTTTCAGGATAATAATAATAAAACTTTATTTATACCCCGCCACCATCTTCCCAACGGGGACTCGGGGCGGCTTACATGGGGCCATGCCCAGGACAATACAATATAACAAAATATAAAAAACAACATATCAAAATACAATTAAACAATACAATAGATAATAATGTGCAGTACAACACAAAGTCAAGAAAGCAATATAACAAGGGCGGGCCGCATGAACACTAAGTTAAAACTCGGGGTGAGAAAGGGATAAGAATAAAAACCTCGGGGGACAGGGACATCAGATAGTGAAACAGTCTAGAGGATAAATGTTGGGGGGAGTAACCAGGATGATGAATTAAATTTTAAGGCAAGATGTTCAATTTATTTAGTGTCCCAAAATTATTTTTAAAGACTGGTAGAGGAAAATGCAGTCATAATTTATACCCTATAAGTAAGAGAAAGACAGGGAAAACATTGTCTTCTGTTTTCCTGTAAGGTCTCCACTGCTTTTGTAAACAAAGCATTGTGCTCTATCCCACCCTGAAGCTCCCAACAGGTGAATTTTGTTCTTCCACTGATAAGAATAGGCTCATGAAACTCATGGTACATCTACACTGGAGAGTTAATGCAGTTTGAAACCACTTTAACTGCCATGGCTCAATGCTATGGAATCATGTGAAGGTCTTTAGTCTTCTCTGTACTGTAGCATGTTTAACCTCCTCTTCTTACATTCTTGATTTGAATTGGCATTTACTCAGCCTTCCCTATGTGTTTGCTTTCCAGCAACCAATTCAGCTATTTTGCCTTTGCATTTTCATTGTGTAAGGAATATATAATTAGAGTAAATGTGGAAATGTTCCCTATCACCTTCAAAAGATCTGAGACACACGTTGTACCTTGTTACTATGGTGGCAGATAGCTTTTGTCTGCCTGCATGCTTAATGTATTATATGAGACATAGCTGAGAACTCGGAGAATGCTTTGCACTCAGAAGAAAAACATGTCTCGCTGTTTTTTTTATGGGTATTTGTTATTGTTGTAGTGAGGTGCTGCCTTTTGAAAAGAGGATTAATTGTCCAAATGTTCCTTTTGTTTTATTTTGTTTGCCTTTCTGCCTTTTTTCCACAAGGAAACATATATAAGAATTGTTCAGTGGTCTTTCATTTGTCAGTTCCAACTGAAATTTCTTGATTCTTTAAGTAGAACGTTTTGATTGCCTCCGTTTCCTTAGAAGTTATTGCTTGTCCTTATACTTTATGACTTCAACATGAACAGGGGCACAGACAGCAAAATAAATGTCACATGGATATTAACCCTTCCCTGTTCTATCCAAAGAGATATAGATATTAGAGATGTGTGTGGTATTTGTTTCATCTATTTCATTCGTCTATTTGTTTAGTATCGTCCATCCGGATGCACGAAACGAAAAATGGCATTTTCGGATGAACAAAAGGCAACACGAAAGAGAAAGCTGCATGGTGACCATGCTTGCTTTCGTTTTCCTTTTGTTTCAGGCCGTGTAACAGTAAGCAGGTACTGACAGAGGGCTGTTTTCCCATTACAGCTGATGTGTACAAATGGGTGTTAATAATAATATTAATAGCAATAGTTCCTCTCGGAATCCTGAGCTGAATCTGAGAGAGGTCTGCTTTCCCATGACAGCTGATGTGTAGCAATGGGTGTTGATAATAATATTAATAATAATAACAGTAGTACTCTGGGAAAGATGCAAACATTTTACAAGTTGGTGGGCTGAAAGGGGTCGAAATGCCCTCCGTGTGGCGATTTTTACCCCTCTAGCCCAAAACCCGACTCTGGGAGGTGGGGGGGGGGGGGGTGAGCTTCGGAAGCTCTCCCGTTGCCGGCAATGGTCCAAAAATTTTCAGGGTTTTTTTCCGGACATGAGACATAAATTCTATTCTTATAGGCACCCCATTTTCGGAAACAAGGACGAAAATGAAACTGAGCAAAACAAATGAAGCTAAACAAAACGAACAGCGATTCCATACAAGTATACACCACTAATAGGTATAGATAGATATGGCTGGAGTTGCACTTTATGCACTTTAGAAAAGTACCTGTTCCAATTTACATACACATTCCACTTAAGAACAAACCTACTGAACCTATCTTGTTTGTAACTTGGGGACTGCTTGAATGCTTCTGCAAAATGGTTTGTTTTTCTTAGAATTTTCCTAGAAATTTAAATAATCTCAAATAGCCCAGCGATGCTCGATAGTCATGTGAGAAAATTGTGGAAATCTCTTCGAATTCTAAGAAAAAAGATATAACAAGCAAATGGTTTTCCACTTGCTCCTTTCTTTCCTAGAAGCATGGCTACACAATTAAGACACAATCCCTCTGCTTCTTTGTGTTGCTCTTTGAAAAGAAATACTTCCAGATTGTTAGGTAAATATATTTGATGATGTTAATGAAGATAGCCGGATTCACTCCTACCCATTATGCAACGGGACTGTTTGCTTATAAGATACGACCTAATATTATAAGCAGTTCGGTCATAGCCTGTGCTTCAGAAACCATCTTTGCTGCTACTGATATCCAATAACAACAGCAATAATAACTATTTGTTGTTCCAAGCTTTCATGGCCGGAATTACTGGGTTGCTGTGAGTTTTCCAGGCCATGTTCCAGAAGCATTCTCTCCTTACATTTCACCCACATCTATGGCAGGCATCCTCAGATTCTGAGATCTGTTGAAATCTAGGGAAGTGGGGTTTATTTTTTGTGTGAAATCATATCCAGGGTGGGAGAAAAACCTCTTGTCTGTTGGAGGCAAGTGTGAATGTTGCAAATTGACCACTTTGACTAGCCTTGCAGCTTCAAAGCCTGGCTGCTTCCTGCCTGGAGGAATCCTTTGTTGGGAGGTGATCAGCTGGCCCTGATTGTTTCTTGTCTGATTTTATTGTTTTTTAATACTGGTGGCCAGAATTTGATTGCTATCAATGTTTCCTCCTTTCCATTGAAATTGTCCACATGTTTGTGGATTTCAGTAGCTTCTCTGTGTAGTCTGACATGGTGGTCGTTAGACTGGTCCAGCATTTCTGTATTCCCATACAAGAAACAATCAGAGCCAGCTAATGACCTCCCAACAAAGGATTCCCCCAGACAGGAAGCAGCCAAGTTTTGAAGTTGTAAAGCTATTCAATGCTAATCAAGGTGGTCAGTTGCCAGCTAATCACCTCCCAACAAAGGATTCCACCAGGCAGGAAGCAACCAAGCTTTGAAGCTGCAAGGCTATTCAATGCTAATCAAGGTGATCAATTGCAACATTCACACTGGCCTCAAACAGACAAGAATTATTTCTCCCACCCTGGACACTCCACAGATATATAAACCCCACTTGCCTACTTTCCAACAGACCTCACAAACTCTGAAGATGCCTGCCACAGATATGGGTGAAATGTCAGGAGTGAATGCTTCTGGAACATGGCCATATAGCCCGGAAAACTCTCAGCAACCCAAATAACTATTTGTTAACTGCCTCTCCCCATAGTTCGATACATGGCACAACACAATTAAAACACATTGCCATAAAACACACCATCACAAAATATACACTAGAGTCTCGCTTATCCAACATAAACGGGCTGGCAGAACTTTGGATAAGCAAAAATGTTTGATAATAAAGAGCGATTAAGGAAAAGCCTATTAAACATCAAATTACATTATGGTTTACAAATTAAGCATGAAAACATGTTTTTCAACAAATTGACAGAAAAAGCAGTTTAATACAGGGTAATATAATGTAGTAATTTGCTGTATTTACGAATTTAGCACCAAAACATCGCAATGTATTGAAAACATTGACTACAGAAACACACTGTGTTGGATAATACAGAATGTTGGATAAGCGAGAGACTACTGTATTAAAATCCATAATGCAAGGATTAAAACACAATACAAATACCTATCTTAAAATTAAATATATATATATATATACATTTAAAATTCTCCATATAAAATTAGGTAAGCCTGCTGGAAGATAGAGGTTTTCAGTCCTGTCTTGAATTCTACCACAGAACGGCACTTTCCTACAGAGACGAAATTATCTATTTCCATATACAATAATTGTCCCTTATATTTATAGGGCTTTACTTTCATTTATCAGTTTCAGCTGGAATTTCTTGATTCTTTCCTTAGAAGTGATTGCTTGTTCTTATACTTCATGACTCCAACATGCTGCAGTTTTCATATAACTGGAGTGAAATGTCTAAGTGGTAAAGCACCCTGCTGTATTTCTGAAGAATCAATTTAGCACCAGTAGAAAGTCACAGCATTCAGAAAAACCAGTTATTTTCCCTATGAATGATCCATTTAAAAGCTGCAGTTGTTAGCTGCAAGGCCGTTTTATATAGCTTGGCTTCCCTTTATTAAGATTGTTTGAATTGTGTTGCATTATAAACACATCACTGATATTCTCTTAGGTATGTGGAGAAAACGTAACGTGTGCTCGGTCCCTCCTTTTGTTCCATCTAGGTGAAAAATGTATTTATTGGGTCATATAATTTCAAGCTGTTTCCTGTAGGAGATTCTGTGAATATGAAATGAACCTTGCCAAAGTCTAACAATAAAGCAACATAGGGTTTGGATAGATCAATCTGCCACTCAGCTAGCAAACCATAACCTTCCTAGTTCACTTTGTCTGAACTCTCACTAGGTTTTGGATCTCATATTTCTCATTGCTTTACCCCAACACAAATTATGTTTTCATCTAAGGTGGAATATCCAACCTTGTGTTGTATTATAAATGGAGCATCTCTTATCCAAAATGCTTGGGACCAGAAGTGTTTTGTATTTTGGATTTTGAAATACAGTAGAGTCTCACTTATCCAACATAAATAGGCCGGCAGAACATTGGATAAGTGAATATGTTGGATAATAAGGAGAGATTAAGGAAAAGCCTATTAAACATCAAATTACATTATGATTTTACAAATTAAGCACCAAAATATCTTGTTTTACAATAAATTTGACAGAAAAAGCAGTTCAATACACAGCAATGTTATGTAGTAATTACTGTATTTACAAATTTAGCACCAAAACATCACAATGTATTGAAAACATTGACTACTAAAAGGCAGACTGCGTTGGATAATCCAGAACGTTTGATAAGCGAATGTTGGATAAGTGAGACTCTATATATATATTGGAATACTTATATTTGTATATGTACATAATGAGATAACTTTGAGATGGGACCCAATTCTAAACACAAGTTTCATTGATTTTTATATACACCTTACACATATAGTCTGCATATACTTTTATACAATATTTGTTAGAATTTTTCTGCACAAAACAAGGTTTGTGTGCCTTGAACCATCAGAAAGCAAAATTGTCACTATCTCAGCCACCCATGTGGATAATTTCAGGATAAGGGATGTCCCAACTTCTAAAAGATAATAATACAGTAACCAATCATTTGGGAAAGTTTGGAAGAGTTACTTTATTGACTATAACTCCCATGCTTGTCAACAAGAGTATTATGAGAATGTGGTCAAAATGTAACATTTTTTCCAAGCTGTCCTTGGATCTTCCTGGGGACACTACCTCACCCTGCCTCATATTAGGCCTAACTGCATGTTTGTCACAGTTTTATTGTATGTGTATCGGAGAGTAAAAACCTCATGGCACCACAAGTGTGTTACAGATATGGAGCTGGCAGGATCTAACTGACCAAACTTGAAAATCCAGTCAATATAGGTTACTTCCATCATAATCTTGCACATGGAATGGAGCCAACCATCTCATCATCTGACTCAGTGATAAACATTTATAGCAAGTTGGCTAGTAAATTTTTTTTCCAAAGAGGTTAACACTGGATCCTACAGTCATTTCTCCACATTTGCAGTTTTGACTTTTGTGGCTTTGATTATCCATGGATTTATTTTTAAATGTTCTCTAGGTCCTTCAGTGTGACTCTATTTTTAGCTTCCTCCCGTCATGCTAGGGGACCTAGGGATTTTTAGAGAGATCATCTCTCTGTGAATCTCTTGGTCCCCCAACATCACCGACTTTTAGGAGATGTTGACTTATGGGGTCATGTTGAAAGGTGTGTTCTCAGCTTCTTCTTCTTCTTCTTCTTCTTCTTCTTCTTCTTCTTCTTTTTAAAAAAAATAGCATTTGTAATTCATGGTTTGTCACTTTCATGCCCCATAAATTCAATAAATGTGGAGAGCTGGCTATATCACTCTTCTCAATTTCTTTCATCGTTTGGTGTTGAAGATATGGTGATTTTTCTTGTTTTACTCTCCAGTGGTGAAATTCTAAGTAAAGAGTATTGCTATGTGTCTTAGGCTACCAGCCTTGTTTTAATATTTGTAGTAGTGGAATGAAAAGTGTTAAACTGAAGGGACGAAGAGGAAACATGTACTACATTCTGAGATAAAGGGACAGACCAAATCACAAAATGTAAAAAAAACAAAAACAAAAAACAAAAACCTACATTGTTCCAGAAAATACCCATGGAAAATTATCATTTGCCATTGATCAGCCTGCCAATCCCCGTAGTGTAATTTTAAAATAGATTTTCCGTGAAGAAAGCTATACAGTTGTTTTCTCAGCCAAACACAATGGGTTAATTTTTAGAATAACTCTCATCTAAGTCAACAATTAAAAGAGTAAACATGTTCATCTGCGCCAAGAAGAAAATGTGCCAAGATTCATGCTTTTAAAGTAGAAGAATGATAGCAGGTGATAATACTACACACAGAGTAATTCGATCTCCCTGTTACACATTTATGTTGACCAATGAGATTAGTTCCTCCATATTTCAAGTTTTTTAAGGTCTCTGTATAACATACTATCGACCTAAGATGCTCTCATTGCAATTGGAGAAAAGGGCAACAGTCACATACACATTCCACACAAATTCCACACATACTGGCTTTTAAATCTAAATGAAAATGCATTCTTTGTCTATTAACCATGACAAGGATGACCTATGCAAAAATTGAACTTGCAGTGTGTTGCTGTTTGAAGGGTACCGGCCCAATGATGCCTTCTTTAAGCACTCCGTTCTATCCCTCTCTATAACCATTCAACATTATGGCCCAATTGAGCGGTATCTGTCCCAGCTGTTGCACAGTATTATTGACTGTTTGAAAGGCATTGCCCCATAGGACTTCTCCAACAGGCATTTCTATTCTTGCCAAGCTTGGGATTCTCAAGTAATTCTAATATGTGCTTTCTTTCATAGTAGCCCCACTTTGGCTAAATAGTTGTTGCATTTTGGCACTACTTTCTGCTATGCTAGTTATATATGACAGAACAACTTGGGGATTTGCTTACCTAGTCAGAATTACATTCAGTCCTATTTAATGTGTCCTAGCTGCGACAAATTATCTAGATCCATTTCAACTTGGTTTCAAACTTGGTTATGAAACAGAGAGCGCTTTGGTCACCTTGGTGGATGACCTACAAAGAGGGCTAGACAGGGGGAGGGTGTCTTGTTGGTTCTCATGGACCTCTTGGCAGCTTTCAATACCGTTGACCATGGTATCCTCCTGTGTTGTCACATTGGGATGGGACTGGGAGGCACTGTATTATAGTGACTTCCTTCCTTCCTGAAGAGCCATACCCAGAAAGTGGTGCTGGGGGACTCCTGTTCGAACTCCTGGCCATTGACCTGTTAGGTTCCTTATGTTGTGGTAATCTCTGAGCAGTTAGACTCAATTTAACTCTCTGGGGGAAATTCCACCAAAAATCAGCAGAGTAGCAAAAGCAAAGCTTTTAAATGCAGCAGTTATTTACACGGGGTGAGCAAGAGAAGCCTTTGACCATATAGGATTGCAATGGACTGCAGAGTCTCAGTAAAAGTTCAAAAAGTATTTATTCAGGTAAAAAGAACTCCATTGTAGATAGAAAGGCTTGGGAGCTGTCTAGTCTACTCTAGACTGATTTCTAAGGGAAAATAAGAAAGGAAAAATAAACATCTAAATAGTTACATCTTGCCAGGAGAGACAGCAAGATGCTTCTTGTTAGCTAGAAGAACAAAGGGAGAAGACTGAACCAAAAATGGTTCCAACCTCATGGTCCAGTTTATTGGGGCCATAAAGCAATCTGACCAATGAGAAGTTAGTGTTCCTAGAGATTCACATTTCTACTACCTTCAAAGTAAGGGATGTGACGTAAACAGGATAGAGTGAAACACAGTAAAGCCTGTCTAGGCATGCTTTGGAAACAGGGAAAGGATTCCCTCAATCTAACTCTATCATCTATCTAACTACATCTAGACTTGAGTAGTCCAGGATGATTCCCAACACCTTAGGGTTCTGTTTTGTCCCCCATGCTGTTTAACATATACACGAAACCGCTGAGAGAGATCATCCGAAGTTTTGGAGTGTGGTGCCACCTATATGCAGATAATGCCCAACTATACTACTACTTCCCATCTAAAGCCAAAGAAGCTGTCCTGATCCTAAACCAGTGTCTGTCATTAGTAATGGACTGGATGAGGGCAAACAAATGGAAACTTAATCCAGACAAGACAGAGGTGCTCCTGGTCAGTCGGAAGGCAGATCAGGGAATTGGTATCTGGCGTGTGCTGGATGGGGTTATATTCCCCCTGAAGACACAGGCTTGCAATTTGGGGGACTCCTGGACTCATCATTGACCCTGGAGGCCAAGGTATCAGCGGTGGCCAGGAGGGCCTTTGCACAATTAAAACTTGTGTGCCAACTACGCCTGTTCCTTGAGAAGCCAGATCTGGTCACGGTGGTACATGCCTTAGTTATATCCCGTCTGGATTACTGTAATGCGCTCTATGTGGGGCTCCCTTTGAAGAGTGTTCGGAAACATCATCTGGTCCAAAGAGCTGCAGCCAGGTTGCTCACTAGGGCTGGCTAGGGAGAGGAAACCCACCCTGTTGGAGCAGCTCCACTAGCTGCTAGTTTGTTTCTGGGCACAATTCAAAGTGCTGGTTGTGACATCTCCTTGTACAAGCCTTCCTGGGCCCTGAGATCTTCAGGAGAGGCTCTTCTCTCGATCCCACCCTAATCTCAAGCTTGGTTGGTGGGAATGAGAGAGCAGGACTTCTCGGTAGCTGCCCCTCAACTCTGGAACTCCCTGCCCAGGGAAGCCAGAATGGCCCCCTCCCTGTTGTCCTTCCAGCGGCAGGCTAAAGCCGTTTTATTCCAACAGGCTTTTAAAGAAGACAATTTTTAAGATCAAGTCAGGAGGTGCTGTGGTTTTAGCTTTGAATATGTTTTTAATAAATATTTATGGATTTTAATTGCGATTTTTAAAATACCATTGATATTTAATTATGTTTTAATGTTTGTATATTTGTAGATTTTAAATTGTATTGAAATGCTTTTAATATAAGCCACTTTGAGTCTCCTTGACGAGAGAAAATGTGGAGTATAAATCAACCTAATGATAATAATAAGAAGAAAAAGAACAAGCAATTAGAACAAATGCCATCAAAGCCGGAATTGAAAAGTCGATGACAGATCCCAAGTGTAGACTGCAGACAAGCAGACGAAAAAATGGATCACATCCTCAACTGCAGCAAAAAGATTGTGCAGACTGACTACAAGCAGAGGCATAATACCATTGCTCAAATGATCCATTGGAACTTGTGCCATAAATACCACCGGCCTGTGACAAAGAACTGGTGGGATCACAAGCCTGAAAAGGTTACAGAAAATGAACACATCAAACTACTACGGGACTTCTGAATTCAGACTGACAAGAGTTTTGGAGCACACTACTTCTGACCTCACGATCGTGTTAAAAAACAAAGTATGGATTGTCGATGTAGCAATCCCAGGTGATAGCAGGATTGAAGAGAAGCAACTGGAAAAGCTGACACGATATGAGGATTTAAAGATTGAACTGCAAAGACTCTGGCACAAGCCAGTCAAGGTGGTCCCAGTGATAACTGGATGCAGTGCTAAAGACCTTGGCCTGCACTTAAACACAATCGGCGCTGACAAAATTACCATCCGTCAGCTGCAAAAGGCCATCCTGCTTGAATCTGCACACATTATTTGCCAATACATCACACAGTCCTAGACACTTGGGAAGTGTCTGACGTGTGATCCAATACAACAGCCATCATAATTTTTTTCTGGCTACGGCCCTGTGTGTGATCCAATACAACAGCCAGCAGAGTGCTGTGGACTCATCTTGTTGTGTTTCAAATGATGATGATGATGATGATGATGATACACCCTTTTAGATATGGCCAAGTCTACATTTTGCAGGGAGAGGGGAGATAATTCAGTACAGAGATGGAAGGCCTGGGACCATTTTTCTTTCCTGGGACATTCCAAGGGCCACATGGATTGCCCAAAATGCCCTTGCTAGAAAAAAGTGGAAGTGGCTAAAAATCCACTAATGCTGCAAAACAAATATATATATTTTTTAAAAAGTTCAATGGTGAAATGGACAAGGGGTCCAGGGACCCATATTGGAAGAAAGGTGGGATATAAAATGAAAGAATAAATGACCCTGAAAGTCACCTCCAGTGTTGTCCATCCTAGATTTATTGCAGTATTGCCACGTTGATTTCCAGGTTTATATAGACCAAAGGGTACCTGTCCCTTGGCAACTGTTTCAGCCTACTGAACACAATGTTCCTCGTCCCCCATGTGCGCCCCCGCCTTTCTCCTGTTCTGCACAGAAAAGAATGCTTTTTGGAATTACAGTAGGAACCATGTAATTGTCTCTCCTAATGACATAATGTGGTGAGCTTGACTGGGAGACGTGCCAAAGAGCCGATCCAGTACTTGGCAATGGCATTAATATTCATTCCAACAAAGGCTTGGAGCCACACCCAGCCGCAGGTGGGTGAGTCTGCATTGTCAGGTCCTTCTGAGAACGAGCAAGCGACTGAGCTCACAACGTCTATTTTTCTGACAAAAGATTACAGGCGGTAATACGAATACAGAAACAAAATACATTGCAATAGCATATAGTCTCAAGGGAAGGAATCTAGTAACTACAGTCTCTCCCTTTTCTAAGAAATAATTGTGTTGAAAAGGAAATGAGGGGTGGGTTACAACGAAATAATCATGTTTTTCGTTTGAATGGCAGTTTTTGAATTATAATAGGGAGTCTTTGTCCCCCATATTTTTAACCAGATCTCTCAGGTTCCAGTAGGTTATGAACTGATCAAAACTGGAGGTCAAGGATACTATTTGCCCCTAGATTCTCCGTCTAGTTATTCAGATACCCTACTGGAACAATCATATGTTTTCCCCCTTTTTTGTGAATGATGACTGCATCAGACAAGAGAATGAGGTGCTAGCATGGTGTAGTGCAGTGATTCCCAAAGTGAGTGCTATCGCCCCCTGGTGGGCACTGCAGCGATCCAGGGGGGCGGTGATGGCACCTATTAGGAGACGGGTGGGGCCAGGGGAGGGGAGGGGCCTCTTCCCAAGTGCCAGAGACAGGGCTGAGCACCTGAGGCGCCTGTTAGGACACACAGGGGATGGAGCTAGAGGAGTGGGTGTGGCTTCTTCCCAAGAGCCTGAGACAGGGCTGAGAATCTATACCTCTCCTGAGGCGCTTGTTGGGATACAGAGGGCGGAGCTAGGGAAGGGGGCGGAGCCTCCTTCCAAGATGCCGAGACAGGGCTGAGCCTCTCCTGAGAGGCCATTTAGGACTAAAGGCTAGGGGTGGGGGCGGGGCCTCTTCCTAAGAGCCTCTGTCTACCTCCCCTGATGCGCTTGTTAGAACACGGAGGCGGGGTATAGAGGTTCAGCCCTGTCAGGCACTTAGGAAGAGGCCCTGACCCCTCCTCTAGCCCCACCCCCTGTGTCCTGGCAGGCGCCGCAGGACAGGGATAGAAGCTCAGCCCTGCCTCAGCGCTCATAACTCTGCTCATCCCAGTTCTGGCCACCCATTTGTGGCCCCACCCAACTCCCCCTCCCCCTCGCATCCCTGCATCTTGGACTCAGGGAGAGGCTCAGCCCTATTCTCTTGAGCAGGAGCCACGCCCACCCCTCTAAGCCACGCCCCCCTTTCCAGGGGGCGCTGAGTCATATTTTTTTCTGAAAAGGGGGTGGTAGGCCAAATAAGTTTGGGAACCACTGATGTAGTGCATGCATGGAAAACTTTTTGGCCTTGGGGCTGCATTGTGGGTCCGACCAAGATGGCCGGGCCGGGAGCGAGAGGGCCTGTGAGAGGGTGGGATGGGGAGGTAGTGGGACAGGGCCCAGGTCATCCTCAGGTTGTCTTCCAGGCATAAGGATGGGGCTGCTCGCTCAATCCTTATTCCAGGAGGGAAACGAGACATGCATCAACTGCCCCGATCCTCCTCCCTGATCCTTCTCCCCGATCTTCGGGCTGTCCTCTCGGCATTATGACAGGAGGAAGACGAGACAAGCGACAGCCGAGAATGCTCCAGAGGGCTCTTAGCCGCTGCATGCCTTCCTCAGGCCGTACTGTTTGTTACTTGTTTTTATTGTCTTGTTTTATATTTTAACTTGTTTACATTATGTCTTTTGGGCTTGGCCCCGTGTTAACCGCCCCGAGTCCCTTTGGGGAGATGGTGGTGGGATACAAAAATAAATTATTATTATTATTATTACTCTTGGCATAAGGATGGGGCCGCTCGCACCGTCCATATGCCAGGAGGGGGGCAAGACATGCTGTGGCTGAGAGCGGTCCAGAGGGCTCTCAGCTACTGCGTGCCATCCTCCCCTGCCCTTTCTACATAAGGATGCAGTAGGCCAGAAAAAATTAGGAGTGCCTGAGGTAAGTACCCAGGGGGCTGCATCTGGCTCCTGGGCCTTAGTTTGCCCATGCCTGGTGTAGTGGTTTGGGCACTGGACTACGACTCTGGATACCCGGATCTGCCTCATTCAGCTATGAAATCCATTGAGTGACTCTTGAGCAAGTCAAACTCTCTCATCTTCAGAGAAAGGTAATGGCAAATATTTTCTGAGCAAATCTGTGATAGGTTTGCCTTAGGATCAGGTACATAACAACAACAAAGGAGAATAACAGGTTGTACATGATGATATTTTTCTCATGTGTACAGTTTAATCAGTGCCTAATGCCTCTGATTTTAATGGCATATGATTAGAACTATTCACCCAACTGATATGCATGCACATTAGAGGGCCATGAAAATTACTTATTTCACAGCTTGTGAAACGGTTTGAGTGCTTATTTCTAGCAGCAATGGTTAGAAACTCAATTATAAAAACAGACATCAAGCTACTGCAGTCATCAGATCTGTACCAAGAGACCATGGGCTGGAGAGAAATATAGGCACCTTTATTAAATATAGATGACACATCATATAACACCCAAGCCTGGTGTAAGAACTGATTGGGAAATAACATCCGGTAATGATACAGGAAGAGATACAATTGTCAATTACCAGAACAAGAAAATTATGGTTGACAAAGGCCCCTTCTACTCTGCCATATAAAATCCAATTATCTGCTGTGGACTGGATTATATGGCAACATAGACTCATATAATCTAGTTCAAAGCAGATATTGTGGATTACCTGCTTTGATAATCTGGATTATATGGCAGTGTAGAAGGGACCAAATAGATACATGAGCATCCTGAGATTGGAAAACCTAGCAATAGGAAATCATTTTTGTATCATTTTCTAGTTATTTGTGAAAAACCTTCAGCCTTCCAGATGATGATGAGCTCGTGCATCCAACCAGAGTTTGGGAATAACACATTTATAGTATATACATATATAGTATATAGTATATTCATACATAGTATACTAGGGGTTGTGGTGAAGCAGCGGATTAAACCGCTAAACTGCAGCACTTGCTGACCAGAAGGTCAGTGGGATGTGGTGAGCTCCTGTTGTTAGCCCCAGCTTCTGCCAACCTAGCAGTCCAAAAACATCCAAATGTGAGTAGATCAAATGTGGTGGGAAGGTAATGTGGACAATGCCGGCTCTTCATCTTAGAAATGGTGATGAACACCACCCCCCAGAGTCTATATTCGTATATATTAGTATATTCATTATTACAGTAGAGTCTCACTTATCCAAGCTAAACGGGCTGGCAGAAGCTTGGATAAGTGAATATCTTGGATAATAAGGAGGGATTAAGGAAAAGCCTATTAAACATCAAATTAGGTTATGATTTTACAAATTAAGCACCAAAACATCAAGTTTTACAACAAATTTGACAGAAAAAGCAGTTCAATACACAGTAATGTTATGTTGTAATTACTGTATTTACAAATTTAGCACCAAAATATCACGATATATTGAAAACATTGACTACAAAAATGGCTTGTATAATCCAGAGGCTTGGATAAGTGAAGCTTGGATAAGTGAGACTCTACTGTATTAGTATATTCATGATTATTTTTAAGTAAAGTGACCAACGTAATTACTTTAAAGCATTTTAATTAGATGAATGAAGATTATTTTGCACAATGAATGATTTTTAGTCATTTTTTATGTTCAATCTGTGGCCATTGGTATGTGTATCGTTTATTTTTAAGTGACTTTTCTTTGTAAAACAAAAGGAAGTAGTACATTACTAATGTGTAATATTGCCCATTACTTAAAAGTAATAACCGACTAATTACTCTTTTAAAAAGAGTAACACTGAAGTGTAAACTTTTTCCAATAACCTTTCCAAGCTCTGCCTTCATCATGACTTCCTTTGTCAGGCTGAACTGAACGTCAGAAGATCCTCAGTCCTGCTGTATGTTACTGCAGTTTTCAAAAGAAAATTGTGTAACTTTTTCAATAGGATTTTGTCATAATGATTGATACCTTTTGGATTTTGAGGACTATTCAAAGGAAGTAATGAAATGCAACCTTACTAAAGAGGAGCAGAATGAAAGTCCAGATACGCTAGAATTCACATAGATTTCAAAGAGTTAGGGCTATGAAGAAAGGTGTGTGCTTTTTTGTAAACTTGTAAGTAATTTTGATTGAAGGATAGTGAGAGTGAGTCAGCATTAGAAGCAGTTGTCAAGATGGGTGGTAAGATCTTCTCTGGCGGTCTTGAAATATATGGTACATCATTAATAAGTAAAGCATTTGCAAAATGTGCAGTTTTTCTTGCAGTTGAGAAGTCTAGCAGAACTATGAGGAATGCACTTTTTCTTTACTGTCCTCGGTACATGTCATCCAGCAAGATGTCAAAGTTGTTTCTATCCTCAGACTAGGCCTGAACACAGACTGGAATGTATAAAAACCATTAATTTTTACCCATGAAAACAGAGAATTGTAAAGCAGCATTTATTCTAAGGCCTTTAGAACAAGCCCTATGACGAGTGGCTGAAAGAGCTGGGCATGTTTGGCCTGCAGAAGAGAAGGCTGAGAGGAGACATGATATCCATGTATAAAATATGTGAGGGGAAGTCATAAGGAGGAGGGAGCAAGCTTGTTTTCTGCTGCCCTGGAGACTAGGACACGGAACAATGGCTTCAAACTACAGGAAAGGAGATTTCATCTGAACATCAGGAAGAACTTCCTCACTGTGAGAACTGTTCAGCAGTGGAACTCTCTGCCCCGGAGTGTGGTGGAGGCTTCTTTTTTGGAGGCTTTTAAGCAAAGGCTGAATGGCCATCTGTCGGAGCTGCTTTGAATGCGATTTTCCTGCTTCTTGGCAGAATGGGGTTGTACTGGATGGCCCACGAGGTCTCTTCCAATTCTATGATTCTATTAATGCAGTTTCATAATGCAGTTTAACCTCATTGAATTGCATTATATAGCAATCTACATTGCTAATAATGCAGTTAAACTGCATTATGAAACTGCATTATATGGCAGTGTAGATGGGACCTAAGTCTGAAATTAGAAATATGTCATCCCCCCCCCCCTTAATGCTTAACAACAACTAGTGCCGTATTGTTGTTGTGTGCCTTCAAATCACTTCCAACTTATGGTGACTCAGAACAAATATATATTTGAGCTACTTCCATATACAGCTTACATCGTAAAACTTGCCTTATTCGTCACTCCATGACTTTACTATCACCTGCCAGTCTGCATATGTAAACCAGGCCTTAGTTCAAAGAGCATCATACCAATTTAAATCCTTACATTAACCTGATGAGTCGCTTCAGTTAAATATCAATGCTAGCTTTCAACCCCATTTTCAATGTATTTAACACTATTGTGATTTTTAAAAATTATGTGCCAGAAGCGACTTGAGAAAATATTTTAAGTCGCTTCTGGTGTGAGAGAATTGGCCATCTACAGAAATATTGCCTAGGGGACGCTCGGATGAGTTACCATCCTGCTGGGAGGCTTCTCTCATGTCCCCGCAAGCAAGAGCTGACAGACAGGAGCTCACCCAGTCTCACATATTTGAACCAACAACCTTCAGGTCAGCAACCCAACATTTAGGTCAGCAGTCCAGCTGGCACAAGGGTTACCCCATTGCGCCATCACACCATTGTGATGATGTGAATAAAATGAAAAGGTGTGACTAAAACTGCTTGTATATCAATTTAGACATTACTGGAATTGTCCACAGCTAGTGTCCATGTTTATGGTCTTCTAGCAAAAGAATGTATTACTATCCCTTCTCGCCTCCAGTCTTATTTTTTCAATCAAAAACTTCCCTCTGTAGAAAATAGCAGCTCAGGAGACAATTTTGATCACAAAAAAGGGGGAGTGGAGGGAAGGGGTTAACCTGCTCCCACTCCTGTTCTTACAGTCTCTCAAAGTTCTTTGCAGAGATGTGTTTTTATTTTATTCCGTCCTATTTTTAGACAATCACAAAAGAGCCTGCCTCCAGACTGTTCCAGCTGCCACTTTGAAAAGTGCATATAGAATAGAATTAATGGCAGGAGAAGGAACCAAAGAGGCCTGTTGCTTAACTCAATAAAAGGAAAGCATCTGTGTTCTGTTGAGGCAACAATGTAGTGATGGCTTTGAAAAGATCAGCAGACCCGTCCCCTTGTGTTCTGGCTTTTGTCCAGGTCTGTGTCATATACAGGGCCCTCCAAAGCAATTTGGGACAATACATTTGCCCGCTGTTATTCAAAGGGGATCTGTTTTCCCCCAAGTGATGTTCTCGTCTGGTGGTTTACTGTAACACTATTTGGATATTCTCCTCTCATGCAAATTCTTTGTGTAAGGATGGGTATTGGAAAAGCCTTCCAGATGCTGTCTTGTGTGTACGAGAAGAGACTAAAACTTATATGCTGGTGCCCAGCCATTACTTGTGTGTAGAGTTTGCATAGGAGGAGAACATTTTCACAGAGCTTGAGAATAACACCACATGTGATGGTGAAAAGCTCATTGCATCTAATACCCAGGGAAACAGTTGCTTTTTGAAATTACGATAGCCCAAAATGGACTGACTTTGTTCTGGGACAATGATTCAAAGACCCATTCGGTGTCTGGACTGATGAGCTGCCGTGGCACAATGGGTTAAACTCTTGTGCTGGCTGGACTACTGACCTTAAGGTTAGGTTTCTGACCTGAAAGTTGCCGATTTGAATCTGCGAGATGGGTGAGATCCCGTCTGTCAGCTCTAGCTTGTGGGGACATTAGAGAAACCTTTCAGCAGGATGGTAGCACATCCGGGCATCCCCTGGGCAAAGTCTCTGTAGACTGCCAATTCTCTCACTTCAGAAGCGACTTGCAGTACGTTCTCAAGTCGCTTCTGACATGATAAAACAGCCAGCTTGTTTCCCTTTTGAGACATGAATTTTATCAGATCAAACAGTTTCTTCTCACTCACACATTTTCATTATTATCCCTATGGGTATATCTACATTAATGCAGTTTGATACCACTTTAACTGCCATGTCTCAATGCTATGGGATCAGGGTGAGGCAGTTTAACAAGATACAGTAGAGTCTTGCTTATCCAACATAAACGGGCCAGCAGAAAGTTGGATAATAAGGAGGGATTAAGGAAAATCCTATTAAACATAAAATTACATTATGTTTTTACAAATTAAGCACCAAACATCATGTTTTACAACAAATTTATTTATTTATTTATTTACAGCATTTATATTCCACCCTTCTCACCCCGAAGGGGACTCAGGGCGGATCACATTGCACACATAAAGGCAAACATTCAATGCCATGACATAGAACAGAGACAGAGAAAGACAAGACGCAGGCACCGGGCTGGCCTCGAACTCATGACCTCTTGGT
This sequence comes from Anolis carolinensis, assembly GCF_035594765.1. Taxonomy (NCBI): domain Eukaryota; kingdom Metazoa; phylum Chordata; class Lepidosauria; order Squamata; family Anolidae; genus Anolis; species Anolis carolinensis. Next base: position 196,360,137 of record NC_085843.1, read on the forward strand.
CAGAGTGATTTGTTGATTTGTTGCAGCTGGCTTGCTTTCCAGCCTGCGCCACAGCCCGGTCCTATTGACAGAAAAAGCAGTTTAATACACGGTAACGTTATATAGTAATTGCTGTATTTACGAATTTAGCACTAAAACATCACAACATTACTACAAAAACTTTGACTACTAAAAGGCAGACTGCGTTGGATAATACAGAATGTTGGATAAGCGAAGGTTGGATAAGTGAGACTCTACTGTATGTAGTCTTTTCTGTCAAAAAAGTGCTTCACCAAACTACAACTCCCAGGATACTCAGGATAGGGAATGAGTTAGTTTATCTGCATGTGGAATAGTATTTAAAGAAGTTTATTTAAAGGAATTAAGAATAAAAGGGGGACAACAGAAGGAAGAAATGTATTCCCCTTTCATTTACACATATAAGGGGCCGTGGTGGTGCAATGGGTTAAACCCTTGTGCCGGCTGAACTGCTGACCTTAAGGTTAGCAGTTCAAATCCACAAGATGGGGTGAGCTCCCATCTGTCAGCCCTAGCTTCCTATGCAGGAACATGAGAGAAACCTCCCAGCAGGATGGTAACACGTTTGGGTGTCCCCTGGGCAACGTCTTTGTAGACGGCCAATTCTCTCACACCAGAAGCAACTTGCTGTATGTTCTCTTCTGACACAATAAAAAAAAATGACACACATAAAATCAAGCCATCTTTTTGTTTCCTGCTATTTACCAGCTTGGGATTTTAGAGCACATACAGAGTTAATTGCAGAACCAAAACTGGATTTGAGCCTCTAACCAGACGATGTTAGGAAGTCAAAGTGAGTAGGAGCAAAACCTCATTTCAATGAAAGTCACTAAAATCCTAGCCTCTAAGGAAAAAAATGTTTTATTTAATAGTACAATAATAGCTATCATAACAGCCAATATAGTGGTCCAGATAGCAAATGGGAGATTTACTAATGGCTGATCAGCAACTTTTTTACAACCCTGAATTTGCATGTTGGAAGAGCTGGTCAATTGAAAACAGAAGAGGTATTCTTATAAAAGAGCCTACATCTGGGCCGCATATTCAAAGCAAAGCACAGGACTTGCCAATGAGCTGGCATGGTGTCAGCTTACCAAGCGCTTCAAAACAGTGTTGTGCAACCTTCTGTCCTACATCCTCTACTATGGCAATGGTCAGGGCTGCTGAAAGATGTAGTCTGAAAAAAACATCTGACAACTAAAGGTTAGAAATACTGTTCCAGGAACCCATGTTGGGCTATATATGAAAGTAGGATTTGCCATACTGTAAATTCCTAACTGAATCTAACTTACATTCTAGCAAGCTTCTTTACAATAATTAGCCACTGTGCTTTTACCCAGCTTAGTACTTGGTGCCAGACAAAAAGGGTTACTGTTTATAATGCAATTTCTCGCCAGCTTTGGAATATGATGCCCTTCTAGTGGCAAAGGCAGATATATATATATATATTGGGCAAAAGGAGGGACAGAGATGTACTGCAATTTTGGGCTGCTGCAGTCAGAGTTATGTACCGTGTTTCCCTGAAAATAAGACAGTGTCTTATATTAATTTTTGCTCCCAAAGATGCGCTAGGTCTTATTTTCAGGGGATGTCTTATTTTTCCATGAAGAAGAATTCACATTTATTGTTGAACAAAAAAATGAACGTTTATTATATACATATATATTATAATATATATTATATTATTATAGTAGTTGTTAGCACAAACCAGCATAACCAGACAAACTGTGAATCCTATCCAAGAATTTCTTGTTACTACAAATATTTCCATGTACAAGACTCTATGGTACGTACATTTACCGATCCTGCATGCTCTGGTGTTCTGTTCGTTGGGCATGCTTCCAAACAAAAGCTTTGCTAGGTCTTACTTTCAGGGGAGGCCTTATATTTAACAATTCAGCAAAACCTCTACTAGGTCTTATTTTCTCGGGATGTCTTATTTTAGGGGAAACAGGGTACCAACTGTGGCTTTTCTATTTTGAGAAGCTGACATAGGATTAGTTGTCATGTTGTACAGTTTAGAAGTCTGCAATCTCATTGAATATTTATAGACAAATATGATTTTTAAAAACAAAATAGGTAATGTGACGGGAGTCGAGAAAACTCTTTTTAATGCCTAACCCCCCTCCAGTCATAGAAAGTCCTTTGCTCCTCCTGTGACCTTCCCAATATTTATGGTTGCATTCTCTCCCTGCTCTCATATTATAAGCAACTTGACCATGTAAAGCAGTTATCCTCAGGATGCATCTACACAGTATATAGTTTGACCTTTTCTCTTTATATTGACCTGTACCACAGGAATCCGCAGTGGTGCAGCAAGTTAAACCGCTGAGCTGCTGAACTTGTTGACTCAAAGGTTGGCGGTTCGAATCCGGGGAGTGAGGTGAGCTCTCGCTGTTAGCCCCAGCTTCTACCAACATGCAAACGTGAGTAGATCAATAGGTACCCCTCCGGCAGGAAGGTAACAGTGCTCCACGCAGTCATGCCGGCCACATGACCTTGGAGGTGTCTACGGACAACGCTGGTTCTTTGATTTAGAAATGGAGATAAGCACCAACCCCCAGAGTCGGACACGAATAGACTTAATGTCAGGGAAAAACTTTTACCTTTATCTATACCACAAAACTGGTGCTGCCAGCTGATGTACTAACCCAGTGGTCCTCAACCTGTGGGTCCCCAGATGTTTTGGCCATCAACTCCCAGAAATCCTAACAGCTGGTAAACTGGCTGGGATTTCTGGGAGTTGTAGGCCAATACACCTGGGGGCCCACAGATTGAGAACCACTGGACTAGGGAGTCAATGTGAAATGGTGATTTGAATGCTGGACTATGACTCTGGAGTCCAGGCTTCAAATCTTTGTTTGGATACAAAACCGAATGGATGAGCTTGCGCAAGTCATATCCTCTCTTCCTCAAACAAGCACAGGCACACACCACAACAAATCTTACCAGGAAAATACTGTGATAGGGGGTCACCTCAGGTCAGAAATGACTTGAAGGCAAACAACAACAACAACAACCAACATAAAGAAATATTACATCACATGGTTTAGATGCCATCCACATGTATCTAATGCAGGAGTTCTCAAACTGTGCTCCGTGGAGCCTTTGGGGCTCAGTGGGTAATAGTGAGGGGGGCTCTGCAGCACCTTGCTGCTTCCAGCCTCCTCCTCTTTCCTCCTCCAGAGAAATTAATTTTTTGAGCTTCCAGAAACAACAGCAGCAGCAGTATCTTCCCAGGGCACAAACCCTTTCTTCCCCGCTTCCCTTATCATCTAGACTCTTTCTCACCATGCAGATCCTCCCCCACTTCTTTGCTTTAAATCCTATTTCCCTCCCATGTTCAAGGGGTGCTTTGTTTGCGCTTTTCCTGAATAGCAGAAGGGGGTTGGACTGGATGGCCTCTGGGGTTTCTGCTATTATGTTGTTGTTGTTGTTGTTGTTGTTGTTGTTGTTACAAATGCTGAATGGCCATCTGTCGTGGGTACTTTGATGGCACTTTTCCTGCATAATAGAAGGGGGTTAGACTGGATGGCCTTGGAGGTCTTTCACTGAAATACTGTTAAATTTATGTTGGTTAAAATTGTTCTTCATTTTAAATATTGTATTGTTATTTCTTTCCTTTTTTTCCACTGTGTCAATTAGTTTACACAAACACTCTCCATCCATCTGACATTGGACTAACCCATGCCTGATAAATATAAATTATGACATATATCAGTGGTTCCCAAACTTGTTTGGCCTACTGCCCCCTTTCCAGAAAAAATATTACTCCGCGCTCCCTGGAAAGGGGGCGTGGCTTAGAAGGGTGGACGTGGCTCCTGCTCAAGAGGGCGGCACTGAGCCTCTCCCCTAGTCCAATATGCAGGGATGGGAGGGGGAGGGGGATATGGGAGGGGCCACAAATGGGCGGCCAGGACTGGGATGGGCGGAGTTTTGAGCTCTGAGGCAGGGCTGAGCTTCTATCCCTGTCCTTCGGTGCCTGCCAGGACACAGGTGGTGGGGCTAGATGAGGGGGCGGGGCCTCTTCCCAAGTGCCTGATGGGGTTGAACCTCTATACCCCACCCCCGTGTTCTAACAAGTGCCTCAGGGGAGGTATACAGAGGCTCAGGCCTGTCTCGCGTTCTTGGGAAGAGGCCCTGCCCCCGCCCCAGCCCTACCTTTTGGTCTTAAAAGGCCTCTCAGGAGAGGTATAGAGGCTCAGCCCTGTCTCGGACTCTTGGAAGGAGGCCCCGCCCCCTTCCCTAGCTCCACCCTCTGTGTCCCAACAAGTGCCTCAGAAGAAGTATAGATTCTCAGCCCTGTCTCGGGCTCTTGGGAAGAAGCCACGCCCCTACCCTGGCCCCGCCCCGTGTCCTAATAGGTGCCATCACCACCCCCCTGGATCACTTCAGCGCCCACCAGGGGGCGGTAGTGCCCACTTTGGGAATCACTGAAATATATAAACCTTTCTTGGGGCTCCATGAGGAACTTTTGCTTCAAAAAGACTCTGCAGTTGAATAAGTTTGATAATCCCTGATCTAATACATGAAAAGGACAGTGAAATTTCTACTTCACTTACCAATGTGCATGTGATCCCAACCCCACTGTCCATGCATGAAATGAAGTGCTAAAAGAGGGATACTTACTAGCTTACAGGTGTACAATTTGTTCCATACACTCCGTGGCAGGTGCAGAAGTCATGGACAAGGTCAAAGCATATAATTCTACTTTTCCCTCTAGGAAAGGACATGTTTTGTGTACGGGATCAAAGTGTGAACTGGATCTTGGGAAAGATATGCCTTGGATTACAAATCCCCAAAACCCTAGTAGCTAGGGCAGTTCCCAAAGGTAGTTGGGTTCATTTTTCTGAAGGAAATGCGATCTTACAGATACTATATTTGGAAATAGGTGGGAAGTGCAAACTCCCCGCAAACCTTCCATGGAGTGAGCTACTGACATTTCCTCTCTCCTTAGAGGTGAAAACCTAATGAGATATGGTTGCTACTCACTAATATCTGTTGCTGAATTCTCTGCTTGCTGAAATTCAATCTGATGTTTACCACATGTCTAGAACTGAATGATCTTGTCCCAGTTATATGACTCTTGTATTTACCCTGTCTGTCAGTCCAGACATTTTGCTTATTTTTATCTCAGTAGTAAACCAACTGTACTGCTAATATTGTTTTCACTATATTTCAAAGATATATAGTGGTACCTTGACTGAAATGATAACATTATTTTCCAGAAACTTATCAATAAGAGACTCAAGATAAAAACATAATTCATCTTCCTGACCCTCAGTCAAATGCAGAATATTTATTTTTATGATTGTCTCACTGAGATATAATTCCAAGCTTTGAAGTTTCAAGCCTGAACACATCAACATCACACTGCAAACTATTCCTGGCATTTCTATATCCCTTTCTGATAAATGGGCTAGGATTTCACATCACATGCAAAGTTGGCGGTCTCCTCAATTCAGAGGTTAGCTAAGGCCATAGAGATAACCTAAACAGTTCGTGCTAGTTCTCTCAACAGCAGTGCCCCTTTTCTCACTTTGCCTTGCAGTACTATTCAATGAGCTTCCTTTTTAAAGAAAAACTTATCTATGATTCTGTGTCTAGAATTATGATATCTATTCAATAATCTGGTATCATGATTTAGTTATCTTTGTGCTGTCAAAGGCTTTCATTGACAGAATCACTGGGTTGCTGTGGGTTTTCCGGTCATATGGACATGTTCCAGAAGCATTCTCTCCTGATGTTTCACTCACATCTATGGCAGGCATCTTCAAAGGTTGTGAGGTCTGTTAGAAACTAGGCAAGTGGGGTTTATAGAGCCGTGGAAGGTCCAGAGTGGGAGAAAGAACTCTGGTCTGTTGGAGGCAAGTGTGAATGTTGCAATTAATCACCTTGATTAGAATTGAATAGCCTTGCAGCTTCAAAGCCTAGCTGATTCCTTACTAGTGGAATCCTTTGTTGGGAGGTTTTAGCTGACCCTGATTGTTTCCTGTCTGGAATTCCCCTGTTTTCTGAATGTTGTTCTTTATTTACTGTCCTGATTTTAGAGTTTTTTTTATACTGGAAGCCAGATTTTGTTCTTTTTCATGGTATTTTCATTGGCTCTACAGGCCAGTGGATACTCCACCACAGACATCAGAAGAGCTGCAAGGCCAAGAACAAACCACGAGAGTAATGAGAAAGATCCACCCAGAGGAAGAGTGTTCTTTCCATACATCAAGGGAACCACTGACAGCAGCATAGGGAAGCTGATGAAGAAACTCAACCTACAAACTATCTACAAGACCCACTAAGGAAATTCAACAAATGTTACCTTCAGCAAAGGACAAGAGGGATCCTCTCACCTCTGCAGGAGTCTACCGTATACCAGGCAGCTGTGGACAAGTCTACATAGGGACCACCAAACGCAGCAGCATTGCCCAAACACGAATCAAGGAACATGAAAGACACTGCAGACTAACTCAACCAGAGAAGTCAGCCATAGCAGAGCACTTGATGAACCAACCTGGACACAGCATATTATTTGAGAACACAGAAATGCTGGACCACTCTAACAACCACCATGTCTGACTACACAGAAAAGCCACTGAAATACACAAGCATGTGGACAATTTCAACAGAAAGGAGGAAACATTGAAAATGAACAAAATCTGGCTACCAGCATTTTTTTTTTAAAAAACCCTCTAAAATCAGGACAGTAAATAAAGAACAGCACTCAGAAATTCCAAACAGGAAACAATCAGGGCCAGCTAACACCTCCCAACAAAGAATCCCCCAGGCAGGAAGCAGCCAGGCTTTGAAGCTGTGAGGCTATTCGTTACTAATTAAGATGGCCAATTGCACCATTCACACTTGCCTCAAACAGACAAGAATTCTTTCTCCCAACCTGCACCCTAGGTTAAGAAAACCCCACTTACCTTGATTCCAACACTTCACAACCTCTGAGGATGCCTGCCGTAGATGTGGGTGAAACATCAGCAGAGAATGTTTTATGGAACATGGCCATACAGACCAGAAAACTCACAGCAACAGTTATCTTTGTTTCTTTAAAATTCCACTGCAATTTTGGCATGAAGCTTAATAGCTGGAGAACAGCTTGGATGTAGTCAGTTACAAATATTGTGTAATAATAATAAACTTTATTTGTAACTAGAAGTTACCTGGAACACATTATTTTGTTTAAGTGATAAGGATGCAACAATGCTACATTTCAAAATCTCTCTCTTTTTCTTTCTTTTCCCCTCTCTCTGAGAAAAAGATGATTATAACCTTAATATTACTTATGAGCCTCCCAGTAATGGAAAAGGAACAACTGAATGAATAATGTAATAAGTATTATGCTTTACTTCAGAATAAATACATTATAAAGAGAGACAGTTTTTTAACTCACTGGATCTTGCTTTCAAGTAACAACATGTAGAATAGTGATGAGAGTCTGTTAAACCTTTCCCATTTGAGGCAATTGAAATCTGATTCTTTGCACAGCTCGCAAGAAGTACTAGTATTTCTGAGAGAATTTAATATTTCTATTTTTGGATAGTGTATTAGCACATTATTCCTTTCCTTTAGTACTAAAAAAACAGGACTTGAAGAATATACAGGTTTGCTAGCTAACTGAACAGTACCCAACTTGGTATTATACAAGGCAATGTGAAAGCTACAGGTTTTGAAAGTACAGGAGCAGTTATAGCCCAGCTTCACACGCATACACATAAACACAACCATGTACACATGGCTTTTGATTTGAACAGGGCTTATTTTTAAACACATACACTCACCTCCAAAGTATATTTTACCTCTTTCAAATGTAAAATACACCCCCAGAGCCCCATTTAGCCAACCTTGACAGGTGATGTGACTAATAGATGTGCAATCTTCTCTACCTACACAAATTCAGTAGCAGTCATTTGTGTGGCATTCAATTTAAAGATACCTGGTAGCATAACAAGGAATGAGAATATGTCAAGGTGTAGAAAGCGAAGATGTTACATAGAAAATATCTTCATAGCAAACTGTTGTTTTTTTTAATCAAGTTGAATGAAAACTGTATTCTTGTGGTTTGAGCGTCAGACTATGGACACCTCTATACTGACCCTTTATCCAAGGGTCGATCTGGAATCAAACTCTAGATTACTCCCAAGATGGTTTTGACTGCCAATCCCCAACCTCTTCAGAGGCGGAAAGAGTTCTGACTACGCACCTCCCATTCTTGTTGTAATGGTGGCCAATAGGCTGGACATGGCTAGTGGTTGTTGCTTGTCAACTGAAGTGACACTGACGCCGCGGAGAGTAGGAGTCGCCCTGGCTGATGTCACTCCAGATGACAATTGACAGTAGCCATGTCACAATTGCTAGTCACCACTACAGTGAGAACAGTAGGAAGATGGTAAGTGGCATCCCCTGCAGAATGGCCATGTAAACAGTTGTGGCTGTTTCCCTCTTGGAACCAGACCAACGGCTTACATGGTTCCAAAGTCAAGGTTTGGTCCATGGTTTGGAGCAGGGGTCCCCAAACTAAGGCACGAGGGCCGGATGCGGCCTTCCGAGGTCATTTCCCTGGCCCCCGCCCTCAGTTTTATAATATAATATATTGTATATACATATAATATTGACAATATTATAATGTAATACAATACAACACTAATAATAATACCATATAATAATATTAATTATATATTCTATATTATATATAATATTACTAATAATATTACAGTATAGTGGTATAGTTCAATATAGTAATATATAATGCTAATATTGTGCTATGCTAATAATATAATATATTGTATGTACATATAATTTGTAAGCCACTCTGAGTCCCCTTTGGGGTGAGAAGGGTGTGATACAAATGTAGTAAATAAATGCAGTAAATAAATACAGTAGAGTCTCACTTATCCAACATAAACGGGCCGGCAGAACGTTGGATAAGCGAATATGTTGGATAGTAAGGAGAGGTTAAGGAGAAGCCTATTAAACATCAAATTAGGTTATGATTTTACAAATTAAGCGCCAAGACATCATGTTATACAACAAATCTGGAGGAAAAAGTAGTTCAATACGCAGTAATGCTACGTAGTAATTACTGTATTTACTAATTTCGCACCAAAATATCATGATATATTGAAAACATTGACTACAAAAATGCGTTGGATAATCCAGAACATTGGATAAGCGAGTGTTGGATAAGTGAGACTCTACTGTAAATAATAAAAACAACAACAACAACAATCCTAATTAACTTGACTATCTCATTGGCCAGAAGCAGGAGCACACTTCCCATTGAAATCCTGATAAATGTATTTTGGGTTAAAATTGTTTTTATTTTTAAATATTGTGTTGTTCTTTCATTGTTCTTCTTCTTGTTGTTGTTTTTGCACTACAAATAAGACATGTGCAGTGTGCATTGGAATTTGTTTTATTTTTTTTTCAAATGATAATCCGGCCCCTCAACAGTCTGAAGGATTGTGGACCGGCCCTCGGATTAAAAAGTTTGAGGACCCCTGGTTTGGAGAATTCAGAGCAATCCTTGACTTTTGTTAATGTAAGTCAATTCCACCTTAACCTGAATCAGCTATTATAGAATCTAGAATATAACATCTGTTATAGAACTCCAATATGCAGATGATAGAGTAGTCTTTGTACATTCAGAAGAAGACCTACAAGCCATTCTAAACACCTTTGCAGAAGCATAAACAAAGAAACATCAAGTGAAATCTCCCAAATGAAACTATTGCATGAAGACTTGTATTTTTAGACCTGATTGCGCTCATCTGCTTATTAATTATTGTATTTTATGAATGTTGTTGTGATTAATTAGTAAGTAATTTTAATTGATTTGCACTGTATTTTATATTTTTATATATGTGTGTTTTATTGTAAGCGGCCCTGAGTCCCCTGTTGGGTAAGAAGGGCGGGATATAAATGTTGTAATAAATAATAAATAAATAAACTTACCAATAAGTTAAATTGCAACATCTTTGGATTAAACCATACTCATATAGCAATAATAGGATGTAAATAATTGTTTTGCTTATACTGAGTTCTCTGGATCCATGGGATCATCTGCAATTTTCAGCAAACCTGGATCGACCCACCCCATATTAATAAATGATAGCAATGTGAACATGGATATGCTGAAGTATTTACGTTCAACTTGCCACCATTTAATAATATGGGTGCAACCAAACATGCACATATATGGTAGGGACACTTTTATTTAATTACTTATATTCTGTCTTACTCCCAAGGTTGGAATAGAAGGAGCTTTTACAGCATATTAAAATGTCTAAGTGAAGCACAGTTGTACACATGAAGTTAAATGTATTCATTAAAATATTTTAAAACAATCCATTAAAAATGGAAACATTTAAAGTCCTGCATCTTTGTTAAAACCTATTTACTCCAATATGCCGATGATAACATTGTCTATGCACATTCAGAAGAAGACCTACAAGCCACTCTAAACACCTTTGCAGAAGCATACGATATGTTAGGACAAACGTATGCTTGTCACCATTCAATCCCTCTGCAATGTCAGAAATACAGCTTAATGGTGTAACATTAGAAAATGTTGACAATTTCTGCTACCTTGGCAGCCACCTTTCCACAAAAGTCAACATTGACACTGAAATACAACACCGCTGGAGCTCTGTGAGTGCAGCATTCTCCCAAATGAAGCAGAGAGTATTTGAGAATTGGGACATCTGTAGAGATACCAAGGTGCTTGTTTAGAAAGCTATTGTTTTCCCAACCCTGTTATACACCTGCGAAACGTGGACTGTCTGCAAACGTCACACTCAACTCCTGGAACTATTCCACGAGAGTTGCCTCTGAAAATCCTGCAAATCTCTTGGGAAGACAGGCGGACAAATGTCAGCATGTTGGAAGACCCAAAGACCACCAGCATTGAAGCGATAATCCTACGTCATCAACTCTGCTGGACTGGCCACATTGTTTGAATGCCTGATCACTCTCTCCCAAAGCAGTCACTATACTCCCAACTCAAGAATGGAAAATGAAATGTTGGTGGACAGGAAAAGAGATTTAAAGAAGGGCTTAAAGCTAACCTTAAAAACTGTGGCATATACACCGAAAACTGGGGAGCCCTGGCCCTTGAGCACTCTAGCTGGAGGTCAGCTGTGACCAGCAGTGCTGTGGAATTTGAAGAGGAATGAATGGAGGGCAAAAGGGAGAAACGTGCCAAGAGGAAGCCAATCAAGCCAACCGTGCCAAGATCAAGCCAACCGTGATCAGGACTGCCTTCCCCCTGAAAACTGACGTCCTCACTGTGGAAGAAATGCGGATCAAGACACTACACTTGGAAGGCTATCATACTCGGACAACAAGGGATCGCCTAAGTAAGTAAAGTAAGTGTGTGTCATGCAGCCACCACGAAACCGATTCCTCCCCCATTTCGCAATAAAGGGTCAATGTAGGTGTGCCCCTTGACTCTGGAGACAAGGAGTTGTTTCCTGCTCGAACATAGAAATTCACTGGATAACCACAGGTGAGTCATACACTCTCAGTCCCAGAAAACCCCATGATAGAATTTCCTGCGGTTTATTGTAAGTCAGAAATAACTTAAAGGTCCACAACAACAACAACCATTTTCCTGATGGATAGATGTTGTTGTCTATCAGTCGGAGTTGGAACAGGACAACTTCTAAAAGATCCGTCATAGAAGTGTTTTTTTCCTATTCAATAAACTTGCCAGATTCAGCTATTTTGTTCTACTAGTGAGACAGTAACGTGGAGATCCCTCAACAAGTATGGTCGGGTCACTGTGCTGTCAAAACTGACCCTAACATTAAACAAAATGAGGCAGTTGCCTGATACTAGGTCATTTAAGGGCAGCAAGTTGATAGTTACCTTGTCACTGCTTTACTGATACTCCCAGGGAGAATCTTATAGGGCAATTTTCTGTCTCAAGTATCCAGATGGCTAGCTCAGCTGTATATTGAGCAGCAGATGAGATCATTCTGTGCAGAACAACCATAGGCAGGAAAATATGTTAGGAGAGCAATGGCAGAAAATAGTTGCATCCCTCCTTGTAGATTTCTGTCCTGCACCAAATAAAATGTTCCAACTCTTCTAGTTCACACACATTTAGAAATACAATTTAGGCATCCCAAGAAAAGGTATAGGAAAAGTTTATTTTATTTATTTATTTATTTATTTATTTATTTCCAACATTTATATCCCGCCCTTCTCACCCGAAGGGACTCAGGGCAGCGTACAAAATTGGCAACAATTCGATGCCTGCACATAATTAAAACAGCAATGAAAATCCAATTAAAACAATTAAAACAATATAAAAATATAAAACATATGATTAAAATCCATTCATCCAAGTTACTAAGATAATACAAAACTAGCAAAATATAAGAGTTGTCAACGACTCGCTCTCTGCAATGTTACAAATTGGAAGACTGAAGAAAACATTATTTTGAGGAGGGAATTTTTTTTCTTTAAGATAATGATTTCATTTTGCCTCCTTCCATAGGGACACCCATGGTCTTCTAGTTCCGTTTGCCCTAGAAGACCAACTACTTTTGTTTCCTATCATGTTTGCCTGGTATTTTGCGGATCTGAATATAAATTGTACCATAGGTAAAAGGTAAAGGTTTCCCCTGACATTAAGTCCAGTCGTGCCCAAATCTGGGGGTTGGTGCTCATCTCCATTTCTAAGCCGAAAAGCTGGCGTTGTCCGTAGACACTTCCAAGGTCATGTGGCTGGCATAACTGCATGAAGTGTTGTTACCTTCCCGCTGGAGCGGTACTTATTGGTCTACTCACATTTCCATGTTTTCTAACTGCTAGGTTAGCATAAGCTGGGGCTAACAGTGAGCGCTCACTCCGCTCCCTGGATTCGAACCTGCGAGCTTTCGATCCGTAAGTTCAGCAGCTCAGCGTTTTAATACTCTTTGCCACCAGTGGCTCCAATTGTACATATCTGTCCTTTATCCATGCAGATCACAAGGAATAAGTGTTTGGCATATATTTTGAGAGAGACACCCAAACTTTGCGAAAAAGATGGGATAGTGAAAGGCAGGAAACCATTTTTGTTGTGTTGGGTGAGGCAACCCGGTAAGCCATCTGATCTAGCATCATGACCCTAGTGATTCTCCTATTTCAATACTAATGTTTTAATCCACATTTTAGTAAAGTATCTTCTTTCATCTTACTGAAATCATGAGATTCATTGGTTTGAAGCAGGAGTGGACAACTTATAGCGATCCATACATTGTGCATCTGCATCTGACCTCATCATTGGGAAGGATCTTTAAGGCTAATGGAAGAAGCAGTATCACAAATTCTGGAGAGCCTAAGTTAGCAAACCCTGATTTAAATTGATTAGTCACTTTGTCTTCATTTATTTGAATTTTACAATTTTTCAGGAAATATATTCCAGAGCACTCTGTATACTTTATTGTTTCTGGTCATATACCAGGTTCATCTTTCCCATAAATTTGCTGGTAACTACTTGACTGTATTCAACCCACTGATTTCAGTAGACTCAAGCACATATAAGTTGATATCACCTGAGTGATAACGTACATATATAAAACAATGTGGTTAATTAATTGGGATAGCAATATAAACTCAGGCAATTCAGCTATATGTTGACCGTCACTGCAGATCGATACTGAGAAGATGCTACAGACTGGCTGGGGACATTCTTTGATTTCAGGAGTTTCCAACAGCTGAGGGAGGAAGGGAAATTTGCTAGGTTCATATTTCTTTCTCTGACTCCTTTTATCGTGCATGCTTTGCTTGCTTCTTAATAAAATCTGGTAATTGCAAGCACTCATATACTTAGTGCCTCTGAAACCAAAAAAGAACCTTTGCCAAAACCTTCCCTCCCTCCCTTCCTTCCTTTCTTCCTTCCTTCTCTTTCTCTCTGTTTTTACTGGGAATTCACTCAATGTGTTGTCAAAGGCTTTCATGGCCCGAATCACTGGGTTGCTGTGAGTTTTCCAGGCTGGATGGCCATGTTCCAGAAGCATTCTCTCCTTGCCTCAAACAGACAAGAGTTCTTTCTCCCACCCTGGACATTCCACAGATATATAAACTCCATTTGCCTAGTTTTCAACAGACCTCACAACCTCTGAGGATGCCTTCTATAGATGTGGGTGAATGCTTCTGAAATATGGCCATACAGCATGGAAAACTCACAGCAACCCTCTGCACTCAATGCTTATTGGCTATACTCACGGATTTTTTCCCCAATATCTGAGGGATATTCAACTGTTGCTCAATCTTTTGATTGGAGTTTAAATTATTTATAGGTATGACTTTGGAGACATGTTGACATTTGTTTCTGAGAATACTTATGGTAAGAAGTTCACCCTCTCTGTAATGCTACTTGACATTTTCAATCCACTGCTTTTTAACTGCTAAAGACATTGAATATTATAATGGAAAATATATTAATAAACAGGTATCTCTAGCATTACATAAAAAAGGTAAAGGTTTCCATTGACGTTAAATCCAGTCATGTCTGACTCTGGGGGTTGGTGCTCATCTCCATTTCTAAGCCGAAGAGCTGGCGTTGTCCGTAGACACCTCCAAGGTCATGTGGCCGGCATGACTGCATGGAGTGCCGTTACCTTCCCGCCGGAGCGGTACCTATTGATCTACTCACATTGGCATGTTTTTGAACTGCTAGGTTGGCAGAAGCTGGAGCAACAGCGGGCGCTCACTCTGCTCCCAGGATTTGAACCTGGGACCTTTTGGTCTGCAAGTTCAGCAGCTCAGTGCTTTAACCCACTTCGCCACTGGGGCTCCCACAGCATTACATAGTGAGCTAAATTTAATAGTGGTCCCAATTAGAAGACACTCATCCAATGAATTTGACAATTAATCATCAAAGGCATATGTTTGATTTATTGTAAAGCCTATTAAACATCAAATTAGGTTATGATATTACAAATTAAGCACCAAAACATCATGTTTTACAACACATTTGACAGAAAAAGCAGTTCAATATGGAGTAATGTTATGTTGTAATTACTGTATTTACGAATTTAGCACCAAAATATCACGATATATTGAAAACATTGACTACAAAAATGGCTTGGATAATCCAAAAACTTGGATAAGCGAGGCATGGATAAGTGAGACTCTACTGTATTAGGAAATATATCCCATTGAAACCCTGTCTCATTAGACATGTATAGGATGACACTCTATTTGTACTTTGTACTTCATGTCATACCACACAGCTGCATAAAATCCACATTGAACTGGATTATATGGCAGTGTGGACTCAGATAATACAGTGCAAAGTAGATATTGTGGATTCTGTTGCTCCTGACACGAAAAAAAAAAGCATCAGGATGAAGAGGAGGAAAGGGAATGGCAAATAAAACAAAGGGAGCAAAAGCAGAGCCTCTGAAAATGCCCAGACTAAGCAGTAAGGAAAGCTTTAAGGCAGTGGTCCTCAGCCTGTGGATCCCCAGGTGTTTTGGCCTTCAACTCCCAGAAATCTTAATAGCTGGTAAACTGGCTGGGATTTCTGGGAGTTGTAGGCCAAAACACCTGGGGATCCACAGGCTGAGGACCACTGCCTTAAAGCTTTCCTTACTGCTTAGTCTGGGCATTTTCAGAGGCTCTGCTTTTGCTCCCTTTGTTTTATTTGCCATTCCCTTTCCTCCTCTTCATCCTGATGCTTTTTTTTTTCGTGTCAGGAGCAACCAGGGTTGCTTGTAGAGTGAGAGAATTGGCCATCTGCAAGGACGTTGCCCAGGGGACGCCCGGATGCTTTTGATGTTTTACCATCCTTGTGGGAAGCTTCTTTCATGTCCCTGCATGGAGCTGGAGCTGATAGAGGGAGCTCATCCATGCTCTCCCCGGGTGGGATTCGAAACTGGCAGCCTTCAGGTCAGCAACCCAACCTTCAAGTCACAAGGCTTTTATCCCCTAAGCCACCGGAGGCTCCATCCTGATACTGAGTCTTAGGGAGTCCAAAGTTCTACTTGTGGTTTGGAGAAATTTTCCCACGCACCTCCTGAAAGCTATTGTTTCATTTACTTCCACAACAAACACACAGAAAATATTTAAATACCGAAATGTGGGAAATTGTGTGTTGACTATAAAGGAAACATCTCAAAGGAAAGGAAGTGCACTACAGTACAAACATCAGATGCTCTGGTACGTCTGTTTTGTGTCTGGTGCATATGTTTGTATAATTTGTTAAGAAAGTGTAGTCACTAGGGACATTTGTACTATAGTTCGGTTTCCCCATTTAAAAGTGTGGCAAGATTATCCTCTCTTTTGCACAGCTTATAACCAACAGGGACCCAAAATACTTTTGTTATTATGTGCAGTGAAATGTTTCCTAAAGGGATTAAAAAGAAATCCTTACTATTGTTTTATGAGGAAGGGACTCAAACAAGAGGTAAACTGTTGGCATATAACTGTTTACTCTTTGTTGTCTTTCTATTGATAGGCAAATACTGTTTTCATTCTAACAGGCTTTTGGCAACTGAAGAGTTGCTGGGGATTTAGTTTGCATTGTGTTTACAGTGGCCAAACAGATATCTATGGGAAGCCTGACAAACATTGCAGGAGTGCAATGGCACACACACATACACGTCACTTGTAATCCCAAGCAACTGATATCTAAACGTATTACATCAGATATTCATGGTGACATGTAACAATCTCAACAATCAGCCCTTAATGGCTCTAACCTTTATTTATCTAATCCCCATTAAAGCTGTCAAAGTTGACAGCCATCATGGGTGCAGGAAGCAGAAAATGTGTTCATCTTGCAGCAGAATCTGTTATTTAACTACACACTGTTTAACTATACACTGTATTCTCCTATTCCCAGTCTCCCGCTGTTCAGTCTCATTGGAAGATCTAGGTTCTGTTTCTGTAAGAGAAGAGTAAAAATTCATGATTTGATTCTATTTGATTTGACCTCCTATCCAATTTTGGCACAGTGTTTCTGCATAAATTTATTATTTTAAATACAAATATCCCTGTAGTTAATTATAACCACAAACTCATTTCCCATAAGCCCAGCTTACATGTACTGCAATGATACATGAACAAGACTAAATCTCTATGCTAATTTAGTTTTAGAAATATGTAATGTGCATGCACCTTATTCAAAACTGTCATTATTACCTAATTACAATGACACTTCAAAACATGTAGTTTGGTATGCATAAGCATGCGGTGTTTCCATTGCTGCTGTTTTTTTTAAGTTGATGATTTTCTGCTTACTTTCAGAGATATACAGGAATTACAATTTACAAGTGACATTAGTACAAAAAACATTAGTAAAGATCCTGTAGGTCTGGTACAGGAGGAGATCCATAAGGGTAACATCTTCCGTACCGTGCTGGATGACAACAACCCAAGTGATGTCTTTGATTCAAAATGGTTGTTATGACATACAAAGTCCTAAATGGCACAGATCTAAGCTGTCTGAAGAACCATATCTCCTTTGTTGAGGCTTGCCCATGTTTTCAGATCTTCTGGGGAAGTTCACTTCTGTATTTCATCAGCCCTAGGAAAGGGCCTTCTTGGTGTCTGCTCCTAAATTGGAATTCCTATCCCAGAGAGGCTAGATTGGCACACATACTACTATCTTTCCACAGGCTTTTGAGAAATATATTTATATAAGGAAATGGACGTTATGTATAGCATGCTACACTGTTTTACATTTGTATTTTTAACATTTTAATTGATAGTTGAATTGCTTAACTTTAGTTTAGTGTGAACATTGTTTTTAACTAATGTAAATAACCTTGAGTCTCAAACTGGGGAAAATGTGGGATGTAAATACACAGAAGAAGATGGAGGAAGAGGAGGAGGAGATGGAGAAAAAGAGGCAGAAGAAGTGGAGGAAGAGGAAGCAGAAGAAGAAAGATGAGGAAAAGGCAAAGAAGAAGAAGAGGAGGAAAAAGTGGAGAAAGAAGAGGATGAAGGAGGAGGAAGAGGGGAAGAAGAGAAAGAAGAGGAGGAAGAAGTGGAACTCTCTGCCCTGGACTGTGATGGAGGCTCCTTTTTTGGAGGCTTTTAAGCAGAGGCTGGATGGCCATCTGTCGGGGGTGCTTTGAATGAGATTTTCCTGCTTCTTGCAGGGCGTTGGACTGGATGGCCTGCGAGGTCTCTTCCAACTCTATGATTCTAAGAAGAGAAAGAAGAGGAGGAGGAGGAAAAATGTAATATAATGTTGGGTGTGTGAGATATGTATTAGAGCAGAGCCCAGTTTGACCAGGGCCCAGTTTGATCAGGGTCCACGTTTTTCCTTTATTTATTTATTCAAATAGACACACATATCTAAGTGTTTGTTGCATACAGTGAACTATTTTCCAGCTATTAGTGTTCCATAATTTACAGTAGACTCTCACTTATCCAACATTCATTTATCCAACGTTCTGGATTATCCAACACATTTTTGTAGTCAATGTTTTCAATATATCGTGATTTTTTTGGTGCTAAATTCATAAATACAGTAATTACTATGTAGCATTGCTGCATATTGAACTACGTTTTCTGACAAATTTGTTGTATAACATGATGTTTTGGTGCTTAATTTGTAAAATCATAACCTAATTTGATGTTTAATAGGCTTCTCCTTCATCTCTCCTTATTATCCAACATATTGGCTTATCCAACGTTCTGCCGGCCCGTTTATGTTGGATAAGTGAGACTCTACCGTAATAGATTTTCTTTAAGGGGTCACAGTCTTCTATTTAAATAGTACATATAAAAGTACCATAGGCTCTAACTTAATATCTGTTTCCTCCTTGTCTACAGTCTTCTAGGTTCCCCTATGTACATTTTTAGATTAATTTTACATTGAGGATATTGGATCACTGGTTGCCCTTCATTAACAAAATTCTCTAAAGGTTCTCCTCTTAAGAGTACAGTTACTTTATCCATTATAAGCAAACCTGTAATGCATTTTCCCCATTCTTCTAAGGGAGGTATCTCTGAGGTTTTCCATTATCTGGCATATACTATTCAATATACTATTTTTTCCGAATTTCCTTTCTAGTTCTTCATCAGACATGTTCAAAAGGTACATTTGTGGTGTCATTTTGAAATTTGTGTTTAAGATCTTTTGGAGATTTACATGAATCTGTTTCCAGTAGTTGTTTACTTTGTTGCATGACCACCACATGTGCTAAAATGTGACTTTTTCTTTCCCACATTTTCAACATTTGTCAGTGCACTTGTACATCTTCGCTAATCTCTCTGGAAGGAAATACCACCACAGGTGCATTTTATAGACATTTTCTTTTAGGTTTTGACATGCCATGTACTTCATTCTTCTCTTCCATGTCTTTTCCTATTGGGCTATTTTTATCTTTCGGCCTATGTTTTGAGCCTAGGGCCCACTTTGACCAGGATCCACTTTGACCAAGGACCACTCTCCAACATAAGTACCAAAAGGGCTATGAATCAGTTTTTGGTCAACTTTAGATTTGGTTTGGTTATTTTGAATACTGATTCAGAAAATTGCATTAGATAGACCACATCAGCTCTAGATTCTGATACAAAACATATGCCATCCAGCAGTTGCCATATGCTCGCCCACAGAAAACCATATTTAACAATCTAGAGCTGATGTGGTCTATCCAATGCAATGGTCAGCTCTGCAGAAAGGAGCGGAAATAAAATAAATAAATAAAGAGGAAAGAGGTTCGTAGACCGGAATTTTGTTCTTGCGGCCCACTTCTGGGCTATGGCCCACAGGTTGAGAAACACTGTATTAAAGAATGGACTTACACAGAAGGATGAAAACTCCCTAACTCCAATTCTACTTTCCTAATGACCACTAGCCCTGTGGCTGCATTTAATTAACACAACAACATTGGTCATAATGTTTGGAAATGGATCACAAGTCTTCTGTTTCAATGAATAAACATATAAGATATGCAAACTAGGTGTGGTCTTAGATACATTCGGCCACCTGCTCTCATATTTTCTGTGCCTATGCTCAATGAAGCCCAACGCCTGTAACAAGAATAGACTCTTATTTAACTAGTCAGGTCTGTACAGTAAACTGAATGCCCTTTTATAGCAAAAGCATCCAGCAATTGAGGTCAATCTCATAGCATGACACAATTTAAAAAGGAGTGCTTCGGACAGGATTACATTAACTAATGTAAACATGAAAAGTCTGTTACTCTCTTTGGCAAAGGGCTAACTTCCTTCCCTCATATTTTCTGTATAATATATGCAACATGTCCACTCAGCGAAAAAAGAAAACCTACTAAAATCGCTCAGAACAGGGATGATCAAAGTAAAATTACAGAGGGGATGTAATAAGAGAAAGCTAAGTGAAATGCAAAGTACTCTAATATATTGTCAATCACCTAATGTTGTATATACACAATTAACTATTCTCTGTTTACAAGCCAAAAGTTGTATTTCAGTGCTTTAGCATGGTGCAATAAATGACATGAAAACAATTTAGACAGAGACCTACCTGTGCCAGCTCACTTTTCAGGTGGAAACAGCTCACAATGGTCACACGTCTTTCAACACAGAAAGATTTTTAGGTGCAAATAAATGGAATAAAATCAGAGAAGAAAAACCATGCTGAAAAAATATGACTATCTTAAAGGGATTTATTTTTGTTGTAGTGTGTCTTCAAGTCATTTCTGATTTATAGCAACCTTAATGTAACCCTGGGGTCGTGGTGGTGCAGTGGGTTAAACCGCTAAGCTGCAGAACTTGCTGACCGGAAGGTCGGTGGATCAAATCCGCGAGATGGGATGAGCTCCTGTTGTTAGCCCCAGCTTCTGGCAACCTAGCAGTTTGGAAACATGCAAATGTGAGTAGATCAATAGGTCTGATGGGAAGGTAACAGCACTCCATGCAGTCATGTGAGCCACATGACTTAGGAGGTGTCTGTGGACAACACCGGCTCTTCGACTTAGAAATTGAGATGAGCTTCAACCCCCAGAGTCAGACCCGACTAGACTTAATGTCAAGGGGAAACCTTTACTCTTCCTTTGCTCAGCCTTCCTTATGATCCAGTTCTCGCATCCATAGGTTACTATGGGGAATACCATTGCTTTAACTATGTGGACCTTCGTTGCCAGTATGATGTCTCCACTCTTCACTATTTTATTGAGATTGGTCATTGCTCTCCTCCCAAGAAGTAAACATCTTCTGATTTCCTGGCTGCAGTCTGCATCTGCAGTAATCTTTGCACCTAGAAATACAAAGTCTGTTACTGCCTCCATGTTTTCTCCCTCTGTTTGCCATTTATCAATCAGTTTGGTTGCCATCATCTTGGGTTTTTTGATACTTAACAGAAACCCAGCTTTTGCACTTTCTTCTTTCACCTTGGTTATCAGGCTCCTCAATACTGACCTTATTTTAGAGAAATTAGGTATCGGGGAGGATATCCTACAGGAAAGTCTCTTTTAACAGCCAGGACTATCCCTTTTCTCTGCTTTTTAGATGGCGCATTGATTCCCTTTGCTAATTTCAAGAATCAATTTGGAATCACAGAGCATAGAATATCTTGATCTAAACCAAGGAGAAACCCCAGCAGTTTAGTTTTGCCTCAGCCTACAGGGAAGGAGAATCTATTCTCTCCTCTTTGTTGAATGGAAATCTGTACATTGGTCTGAATTTTCAACAACTGATGGAAGGTCAGAATGAAGAAATAGAAGAGAAGAAAGAAACCAGGGCATTTAAAAAGTAACTGAGAAAGTGCAATGGAAGAGGATTATCAGGACTTTACCTGCCAAACTGGAACAGTATGGGATATGTGGTTCATTCTGTGTCATCTTGAAAATTTGTTCTGGTCCCTCCCTCTTCCAGATGATTAAACTCTCTGCTCAGAGTCAGGATTTTAGTGGGAAGACATAGACATAGATCTTCTATAAAGGGTTAGTTTTTGCATTCACTCAACTCAATAATGGAATTTCTATGGACAGTTCAGACCTCATTGTATCCCATTTGGAGGATTTCTGTGCTTTCCCAATGTTCTACTTTTGCTTTTACACCCTCACACCCACACATACAATGATCAATGAGAAGCAGAATGGTTGTACAATGTCTTTGAACTGGTAGCACCCAGTGCCTTTCTGTCCAGTTTTCCTAAGGTTCAAGAGAGAAGGAAGCAGCCAAGGTTAGGAATGGCTCTGCTGAGGAATCTGACCCGGCCTGTTTTTAATCGCTGTCTTATCTCAGGATGAGAATATGCATTGCTACTTAAGCAGGTTGCCTTCATTTGTTTTTGCTTATGTATAGAATTTTAATTGAAAACTGTACTAGTTCTACACTGTCAAATTAGGCAATTTGAACTGAATTATATGGTCAGTGTAAAACCATATAATGCAGCTTGAACTTTGTAACAGATTAGCCCACCTTGCAGGGTTGGTGTATCAGGCAGTTCAAGGCCTTGCTTGGAAAAGCTAAGCCAAGAAGGGAGAGGAGTCATCAGGCAGCTTCATGTGAGGAAGTGCAGCCTGATTGGCTGGTAAATTGGAGGGAGTTGCTTAGCAACCAGAGGTGGGCAGAGCCAGAGTGACAGTTGGAGCTATTCAGCCAAAGAATTATTAGATAGAGTTTGGCATTTGTTGTAACACCCCTAGGCAGTGCGAACACTGGGAACCAACACGGAGGCCAATATACAATCTAATATCTTTATTAAAGCAATAAAAGTTTCAAACAAATATAAGCAAAGTAGATAGTCAATCAGTCGACCTTTTAGAAAAGATCAGTAATAGTCCAGAGAAAGAAAGTTATATGTCCAATATTAGAGTCCGAAGTCCAAAATCCAATAACCGAAACACACTCAAACCAATGGAAGTTTGAGTGAGGAAGAGCAAAGTTCCTTAGGAAAGTACTTGAAATAATAGTCCAGAAACAAGGTTTCAAGGCAAGGCAAGGCTGTTCGTGGTGGATCTGAAACGCAGTCCAAACTTGGCAAGGGACAAGCCACTACGGCCAGTCTACTCGAGAATAAGAGCGCCAACGGGCCGCTTAGAAGCTCAGGATCAAGAGACGATGTATTCTTCCGTTGAAATCCAGTTGACACCGCAACAAAGATTCTTTGCACAGAACTTTTATTCAAGTCCAAAAGCTTCCCCCAAGCAGGTGCGTGTCTCCCCAAAAGTTCCCAAGAGAACGAGCTGCTAACAACTAGATGCCAGATGCTTGCCTTCTCAAATCTTCCCAGGAGAACTGACTTAGCCACAATCTCCTCCCTCTGCTAATCTCACACTTCTCCTTAAACTTTGTCTTCGAGAGCGATCTGTTTGGAAAGTAACCCTTCTATCAAATTTTAAACTCTCCGGTGATCCGGGAAGAACCAGCAACATTTCAAGGGCATTCTTAATCGGCTCTGGCTCTGCAATGTCAACAGGAGACATCTGGAAAGGGATAGAATCTTGCTGCGGTGGGAAAAAACCCAAATCCTCTTCATTTTGATCTGCAATGGCTGCTGGATCAGGGGCCAAAGGTACCTGAGACATCACATTTGTAGAGTTAGGTAGTGGAATTTAGAAGAAGAAGGAAAAGTTTGGGAACTGTTAGTGAGTAACCTCTTTGAGGGAAAAGTTTGATTGGCCTTTAGGGAGAAGTGCTGAAACTAATATGCAACTTTTTATTCTAGCACAAATAAACATCATATTTCTGTTTTACTTCACTTCAAGTGTTCGTGTGTCTTCCTGTTAATCATTATAAAGAGGTGGCCAGTCTGCTTATTTAACCATCTCTATATAAGACTGAGTTTCCCTCCATCTTTGGGTCTCTCTGCATGCTGGCTGTAGTGAGCGGTGGCACATATATGTTATAAATGGTGGCAGCAAAAGTACATAATTATTAATTAATTGAAGTGTACTATATAGTTACACACTGACCATTTAAAGCAGTTCAAACTGCATTTTTTGGCAGTGTAGAACCAGCCTGAGTAAGACTAATAGTGTCTCACCACTAAGGCTATTCCCAATAAAACTACCGAAGAGCCTAGCCCCAAATGTATCTTGTTTTATCTTCTCTTCTATCTTCTTTTTAATAAAACTCCTTTTAAAAAGTCAGTTATCAGTATGACAGCTAAAGCATCTTTCTGATCTAACGTTTATATTCTTTTGCTCAAAGTAAAGCTCCACACAGGTCTGCTTAATCCTATCCAAGTGAAGAAAACGCAGCAATCTGTTCAGGAAAGCCTGGGCTGAATGCCTAAACAATGCATCAGTGGATTATGTCCGACATGAACGCAGTCTCACTTTCCCCTGCTTATCCAATAATCTGATTAGGTGGCAGTGATTCAATTTGTGATGAAAATACTGTACTCAGTAAATAGGACAAGGGTTTTCTGGGCATTAACTGAGAATATGATTCTCTGTGTCAATACAGATTGCCATTTCCTGACCAGCTGATACATCAATCTGCACTCCAGTATAATGCACACATTGCACTGTGAGATTTGGAAATCAGTGGTGCATTGCACAAAATCTAGAGAAACGTGGATGAATCATATAGTTGCAAATGTCTTTAGATTCTTCTTGGCTGCACACCGCAAGAGCAGTCGTCGTCATAGAAAATATAAAGTAAATATCGCAAGACGATGTGTTGCATTGTTCAAATTGTCATCTTACTCATTAAGTACCAAGCCCTGTCTCACTTTTAAACCTGTCGCCTTTTTAACAGTGCATATATCTCCTGCCCACTTTAGCTAAGCAGGAATAGAAGAGCACAATATCCCAGTGCTTCAGCAATAGATAACCTCTTGGTATGGGATGACAGGTTGATGTTGTTACTATATAAAGCATTCTGCCAGGGAGCATATCTCTCAGATGATAAGTACATTCAAAGAGCAATGTCAAGAGCAAAACAGTAACACTTCCACCTACAGCACTCATAAGCACCTTTTATCCCAATACTTAGGGCAACAGCAGCTCCCATCGCTCAGGAAATAACAGGCTGCCATATTAGCCATGCATGATTTGAGCCAACCTATGCAGGAACTGTTGATATCAAGCTATGACGCCATGCGCATACACTGCAATGCACAAGCCCCCAGACACAATGACAGCATCAACTACTGCAGCATGAGCTACTGTGATGCAGATAAAAACTGTTCAGTATCTAAGAGGGACTTTGAGTTCTCCTATATCTATTTCTTTCCTGTGACACAGAGGCAGCTTCAAGTGATCCAGCACATAGGGAAGAAAAAGCAGGCATTTGCCAAAATATCCATACCCAGTAACTATCTATAGGTAAAGGTAAAGGTTTTCCCCTGACGTTAAGTCCAGTCATGTCTGACTCTGGGGGTTGGTGCTCATCTCCATTTCTAAGCCGAAGAGCCGGCGTTGTCCGTAGACCCCTCCAAGGTCATGTGGCCAGCATGACTGCATGGACCACCGTTACCTTCCCGCCGGAGTGGTACCTATTGATCTACTCACATTGGCATGTTTTCGAACTGCTAGGTTGGCAGGAGCTGGAGCTAACTCCCAGGGATTGAACCTGGGACCTTTCGGTCTGCAAGTTCAGTGCTTTAACGCACTTCGCCACCAGGGCTCCAAAATTTCATCTCCTGACTCCGCCGGGACCAGTATCCATACCCAGTAACTATCTATACACATAATAAAAGTGACAAATGTGTATGTGTGTATGTGGCGGAGGTGTCCACTTAATAGAGACCTTGATTTTGGGAGTTGTAGTTCACCAGCATCCAGAAACCAGCTGACGTCAGATCTGGACCAAACTTGGCACAGAGACTCAACATAGCCAACTGTGTTGGGGTGACTGACCTTGGATCTGGGAGTTGTAGTTCACCCTTATCCAGAGAGCCCTGAACCCAGCCGACGACGGATCTGGACTAATCTTGGCACACAGACCCAACATGGTCTACTGAAAATACTGGCAGTGTTTGGGGGTGATTGTCTTGGGAATCTTGTAGTTGCAATTCATCCTTATCCAGACAGCACTGAACCCAGCCAACGATGGATCTGCACCAAACTTCAGTGATATTACAGGAGAGTCTCACTTATCCAAGCTAAACGGGCCAGCAGAAGCTTGGATAAGCGAATATCTTGGATAATAAGGAGGGATTAAGGAAAAGCCTATTAAACATAAAATTAGGTTATGTTTTTACAAATTAAGCACCAAAACATCATGTTGTACAACAAATTTGACAGAAAAAGTAGTTCAATATGCAGTAATGTTATGTTGTAATTACTGTATTTATTAATTTAGCACCAAAACATCATGATATATTGAAAACATTAGCTACAAAAATGGCTTGGATAATCCAGAAATTTGGATAAGTGAGGCTTGGATAAGTGTACCTACATCCCAAAACAAACAATTCCTTCTTCTAATAACCCGGGCACCACCGGGTCCCTAAGCTAATTTGATAATAAATTCAGGTTCAGTTGTCAGGAGGAATAGCCATAAAAAGAGAAGGAACATTTGCCAGAGAACATACAACAAGGAAAGTCACAACTGCAGCCTTATCAGTGCAATGCAAGATAGCTCACTATGCATGGTTAGTGCCAGTGATAGAATTGAAGCCAAACATATTTTTTGCAGTACATATTTTTGCATGTCTACTCTATAGTACTTATGCCTTAAGTGTCCCAATGTTAAAGGGTCTTGGACCTGTGTTTCAGTAAAGATACTTTGTCCTGTAAGGTGGAGATGACTTGTCCGTTGTTGTTGTTCTGTAGCTTCAAGTCATTTCTGACTTATGCAACTCTAAAGGAAACCTCTAAAGGGGCTGAGTGTATGTGACTTGCCTAAGGCCATCCAGTGAGTTTCCATGGCTGAGCAAGGACTCAAATTCTGGAAGGAAAAGGGAAGTCAGGTTAGGCTAGTATCCACAGCTGACCATTCGGCCATGGTAGCAGAAAAAAATACATCATACAACATTTAATAGCCCAGAGATTTAGCCATATACATTAATATCCCGTAGCATTCAGAGCTCTGGGCTGAAAGTGTGGAAGAGCAAAGGTTGTTATATGCCACTTTCTCTATGCTCATTTGTTATTGAATTTTCATGCAAACTTTTTTCTTACCTATCGAAGTGACAAATTCCTCATCTGTAACATTATGCGTTTCGGTCTGTATAGGCAATTTGATTGAGAAACAAGTTCATAAAATTGTAAATGACCCAAAAATTCAGTCAACTGGCACTGCATTATACATTTATTTTACAAAGACTATAGAAAACAAATTCTTAGTAGAAGACTCAGAGGGATACTAAAGCAGTACATGCTGGCAATAAATATGATCAGACATAAAACACTCTGGCATTTGTCATTTAGAATTATTGTGTTGTCCATTATTAGGCAGTTTGTCTTGTTTTGTTGATTTGACTTTCAAAAGCAAGATGATCTACAAAGCATCAGTAAACACCAAGATCAGTGGAGATTAGTTATTTAGATTCAGAAGAGACCGCCTTTCTGTCTTTATCATTTTGTGCACACAGCAATGCTTCTTAGAAGAATATGCTCAGTGGCCATAAGCTCTGAGCATTTATTCCCAGAAAACTGTATCAAGCATCAAGATAGGATATTTGTTATGCTGGGTTTTTAAATGCTAACATTTATTATTATTTTTTTTTCAGTTTTATGTCTTCTTTCAGTTAACTAGAGTTATAACATTGAAAGTAAAAGGTAAAGGTCTCTCCTTAACATTAAGTCTAGTCGAATCTGACTCTGGGGTGGTGGTGCTCATCTCCATTTCTAAGCCGAAGAGCCAGCGTTGTCCGTAGGCACCTCCTAGGTCATGTGGCTGGCATGACAGCATGGAGCGCTGTTACTTTCCCGCCGAAGTGGTATCTATTGATCTACTCACGTTCGCATGTTTTCGAACTGCTAGGTTGGCAGAAGCTGTGGCTAACAACGGGAGTTCACCCCATCCTGTGGATTCTGTTCAGCAAGTTCTGCAGCTTAGCAATTTAACCTGCTGCACCACCACAGCCCCACATAACATTGAAAACAGATACAGTAGAGTCTTGCTTATCCAACCTTCGCTTATCCAAAGTTCTGTATTATTCAATGCAGTCTTCCTCAACAACAACAACAGAACTTTATTTATATACTGCTCTCTTCTATGGGGACTCAGTGCAGTATACACATGATAAACATTCAATACCAACATACAGCATACAACAGTCCAATAATAAAACAACAGCTTAAGCATAATAAAAATTTAAAACAACGTGTTCTTAGTTATAAAAACAGTTTCAAATTACTCCATTTGGTGATTTAACAACCAATTGACTTAATTTCCGAATAGAACAAGATAGCTGTAAGAGCTAGGGTAAGGTCAAAACAGTAAAAATAATATAAAGTCAGGGGCGAAGTGTGAATGGGTAGCGGGGGGCAAAGGCCAGGATTTCACCACTTCAGACCTGCTGAGTAGCTAACAAGGGTTAAACTAGCATCCATAAAATCGAAGGCAGAGGATAAAGTGCCTCCCGCCCGGATCCGCAGCTGTTTCTTTTGGCAGCAACGCGCAGTGGGCCAAAACGCCCAACAACAACACAAGTGCAGCCACGCTCCCAAACAAGTGGCAGACTTGTTATAAAACATGATATTTTGGTGCTTAATTTGTAAAATCATAACGTAATTTTATATTTAATAGGCTTTTCCTTAATCCCTCCTTATTATCCAACATTTTCTCTTATCCTACGTTCTGCCGGCCCATTTATGTTGGATAAGCGAGATTCTACTGCAAGTATTCAGTTATGAGGTTTAAGATTTACTCTTAAGTTGTAACCTCATCATTTGTAAAGAGGAAAATTTTGCACCCTGATCCTAAGTCTTCTAGATCCATAAGTAAATACCAATATTTGGGTTGATAGGTGGCCTTGAAGGTCTAATTTTAGTTTTGTGTAGTGTAGCAGTTTTCTCAAACATGCGTTTCATGTACGTGAGATGATTTTCATCCAGTGCAAAAAAGCAGTTTATGACTTTTCATTTCTTCTTGACATAGATATGGTTTTCCAATCACCCCCAGTAGTATTTCAGCTACATTTGCTATTGTGAAAAAAGAATGAGCCTTTTCCACGAGAGGTATTTCTCAATTTCTTTGCTCTTATCAAATGTTTTGTTTTCCAAATATTTTTTATCCTCACATTTAGATTACTTTTCTTTTACTTTTTCCTTCTCCCATTTTAGCAACTAATAATATAGCAGCATATTTTTCATAGCATCTTTCACAAATGCCAAGCCAGGCTGGAAATTAAGGTGGGCAAAAGGGACCTCCATGTCTGGAATCTGGTTCCAAGTCGCCTTCTTCCAGACTCCTATCCTTTTATTGTCAGCTTTGACTGAACTCAACGAGACTTTTTTTTGTTAGCTGAATATCTGCTATTGATTATTCTTCTAGTTTGTCATAGCTTGAATTGCAGTTAATTGAATAAATAAACACAGTTGTCCCTGCCCACTTGCAGTTCTGGATTTTGTGAATTTCATTATTCACTGATTTGATTAAATATGTTCTCTCTAGTAATATCTACAAGTGTGAGTCTATGGTTACTTTCCTGCAGTTATGCTGGAAGCCCTAGAGATTTTTGTATCGTGTCAGAAGTGACTTGAGAACATACTGCAGGTTGCTTCTGGTGTGAGAGAATTGGCCATCTACAGAGACGTTGCCAGGGGGGCACCCTGCTGGGAGGCTTCTCTCTTGCCCCTGCAAGCTAGAGCTGACAGACGGGAGCTCACCCTGTCTTGTGGATTCGAACCGGCAACTTTTAGGTCAGCAACTCAACTTTCAAGCCAGCAGTCCAGCCGGCACAAGGGTTTAACCCATTACACCTAAAGATAACACCTCTCTAGAAATCATTGTCTTCTAATGTAATTCTTCGATCAGCTTCTAGCAGTAGTTGACCATAGAGTTAAGCTGGAAGATCTAGAAATTCCTAGAGAGATGTTCTTTCAGATAAAAAAACATTTTTATTTGCATTTTTTCACTTTCAGAGTTATCCTGTGCCCCTAACCCTAGCAAATGTGGAAGTATGACTGTATATCCCTAGTAGCATCCACCCAGATAATGGAACAGTACCTTAAAACCATGTTTTATGTAACTTTGTCAATATAAGTACTGGTGGTTTTAAAAATGGCACTATTGTATGTAGCATATATTTTAATATGATAAAATAACTGCCTTTACGCTTCTATGTCAGATGTGAGCAACTTCCAAAGGCCAGAGGACTTACATCCCTGGCACCCTGGAAGACCACAGTCCCATTCTTCCCCTAAAAGACGTACTTTTATTTGCACTTATTCCATTCCCTTACCCATTGTTTACAGCCTGACCATGTTTACAGTAGATTACTGCCAGATGAGTGCCGTTTTAAATTGAGTTTTAAGTTGTTGTCTTATATGCCTATTATTTTATATAATTCATTTTATATTGTGTTTTATTTTGTGTTCTTTTTAAAGGCACTTTTGTGTTGTGCCCTTTGGGGAGGTGGTGACAAGATACAATAATAAAGTTATTATTTTACTAACAAAAAACACATTATGACACAGCAAACAAGATATATATACTGGATTTCGTATCACAAAATCACAAGTCGAACACTTCCCAAGCATTTAGGACTGTGAGATGTACAGTGTTCCCTCACTTATAGCGGGGGTTAGGTTCCAGGACCACCTGCAATAAGTGAAATCCGCGAAGTAGGGACGCTATATTTATTTTAATATTTATACATTATTTTAGTAGTTATACACTATTTTAAATCTTTATCAACCAATTGTGTGTTGATAAATTGCCTCCTTCTCCTCCCGTTGCCACTTGGGCTCCTTTTCTCTCCCTTCGATTTCTTCCTTCCTTCCTTAGGCTGTAAACTGTAATTTTTTATGATTTATAATAGTCTTTTAGAGTTTATTAAAAAACCGCGAAACAGCAAATCCGCAAAAAGTGAACCATGAAGTAGTGAGGGAACACTGTATTTTCAAATGATGTGCACAAATCCAAGTAAGGTGGCTTTTTGCAGTCGACAGATCGTGATTTTGTCAATGTTTATTGTTTTCAAATGCCGTCTGAGATCTTTTGGCATGGCACCTAGTGTGTCAATTACCACTGGGACCACCTGTTCTGGTTTATGCCAGAGCCTTTGCAGTTCAGTTTTGAGGACCTGATAATGGCTGAGTTTCTCCTGTTGTTTGTGATGTGATGTGAATTTTCCACACAAACAGTCATTAGAATTCTTCTGGGTGTGGGTTGTTGTGCATTTCCCCGGCTGTTTGACCATGTTCAGAAGCATTCTGTCTTGACATTTCTCCCGCATCTATGGCAGGCTTCCTCAGAGGTTGTGAGGTATAAGGGGATGCCTGCCATAGATGTGAGTGAAACGTCAGGAGATAATGCTTCTGGAACATGGCCATACAGCCCGGAAAATGCACAACAACCTAGTGATTCCAGTCATGAAAGCCTTCGACAACACATCTTCTGGGTGTGTTTGTTTTGGTGTTTGGATGATAAAAACAAGCATCTTGCAAAGAAAGCAGTCATGCAATGAATGGTTCTTCAGACAAGGTGCATCTTTGGTGCCCCCCCCCCCCCGCTTACTTACAGTATGTTCCAATGACCACATTATGGGCAAGATGGAAACCTTCCATTCTAGTGTATATATGTGTGTTATGTTGGGGAGCCTGTTGGCTTACCCATTCGGTGCCCCATCATGAAGAGATGAACTGGGAACCTTTAAAGATCTTGTTGTTTGAGGTGGAGATCAAGATTGTACAACCCCCTCCACATTTCAATCTACAGAAGCATACCTATGTGTTGTAGTTGATAGTTTACACATCCCTGTAACAATTTAGGCATAGCAAGTACCCATGGCATTGCCTGTTGTCTTAGGTACACCTTTATCTACTATGTTTGCAATTTGTCTGGATTTGTTTCACCTCTATATTAAAGTCTACACTTTCCCCTCTCTCTGCCACATTACAGAGCCTGTCACCACGTGATGTCATGAGACCTTTAGCATTTGTAAATAGAACTACTAATATATTTCTTTTTACAAAGAAACTCTTTGGCTTATTTTTTGTTTTGTGTGAATGGTAGTAGTGTGAGACTGGTTGCTGCTCACTTTCTGTTTGTTGAATACTATATAAAGTACCTCCTCTCATATTCCCCACACCAAATGGGTTGGGACTTGAAAATTATTTCAGCACTCATAAAGATATAATATCCTCTACTTCAACTGAAGGCAGAAAGGTCCCTTTGTAACTACAAGAGAATATAGTTACTGCAACAGGAAGATTTTAATAGTTTACTAAAAATGTAGGAAGCTTCTTTCACTTACACAGTAATTATATAAATTTGGGTTGCAGTGAGTTTTTTGGGCTGTATGGCCATGTTCCAGAAGCATTCTCTCCTAACGTTTCATCCACATCTATGGCAGGCATGCTCAGAGGTTGTGAGATATGTTGGGAGACTAGACTAGGGAGGTTTATATATCTGTGGAAGGTCCAGGGTGGGAGAAAGAACTCTTGTCTGTTGGCATAAACACTGAGAACTGGGAAACCCTGGCTCTTGAGCGCTGTAACTGGAGGTCAGCTATGACCAGCAGTGCAGTGGAATTCGAAGAGGCATGAATGGAATGTGAAAGGGAGAAATGTGCCAAAAGGAAGGAGTGTCAAGCCAACCCTGACCAGGACCGCCTTCAATCTGGAATCTGAAGTCCTCACTGTGGAAGAACATGTGGGTCAAAAATAGGACTCCACAGTCACCTACATACCCACCACCAAGACACCACACTTGGAGGACCATTATACCCCGATAACAAGGAATTGCCTAAGTAAGTCAGTAAGTATTGATAGCATTTTTAATATTATTATTGCAGGATTAATTTGTTCTCCATTACTACCTTATGTCTTTTTATGCTAAAGCAGAAAGACACATCTGAACATTTGACTGACATAGCTATGACTTTGAAAAGGTGTTGATGAAGGAAACGCAAAATAGAATCCTTGATCTATGCCTGTGGTCTGCAAACCCCCAGGGTTCACAATGTCTTCACAGCGGAGCCAAAAAGGTTTCAAGAAAGATCTCAAAGGAAAAGGCCAGACCAGCAAGACGGGAGACCCACCCCTGCCTCTGCTTGGCTCAGCCAGGCAGTGTGCTGGGTAGAAAGAGCCATTGTACACTGCATTAAGAGTTGCATTAAGAGTTTAATTCGTTCTGTGATCAACTTCTAAATTCAAATAACTCTTATTTCTAAGTGAATTTTCATACTGTACCCATTTCAGCCTCCCTCCCTCTCCTGCTCTCCCTCTCTCTCTTTTCATGTAGCCAAACATACCAGGAATGAAAAAACACACAAAATCAATTAACCCAAAGTTTCTCAAACCGGACAAGAGCAAAACGAACAGCAATCTTCCAAATCAGACATGGAGGCATGGAGACATGAGGCACGGAGGCACAAGACATGAGACATGAGGCACGGAGGCACAAGACAAAGGCACGAGGCATGCAGGTTGCTCCCTTGAAGCCCCAAAGCCCTGCACAATTGCGCTAGCACTCCCTCTGGCACTAGCACTTTCTCTGGCTCTTAACTCAAAACGCTTATTGTATGTCAATTTGAAACCTGGACTGAGCAATAGCTCTTAAGCTGGGACATCCTTAAGTCAAGGTTCCACTGTAATTGGTAGTAGGGGATGTTCACAATTGGAAGTTCATAACCAGTTGTCTCTTACAACTTTCTCTGAGGTGACGCTCACTGAGGTGCCACCAATGATGGAAGGAGGGATGGGGGTTGGTCCCTCTGTGATGTTATTAAAACAGCAACTGTAACCACGTTACTTTTCTCCTCCTTTGCTACCCAACTAAATGAGGCCAGTCAAAGCAGGGCAATGCTGGCTCCTACTATATTTATGGTGGTGTGCAGGCAAGGCAGGCCCAGGTTGAGAGAGGAGACCAAGATATCTGTGCCAGGGCAGAAGGATGGGTTGAAGGACTCTGAGTCCATCTTTGACAAGGACCAGAAGTGTTTGCACATTGTTTCCTAAAAACGCGATGTGTTGCACCTTTTTTCACTGCTGCTTCACAACTACCATTTCTTATATGAGCACTAGTTTTCTTCTTGAAAGGTTTACTTAGCCATAATATCAACCATACCCCACAGCACTTCCACGTTTGATTTTCTATTTGTACATTATTCACTTCACATACTTTTCACACTAGCAGATTATGGCAAATACAAGCCAAAGCACTATACTGTCCTACTATGTACAGAATAGATACAGATTGAATATCCCTTATCCAAAAAAATCCTAAATTCAAAATTGTCTACTGTAACATTATGGTAAGTGACTAAGGGAAGTAGTCATGGCTGCGTCCTTCTCACCAGCGGCTGCACCTTTTTGGATTATTTCTAGATTGTTTTCCCAAAGTAGGTTGGTAGGTAGGTAGGTAGGTAGGTAGGAAGGGAGGAGGACTTTGGGTTAGTTGCTCTCACAAGATCAAAACAATAAGGAAGAATATATTTTCAAGAAGCACAGATGATGGTAATTATGATGTTGATGATGTATCGAATCTTCTCAATACAAATATTATACCAGGAGTCTCTGAATTTAGTAATTTATTTCTTCTCTCCAAATTTGAAGACCATTGACGAGCAACTTTAAATAAGCATTTGGTGCATATTAGGGTTTTAAATATTTAGTTGTCTTTGTAATCTGTGGCAACATAAGATATTTAAAGGGGATCTATGGTAAAGAAAAGGTTAAGAAACTGTCCTTTTTATATTTGACCCATAGAATCTTACAGTTAGTCCAGTTATAGGTCAACTTTTTCATATCACTGTTCAGGTATACAGTATGTGTCGTTTCAATGTTTAAATTAAATAAACAAATAATTATACAAAGAATATAGTTTTAGGGGCAAGAGAAGTAAATTGAAATTAACGAATGTATCTTAAGTCACCAGCCATAAGATGTAGGCTCGTAAACACAGGTAAAATGCATTTTAGACTCTACTCTTTAAAATACTTTACTGTAATAGAGGTTTAATTTATTTTTTGCAACTGTAGACTGTATTATTTATTTTTGTCATTGCTTCAGCTATATATATGACCTAGTGTGATGTATGTGAGATAATAAGTAGAAAGATGAGTGGCTCAGGATACTTAAATGCCTCTCTATCATGTGATTTTAATTATATTTTTCCATTGCTCATATCCCTGGAGTGCTTCATTTCCTTTGAAGGGAATCTGTCATGCATTTTTGTTCCTTGTCAGTCATCCGATGGTTGAACTTGAAATTTTTTACTGTAATGATGTTAGTTTAATGGTCTCCAATTTCTCTTGCTCACTAACTCTGTGTTGACAACAGAGCAATGAGCTCCAGAGCTGGGAAAATGGCAGCATACTAATAAAATATAATTATAATAGTGGTAATTGTACACTGGAGTTAGGGGCACAGAGCTATTGTGAAAAGTAAAAAAAACTGAAAACAACAAAATACAGTAGAGTACTTATCCAACATAAACGGGCCGGCAGAATGTTGGATAAGCGAATATGTTGGATAATAAGGAAGGATTAAGGAAAAGCCTCTTAAACATCAAATTAGGTTATGATTTTACAAATGAAGCACCAAAACATCATGTTATACAACAAATTTGACAGAAAAAGTAGTTCAATACGCAGTAATGCTATGTAGTAATTACTGTATTTACGAATTTAGCACCAAAATATCACGATGTATTGAAAACATTGGCTACAAAAATGTGTTGGATAATCCAGAATGTTGGATAAGTGAGACTCTACTGTAAGGCCTTGATGCCCAAAATCTCCACTCTGGCTTAACATATAGCAATTGTAATGTATATTACTAGTGTTCTTCTCCTCCTCTGCATTTTGGAGTGAACAAAGCTTTAAAACAAGCATTGTCATAGCTGTGGCTTACTCTGTTTTCTCCATCTGATTGTGCTCATTTATTATTTAGCACTTGACATGGACAGTGTACTGTACAATGTAAACAAATTCGCAGCAGAATGCTATGTACTAAGAAGTGAAGAGGAAAAAACAAGAATATTGGAAATAGTGAGGTTGAATTTAGAGTAAGGACCGCGGATATGCAGGGTCCTGCCCGGTGAACATTATGCTATACACTTTATACACTTGACAGCTTTATACACCAGAAAAGTCTGGGTCCACCCCAGGGGATGTAACTAAGTCTTTGATTGTTTTAAATGTCCTGATGTTGAGTGAGGAGGAAATTTCCTGGGAAAGGTGAAGGTGAGGAGCCCTGAGACAAAAGGTGATGATCCTCTCCAATCAAGCCTTGAGTGTCAGATAAAGGGATTTCTTTCTGTTTGAAGGTCCATAGTGAACCATAAATCATTTGGTCTGCAGGAGATGCTGTGTCCGACAACAATAGAAAAGATGGTGTCAGTGCTGAAAGCACAGAAGAAACTGAGAAAAAAAATATGGCAACTGCCCATATTTAACTCAAAGAAGAGAAGACTGAAAGATGACATGATTGCTAATTTTAAATATCTGGTAGGATGTCAGAAACTTGTTTTCTGGGGCTCCAGAAATTAGAACACAACACAATGGATTCCAGTTACAAGAAATGCGATTCCACTTAAATATTAGGATTTTTTTTTTACTGTTAGAGATGTTCACCAATAGGAAAGACTGCCTCTGAGGGCAGCAGACATTCCATCTTTGGAGGTCTTTAAACAGAAGGTAGATGGACATCTTTCAATAATGCTCTAGTTGTGTATTCCTGCATGACAAGAGGCTGGAATGAATTGTTCTTGTGGTTTCTTCCATCTCTATGATTCTATGTGTGAAAATAATAAATATATATTTTTAATAAAAACTATAAAAATTATCGGAGCCCCGGTGGCAAAGTGCGTTAAAGCACTGGGCTGGAGACCAAAAGGTCCCAGGTTCAAACCCCGGGAGCGTCGTGAGTGGCCACTGTTAGCTCCAGCTCCTGCCAACCTAGCAGTTCGAAAAAATGCCAATGTGAGTAGATCAATAGGTACCGCTCCGGCGGGAAGGTAACGGTGGTCCATGCAGTCATGCCGGCCACATGACCTTGGAGGTGTCTACGGACAACGCCGGCTCTTCGGCTTAGAAATGGAGATGAGCACCAACCCCCAGAGTCAGACATGACTGGACTTAACATCAGGGGAAACCTTTACCTTTTATAAAAATTATCAGACCACAAGAGCAAAAGAACATTCTAAATACCCTTATTGTAGAAAACCTGTATAACTGTAGAGCAGGCATCCTCAAATTGCACCCCTTCAACTGTTTGGGTCTCCAACTCCCAGAATTCCTGACCACTGAACAAGCTGGCTATGGCTTCTGGGAGTTAGAGGCTAAAACAGCTGGAGGGATGGAGTTTCAGAATACCTGCCATAGAGAGTAGCCATATAAATGTAATGGAATAATTCAATCACTATGGTGAAGCAACAGAAACAAGGGCAGACACAAGTTAGAAGAAGAGTAGAAGGATTAACAAAGCAGATAGTGTTGAAAAGACAGAATAAGAAACAGCAAAGTATTATTAGAAAAAGTCTCACCATCTTGAAAACTGACAATATTATTGTCAACCCCCCTGCCGATCATTTTTCGGTCTCAATTCAAGGTGCAGGTAATCACCTACAAAGCCCTGCATGGTTTGGGACCCGCCTACCTTTGTGATCGCCTTTCCCCCTATGAGTCTGCACGATCTCTTCGATCTTCTGGGGAGGATCTCCTCTCGGTCCCACCACTATCACAGGCCCAATTGGTGGGAACGATGGAGAGAGCCTTCTCTGTGGTGGCCCCCCGCCTCTGGAACTCCCTCCCCAGGGAGATTAGGCTGGCCCCAACCCTGTCTGCCTTCATTAAATGGCTTAAAACTTGGTACTTCCAGTGAGCTTTCGAATAAACAAAAGACATTTAGACCCCTTGATTGACATGATGCTATTTGCACTTTATCCCTTGTCCCACCCCGTCCTTTTCCAAACCTTTCCTCTGGAA
The DNA here is from genome assembly GCF_035594765.1 of Anolis carolinensis. Classification (NCBI taxonomy): domain Eukaryota; kingdom Metazoa; phylum Chordata; class Lepidosauria; order Squamata; family Anolidae; genus Anolis; species Anolis carolinensis. The sequence continues at coordinate 196,398,085 of NC_085843.1, forward strand.
ACCTTGGGACATCTGTCCAGGCACTTTATAAACAGTCTAATTATTATGCACTTTGTATTGCCCCCACCCCCATTTTATCCCTTGGTGGTGAAAATTGTTTTTATGACCTTTCTGCTTCTATGGTTTTATTTTGTATAATTGTGCTTAAATCTGTTTTATTTGATTGTTATATTGTTATTATTATTTTCTTGCTTTGTTTTATATGTTAATATGTCTATATCTTGTTTTCTTTTGGGCTTGGCCCCATGTTGGCCGCCCCGAGTCCCTTCGGGGAGATGGTGGCGAGATAGAAAAATAAAGTATTTATTATTATTATTATTATTATTATTATTATTATTATTATTATTATTATTATTATTATTTTATTGTATGACACAGCAAACAAGATAGATATGCTGGATTTCGTATCACAAAATCACAAGTCGAACACTTCCCAAGTGTCTAGGACTGTGTGATGTATTTTCGGATGATGCGTGCAGATCCCAGTAGGGTGGCCTTTTGCAGTTGGCAGATTGTAATTTTGTCAATGTCTATTGTTTCCAAATGCTGGCTGAGATCTTTTGGCACGGCATCCAATGTGCCAATCACTACCGGGACTGGTTTCTGCCAGAGTCTTAGAAGTTCAATCCTGAGGTCCTGATAGTGGCTGAGTTTTTCCTGTTGTTTTTCGTCAATGCGACTGTCACCTGGCATGGTGACCGTAGGTGCCACCTTATCGCGGTGGGGGGGGGGGGGCTTAACTGCTCCGATGATGCTGAGAGCTGTGCTGGCGGTAGTGTAACTACCGGCAGGTCCAACCAAGCCAGAGAGGTCTCAGCTGAGGAGTGGAACTAAGAGCCATTAACATTATAGAGAATCAAACCAAAACGAAGTCTATACTGGCTCGGTCATCGCCCAGGATAAAAAGGACCATGGTGGATGCTGCTGATTCTGGACATCCATCGACAAGTGGGCTACGGAATCAAAATACAATTATTATTATTATTATTATTATTATTATTATTATTATTATTATTATTATAGCATAAGCTTTTGTGTATATGCAGCTCAGATGAATGAAGTGCTATTCTTGGCTGTTGGCAGTATACTCAGAGGTTGGTGGAGCAGAGAATTACATATAAATGCTCTTTACAGCACTAAGTCAGATCTCCATTCATATGAAATGACAGGTGCACAGCCCATGACCATTATATTACATCTCAAATATATGCAGAATAAGCCCCAAAACTGGATTAGGAAAATGATGGAAACAACGTAGACAAATACTGGTGCTCCTTGACTGAGGTTATGCTTTTCTTAGGTTTAGTAGCTTGGCACACTCCTGGATTCACCTCTGAGCCTGGATTCTCAGATTTCGTTGGTGGCTGGGAGTGCTTTTGTACAATTAATGCTATTGTACCAGCTGTGTCTGTTCCTTGAGTTGTCTGATCTGGCAACAGTGACACATGCTTTACTTATATCCCTTTTGGATTACTGTAATGCGCTCTATGTGGGGCAGCTCTGAAGTGTATTCAAAAACTGCAGCTATTTCAGAATGCCTGCAGGCAGACCATTGTCTGGGCTTGTTACAGGGAACAAAACTCTCCTGTTAGCACAGTTCCACCAGCTATTGGTCAGTTTCTGGGCAGTATTCAAAGTGCTAGTTATGACCTATAAAGCTGTGTATGTCTTGTTTCAGGTTAGCTGAAGGACTCTGGCTTCCCACATAAGCCAGTGCTAGTTATGACCTATACTGTTGAATTGTGGCCAGGAACCGACTGATAGCTGGTGGAACTGTTGTAACAGCAGATCAGTTTTGAAGGTATGAAAGCAAGGGACTTCTCTCGGTTCCTCCATCTTTAGGGTTATATTTAAGGCATAGACATAGTCTTATTGGTTATGAAATGCCATTCCTAGGGAGATTAGAATGCCTTCTTGTTGTTTTTCAACTAGTCTTTTTTATTTAAGAGGGCCTTCCTTCCTTCCTTCCTTCCTTCCTTCCTTCCTTCCTTCCTTCCTTCCTTCCTTCCTTCCTTCCTTCCTTCGGTGATCCCTCATTTTCCGAGTATGATGGTCCTCCAAATGTAGTGTCTTGGTGGTGGGTATGCAGGTGACTGTGGAGTCCTACTTTTGACCCGCATGTTCTTCCGCACTGAGGGCATCTGTTCCCATGTGGAAGGTGGTCCCGTACATACTTCAGCATGTCCATGTTCACATTACTGTCATTTATTAATATGGGGTGGATTGATCCAAGTTTGCTGAAAATTGCAGATGATCTCATGGATCCAGATAACTTAGAATAATCACAGCAATTATTCACATCCTAGTATTGCTATATGAATATGGTTTAATCCAAAGATGGTGCAATTAAACTTATTGGTACATTTCATGCAACAATTTCATTTTGGAGATTTCAATGGAAGTTCCTTTGTTCAATAATGGCCACTTTCAGGTCATCAGAACTTAATCCTAAGAATACACAGTGTTCTCTTACTAATTGCTGAATACTGTCTTGCCTAATGTCAGATTTGTATCCTTATAATCTTTCTTATGGACATTAGACTGCATCCTCCTGAATAGTGGTTCTCAAAGTTTGCTCCACGAAGCCCTTGGGGCTCTGCGAATCATCCTGAGGGCCTCCACGGTTTCCTCCTCCTACTCCCACACCAAGCATTTCCTCTTCTTTCTTGCTCCTCCCCCTGCCTCCCTTACCCCAAAAGCCTTTTTTCCTTGCCAACAGATGGCTGTTGTGGTTGCTCTTATTATTATTATTACAAAGGCTGGAAGACCATCTATTAGGGTGCTTTGATTGTGCTTTTCCTGCATGGCAGAAGGGAGTTGGACTACCACTATTCACTTTTCCACATAATCACCAGACAATTGGATACATTTCTGCCAATGATAAACAAGTTTTCTGAAGCCGTCACGGAAGAAGTCGACACTCTGTTTCCACAACCAGCGTCTCACAGTACCCATCCTGCACAGATCTTCCAATAGCCAAGAAAGCAATAATGTGACCCATACATTCTTGTGAAATGCCGATTATACTTGAAATTTCTGAGTGATATGATGATCGTTCTGAATCAATCTGTCAACCTTTTGTTTGTGAAACTCTGTGGTTGCTGCCACAGGGCATCCAACTCTTTCTTTGTCATGCAAGTCAGATGTTCCCACCTCAACATCTTTAAACTTATTTGCCCACAATACTCACATCAACAGAATCACCATAAACAGCTTGCATTCTCTGATGAATCTCCTTTGGGGTGACACCTTCTTCTGTCAAGAATTCAGTGACTGCACATTGCTTAAGTCACATTGACCAACCGTCTGCGCAGGGTTCCATACTTTGCACTTTAGCAACACAACCGTTCAATGCTAAGGCTTCCCGCCAAATGGAACTGTCGAGGAGAGTCTACTGAACAAGCCAGTACCTGCCACATATGAGTACTGCCATCTGTTGAGGAGTTACAAAGATGGAGGCATTAGTTTTCATTCAACTCTCATATATATCTATATCTATATAAACATTTATCGGGCTCCACGAGAAACTTTTGCTTCAAAAAGGGCTCTGCAGCTGAAAAAGTTTGACAACTCCTGCTACAGAAGAACACTTCCAACATAAATGATGTTGGAAGATGAGCAGGTGAATAAACCCTAGGATGTTCATGCCCTAATTATATTGCTTGTGTATGTCCTGTAATTGTGACACCTGAGAAAAAAAGGGGCAGCCGGATCTAGATTTGTTGAAAATGTTTGTCTTTGTGTCCATTGCTCTGTTAGCCAAGCTGCCATTGCTAGAGTGGAGTTGTGTCAGGAGTCTGATAAGCCTGCCACCTAATGCCAGTGACAGACAAGTATAATATTGTCTAAGATGAGCTCCTTTGTTGATACATTACAGCCATTTCAACTAGAAGTGATGCCCTGTCACTTTCTTTTCTGAGTCTACCTAAAGAAGATTATTTTCATATATCAGTCTGTTCTTTTTTTGCCCTTGTCAGTTCAAAGGCTATTATGATCTAAGAAATGTCTGATGTAAATCTGTAAATTGTGACTCTGACAAGACTCTCATGAATTGTATCTGACAAGCTGGAAAAGATACAGTTGTATAATAGCAAGGTTGTATAATAGATATGTAGACAACAGAGCAAGTGTGCCTGCACACACACACACCCCAGTGCTACATTCTGCACCCGAGGTTGTGTACTCCACAAGAAGCCAAAGATAGGAGTTTGAGTTTCATGACTGGAAATGGGGGTGAACATTATATTTTGCATGACTTATATGGGGGGAGCATTTTCATTAGAGAACCATTTGGAATACATCTCTCATAGTCCCCGTTCTGGTCAATCAAAGATACCAGCAATAGCACTGGGTTTGTAAGAGACATGGAAAATAGGCCAATAAGTAATGATTAGTAGTTGAAGTGGTACATGATCTCTGATTTGAAATTCACAATGTATATTTGTAAATGGACACAAGGTGGCTTAAAAAAAATATGCCTCAAAGACAGAAATAAATGTCTTCTGATCCCTCCTGGTCTTTGGGATTGAGTTCCAGCAAAACAAAAAATGATCATGAGTTTGCCATTCAGCTACAGTCCTTTCAGATACTGCTTCAAATTATTGGTAGGAAAAAGACTTATTGAATTAATTTGCAAACAAGAGCAACAATACACATCTTGAAACAAAATGGGAGGGACAGGTGAAACATCAACAGCACATGCATATTTGACAGCGTCTGATGAATTCCTTATTTACCTTGCTTTTTCTGTGCATACATGTATGCCATGACCTGGAAGTCCAATTGTTTGTGTGTGTGTGTGTGTGTGTATAGTGTTGCTTACTAGTATGTGGCAATAACAATGAATGCCAGTGGAAAGTTAAATAAGGACTCTATTGTAATTGTATAAATAAAAAAAAGAAAAACAAATAGACGAGTGACCTATAATTCTTCTGAGCAGTAAATAATTTCAATTATTTATGGAATAAAATGGAAAACAGAAGGCAAGAATTGAAAACACTGAGAGTAAGTAAGGAGTCTTAGATGCTTGGAAGTGAGTGAGAAAGAGAGGATCGGGGCATTCAAATGTTATTTTAAAATAGGTATAACAGTGGAAGTAGTTAAGTACAGGAAGGAGTAAGAAGTAGTGTTATTGAACCATCCCCCCCCTCCCAAATTAATCCGGACCTTTAAAAGACTTCACATGAATTTATACGATTTTTTCTTTGTATTTTTAACCTTTCTGCTTCACTGAAGTTCTGCTATTGGGAAGCAGCTAACAGCCTCAGAAGAACCCAGCAACTGCTGTACCCCATGCTTTATCAGACTAAACCCTTTAATAAATGTACTAAATGATATTCTGGTGTCTGTTGTATTGATTAATATTGTATGAAATTAAATCACATGTATTTGTGAAGGCACCCGTTCATCCAGTCCACTCCGTCAGCATAAACCCCTGAGAATAGAGATCACTGAGCCATCAGAAAATATCTCTCCAGTCATCCAAGTCTAGAAATGAAATCCTTGTCTCTGTGTTAGTGAAAGACAGATAATCTTTTTATCAGCAGGGCTGTATTTTACTCTGTTTACCTGACCAGATGTGTCCATAGGCTTATGAGACAAGGCTAAGCAAAGATGAATAAATCAGCCTTTTGAATGGGTAACCGAGCATCTGTCTATCTGGTACCTTTTGTCTTTTTAAAAACTGTACATTAAGTCACTCAAGGAATCATCTGCATATCCATGTCATCATGTTCCTCAGCTTCACGCCCTTCACAGGGGTATTCCCACAATGGATTGGACCTTTAAACTCTCAAATGATCTACTGTTCTTCCTACCATGGGGAAACCCTCCTCCTGCCTGTGACGCAAAGGGAACCCCCAGCCAATCCCTGCATGGATGCTAGCCGGCCTGTTTCTCAGCCAGTCAGGAGGAGTTGCAGGAATCTGAATAGCTGTCAAAGTATATATAATGTCATGTCTTTGTGTAGGTATGCTTGCACATTTTCGAGTGGTGACTCGGTACTTGTATCCTTCTGGGCTAAATTGTAATACACCTCTGTCATTTGCCTTCAGACCTGGAGTGCTTTGCTCTCTATCCTGGCTGATCTGGTTTAGTGGAAGCTCATCGGGCATGAACCCACTATCTGTGGTCCCTGCTAATCATTACATTAGCATAATACAAGTAGCAATAACAGAGAAATGTTGGACGTGTAATTTAAGCTATTCAAAAGGAATGGCGTGATGTCCAGTGGAAGACAAGAAGAGATGAATTGAAGGAAGGAAGAACAATAGAAGGCTTTTGAGAGACCGGGTGGCAGTTAGTTGACAAATGAATAGTGGTGATCTTACCAGTAAACAATTCAGAAAATTATGAATAGTTCAGAGTAAAGAACAAGAAGAGGATCAAGAGAATTAATTTTAAAAAGACAAATCAAAGTTATAAGAATATTATCTAAAAATAGCTGCTAGGAGTGGGAAGGACTGGAGGTCATTTCTGGTTTCTCTTCTTCAGTTGTTCTAACTGGGGAATCTGTTTCAGAGGCTGGATCTATATTGCCATTTAATGCAGTTTGGAACTGCATTGTATGGTCAGTGTAGACCAGGCATGGGCGCTTATCTCAGGCCTTCCTCAATTTCCCTGTCCTCTTGGCATAAGGACGCAGTGGCCTGCTGTGTCCTTATGCCAAAAAGATGGGGGAGGAAGGCATGTAGTTGCTGAGAGCACTCTGGAGCGCTCTCAGCCACCATGTGTCTCATCCTCCTCCTGGCATAAGGAAGGTGTGAGCAACCCCATCCTTGTGCCAAGAGGATGGCTTGAGGAAGGCCACACGGTGGCTGAGAACCCTCTGGAGCACACTTAGCTGCCACCCATCTTGCCATCCTCCTAGCAAAATGCCAAGAGGACAGCCTGAGGATTGAAGGAGGAGGATGGGAAGGAGGATCGGGGCAGTTGCCACATGTCTCACCTTCCTCCCAGCATAAGGATGAGATGAGCAGCCCCATCCTTATGCTGGGAGGACAACCTGAGGATGACTCAGGTCCTGCCATTTTCCCTCTTGGCCCTGTTCTTTCCTGGGCCCTCTTCAACCAGTGTGTGTCCGGTCCTCCTCCCTCCTGACCCGCCTCTCCTGGCTGGGCCCACAATGTAGCCTCAAGGCAAAAAAATTTGCCCATGCCTTGTGTAGACCCATACAACACAATTCAGCTTCATTGACCTGACTTATATGTTTACACTGTTCATATAATACAGTTTGGAACTGTATTATATGGCAGTGTAAATCCAGCCTGAGGCTTTCTGGAAAGGAGTGAATTGGTTTTTGCATCAGAATTGTCTGGTGTCTATTTAGACTCCTACTAAAGCAGTCCTTTAACTCCAATTAATCTGCCTTTTGTGAGATAACTGACTAGGTTCAATTTTTAAAAAGGCTCTTAAGATAGGCATGGGTAAACTTCAGCTCTCCAGGTGTTTTGGATTTCAGTCTACCTTAACAGCTTACTGGCTGTTAGGAATTGTGGGAGTTGAAGTCCAAAACACTTGGAGTGCCGAAGTTTGTCCATTGCCTGCTTAAAGAGATGCAAGGTCTTTAATATGAAGTATTTAGGGACAAATTAGGAAAGCTTGTTTTCTACCTCTGATGATAATAACATAATGTAACAAAATTTGAAAAAAAAATGTTCCTGGTTTAAAAGTGCTATTTCCTGTTTAATTGTGTGGTATTTATTTTGAAAGTAGTTGTTATACTCCCCAAACTTCATTTAATTTCATGTTAAATTGGTTGAGACTCTATGAGATATTCATTTAAAAACTATAACAAAATGTGCTGCAGGATGTCCCGCAAAAAAAGTTTTTGCAGTTTAATAAACTTTTTCTATGTTTTTATGATAGAACCAATTAGGAAATGACATTTATAGCCCAGGAACAAAAATCGTGTTTCATAGTGTAATAGTTACACTATTTGGGGCTGCAGTTAGCACAGTGAGTTAAACCACCAGATATAGAAGATCCTGCCAACCAGAAGGTTGGCAGTTCAAGCCCGGGTCAGAGTGAGCTCCTACTATCAGCCCAGCAATTCAAAAACAACAATGTAAGTAGATAGATAGGTACCACTTTGGTGGGGAGGTAAAAGGTGCCCTGAAAAACATAATGGCAAAATCTGACCAGGAAGGCGTTCATGGACAACAGGCTTCTCAGCGTGGAAAATGAAACAACAGTACCTCCCCCTGGCTGAGTTGAGCACAGCCAGATGTCAGAGGTGAAAAGAGGGAAGCCTTGCCTCAGTTTATGTACTGTCTTTGTCAATTGTATATTGGCATTGAATGTTTGCCATATATGTACCTGTAATCCACTCTGAGTCCCCTCGTGAAGATAGAAGGGAATATAAATAAAGTGCCTATAGCCCAGTATTTTGCTGACCAGAGTTGGAAATTAACTTTTAAGAGTAATGCATATAATGGCATACTGACCCCATTGGGGTGAGAAAGGCGGGGTATAAATAGGGCAAATAAATAAATAAATAAATCTGTACTTGATTAGTGACAGGATGATACATCATCTCACAACTGCTCAGCTGTGGATGGCTTCAATGTGTAATTTCAGCCATTCATTTTTAAGGATAAATGTCCAAGCCTTGCAATGGGAAATATTTACCTTATTATCTATGTAAAACAGGATAAGTGTTCCTGAACTATTTTGCATACTTCTTACTTTGTAAAGAACAAAAATATCAGAAGACTTCAATTGTAAGCACACTTACAACCTGATCCCTTAAAAAATCAGTTTTGCTGAGTTCAGTGGGCCTTACTGCCAGATAGATGCATGATGAATGGAAAAGCATAGTGACCTTCATCATGTTTTTACTGTTTGAATATCTCCTTTCATAATTAGCACAAAAGTTCTCATATCCTAGGCTATGGGGGTATATAAAAAACAGGAGCCCGAATAATATAAGCCAACAATATGATGGAGGAGCTAATGAAGCTAATGGGATTTTAGGCTGCATCAAAAGGAGTATAGTGTCTATCAAAGGACGTCATTTTGCCCCTCTATTCTGCTTTGGTCAGACCTCATCTTGCATAATTATATCTGGGTGTATACTACAAGAGAAGATTCTACACCAAGGGGTTTTTGGCTCTTCTCATGAGTTTCTAAAAGTTATGATCTCCAAAATTCAGTCTAACAACTGAAACCATTGCCTTACATAATTAGATCTGGCTGTATACCACAAGAGAAGATTCTACTCTAAAGGGTCTTCTCTGAAAGGTCATGATTTCCAAAAAATTAAGATTTCCAAAAGATGTTTTTCCAAAAGGTTATAAATGCCATTTTCCAAAAGAACTTTGTTCTCTAGAGGTCTGGCCCAACACTGAAATCATCACTATGGCTCCTCTAGCTAACCATTGATAGCTTACTTAGGCGATCCCTCATTGTCTGAGTATGATGGCCTTCCAAGTGTAGTGTCTTGGCGGTGGGTACGTAGTTGACTGTAAAGACCTATTCTTGACCAGGTGGAAGGCAGTCCCAGTCAGGGTTGGCTTGACACTCCTTCCTCTTGGCACATTTCTCCCTTTTGCCCTCCATTTGTGCCTCTTCAAATTCCACAGCTCTGCTGGTCACAGCTGACCTATAGGTAGAGAGCTCAAGGGCCAGGGCTTCCCAGTTCTCTGTGTCTATGCCAGTTTGTAAGGTTAGCTTTAAGCCCATCTTCAAATCTCTTTTCCTGCCCACCAACATTCCATTTTCCATTCTTGAGTTGAAAGTATAGTAACTGCTTTGGGAGATGGTGATCGGGCATTCAGACAATGCGGCCAGTCCAGTGGAGTTGATGGCATAGGAACATTGCTTCAATGCTGGTGGATTTTGCTTCTTCCAGCACAATGACATTTGTCTGCCTGTCTTCCCAAAAGATTTGCAGGATTTTTTGGAGGCAACGTTGATGGAGTTGAGTGTGATACCTGTAGACAGTCTACGTTTTGCAGGCGTATAGCAAAACAGGACCATTGAGCAATCCAATGCATGGCCGGAATCACTGAGTTGCTGAGTTTTCTGGACTGTATGGCTATGTCCCAGAAGCATGCTCTCTTGACATTTCACCCATATACATGGCAGGCATCTTCAGAGGTTGTGTGGTTGTTGGAAACTAGGTAAGTGAGGTTAATATATCTGTGGAATGTTCAGGGTGGGAAAAAAACCTCGTATGTTGGAGGCAAGTGTGAATGTTGCAAATTGCCCACCCTGATTAGCATTGGATAGCCTTGCAGGTTCCAAGGCTGGCTGCTTCCTGCCTTGGGGAATCCTTTGTTGGGAGGTTTTGCCTGTCCCTGATCGTTTCCTGTCTGGAATTCCAGTTTTTTGAGTGTTGCTCTTTATTTTACTGTCCTGATTCTAGAGCCTTTTTAAATATTGGTAACCAGTTTTTGTTCATTTTCATGGCTTCTTCCTTTCTGTTGAAATTATCCTCATGCTTGTGGATTTCAATGGCTTCTCTGTGTAGTCTGGCATGGTGGTTGTTAAGAGTGGTCCAGCATTTCTGTGTTCTCAAATAATATTCTGTGTCCAGGTTGGTTCATCAAGTGCTCTGCTATGGCTGACTTCTCTGGTTGAATTAGTTTGCAGTGCCTTTCATGGTCCTTGATTTGTGTTTGGGTATTGCTGTGTTTCGTGGTCCCTATGTAGACTTGTCCACAGCTGCATAGTATAATGTAGACTCCTGCAGAGATGAGAGGATCCCTCTTGTCCTACGCTGAACGTAGCATTTTTAGGATTTTCTTAGTGGGTCTATAGATAGTTTGTAGGGTGTGTTTCTTCATCAGCTTCCCTATGCGGTCAATGGTTCCCTTAATGTATGGAAAGAACACTTTTCCTCTGGGTGGATCCTTCCTCTGGGTGGATCTTTACTCTTGTGGCTTGTTCTTGGCTTTGCAGTTCTTCTGATGTCTGTGGTGGAGTATCCATTGGTCTGTAGAGCTCAGTTTAGGTGGTTCAGTTCACCTTGGAGGAAGTGGGGTTCACAGATTCTTTTTGCACGGTCTGCCAGGACTTTTTTGTTCAGTGTTCCTCTTGTCCAGAGTAGTAGATCGTCTTTTGTGAAGTGGCCCATTCCAGTCCATTGGCCTCCAGAATGTCTATCTTTAATCTTGACTTCTCACCAATGTTGTTTATTCGCTCAGTCGCTTCTGACTCTTTGTAACCTCATGGACCAGCCCATGCCCGAGCTCCCTGTCGGCCGTTGCCACCCCCAGCTCCTTCAAGGTCAAGCCAGTCACTTCAAGGATACTATCCATCTATCTTGCCCTTGGTCGGCCCCTTTTCCTTTTTCCTTCCATTTTCCACAACATCATTCTCTTCTCTAAGGTATCCTGTCTTCTCATGATGTGGCAAAAGTACTTCATCTTTGCCTCCAATATCCTTCCCTCCAGTGAGCAGCCAGGCATTATTTCCTGGAGTATGGACTGGTTGGATCTTCTTGCGGTCCAAGGCGCTCTCAGAATTTCCTCCAACATCACAGTTCAAAAGCTTCTATCTTCATTCAGTCAGCCTTTCTTCTGGTCCAGCTCTCGCATCCATAGACAGGGAATACCATTGCTTTAACTATGTGGACCTCGTTGCCAGTACAATGACTCTACTCTTCACTATTTTATCGAGTTTGGTCATTGCTCTCCTCCCAAGAAATAAACGTCTTCTGATTTCCTGACTGCAGTCTGCGTCTGCAATAATCTTTGCGCCTAGAAATACAAAGTCTGTCACTGCCTCCACATTTTCTCCCTCTATTTGCCATTTATCAATCAGTTTGGTTGCCATCATCTTGGTTTTTTGATACTTAACGGCAACTCAGCTTTTGCATTTACTTCTTTCACCATGGTTATAAGGTTCCCCAGCTCCTCCTCGCTTTCAGCCATCAGAGTGGTATCATCTGCATATCTAAGGTTACTGTTTCTTCCAGCAATTTTAACTCCAGCCATGGATTCATCAAGCCCCGCACGTCGCATGATGTGTTCTGCGTACAAGTTGAATAGGTAGGGTGAGAATATACAGCCCTGCCGTATTCCTTTCTCAATCCTGAACCAGTCTGTTCCGTGGTCTGTTCACACTGTTGCTACTTGGTCTTTATACAGATTCCTCAGGAGACAGACAAGGTGACTTGGTATTCCCATATCACCAAGAACTTGCCACAATTTATTATGATCCACACAGACAAAGGCTTTAGAATAGTTCAGTAAAACTCTCACCAATAACCACATCCAGTTTGCCCTGGCTCACAGATCTTACATTCCAGGTTCCTATAGTGTGTCGATCTTTAGAACATCTGACTGGTGGTTCACTTAGTACAGGCCAAAGCTCTCTCCTTGGGTACATACCAAGTGGTGCAACTAACTACAGCCTTTATGGGGAAGAAACAAACGTTCCCCTATTGCTTTGAACCGGCCATTTCTGCCCTGTTTATTTGAGGCGCGCTGAGCTAGGCCTTCCTCTTTGCCCTCATGTATGTGTATGAATATATGGGCAGTGTTATTATGCCTTGCGGGGGAGGAGAACTCCCCCCTCCAGACTCTTCACAATGAGGCGTCCCAAAGACTGGGATGACATCAGTTGCTCGTCTCCAAAGAGGCGCGTCCGCATTGGCAGGGAAGGCTCCTCCCGCTAGCCAATCAACGCACGGGAAGGCATCAAGTCGGGCGGGCTGACGTGCGAGCTCCCGTCTGGGGGTTTATTTTGCTTTGGGACACTCCATCCGGCGCCTCCATTAGGCGAGCCAGGAGAGCTCGCTGTCCCTGGCCCTCTTCACTTACCCCCCCCCCTTTTGGCCAAAGTGGTATCGCCCTCCCTTCGACTTCCCTCATCCTTTTGCCCGCCCAGAGCCGGAAGAAACCATGTCCTGAGCGCGCGCGGGGGGGAGGCCGGGGTGGGTGGGCGGCTGAGGGGAATGGGCCGCAGCTGCTGCCGCTGAGGAGGAGGAGGCCGCCGCCGCGGGATTACAAGAGCGGCCCTGAAAGGTAAAGTAGAGCCCTTTCCCTCCATTATGGTGTTGTTTGTGTTGGGGTTGGGAAAGAGGACGAGGGGCAGCATAACCTTTCGGGACTTCGAGGCTTTCCTGAGGGACATTGACTTTGTCAGGCCTTCGAGGCGGACAGAGTTCTTTCTCTGAAGGAAGAAGTGGAAAAAAGAGGGGGGTTGTTTGCACTTTTGGGGGGAAAGGGAGGTCGGTTGAACTCCAAAGGGCCTCCCTCTGCTTCCTCTTCTTCGCCATTGCAGTTTGATTTGGTTCCTTTTGGCCTCCTTTGTCATGGTAAAGGATGCATTAGAAAGACCGCTCCTTTAGAAGAGCTGTGCCCTGTCCTCTCTCCTTCCAAACAACATTGTATTTCAGATAGGAGAAGTTCCTGGGCTGTCTCCTGTGAGAGTTGTACCTCTTCTCTCCCCCCCCCCCCCCTTGAAAAACAGGCTCATTTTGTTTAAAACAGGGCTTCATCTTAAGAGAAAAGAGTTTCCTCGGCTTTATCATGAGAGGAAGAGAGCTGTGCCTCTTTCTCTCTCCCTTTAAAAAGCAGACCTCACATCCTCTGAGGATGCCTGCTATAGATGCAGTCGAAACGTCAGGAGAGAATGCTTCTGGAACATAGCCATACAGCCCACAAAACTCACAGCAGGCCAGTCCCATTTTTTTAAAAACAAGTTCCTGGGCTGTCTCTTGTGAGAGTTGTACCTCTTTCTTTCTCTCTTTGAATAACAGTCCTGTTTTGTTTAAAATGGGAGATACTCCTAGGATTTTATCTGTTGAGAGCTGAACCTTTTTCTTTCTCTCTAAAACAGTCACAATTTTGTGACTTGTAGCTGTGGTCAAGTCTACATAGGCACCACCAAACGCAGCACAAATCAAGGAACATGAAAGGCACTGCAGACTAATCCAACCAGAGAAGTTAGCCATAGTAGAGCACTTGATGAACCAACCTGGATAACAGCATATTATTTGAGAACACAGAAATGTTTTTTTTTTTTAAAAAAAATCGTGTCAGAAGCGGCTTGAGATTGCTTCTGGTGTAAAAAAATTGGCCGTCTACAGAGGCGTTGCCCAGGGACACCAGATATGTTACTGGGAGACTTCTCTCATGTCTCTGCATGCTAGAGCTGACAGACAGAAGCTCACCCCGTCTTGCACATTTGAACCCACAACCTTCAGGTCAGCAGCCCAACTTTCAGGTCAGCAGTTCACCAAGGGTTTAACCCATTGCGCCACTGCTTCTAGACATTCTGGACCACTCTTAACCATCGTGTCAGACTACACAGAAGTCATTGAAATCCACAAGCATGTGGACAATTTCAACAGAAAGGAGAAAACCAGGAAAATTAAAAAACCTCTACAATCAGGGCAGTAAATATAGAACAACACACAGAAAACAGGGGGATTCCAGACAAGAAACAATCAGGGCCCACGAACACCTCCCAACAAAGGATTCCTCCAGGCAGGAAACAGCCAGGTTTTGAACTTGCAAGTATTTTCAATGCAAATTAAGCTGGCCAATTGCAACATTCACACTTGCCTCCAACAGACAAGAGTTCTTTCTCCCACCCTGAACATTCCACAGATATATTAAACCTCACTTGCCTAGTTTCCAACAGACCACATAACCTCTGAGGATGCCTGCCATAGATGTAGGTGAAAAGTCAGAAGAGAATGCTTCTGGAACATGGCCATACAGTCCGCAAAACTCACAGCAACCCAGTGATTCCGGCCATGAAAGCCTTCAACAACACATCGTCACATTTTGTTTACACTGAGCCTGGGATTTTATCCTTAAAAGGATTTCCTAAAACTTTTATGTTGGGGTGGGGAGCTGAGGAGAGGACCCATCACCCCTGCCATGTAATGGAGTTTGGAACTGCAGTGAGCTGTGAGTCTATACTGACCATATAATACAGTTCCAAACTGCTTTATCTGGCAGTGCCGATAAGGGCCAACCATTACAGGAAGGCTGTGCTTGTGTTTTGGATGTAATGACATCACCATCCTAGTCCCTTGCGATGATTTGGGATTTGGAGGCACCTGTCCTGGAGGGATGCTGCTGTTGCAACCTCCTTGTTGTTTACCAGGAAATGCGGCGCATGACGGTGGCTCAGCCAAGGGTTGGCTTTCTGAATTTTTAACGTATTAATGCATACCTGATGTTGTACTGAGTCACTTGCTGCCTCTCTCAGGCTTTCTGGAGGAAACCACGAAGTATTGCAACTCTTGTTTGCTTGTCTTGATGTTGGTGCGTTGAGGTTTAAAAGGTACTGTGGTTTGCCTTGATGGCATCACTTCTGCATTCGTCAAGGAAGGGGGGATTTGCTACAGTCGATGCTCGGTTATGGCCCACCCACTACATCCGTCAATAATGTGTTGAATTCAGCTTGGCATATGCATCAGAGGGATGTTTTTGTGTGCATAGTTATCCACATTTAGTGCTGCAGTCCCTACATCTTACTACAGTGAGGTCATACCTCTTCCATCTTCTGCCCCTCCTCTTCCTCATTTATTCATAGATGATAACCTATGTCTGACTCTCTCTCTCTCTCTCTCTCTCTTTCTCTGTTACAAATACGATGTAAACACTGCTTGTATTAATGACATGGTGGTTAAATTCTTCACCATTGCTTAAACATTGAAATCAACATCTAGTGACCCATATTATTTTTTTCACAGCTGTAGCTCTTTAGACTGTATCTTTCTTCAGTTTGAGAGAATTGTATACCCCTAAACCTTGTATCTTGCAAAGTTCTCTTGTTGAGTTTGCATGTCTTATATGTCTTTCAATTAAATTCCTTTTGTATTTTTTCCCTCTTCTGGTCTTTAGTATATTACCAATATCACCATATAATGGCATTTTTTCTGTGTCAGGAACGACTTGAGAAACTGCAAGTCGCTTCTGGTGTGAGAGAATTTGCCGTCTGCAAGGACATTGCCCAGAGGACACCTGTATGTTTTGATTTTTATCATTCTTGTGGGAGGCTTCTCTCATGTCACCGCATGGAGAGCTGGAGCTGACAGAGGGAGCTCATCAATGCTCTCCCTGGATTCGAACTGGCAACCTTCCTGTCAGCAACCCAATCTTCAGTTTAGCAGTCCTGCCGGCACAAAGGTTAACCCATTGCACAACCGGAGGCTCCATAGCATTGGTGAGATAAGAGCAGAATACCTCAAAATTCAGTTTAGTTTGTGCCGTGCAGTTTTGTAATCACACACAGTTTTGGTATGACTAGGTGATTGTTTTCCAGCATACCATGAGTAATGACATTATAACTGTTAATGGTTCTTATTGCATATTACTGTTTTCAGGGTTAAATATCTACCTGTTTTTTTGCAATCATATCATGGTGCCCTTTGAAACAAGGTTCCATCCCTTCAAATAGCAGGATGTATTCTTCCCAGTCCCTCTCATTTTGTGGATTTAAACATCCTTTATTGTCAACCACACATGAACACAAAGTCTTATCATTTTATTTTCATTAGAATCAGTAAAAGTATGAATTTTTTTGCTTTCTTTTGTTTTTCTGCTTCTTGATTCTGTTTGTGAACTTCTGGTTGATATTTATATGTCCACATAAATCAGTAAGAGAATCATAACTACATTTTTCAAGTTATTTCTGTTTGTTGAATTCTAACCTTTCTGTATGGATTTGCAAACTAGTTCGCTCTTATCAAAACAGAAACCAGAATGACTTATAAGATAACATAAAATCACAATGAAAACATAAAATACTAAGATAGTCAAATAAAAGAAATAAGCCGGAGAAATATAACAAATTTTGTAGGAAAATACAAACAGCTTTCAGCCCACATCTAAGTCTTCCTTAAAAAGGTGGTTGTTAATTTGACATCTGACAACATGCAGTGGTTTGGGTAGAATAGATGATACTTCTTAGAGAGGATTTTCCATGGTATTGATCCTGCAGTGAAATTATGTCTTCTTTACAAATACAAGTTGCATTTCAATCATTTAACTTTTAACTGATAAGAACTGGAATGCGAAATTAGGCTCAAAGGGGCAGCCTAAATGACATTAGACTGATAAATTCTAGAAGTTGCATTTTCTGTCTGAGAGCTGCCCCAGCAAATGCTAAATACAACATTTAGATGTATAGAAAAGATGACAGTTGTCCATTATTTCTGTAAAGCAAGTTTAAGTAACCCCCTAATTTCCAAATTATTCTCCATTTTAAAATCTAGAAAAAATCTAGAAAATCTAGAAAAATAAAATAGCCCTCTCCGTTTCTACAGTTTCATTTTTCATGATTCCAGTTACCCACAGTAACCTGTGGTCTGAAAATATTATGTAGTGCATTTTCACTTTCTGTGGTTTATATTTCTTGTGGTCAACCACTAAAAATATTACTGATAAAGGTTTTGGTCTCATCTGCAGTTCCAGCCATCCCTGGGTGGTCTTGGAAAGTTATCCCTCCGAATAAAGGGGGTCTACTGAAATGTACAAGATATATTAATAACTTGCTAAATACTGCTAAAATAGTAATAAAAAGCTCTGTATTCATTTGAAAAACTTTAGTAAAAAAAGAATTATAGGTAATTTTTAATTGTCACTTGTGGGTTCTAGATACATAAGCTTTATGTTAGATATTTTGTTGATTTGATTTGCATATAGAAACCCATGCTTTCATTATTTATAGCTCAGTAGCAAAACAGTCTTTAATGGAAGTAGTGATGTCGACTCAGTTCATTCTTGTTGGTATTTAACTAGGCCTTCTGCTCACGTGAGAGCAGTGTTTACAGGGAGGGAGGAAATGATCTGCTAGCAATTCAAGCTAGAGTGAAATAGCTGTGTTGGTATGTATTATTTCTGTTATGCTGGTATATCATTCTTTGTCCTTAGCTGTTTAATGAGAGGCGTCATTCTATGTGACCTTAGACATTGCTAGTAGGTCACCATTGAGTATACTAGTGGGACTTGAAAAGCAGTCACCTTTTGAGTCTTGTTAATGTTTCACATGGCAGCTGCTCAGCCGTGGGTATAAAAGGAAAGGGAATAAATAAAAAACCATAGATGACGTTTTGAATTATTTATTGTATCATGTTGAATAGTACAGATTGACATCTAATTGGTTGCAGTGTGATACTGGTTTTAATTTTAATGTTTTATCAAGTTGCCAAGTTGGACAATTCCTTCTGCTATTCCTTCTGCAAAACTGCACTTTGTTTGTACATGTTAAAATATGTGTAGTCGACTTGGATAGTGGACTAGTCTACTTCTAGAAGTAAATTGTATAGTCACTTGTTCCACAGGTGTGAAATGTGTTCATAGATCATGGTGTCCAATAAGAAATGGGTTGCGTTAAAATCACATAAACACTTATTAGTGTAAAGTAGAGGTAATTTTACTCATCCTGTTAATTTTAGTACTGAGTGAATTTATATTCTTTGAGTAGATTTTTAAAAGCAGGTTGCTATGTTTGTTTGGTAAATGAGTCAATGAAAGCATGCTATTTATTAGAAATGAGCAGTATTACAATATGTATGTACCATATCGAACAGAATAAATCTGTTTCTTTTTAATGATATTGATGAAGACATCTTACAAAAAGGCATGAGGTCTTACTGTTTTCCTTGTTGGTACATTTCTCTTTCAGTTCAGATCTGATGGAAGTATTTACACAATTTCTTTAAGGCTAGGTAGTGTACTGTTTCAATTAGGACAAAGCCTACTGGCAAAAGGCAGTAATTGATTGCCCCCCCCCCTTTTTTTTTTTTTTTTTTTTGAAAAAAGTAAACCAAGTCATGCCTGTCTCTACGGTTCTGGAACCCTTTGGTTCTACAGCAGCTAATGAAGAAAAACTCCCTTTTAGCAAGGCAGAAGATTAGTGTTAGGAGAAAATGCTAGGTACAAAATCACAGAAGAGGTTTAAATTAGGAATGTTAACCCACATCAAAGGTATCTGTTACCTCAGTGGTAGTATTGGAATTGATCTGAATTTGATGTCCCTGAAGGAGTGAAAACGTTGCCATAATCAATGCCCTGTAAGTGTCATTGCAGAGGAAATTTTGATTCTATACTAATTCAGTGGAAAAATAAATTATATTAAAGTTAATGCTTAAAGATCGAAATCAGATTAATTTCACATAGAACTTGAACATGCTGCAATGATAAGCAATAAATATTAGCCTATTATTACTCTGAATAATTTCTTTTGAACATTTATTTTGTCTTTTGCTCTGGTTCTGTATTTGAAGTTTAATTTCAGATCTGCTCCTGACCTGTCAGGAAATCCACCTTCATTGGCATTGCCTTCTATTTAGTTCGGCATTGACTTCATCTGGGTCATCTTATCTGACAGTTGGTTTGAAATGAGTGTGGAAAAGCTGTGTCTGTGATCCTGAGTGCATTACTAATATATGCTATCAGATAACATTGCTGTGGTGGGACTTGTATTATCTGTTTTACTCTACTCTTGTTTTCTACTCAAATATTAAAATTGCCTATTTGCTTCAACTTTGTATTCTTGTTTTCTTTTGATCTATCCTGTGACACATTTCTTATTTATTTGACACTTATCCATAGTTCCATTCAGCTAATTTCAACAGTAACCAAATGCCTAGAGGACTCTGCCAAACCATCTTGGTACATGTTGCATCACTATCCACAATCTGAAGGTAGCGTAGGAGTAGATATATTTTGAACTACAGCTATTTCTGCCAAATTGCACAGATTCTTTCTTTCTACAAATCGTGACAATGTTGTGATAAATGAATGTTCAAGCACATAGACTTCATGTTATGGTTATAAATGTGAAAATAGTCTGAACTTCGTTGCTAGGAGACAGTAATAATTGGACATCTGCTATCTAGAGACGATTAATGGATGGACAATTTTCTGATTAAAAGTATTTTTATATGCATTTTGTATTTGGTTGTGAAATAATTTAGCTATGTACTCACAAGAATATTGTGATGCTGTTTACTGTTTGTATTCTTGTAGTATTTTGAAATGCACTTAAAATGTTCACCATGTGTGCCAGATAAAGTAAGTTCTTGTCTACTTTTTATACTTTTTGTTAACATCTTTCAGTGGTTGGCTCATAAATTGCTATTCATATTTTATTTATATCAGAATAATAAGAATCTGAACTCATAAGCTATATTATATTTATAGAAAAATGTACTGGAGACTTGTAGTCTCTTTATGATTGCAGATAATGACAAGCTTTATTTTCAAGGGTATGAAAAATAAAGGTATCATGAAGAGTATAGCTTGAGAGGCCATAAGTGAAATTGTGAATAAATTAAACTGAGTGTATTCGTTCTTTGGCTATGGGAGTCATACTATATAGTTAATGGTTTTCATGGAAGACAGAATCTGGAATCCATAGTTGTTTTTTGAATGCTAGAATAATTGTCAATAGCACTGCTACTTAGACTGAGTCCTCACCCCAGATGGCATCCCCTTAGTTCAATGTTGGGGTTTCGAAAAAAATTGAAACAGTAAAAAGTTTCTGAAAGCCACCTAGTGTCTGTTTCCCATTACAATCAAAGAACATATTGCTTGGGAGAGTTGAAAATATTAATGAAGAATGAGCAAATAGTCTGTCAGGGTACTTGAGAGGTATTTAACTATCACCTCTCACCATTCAATTTATGAAATATCCTAGTGGGATTATAAAATCATTTCTGGTTTCAAAAGTTTCAAATATATTGCACTGGATACAAATATTCTGTGTTTCCCCATCCCTGTTCCATTTATGATATAATATCAGGCAGTTCTTTAATTAAATCACTTTGTGGCTTATATTTTAAGGAAATGTCTACATCAAATATAGGCCTAACTACCCTGGAGGAACCAAATTATGTTTGATCTTTGAAACAAAGCAGGATTATTAGTAGGAAGGGAGAACCACATAGGAATACTAGAAGTTATAAGCTATATTTCAGAGTAGGCAATGTCAAAGCGCCCCTTGAGGATTCATTGCTTACAAAAACCCTATGAAATGTATGGGGTCACCATAAGTTGATAGGAGAAATATAGAAATATCAAAATTATCCATCTGAGAATGTGCAGAAAGGAACAGTTCAGCTAACTTTTTCAATGGTAACAAGATGATAAAGCAGAATTGTAAGGATGGCTCATGCACAATGAAATCTTAAGACCCAAGTTTTGTTAGAAGCGAAATTTCGTTAGCAAACCTCAAGAAGCTTTTGAGAGACAGTTTCCAAAAATGTTAAATTTTCAAAATGTAAGGGATAATCTAATGACAAGTAAATGTCTTTGTTATTAATTCTAGTGAGAGAATGAAGTAAAATTTTAATTGAGATTATTAAGATTTTAAATTTTATTTTAATTGATGTTTTAATAATTAATGCTTAATTTATGTAGTTTTATTGTATTTGTTTATATTTGTATTTATATGTGCTGGCATCGAATTGTTACCTGCTGTAAGCCACCTGAGTCTCATTCTGGGTGAGAAGGGTGGGATACAAATGTGGGAATAAATAAAATAATTAACTTTGTTTATAATGTTCTTTTTCTGAGAGGATGCTGTGGTGTTGAGGGAAGGTATTAGAGTTGGGTGGAACAGTGGAAGGTAACCTGAGCCACATGTGATTCTTTAGGATTGTGCAGAGAGGAGTAGGGAAGACATGGATAATTGGGAAAGGAGCTTTAAAATCTGGCAGCAGAAGGGGAAAGTCTTCATGGTGGGAAGGTGGTAAATGAAGAGGGATTAGTATTTTGGCAGGACATGAAAGGACAGGTAAAAATTCAGTAGAAGGAAAAGGATAAAAATTATTATTACAGTAGAGTCTCACTTATCCAACATAAACTAGCTGGCAGAACGTTGGCTAAGCGAATATGTTGGATAATAAGGAGAGATTAAGAAAAATCCTATTAAACACCAAAATAGGTTATGATTTTACAAATTAAGCACCAAAACATCATGTTATACAACAAATTTGACAGAAAAAGTAGTTCATTACACATTAATGCTATGTAGTAATTACTGTATTTATGAATTTAGCACCAAAATATCACGATATATTGAAAACATTGACTACAAAAATGCGTTGGATAATCCAGAATGTTGGATAAGTGTACTGTATTTACTTTATGTATGTCCTGCCTTTCTCTCCATGGGGACTCAAGGCAGATAACAATTCAACACTTTGATCATAGTTTTAAAAGCGCAGTAAAAAGGTAAAGGTTTTCCCTTGACATTAAGTCCACTTGTGTCTGACTCTGGGGGTTGGTGCTCATCTCCATTGCTAAGCTGAAGAGCCGGCATTGTCCGTAGACACCTCCTAGGTCATGTGGCCAGCATGACTGCATGGAGAGCTGTTACCTTTCTGTGGAAGCGGTACCTATTGATCTACTCACATTTACATGTTTTGAACTGCTAGGTTGGCAGAAGCTGGGGCTGATAGCAGGAGCTCACTCCCCTCCCTGGATTCGAACCACCAACCTTTCGGTCATCAAGTTCAGCAGCTCAGCAGTTTAACCCGCTACGCCAACGGGGGCTCCAAAAAGCACAGTACAAAAATTGAAAACATAATACAGATCAAAATATAATAAATACAATCAGAATAGTCTTTGAAAATTGCAATTCCCCCACCCACTTTTCCATCAGCATGTCCTTTATTCTTCTCCAAATGCCTGCTGATTTGCTTGCAGAAAGCCAGTAGGAATGGTACCATCCTGGTCTCTCTTGGGAGGAAGTTCCACAGCCTGGTAGCAGCCACCAAAAAGGCCCTCTTCCGTATTCCTGCCAAAAGCGCTTGAGTAGGGAGTGTGACAGAGAGAAGGCCCTCCCCATTAGATTGTAGATGTCTACCTCATTCTGAGCACTTTTCAAAGGTGACCCCATGTAGAGAGTGGTCCAACCAGGATGTAACCAAGGCATGTACCACCGTGGCCAGATCTGACTTCTCCAGGAACTAGCTTTAATTAGGCAATTATGCAAAAGCACTCCTGGTCACTGCTGATACCTGGATGTCCAGGTTTTAAGCCAAATCCAGGAGTACCTTGTAACAGGAAATATGTATTTTCGCATGCATGACAGAAGATGAGAGGTAGGTGTGGCTATACCATGCAGCCAAAAAACACTAAGGGTTGGAGATTGTTGATAGCTCCCTTACACTGTGGTGAGTTCACTAGGGGGAAATGTGTGGCCAGGTATGGCAATCTCACCATGGTGTGTGTGGCGTTATTGGGGTTACTGCAAGGGTTCATGTGGACCAGAAAAATAGAACTACTTTATTGGTGTAAGCAAGCATTCTTTCACGTGCCTTGGGGTAATCTCTTAATTTATTTAAAAACACCGGAAGGGACTAAATCTCATAGAAATTCTCTTCCAAGAATCAGTAGGGGTGTGTGAATAGCTGTGGCCCCTTTTGTAATCAAGTCACATAAAATTTATTTTGACCAAAAAAGCTAATTAACAAATAAGTAGTTTCCTTGCAGTTTGGATTACAGATGAAGATATAAAAGGCAGTAAACCTATCAGAAGAACTTGGAAAAAGTGTTTTTGAACTAAAACTCTCCGAATCCCTCATAATAATAATAATAATAATAATAATAATAATAATAATAATACTTTATTTATACCCTGCCACCATCTCCCTGCGGGGACTTGGGGCGGCTTACATGGGGCAGCGGCCCAAATAACATAAGGACAAAATATAAGCAACAATACAAATCACAATATAAAAAAGATAATACAGTAATACAGTATTTCAGTTAAAACAACAATACAGGATAAAAAATTGCATTTAAAACACATAAATGGTAAGACCGTAATAAATACAGGATAGATTATTAAAAACCCCCTGGGACTGATTAATTAATGACTGTATCTCCGAAGGCCTGCCGTAACATCCAAGTCTTCAGTTGTTTCCTGAAGGAAGATAGAGAGGGAGCCAACCTAATCTCCCTGGGGAGGGAGTTCCAGAGTCGGGGAGCCATGGCCGAGAAGGCCCTCTCTCTCATCCCCACCAAACGCAGTTGTGAGGAGGTTGGGAGTGAGAGGAGGGCCTCCCCGGAAGATCTCAGCGATTGGGTGGGTTCATAGGGGACGACGTGGTCACGAAGATAGGCAGGTCCCGAACCTCAGCCAGCATGGTGGTGGTATTTAGAGTGGAAGAAAAATTTATTTCTAACTTCTGTCAGTATGATTAAAGTTAACTACTGCACAGGTTAGATACTTGACAGAAAAATAAGTCTTTGCATAGCATAGGTGTGGTATTTAACTCATAGCATTCTTTACCATTGGATGCTGGTTAGGGGATTCTGTGAATTGCAGTCCCACATCTGGACAGCCATTCTTTCACTTTTGTATCTTTTGATCTTTTTAGTGACTATAATGTTTAATTCTATTAGGTTTAACAATTAAGATCAGGACCTTTGTGCCAGATCTGTTTTTGTAGCCCTTGAGTTGTACTGAACTCTGCAGATCAGTACAAAGTGAATTACCTCTCCTGGAAGGCTGCAAGACTAACAAGTTTGCTTTCAAATAAATTACATTGTCAAACAGGTTATACTGTACTGTTCAGCATAACCTGTCCTCCTTTGAAACCAAAAGTGGACTTTCAACCACTTCTAATTTTTGTACCAATCTTTTTTGGTAGATTGTATTGCTTCAGTAGGGTTACAAAGGCAGAAAATAGACCTCCAGATCTGCTTCAATTGCCCATTTCTTCTCTGTAGTTTTGAGTATCGGAAGAAGTCAAAATCATGCATTGTATAAAATTGCTGACCTAGTTCCATACAGGAAAAGAGTTCAGTACACTGCTATTTCAGAATTTCTGTCAGTCTCTTTATGATACATCTGACCTGGAGTGAAAGTTTGGGGAAGATTGAAGCTGGAACTTTTAAATGTTGCTAATTTTAAAACCATGGCTTTCTTTTTCTTAACCTTGAATATTACTGTAGCAATGTAAATGTTTTCTGAACGTTTTCTACTTGTGATCTTTAATTCAATAGTGCATATTGCACAATTTCTTACAATCATTGGTTTCATTTTTTGCATATAAAGGAGTACAGTATACTGAAACTTATTCAACATGCTTTTTGTTAGATGCCTTCAAGTTATTCCCAACTTATGGTAACCCTATCATAGCATTTTCTGTGTGCTTAAAGATGAAATGTGAAAGCTGAATGACTCAAATTTATGTGTTTTGAGAGAAAACAACAGAATTTTATGTGATTCAGAGAAAGGGCGAATTCTCAGAACATTGGAATACAGTTGATGAGAACGAGGGGCTGTGGGAGGGTAAATTTAAATTGTTCTTGTGCTCCTCTGTTTTCTATACCACATATTCAAAATTAGTTAGGCATCAAGATCTGAATACTCCAATATTTGTGGGTTATAAAAGCAAGTCTCCTTACTGTATTCGAAATCTGTTAACTCTGCCTGTATATAACAGAGCCTGTTCAGGTCATAGGATCTCTATGCTTAGTGTACCACAGCTGAAACTGAGGTGACTTTCAAAAGTAGCTGGTGATAGTCACCGATACCTTCCTGGGTTCTACTTGAACCTCAGATAGTTATTTGATTCCTAAGAACTATATACGTTCTTTCCTTAGGAGATGAAATTGAATATAAACATTTGCTTGAATCCTCTAGTTTATTACTCATAATGAATCCATAGTTATTTGACATGTGGAAAGTGACTGATAAAGATCTGACTTGGGCATTGTAC
This sequence comes from Anolis carolinensis, assembly GCF_035594765.1. Taxonomy (NCBI): domain Eukaryota; kingdom Metazoa; phylum Chordata; class Lepidosauria; order Squamata; family Anolidae; genus Anolis; species Anolis carolinensis. Next base: position 196,423,733 of record NC_085843.1, read on the forward strand.
ATATGATTTGCATTGTGTCTATCACACATGTAATGTGTAAACTTCTACAAAAGAATAGTTTTCACATAAGAAGTCCATACTATTTTTAAGCAGTGAGGAAATGCTAATCACAGAGGAGGAAATACTTCAACAGAGGTTCTGAAAATAATGTAGTTATAAATAAGACAAAATACCTTGGAAAGGTTTTATATTGGTTAATGCATTGTGGAGTTGGATATATGTATAAAAGTTGTGAATTAATTAGCTGTTTCATTAGGTATGTATGTTTCTGTTTCTGTTTTAAACTAATTTATTGTTTTACTGTCAATATGACAACTTCATTCATATCAGGTAAAGATTTGACATTGAAGTATAACACATTAAAACATGGCCAGTATGTCAAGTGTGGTTTTTCTGTGTGCTGGAATAAGATTTTAACAAGAATCCATATTGTTTACAGGAAAAGCTGTTTGCGTAGTGCTTTCAGTCATCTTTGGCAGTTCCTATTGAAGAGGACCTAAAACATCATGGAGACGAAATAGACTCTTCAGTATAAAAAAAGTAAATGCAGTAACTTGTTTAAACTCATGCAGCCATCCGAAAATACAGATCTTCCTCCATCTAACAGATCCTGTGTTTTGTAGTAGTGTAGTGAATTATTGATTTTTTGAGAGCCTCATAAAATGTGTATATCTGGATTTCTTTGGGATTCGTCAGTTTTAAAAAATTGTGTGTGACCATAACTTATATGTAATATTGTCATTTCTTGTTACCTTATGGAGGAATTTGGAATCACTCCATTCTTGTACTTTAAAGCATGTTTAAGTATACAGTGTTCCCTCCCTACTTTGCGGTTCGCTTTTCACTCCATCACTGCTTTGCGGGTTTTTTTTTTAGCGATGGCGCACGCACAAAAGGTGCCGGTTTCCCTTTTGTGCATGCACTCTCCCTCTCATCGGTGTCCAGCTGGGCCACTCTGGATGCTGACGAGAGGAAGGCGCTTGCACAAAAGGGAAATTGGCAAGCGCCGGAGAGGAAGAAGCTCAGGAAGAAGGCTTGCAAAGGGTAGAAAGGCCACCTAACTACTAATATAATGTGTAAATATTGAAATAAATATAGTGCCCCTACTTCACAGAATTACGCTTATTGGGTCTTGGGTGGTCCTGGAACGTAACCCCCGTGATAAGTGAGGGAACACTGTATAGTAGTTATGATTTCCATAGTTGCAGACATTAATAAATTTGATAAACATCATTTAGTTAACATTTTGGAGCAATTTAAAGACAGTTTTCCTATTTTTTAATCTATAAATAAATTAATAGGATGAAAATGTATAATCCAACATTGTCATTATTTGTAAACTTTTGCTATTCTGGTTGCCAACTATTGAACATGTTAGCATCGTATTTTAACAGAAAACTGTGTCCAATTTACTTTTCAATTGTTTTTTGAAAGATGCTTCATGAACTGATGACTGATCAGAAACTTTTGGTAGATGTGATCTTTTTCACTGAATAAAGCTATTCTGAGATAGTTTATGATTAAGGTATATCTCAGTGGTAATATTAAACCATGGTTTAGTGCTCTGATTGTAGTGAACCTCTTGCTTGTTCAAAACGTAGCTTATTTTAAAGAGAGAAGAATCTGAAACTACAGTTAGATTCTGTTGCCTTTTAAACTAACCAATTTCCTGAATTTGAATATACAGTGGATCCGTTATATCCACTAAAGCTTGGTTGGGAGATAACACCCCTCCGGATGTCAAAATCCTTGGATGCTAAAGTCCCATTATATACAATGTTTATTAAATAGTATTCCTTATATAAATTGGCAAAAGCAAGGTTTTTTGTGGGTGCATCAAGTCCTGAATTATGTGTTTAAAAAACTAAATAAAATGGGGCCAGAAGTCAATTTCTGGTTTCTTTTAAAAAATTATTAGAGGTGTTTGAATTTGTTTAAACACAAAACCACCCCATCCAAAGGCCTCTGGGACCACAAACGTCTTTTAACATTTTTGGAAAGCATATGGGTTGCAAAAAGGCTTTAGAGGTCTTCTAAGTTATGCAGACCATTCTTTGCTCATCGGACAAAAGCCTTGCAATTAATTATTTTGCTGAAATAATCTGAAGAAATTTTACCAATTATTGTGACTGATACATAATATATGTTTTCTAATATATTCTTAATTTGTTTTTAAAGCTTTCTGCCTGGAACAATCTACTTCAAGGAGTGCAGGATGACAGAACGTGGAATAAAATGGGCTTGTGAGTATTGTACATATGAAAACTGGCCCTCTGCAATCAAGTGTACCATGTGCCGTGCTCAAAGACCTAGTGGAACTATTATTACAGAAGATCCATTCAAGAGCGGCTCCAGTGATGTTGGTAGAGACTGGGATCCTGCAAGTGTTGAAGGAGGCAGCAGCCCTTTGATATGCCCAGATTCCAGTGCAAGACCAAGAGTAAAATCATCCTACAGTATGGAAAGTGCAAATAAGTGGTCATGCCACATGTGCACATACTTGAACTGGCCTCGTGCAATACGATGCACTCAGTGCTTGTCTCAACGTAGGACCAGGAGCCCCACAGAATCCCCTCAGTCTTCAGGGTCTGGTTCAAGACCAGCTCCTTTCTCTGTGGATCCTTGTGAGGAGTACAATGATAGAAATAAACTGAACATGAGGACCCAGCATTGGACTTGTTCTGTTTGTACATATGAAAATTGGGCTAAGGCCAAAAAGTGTGTTGTGTGTGATCATCCAAGACCCAACAACATTGAAGCAATAGAATTGGCAGAAACAGAGGAAGCTTCTTCAATAATAAATGAGCAAGATAGAACTCGATGGAGGGGAAGCTGTAGTAGTGGTAATAGCCAAAGAAGATCCCCTCCTACAACCAAACGGGAATCTGAAATGAAAATGGACTTTCAGAGAATTGAGCTGGCTGGAGCTGTTGGTAGTAAAGAAGAACTTGAAGTTGACTTCAAAAAATTAAAGCAAATAAAGAACAGAATGAAGAAGACTGACTGGTTATTTCTCAACGCTTGTATTGGTAAGTTCTTTGTCAGTTAGATTTTATGTTCAGGAGAAGTGCAATAAGTATTGATAATCGCATAAGACTCATATTTTAAAGCTTTATATAGGTTGATGTCAGGATTACAACTAGATAACGAGGGTACATTTAGTGCATATAAGGTTTTTGAGATAAAAAATGTCAAGTATTTCTCACTATATGTGCTGGTGCTTTAGCAACTGTAAAATTTAAAAAAAATCCTATTTGAAGAACCGTCCAGATAGACATAAGGATATAGACAGTTTTAGGCAAAGGATATAGACAGTTTTATAGACAGGTTCATGAACAGACCATTTCTTTTCTCAAAAAGAAAATAGGAATACAGTGGACCCTTGGTATCTTTTGGGATTTAGTTTCAGGACTCCCTCTGGTTGCTCAAGTCTAATGATATACAGTGATGTAGTAAGGTAGTGCCCCTTATATAAAATTGCAAAATTAGGGTTTGTTTTTTGGATTTTTAAAATATATTTTCGAACCGTGGATGACTGAAACTGTGGCTACTGAGGGCCAACTCTACTCTTGCTTCAATTTGTTACACGTGGCTGTTAAGGTTTGAATGCTGATGTTTGCAAGATTAGAATGTTACTGTGGTCTACTATGATATCAGTATTATTTCTGCAAAGTTAATGATATTACTGATCTTTGTCAGGATAACCTAACAAATATAGCATATAGACCCATAGTATTGTTTATATCGCTGCTGTATAAGAACCATTGTGGTGTCACAGTTAGAGTATTGGACTAAAACTGGTGACACTAATTTCAGATGTTATATGCCTGTGAAATTCGCAAGTGACCTTGGGCTGACTTTCAGCCATATTAGCCTCACAGTAGTCTTGTGAGGATAAAAAAAATTGAAAGGAGGACTATGAAGAAAAAATCAGATATACTTATAACAAATAATACCTTGGTGATAACTTAATGCATTATCAATCCCTGATGTGCTAGGTTCCTATGGTAGACACAATTTGTAGAAACAGTAAACTAGTGGTGGGGAATATGTAGTCTTTTAGGCTTCTGGACTGTCTTGCATGATTACTTAATATTAGCTAATGAGCTTAATAGGAGTTCCATTCAAACAAGATTTAGAGACCTCCGTATTCTCACCTGAAATACATCAAGGCTAATAATAATAAATAATGTTAATAATGATAATAATAATAATAATAATAATAATAATAATATAAAGTTTATTTATATCCCGTCTCCATCTCCCCCGAAGGGGACTCGGGGCGGCTTACAAATCAAATACAAAGCAATGATAACATATGAAACATCAAAGAACAATAACAAAACCAATAACAAAATATACACAATAACCGGGGGAAAGAAAGCACACACACAACATTAAAACATCGATTAAAACATCGAGTTACAAACAATGAGATTGCAATAGTGGATAAGCAAGGTGCACATTATGAATAACAAATTTGTAAATAGATAAAGTGCAATAGATTCATTTAAGGTCACATTAAGTAGGGAGGAGCCCTGAATTATATGAATAATAACTATTTTTAATATCAATAAAAATACACTTTGAATTTTCATTTATAACTTGTGAATTGATTCTATTGTCTGTAACCTGTTTTGTTCCTCAGAGTTTTGAGAGCCTTGATCATAAGATAAAAGGAGCAGAGTATGTCTTATCTTTCTAGTGTATTTGTCCAAATCTTGTAAGTTTTCCTCCAAATGAGTGAAGAATTCTGCATATCTATACTGAAACTAAATATGTCCAAAAAAATTACTTCAAAATCATAACCTTTCCCATGTTTAAAAGGAGCTTTATTAAAAACATCTAAAATGCCAGTACTGAACTTCATTTGCATGGGAATGTTTTTTGAGTACATGTGCATGAAATAAGAATTTTAATCTGAAATGCTCAAGTTGTGGAGACTTTGAATATCAAAAAACGTGCACAAATTTTTAGGCCTCTAAATGTACAAGCTGTTAGAAAGGAGTGCTTACAGTTCGAAGTCAGCAACATAAATGCCACTTCCCACTTCCCAATTCCCACTTCCTAGTCTGAAATGCAGTGGAAATTCTTGAACATATTGCTGTTACTTCTTTAATAGTTGAGTGCTTGTACATTTTATATTTTCCTTTGGCTCTCTGGGCTATTTACTAGTTGCAATTCTGCTTCTGGTAACATCAACACACTGTGTACCCTACAAAACTCTTGTTTGAGAAGTATGTCCTGGAAAGATGAAACTGTGGCTAGTGAAATCAGCATGTTTATCTGGTTTTCAGTAAGTATACAAATGTTCAGAATGCATCACAACTGTGGTTGTTAGTTTCTGGTAGAATAGGATAAAGCTTACATTGATTAATCTTTTTTGCAGTGGATAAAAACCCTGCTCTTTCCATAAGAAAAATGGAAAGCATCATTTTGTTAACCTGTATTAGTATAGTTTCTTTGATTTCCCAAAGAAATTTGCACGTTGCTTCTGACCCTTGGCTCATACTGGAGATTTGTGGGATATTAGGAGGAGATCTTGTTCCAGCAGTTAGTGGTAGCAAAGGAAACTCTGTCTGTATTACCTGTCACAAAGTCACACAAATTAATATTGCGGGTGCTGAAACTTTAGTCCTCATGCTTAAGCTGATATGTCATCCTGGTGGCTTTATGAATTCTTAAACTCTCAGTGGCATGGTATATATGTTACCCTGGCTGTAGTTTTGTTCTAAGTCATGCTCATAGCAGATAATGAATTAACTATGACTCTTAAGAGACATGTGCCTTTCTATAGTCACTTAATTTGTGATATAAAAGTGTTCTGTGCCATTTTTACAATTCATAAGATGCAGTAGGTAATTAATTTCTGTCCTTTTTAAAAACCAACCTCCTAACTTTGCTTATTTATATTGAATTTTACAAGAAGTTGCTGTGCCAAGATGACACCAATAATAGTGTGAAGCAATTTCCATTTCTATAAGGGAAGTTAAAGTAGGCATTTCACTAAGATCAAAGCTGAGGTAATATGATACATGTATGGGAGGTATGTTCTGAATGGCTGAAGTACTTTCTAGTGAGTTGGCTAGAATGCTTAATTATTGATATATTCAGAGCTATTTGATCATTCTGTGTCAACATGTAAATCAGGAGTCAGTCTTTTGTAACCTTACATCACCTTAGCTGTCTTTTAAAGCTATGTGTAAACTATTGCTTTATCACAGATAAAATACTTTAAATGACTGAGTAGTGTTATTTGGCTTTGATAGAATTGGCTTCAAACCTCTACGTATCCATGGTTAGCATATTCCACAATACAATAACTTGAAGTCTGCTAAGCTGAACATAGCAAATCAGACATAGTGAGTGCTAATTCTATGGTTTTATCATTTTAGATTTATGTAGCACTTTGCTGTATTGTGTTAGCCTCCCCGAGTCCCTTTGGGAAGATGGTGGCGGGGTAGAAATAAAATTTATTTATTTTATTTTATTTATAGTGTGATCTCCTATGTCCTTAACAGTGCTCATTTTGATATAGTTGGACAGCAAAATTTGAAAGACATAGCAATCTAGATGAAGTACTAGACTCCTGTAGTAGTCTGTGTTCAGTTTAATGACTTGCAGATTATGGGGACATATCAAAATTCTACTTAAGATGTCTAATAATATTGTTGTTGAAGTGTCCAAATATCTTGGGGCATTTTTGAGACTAACAAAAAAAGTTTGTAGCATTAGCTTTTGTTGGCTACTTCATCAGATTCATGAAGTGAAGTGTCTGTGCATGAACTATTTATATTCATAAATAGGTGCTGTATTTTTATGTGAATATATTGAGGACTGGCCATGCAGCAAAGTAAAACAAAATACACAAAAAACACTATATTTATTGGCCAACTAAATGCACAAAATAAATCATGCAAACTTTCAAAGCTTCCACTGGCTTTTTCACCAGGTAAAATGTGTTTAAAATCCTATATAAAACAAGGAAAGTGATAGTGTTAGAGTCACAGGTCTGCATTTTATGTCAGATGTTTTTTTCTGTTGTAGTTCAGTTTTTCCAGAGGGATCTCAGTGCAAGCAGAAGTCACTCCTTTCTTGGCCATGTGGAAGACAAAGTAAAAAATTAACTCATTTAACAGCAGCAAAGCAACTCCTCTTGGATTCTGGCTGTCTCTGTCTTTTGTGAAGCCATAGGTCCTTTTCCTAGGGAGAGAACATTGAATTTTACAAGAAGTTGCTGTGCTTCTACATTTGGGGGAAAAAAACCCTTTTAGGAAGCCAGTGGAGCTTCAAAAGATTGCATGATTTGTTTTGTGCATTTTGTTTGGCTAGCTAAGGTATTGCTTTTTTGAGGCTTTTGGATTTTTTGTTATGTATGCAAATAGTACTAGAAATGCTAAAACTTTAGGTAGGATGATGAGGTGACAGGTTCAGTTTTAATGAAGGTCACTGGCAGAACTAAGGTGGGAGAAAGGATATTGCCTGAGGTCAAGATGCATAGATAACGGTAAGAGTAGTTGAGTGAGGTTTTGGAATGTTATTTGATGCTGGATGCGAACTAGAAAAAAGATGTGAGGTGCTATAGGCTATATTTCAGAGGAAAGAACTGGCAAAATCACTTCTGATTGTTCCTTGCCTCAGTAAAACCTATAAATGCACAGGGTCAACATAAGTGGACGGGTGACTCGAAGGCACATGCAGAAAACATGGAAATGAGAGCTTTCATGAGTTCACTAGTATTATAGCATGTGTACTTTGCCAGGAAATCATTGTCTCTGTTCAATAGGTTGATAGTGTATTAGAATTGGGGGGTGTATCCTGATTGTACAATTTCTCTTTCCTTTTGAAGTGTTTGTGTCCAGTAATTGCTGTTCTGAAGTCTGAGATCTGAGATGGGGTGTCTAGGAAGATTTGTGTATATTCACAACTGCTTTTTGTGAATGCCCATTCCTAAAATCTGATTTATGTCCATTTAGCTTCTCGTTTAGAGATTGGCCTGTTTGTACAATGTAGGGTATAAAGACATTTTTAGGCCCTGCATAAGAATATAAATTAAACTAATAATAAAAAGCAAGATATTAATATTTAAAGGGCCCATCAGTTCATGGCTCCATCTTCTATATGTATAAAAATGTATTGTCCACTTGTAGGACTGAATTAACAACAAAATCAATGGACCAAATGCCACCAAATTTGGCCACAATACACCAACACATTCAAGGTATGACTAGCACTGAAAAAACCTAAACAAATTAACCATAAATACCTTAAAACCTTCCAACACCGAGAATACCTAACCGCACACGCGCGAATGGGCCCGCCCTCCCGTTCCTTGAGAGAGAGAAAAAGGAACAACCATCAATTGCCAGGGAGACAGCCGTTCCCTGAAATGGCAGCCAGGTCACTTCTGGTGTGACAGAACTTTCCCTCCATCCTCTTCTCAACGTGAAGAGGGGGCTCTCCTCCTACCCCTCCTCCCCATCCTCAGGCCGCACTTCCTGCTGCTCTACCTCCAGTGACTCCCACTGAGGATTACGCTGGGCTCTCCTTTCCTCTACTCAGCCATTCAGAGCCTAGACGAGGAGGAGAGCGGGGAAGGCACCGGGTGTGTGTGTTGGAGAGCGAGTGTGTGTGTTTCCTCAAAGGGAAATATACCCGTTTTCACCTTTGCGGCGGGTGTGTTTTGGAGGAGCGGGGCCAGGCAGCAGTACTTGAGGAGCCGCCGAGGTCAGAGCCTTTCTCCCACAAACCTCTCTCCTTGCCCTTTCTCCTTTCCCCCCCTCTTGAGGGAGACAGAAAGCCCCCAGGAGAAGCAGTCTTGGTAGGTCTCTCTATGGATGGGATTGTCTGTCAGTTCAGTGGCAGCTCCATGGAACCTATAGGGTTTCCTTTGGGTGAGGAAGACTAGAAAGGAGCTTTGCCACTTCATTGCTCTGAAAGGTAGCCTTGGCTGGCTCTCCTTCAAGGACTCAACAGCTGGCCCTGCATGATTTCCAGAATCTCCTAGCTTTAGAACAGGCATGGGTCGTCTTCAATAGCACTGAATAGCCCTGCAGCATCACAACCTGCCAGACTCCTGCCAAGGGAAATCCTTTGTTGGCCAACTGCAATAGCACAGAACAGTCATTCAGAATCAAAGCATGGCTGCTTCCTATCTAGGGGAATCCTCTGTTGGCCAGGTTGAATACCACTGACTACCTTTACACCTTCAAAGCCTGGCTCCTTCTTACCTAAGGTAATCCTTTGTTGGCCACCTCAAATAGCACTAACTAGAACATATTAAATACCAGAACTTTCTCGTTACTTTATTTTCCATATCCCCAGACTGGGCCACAGCTAGTTTGTAATAAAATTGGAAAATTATTAAAAGTAAATGTATAGGAAGACATACTGCCACTTACTTCATATGTATATATTAACGTATGAAACACTATGGCACACAGATTTGACTATTCTGTGGACCAGTTCTGTAGAAGTATGAAAAGTATTACAGTAGAGTCTCATTTATCCAACATAAACGGGCCGGCAGAACGTTGGATAAGCGAAAATGTTGGATAATAAGGAGGGACTAAGAAAAAGCCTATTAAACATCAAATTACGTTATAATTTTACAAATTAAGCACCAAAACATAATGTTTTACAACAAGTGTGCCACTTGTTTGGGAGTGTGGCTGCACCTGTGTTGTTGTTGATGTTGGCCCGCTGTGTGTTGCTGCCAAAAGAAATAGCGGTGGACCCAGGCAGGAGGCAGACTGCATTGGATAATACAGAACGTTGGATAAGTGAAGGTTGGATAAGCAAGACTCTACTACATTTAGAGATTTAAAAATGAAAATTGTGGTACAGTGCTAAGCATAATAATACTTTTAACTGGAAAGATGTTCAAATACATTAAAAAGTCAAACACTGACATTTTTAAATTTTAAAATGAGAGGCAGGGAGAAGTTGATGGGCTTGCTCATTGTGCTTGTTACAGAACTCACATCGTCTGAGATGCCATCTCTTTGTTTTGGTGTGTAATATGTCCATATAGGTTCATTGATTTCAAAGCTATGAGTGTTTTCACAAAACTAACCTAACCCGTACTGAGAAGTGATAATGTAACCTTACATAAGACCTTCAGAGTAATTTTGAGGTGACATCCACTCACATTCTGTTAGCCCTTATATAATTGATTTAAAATAAGTGCTTGCTTTTAACATCTGATGCTCATTTTCCTCTCATTTTGTAAAGTAGTTTAGGGAAATTTGTTGTCATCGTATTTTCAGAATTCTGTTGATTTTAAACAATAGGTTTACAGCACAAATTTATTTTGCTTTATTTTTCATCTTTTTTGTCTTTTGGTTGTATTAATTTGTTGCTGTTTATTGTCACAAAGGCATTTTTAAAACTGTAACAAAATAATTTTTTGTCCTATGTGAAGGGAAGGAATGCATTTTTGTCGCAAAACAGGTGTAATATAATATGATTTTAAGAGATGATGTGCATTTTAAAAAATCAGCATATTTTCATATATACTTTATGGTCCAAACTCTTTTCCTAGTCATGTTCATCAGGTGCTACCAGTACTTGCTTTTTAACCATCAGACAAGAATCTGTTCTGTTTTCTGGTGGTTTTGATTATAAAAAGGTAAAGGTTTTCCCCTGACGTTAAGTCCAGTCATGTCTGACTCTGGGGGTTGGTTCTCATCTCCATTTCTAAGCCAGAGAGCCGGTGTTGTCCGTAGACACCTCCAAGGTCATGTGGCCGGCATGACTGCATAGAGCACCGTTACCTTCCCGCCAGAGTTGATCTACTCACATTGGCATGTTTTCGAACTGCTAGATTGGCAGGAGCTGGAGCTAACAGCGGCCGCTTCCACCGCTCCCGGGGTTTGAACCTGGGACCTTTCGGTCTCCAGCTCAGTGCTTTAACGCGCTTTGCCACCGGGGTTAACCCTTTTGATTATACTTAAGATTTTTCTGTGTGTAGGTATTCTGTAGAATTAATACAGCTTGACTCCCATGGCTCAGTGCTATGGAATTCTGGGATTGTAGTTTGGTGAGGCAACCAGCACTGTTTGGCAGAGAAGACTAAAGACCTTGTAAAGCTACAACTAATCTCCCATAATTCCATAGCTTTGAGTTATGGCAGTTAAAGTTGTTTCAAATGGCATTGTTCTACTATGTACATGCACCCTGTTTAGATTCTGAGCTGCTCCTCTGTGTTGCCTTTCCTTGTTTTTGATCTTATATTTTATATGAGCATCTTAGTTCTTATTCTTGCTAGATGTGCTTTCTGTTGCTGGAGTAGAATGGAAAAAAGAGGAAGAAGGAGATTGAGAAGTGGTTTGTCTGACCTCTACTGCTTCACATTTCAGAGTGACATGCAGGCCTTAATCTAATCTAAATCTAAATCCATAATAAAAGTGAAAACCCGTATGTGTGTATGTGGCACGGGTGTCCGCTCACACAGACAGCCTCCAGCCTCTACAAACTGGCTACACTTCTCACTCTGGAGAAACCAGCAAGTCACTGCTTTGCACTGACATTGCGGTTACAGCGAGCACCATGAACATGTAGGCCAAACCCTGCCAATGTCCTCCCCAAGCACTACGGCCCACCACCCAAGGAATGCTTTCATTTGGGGACCATTTCATCCTAGATTTTGCTTTTTCTTCCACCACAGGCAGGCACCCCAGGGTTCTCCATTACTGTGAAATTTTCATGACCCCGCCTACTGCCCTTGCACCACAGGCAGGCATCCCAGGATTCTCCATTTCTCTGGAGTTTCCATGACCCCGCCTATTGCCCTTTCCTTTCAAATCTGTCTGCATAACAAACAGAGCAGAACTGAGCTGCAACTACATTTACTGGAGGAGTTTGGGGGATTGACGCCACATGGTGGAAGTTGTAGTTCACCCTGCACCAAGTCAGACCACTGTGCCTCCTACTGGGGAATGTAGAGGAGTTATAGTTCACCTACACCCAGAACACTATGAACCCAAACAATGATGGGTCTTGGACTAAACTTGCCATGCATACCTGATATGCCCAGATTTCAATACTGGGGGGTTTGGAGGGCAATTGGCCTGGACATTTGGAAGTCGTAGGTACTGGGATTTATAGTTCACCTGCAATGAATTAGCATTCCGAACCCCACCGATGATATACCAGGAACAAACTTGCCACACAGAGCCCCCAGAACCAAAAGAGCATATTGGACAAGTTTGGGGAAAAGGGAGTTATAGTTCACCTGCATCCAGAGAAACAGTGACCCCCACCGACAATGCACTAGGACCACACTTCACACAGAGAATCCTCATGACCAACTGAACATACTGCAGGTGTTTTTGGAAATGGGCCTTTATTTTGGGAGTTATAGTTCACCTGCATCCAAAGATCACTGAACCCAGCCAATGACGGATCTGGACCAAACTTGGCACACAGACTGAACATTGCCTGCTATGGATACTGACAGATTTTTTTTAGGCAATTGTTCTGGGACTCTGGGAGTTGTAGTCATTCACCCCCATCCAGACAGTACTACACCCAGGCGATGACCAGCCAATGACAGATCTGGACCACACTTGCTACACAGGCCCCAAAATGTCCAACTTTTCATACTGGCACAGTTTGGGGAAGATTAAGCCACAATTCTGGGAATTGTAGTTCACCCACTCCAAACAGAATACATAACATTGAAAGACAAATAATACCATTCTCAAATGACCCGGGCACCGCCGGGTCCCCAAGCTAGTTGGAAAATAAACCACACTTTCTCCCTTCTGATGTGCTTATCACTCAGTGTTTCTGAAGGCTAGTGCAGATCCACTGTTGTTGTTTTTTAAAGCCAAACTAAGTGTTGTTGTTTACCTACTTGATCATAAGTAGCACCAGAGACTTACCATTAGACAAAGGCCATTTGTTATTGGTATGTATAGTGTACTTAATGCCTTGCTCACTAGCCATTAGTGTAGAATAGTGACAGTTGGCAGGAGTAGTGTAATCTCTCCTTAAGTTACTGTCCTATTCAGATAGTGCCCCTTTTCTTGTGTTATGTGTAGGAAATGTTGTTATTTGTGTAGAGGGTGGTAGTATTTATTTAAGATTGTGACTTTTACTGGCAAACCTTCAGACAAGAGTTCCTTCTCCCACCCTGGACCTTCCACAGATATATAAACCTTCCTTGCTTAGTTTTTTCCCCCAATATACCTCACAACCTCTGAGGATGCCTGCCATAGATGTGGGCGAAACATCAGGAGGGAATGCTTCTGGAACATGGCCACACAGCCCGGAAAACACACAACAACCCTGTGATTCCAGCCATGAAATCCTTTGACAACACGAAAGGTGAATAGTCACAGCCTAATTTTGGCTCCAGGGTTTTCATCAGAATTACAAAAGGAGAGTTGATCAGATTAATGTGTTAGGGATTTCTGGATGGTTAATTTCCCAACAAAAAATACTTAAAGAACTTAAAAGTTGGTCCCTGCTTATCATTGTTGTTAATTTGGAAAAAAAATGGCACAATAAATTACAAATAAATAAAATTGACCCTTTCCCATTAGAAAATAAGGGCAAGACATTCAGGAACTTAATAGAGGCTCTGAAAGAGAACAGTATTAAAAAGGTAGAAGAGCTCGTGGAATCCAATGGAGAAATAACAAACTGGGACAAGATAAAAGACAAAGGCAGACAAGGGAACTGAATAGTGTGGTTAAACCTGTCCAGTAGAGCTCAGGCCATGAAAAGAAGAGAGGTAGCAGAAGCCCCACTAGACAGAATAATTAAAAGGAAAGTAGAAAAAGAGGAAAGAATTATCGAGTCATTGTATAAGGAAAGTTATCACATTATCTTACAACACTAAAACCACCCCTATAGAGATTTGAAAACAAGAAAAAAAACTTTAGTGAGAAATTAATCTGGTCTTGGATCAACAATAAAATTAAACATACCAGGATCCAAGAAACCCAAAGAAAAATAATCTCCAAATGGTATAAGAACCCTCCTTCAATTGGCATATATAATGGGAAATATTTCCAACAAACGTTGGCATGATTGTGGGGATAGGTTCATCTCTCATATGTGATGGGATTGCAGAAAAGTTCAGAACTATTACAGTAAAATAAGAAACGCAATGGAAGAAATAATAGGGAAAATTATAGTGGGATAAAGCTACATTTATGTCTTTCACTACAGAGATGAAGACAACAATAAATGGACAGAAATCCTAAAATATATGATAATCGCAATACAGATTACAATAGCTCGAGGATGGAGAGACAATAAAAGATGGGATGTGGAAAATTGGTGGTCTTATCTCTCAGAATACATAATTAATGATTTCATTAATCAAAGAAAAACAAGTATATGAATAGTCATACAAAATAAGACTGGTATAGGAAATGGTCTATTCTAACTGACAAAATAGATGTAGATGATAGATATAGAATTCTGAACCAGGCTTTCCACAAGGTTTTGATTGATACAACGACATCATTGCAATCGCTCTTCCAGGAGGGAGGGGGGAAATGGGTGGGAGGGCAGGGGTAACAGGTGATACACATCTAAGGAATATATAAAGCGTCATTTAAGATAAAGTGATTTTTGGAATAATGTGTATTGAGTTAAGACTTGCATGGCAAAAGTTTGTTAACTGATTGGATGGATCAAAAAAAATGTTTTGTCAATGGAAATCTCTAGAACGGGTGTGTGGCTATTGTCTTCTTTGGATGGGCATTGTCTATGGTTTGGGGATTTAATCCTCCTAGGAATGTTTGGAGTTAGACTGAGGCTGAGACCCAGCTAAAATCTGTAAAAATATGTTATAAATTTATAGGTATTACTATTCAAGATGGAGAGGTTCAATATTTTGATAGCAAAGTCAATACAAAATTATAGTATAGTATGGTATAGGGTATAGTATTAATTAGGTCTATTTTTAATAGTATCTCTCAAGCAACCAGAAACGACATTTACCTGGCATATATCAATCCCCATGAGTAGTGGTAAACTGAGCATCTACTGTGTTAGTTTATCTTAAGTCAGTACATATATATGAAAGAAATACAAATTTCAAATTCCTTTTGGTTTTAGGCACAATCTAACCCTTATGCACCTGTGTGCCTTGGTCCCAGTGCTAGACACAGAGGAGAGGAGCAAGGAGCATTTAAGGTCAAGAAGAGAGCTCTTATAGTCCCTACAAAGTCATTCATAATTATTGAGCTGGGCAGCAAGACTAACTAGTTGGATTGTCAATTTTTAAAAAATCTTGTGTCCTGCTCTTGGACACTCAGAAAGTTATTTTTTGGCTTCTTTCTTCCAGTCTGATCAGTAAAGGAAGCTATTGAACACAAATCCCTTTTTGAGACTCTGATATGTGCAGAAATTTGAGGAATGCACAATTACTGTCTTCTCAGTGTAGGCATGTAGTGAAGATAAAGAGATTTTTTCTCCTGTTTCTTAGATTTTCCACATAAATGAATAAGTTAGGTGTTTGGGAAGAGAATAGCAGTCTTTCTCACAAGAGGGTTGGGATACTTGCCACTAGCACATTGAATTAGTAGATGCCTCTGAAAGTGAGGAGTCTTTATGAAATTAAGGTTTTAGACTGATAATCCTATGCAGAAAGACTTGGTTATAAACATCAAGCATTATAATTATAAAATAAAGTGAGGTCATATTTAGAAAACAACATGTTTGTAATTTTGTAAAGTTTAGTCTGAAGAGTGTCTCCTGAAGAGACAGTGGAAAGATAAACATGCTTTGAATAATTTAAGTGTCTCCAGTATGCACAAAAGAACACTGTTACATGTTGCCACTCTTTTTTTGGAAGCAGTGTTGCTTCGGTTTCCTGGTTGATTTTGTCTAATCAAATAAAAATAATTGAGCATACAATTTGTCCTTTGGAAATGAATGCCAGGCTCTTTTAGTGGCCTGATTTGGACAACCGGATCTCAGCTGATAGATGTTTTCTGGCTTTGGTGATGATGATGTTTATGAACTGCTTTGTGCTGACTACAGGCATACCTCAGTTACCAAAGCCTGTGACAAAGAAGCTTCTTTCTATAAAGTCTTTGTATGCCACCTCACCCTACCCCACCCCAGCCCCCTTCCTTATCCCTTGTCTAGCTGGAAGTTTTATAGTTGAATACAAATTGAGAGGATTATGAAACAAACCTGGAAAAAATACATATATATGATACCAACTTATAGTATTGTGTGTGTGTGTGCACGCGCAGTACACAGTACAGTAAAGCTTGAGATGGGAATTACATTTGGCTGTAGACAATCCTACTGTAAATGTGTGTGACGACTTACCACAACCAAGGTAAATCCTATTCTGAGCTTGCAGGAGCAGTAAAACAGTGAAAAGGGAAAAGCAAATTCCTAGTATGTTTAAAAAGCAGAGAGAGCTAAAAGCCAAAATGGGAATAAAAAGAAAAGTGGAGGCCAATAGAGGGGAAAAAATGTGGGTGCATTATGGAAAATCTTTCAGTTGGTGTCTAGAAAGTTCAAAGTATTATTAACATGTAAGCCTTATATGACCTGATGGCTTCACCTATGTTGCATTTATCAGTAGAAAGTGATCCTGTAAAAAAGTTCTTTTATCACAATAATTCTTTGAAGATGTTTCAGGAAGAAAAATCATTATGGCAAGCCTTAAAGAGAAGTACTCTAAGGACCCATTCACATGATTCTTTCGGGCCATGGCGTTTCACTGGCAAAAGGAAAGGCATGCAGGGCATGGTATGATGGTGCACAGCAGACCCCATCCAAGCTACCAAATAATGGGGCATTTTGACCCATGTAAGGAAGTCCTAAGGAAAGTCTAGTTAAGCATATCTCCCCTTTACTGGTGACATTGCACCCCTGATAGCAGTCTTCTAAAAATTTTCAGTTCATTATCTTATCTATGGCAGGCATGACGTCCAGCACTTTTGGAATAGTAGGGATTGCTACTTGAATTAGATCTTAACTTAGTTCCTTCTAAGCCCTGTTAGTCCACCCTATTTGTATTCAGTGTACTCGTACATAGCACACTTGAGTTCACATTCAGTGTATGTTTCTAACATTGTTAGTATTGTATAGTGTTCTTGTAGTGTTTTGGCCTGATACTCACTTTCTAAAAGTACTGCTCCTAGGTTTATGTGAACTAACTCTTGTACACTTCTACTTTCCCCCCTCATTGAATTCTGTGTCATCATGTTCAAGCTGCCATGTGAGTAATGTCTGAAATGCACCATCAAGAAAATTACAAGTCTGTCATCTGGGCTTTCACATATGTCTTCAAATGTGATATGTCTGACCAAGACCTCAGAGAGATAATTGAAAAGTGATTCTGAAATGTATTCAATTAAAAAAAACTTCTTAGATGAGCTCTTGTTAGCATAATTACATGGAGCAGCAAGTGATCTTATTATTCATGGACTTGAAATCCTTGCCATTTCAACATATAATAATAATAATAATAATAATAATAATAATAATAATAATAATAATAATAATATTTTATTTTTTACCAGCCTCTCCTAACGGCTTTCTCCCCCTTTTTGAACTGTAGTGTGGACAAATGTGAGCCTCCCCGAGTCCCTTCGGGGAGATGGGGGCAGGATACAAGAATAAAGTTGTTGTTGTTGTTGTTGTTGTTGTTGTTGTTGTTGTTATTATTATTAAATGTTGAAAGTAACAAGAACTGCATAGATTTAGTTTGGACTCCATGAGTGATTTGTTAATGCGTTGCCCACATTAATGGACATTAGTAAAAATGTTCTGTTGTTGCATATGTGCATTATCAGTTAGTGTGAGTGATATGCCTACAAAGCTATATGCCTAATAACAACTGAATGCAATAATCTTGTACCAACCCAAATCTTCAACAAAAAGTAGAATTTCTAATGTGTTTTCTATGTTCCTAGGGGTGGTAGAAGGTGACCTAGCTGCTATTGAGGCATACAAATCATCAGGAGGAGATATTGCACGACAGCTTACTGCAGATGAAGTACGTTTGTTAAATCGTCCTTCTGCTTTTGATGTGGGATACACACTTGTTCATCTTGCTATACGTTTTCAAAGACAAGATATGTTAGCAGTTCTACTAACAGAAGTAAGTCTATAATTTATTTATTTATTTATTGCATTTATATACCGCTTTTCTCACCGACTGAAAAGTCGGCGGTTCAAATCCGGGGAGCGGGGTAAGCTCCCGCTGTTAGGCCCAGCTTCTGCCAACCTAGCAGTTCGAAAACATGCAAATGTGAGTAGATCAATAGGTACCACTCCGGCGGAAAGGTAACTGTTCTCTGTGCAGTCATGCCGGCCATATGACCTTGGAGGTATCTATGGACAACACTGGCTCTTTGACTTAGAAATCGAGATGAGCATCAACCCCCAGAATCAGACATGACTAGACTTAATGACAAAGGGAAACCTTTTCCTTTACTTTACCTCTCTCACTCCTGGTGGGATCCAAAGTGGTTCACATCAAGTAAATGGCAAAAATTCAGTGCCTCACATACAATAAAAAATATAATAAAAAGTATAATTTTACTGATCTATATTTATGGAGGGCTCTATGAATCTAATTCTGTGGATAACGAGATAATTAAAAGGAGCCTTTTAATAAATGAGCTTTATTGTGAAACTTTCCTTGTTTTTTCAGTTTGATCCTTGAGATGATTTCAGAAATAGTTCTTCTATGCCAGAGAGGTATACATTACTTTGAAGAATTATTCACCCTATTCAAATTTTCCATGTATTGTATTTTTACAATCTGAAATGAAAATTAATTTAAGTGATTGTTACACTTGATGTATGCAAAGCACTCAACACTATGAAAATGCAAAATGTTTCTATTATGACACAAGATTTTGTTTACTTAAATTAGTGCTTTCTTTTTTTCTTAAAACCATATCTAGTGTTATTATGGCTGTGTATTTAAGGGGTGAACTCCCTTGGTCCATTTTTAACGTTAACCAACTCTGATGCACAATTTTCTTTTGGTGTTGTTCTGATAGCTCCTTGATCATTATGATGCTATTTTAGATACACTCTCCAAAAAACTCTGTGGCTTTCCCCAAACAGATATCTTTAATCTGAGCACATATGTTTTAGAGCTACAGACTTATGTGACTTTCAGAAACTGGGTTACTGCAAAACATATTTAAACATACCATAGAGGTGCACAATGAACAAATATCAATTTGTTTTTATTTCCTTCCATTGTGTGCCACTGAAAAAATATTTTGCACCATCACAGTATATCTTATGTACATCAAATGAAACAGTGCCAAAAACATACATTTCAATTCCATTGTGGAAATGTCAAAGGGGGTTGAATACTTCTGTGAGGCACTTGATACCCTAAACCAGGGGTCCCCAAACTAAGGCCCGGGGGCCGGATGCGGCCCATCAAAGCCATTAATCCGGCCCCCACGGCACAAGGGCAGAAGGGGGGTTGGGCTAAATGACCCAAGGGGTCTCTTCCTCTCTTACAACTCTTATTATTAATATTAATATTAATATTGAGGCTGGGAGGCCATCTGTCAGGGGTGCTTTGCTTGTGCTTTTGGTGCACAAAGGCAGAAGGGGGTTGGACTCAATGGCCCAAGGGGTTTCTTCCAACACTCTTCATTATTATTATTATTATTAACATTGAGGCTGGGAGGCCATCTGTCAGGGGTGCTTTGCTTGTTCTTTTGGTGTACAAAGGCAGAAGGGGATTGGACTCAATGGCCCAAGGGTCTATTGTTGCTGTTGTTGTTGTTGTTGTTGTTGTTGTTATTATTATTATTATTAACATTGAGGCTGGGAGGCCATCTGTCAGGGGTGCTTTGCTTGTTCTTTCAGTGCACAAAGGCAGAAGGGGGTCGGACTAAATGGCCCAAGGGTCTATTATTATTATTATTATTATTATTATTATTATTATTATTATTATTATTATTATTGTATGACACAGCAAACAAGATAGATATGCTGGATTTCGTTTCACAAAATCACAAGTCGAACACTTCCCAAGTGTCTAGGACTGTGTGATATATTTTTGGATGATGCGCGCAGATCCCAGTAGGGTGGCCTTTTGCAGTTATTATTATTATTATTATTATTATTATTATTATTATTATTATTATTATTACATTGAGTCTGGGAGGCCATCTGTCAGGGGTGCTTTTCTTGTTCCTTTTGTGCACTAAGGCAGAAGGGGATTGGACTCAATGGCTCAAGGGGTCTCTTCCAATCCTCATTATTATTATTATTATTATTATTAATTATTAATTATTATTGCTCGGTGGCCAACTATAGTCCGGCCCTCCAACGGTCCAAAGGATCGTGAACTGGCCCCCTGTTTAAAAAGTTTGGGGACCCCTGCACTAAACAGTACCAAATACAATAGAGAATCTTGGCATTTCTTTCTTTTCTTCCAGTGTAATGCAAATAATGCTAGTTTGGGTAATATAGGTAATAAATTGTGCAATGCAAGTTATTCTGATACAAAAAGACAATGGAGTTTATTATTTTTTCTGACATGGAGATACTGTTACTCTAGAAAATATTTCTATGTGAAGCAATCTTCAGTATCTTGCCATGTCAAGAGCTTTGATAATCAGGACTACTCCCTAGTGCTGTTAATTGAATTCATATTGGGAACATACAAAGCCATATATGATAAAGATATGACTGGGAAACAAGACTGCCTATTGAGATACTTTTGTTTTTTATCTGAAGAAATTATGTCAGTGAAATACGGTTTATAATTAGTGGCAACTATTTTTATATTTTTTTCTTTGGATTGCTGTGGCATTTAAACATTAGGATGAAATGTCAACTGTTTACTTCAATTCCAGCTGGGATCTGTTTAGCAGGAACTTGAATCAAAGTGTTCCCATTTCAAGTGCATTTTTAAAAAAAATGTAAGATGTCATTTCTTTCTTGATGCTGTCATTGCTTTAAACTGTCTTTTAAGAAAAACACTTTCTTGGGTGTTTAATATGTGTGATCCTTTCTTTCTTAAGCAAGAAAAATCATAAATGTTTTCTTGCAGGTATCCCAGCATGCAGCCAAGTGTATTCCAGCAATGGTGTGCCCAGAGCTTACTGAACAAATCCGGCGTGAAATTGCTGCTTCTCTTCATCAGCGGAAGGGAGATTTTGCTTGCTATTTCCTAACTGATCTTGTAACGTTTACGTTACCTGCAGGTAACAGTGAAAGCTTCTTTCTCTGTTAACTTGTCCTTGATCAGTTTTAATGATATAAGATTCCCACTTCCTGTCTTCTGACTCTTCTTGCTACAGAATGTACAATTGGGTTTTTAATTTTCAGAATTACCAGGCTCCGGAACAGATAAATGAATATAGGTGGGAAGACTGTCTCCTCAGTTTCATATTAACTTTGAAATTAGTTTGAGATTTTTATGCTTTCCATACTTTTCTTGTCTATATTTTAGTACAGTACTGGAAATAACTGTGCTTTGTTAGTAATATCTGTAATGGAAATGGTTAGAGGCTTATTCTAATTCTGACAGTCTACATCTGCTGGAGATCATTGTTTGTAGAATAGTTACATTTTTGGCTCATGACTGAGTTTGATTATTGCTCTTTGTAAAGAAATCATGGTGTCCTAAGCAGTATCCAGATGCGATTACATAAAGAGTGAATGGTTGGTTGTTTCTTAATGCCTAGATCACAGGCCATCTGCATACAAACAAATAAATACAATTAAAAAGTGCAACAGTATAAAAATACCACATAAAACAATTTCCATTCAGGTCTTGCCTATTAAGATCAATAACATTAAAAAACAGTATAACACCTCAAATATAAATAGCAATATTAAAATGTAGTTTAGATAAAATTATGTTAGCTAAGAGCATCGCCATTTCAATCAACCGTAATATCAGCAATACATTTAGCCTGAATTTTTTATTGCATCCAGGATGAAAAGAGAAACCATGTGAGTTATCACAGAATTTATATCACATAGGAGATTGAAAATCTTTTCCAACATATTATTGGAATGTAGATTAGACAGAATAGATCCAAAAAAATGTGTGTCTTGGTTCTGAATATCATGTGCAAAAGAGCAAAAAATGTGCCAAATCCTCAATTTCTTGTACTCCACAAATACACAAATGAGTGTAAGTAAAGGGTGTTTCAAAAAGATGGACCATTTTTAAAAAATGGGGAAATAATTGATCAAACTAAACTGTCCTTAGCCACTTGTCAGTGAATCTTGTGTTTCAGATGATATAGACACTAGATATATGACAACTAGCATGGACAATTTTTGTTTTGCAGGGTTTTGGGGCCTTACAGAACTAAAACTGAGAAAACCTGTGAAAAGGAATTATTGGCAGAGACCAAAGTAACTATAATTGCATGCAGAAGAATGTTCAATACCATTCATATTGTGTTATTGATTAGAAGCCGATTAATCCTGTCTTTTACCAGGGATTGTAGGTCAATGTCTCACCACATTACTGCCGCATGAATGCCTTTTTTTGGCAGCATGTCAGGCTATTTTGTATATACCACCTTGACATGGACTACTTTCCTTATGGAGCAATCACTTTGTAAGGCAGTGGTTCTCAACCAGGAGTCCCCAGATATTTTTGGCCTACAACTCCCAGAAATCCCAGTCAGTTTACCAGCTGTTAGGATTTCTGGGAGTTGAAGGCCAAAAACATCTGGGGACCCCAGGTTGAGAACCATTGATGTAAGGGATCCACAATCTCCTAATGATCGTCATAACTTGTGAAGCAGCCCTCAAATGGCTGGAATATAATGAATGGTACACTTAAGTCATTTATCATATACAGATTTGTAAAATGTCTTGTCTTTACAGATATTGAAGACTTGCCACCAACAGTTCAAGAGAAACTATTTGATGAAGTACTTGATAGAGATGTTCAGAAAGGTAAATATGGTACATTGCTTATGCTGCATGATAATCACATTACTTTTGCCCAAGATCTATAGAATGTTGCTGAACCAGGGAATAGAACTACAGTAGAGTCTCGCTTATCCAAGCCTCTGGATAATCCAAGCCATTTTTGTAGTCAATGTTTTCAATATATCGTGATATTTTGGTGCTAAATTTGTAAATACAGTAATTACAACATAACATTACTGCGTATTGAACTACTTTTTCTGTCAAATTTGTTGTATAACATGATGTTTTGGTGCTTAATTTGTAAAATCATAACCTAAATTGATGTTTAATAGGCTTTTCCTTAATCCCTCCTTATTATCCAAGATATTCGCTTATCCAAGCTTCTGCTGGCCCGTTTAGCTTGGATAAGTGAGACTCTACTGTATATGCATAATTGAGGACGAATTCAGCATAAAGATACAGAATATTCATTGATGCCTGTTCTTTGTTATCATGGTAAAATCTATCTTGTACATAGGATCTTTTGAAGGTTTATTATAGGACAGGAAATATAGTTAAATTATTTTCTAAAAGTGTATAGTTATTATAGTCAGTTAAAATATGCAGCACCATATTCACATCTCTTTAATAAGTCTGATATTTAAAGTTGGTTAAGGTAGTGTTTATAGATTTTTTAATTCACAAGATGAGTAGTCTCTAGTTTTCTGACATCTACTTGATGTTACCTCCTTGCCTTACATACTTCATAATTTTAATCTTTTTAAATAAAACTTCTTGCTCTGGTACACCAGAAAAAGTGTTTAACAGTGTACGTTTACGTATGTTTAATTGGAAATAGGTCCCAGTGTATTCAGTAGGATTTGATTGCCAATGTGACTTTAAGATTGCATTTGAAATGTAAGAAGTCTACTTGCAGTACTGAGCCTTAGTTAAACTTCATATAAATTACACAGCATGCATCTGGAAGTTCACCACCATTATTGATTTGTATTGTTACATCTTGGATTTATTGCATGAGATTAACTGATGTGGAATGACCATGTAATGTTAAAAATAACAGTGTTTCAGTAGGCTAATATATACTAATATTGGAATACGACATATTTTAAATTGGAGTTTGGATAACTATGATTATATTGTTTATGTCCTCTAGAACTAGAAGAAGAATCTCCCATTATAAACTGGTCACTGGAACTGGGTACGCGTTTAGACAGTAGACTTTATGCACTTTGGAATCGAACTGCAGGGGACTGCCTGCTTGATTCAGTACTACAAGCTACCTGGGGCATTTATGACAAGGATTCGGTGCTACGTAAAGCTCTTCATGACAGTTTACATGATTGTTCCCATTGGTAAGCAGAAATGATTTAGGAGGAAACATTCACACTTATAGTAATCTCAAAGTATGGTGATTTTGTATGCCAGTTTCTTAGAACAAAAATGAATTATATCTTGTATCATTATTTCATTTTTTAAAATCCAAAGCTTCTGTGAAAGAGTTCAATTACTTGGTGTTCTGTTGTTACCTGAAGACATAAGGAAGTTGCATTCTTACTCAACTATCTTGCAGTCAATAAAACTGGTCTGCCTCATTTTATAACACAAAAGTGCATTTGTTGTGTATCTTCAAGTTGTTTTTTGACATGATTTAATCAAAGGGGTTTTTGCTTTGCCTTCCTCTCTTGCTGAGAAAATGTGACATGCCCAAAGTCACCTAATGGGTTTCCATGACTGGGCAGGGATTTGAACCCTAATCTCCATAATTCAACACTCAAACCACTATACCACATAAATTCTACATTATACTACTATACACATACGCTCAAATTGTTTGGGTGGCTTTTAAAATTGAGTTTATATGGATCACATTGGTCACATCTCTTGTTGTCTGCCAAAGTCCTTCTTTACATGGTGTATTTAAGTGTGATTTTGAATTATGAAAAATAACAACCCTTCATTCTTTGACTTTATGTACTGTTTGTAGGTTCTATACACGATGGAAAGAGTGGGAGTCTTGGTACTCTCAAAGCTTTGGTTTACACTTCTCATTGAGAGAAGAGCAATGGCAGGAAGACTGGGCATTTATACTTTCTCTTGCCAGTCAGGTAAGCAGCTGTAAATTATAAATATGGGAAATACAATTTTTTTTAGAAAGTTATTTGTTTTTCACACAAAAATCGTATGGACTGTCCTTCTGGGTGCCCCTGTACATTTTTAGATTGCCTTCTGAAATATGAAATGATTTATTTACCTGACCTCTAATATTATGATTGCTGTTTTAAAATTAATCATAGAATTTTAAATACCCTGAGCACCAACCAGTCAGTGTAAATCAGCCTTAAGAGTGTTTTAAGTTTTCTCATTCTTTATTTATCCCCCAATGAAACTGGTAGGTCTGGAAAATAAATAAAAAGTGGTGATTGATTGATCCCGGGGTGCAATTCATTTTGTACATTAAAATACAGAAGTCCATATGATATATGTTCTGTGTACATTTAAGAGTATATCCCAGTGAATTGGATGGGAAATGGTTCTGGGTATATTTGCATATTGATTACTTCCCAATTTGTGTAACATGCAGTATTTTTTTATTTTATTTTTTTTACTTTTGGGAACCTGCAAATATAATTCTTGAAACCATGGTGTGGGCAGTCATTTGAGGCTGGGTGTCACACCAGAAATGGACAAATCCATTGCTGACACACTCAGCTTCACTCAATCACATTCCATTTTTTTCCTTTATGTGTCTTCCCATTTTGTTCTGTTCTTATCCTCCACTGGTAGGAAAAGCAAAGGGCATTCTGGGGAATAACTCTTTCAAGGTTCTAAGAGCATCTTGAGGTGTTAGCTTTCCATTTGGGAAAGACAAAGTCGGAGCAGTGCTGACTCCCAGCTGAAGAGCAGTTTCCTCAAGAGGTACTTTATGGTGCCATGTCTCTTCTCTAAGTGGTAGGGTTGTCCCTGTTTGGACATCATACATCCCTATTTGTGCTTTAAATTCAATATAGCCTGCTCAGAGCAATGATATGTCATAGTAGTCTTGTGCTTTTGTAACATTTCTTGTTGCTTCATGATGGGTGAGTAGTCAAGTACAAGAATGTGAAACTAATTCCCTTTAGCAGTGCTCAAATTACAGCAGTGCCAGAGGAAAGCCAAATCCTTGGGGATTTCTGTTACTATGGCTACTATTTCAAGAAATATATGCAGGAAACATGATTTTAATTGAAATTAGGCAGATTTAGCAGATTAAACAAGGCCATTTCAATAAGGCTGCTCTATTCTCTCCTACAACTATCAACATAATTATATTAGTCTATATCTGGTTGGGGTGATCATTTTTTTCCAAATACAAATAATTTTTGAAAATTTATTTGTAAACTTTGGTAAGTATTGCCATGGAATTTTAGTAATATTAAGACCACTGAATAAAAAAAATCAATTAATAGCTGCTTCATTTGATACTTGGCTTTTTTTCTCTTTGATACAGCCTGGAGCGAGTTTGGAACAGACACACATTTTTGTACTTGCACATATTCTTAGAAGACCAATTATAGTTTATGGAGTAAAATATTATAAGAGTTTCAGGGGAGAAACTTTAGGGTATACTCGTTTTCAAGGTAAGTATGACAAAATAAAAACACAATTTTAAACTAAAAGTTTTGAGGAGAGTTGTGGTACAAGATGGTAGTTTGAAGAAGTACCAATGGGTTTATGTACACTTATGTACTAAAGTTTTAGGTGCCATGTTCAACAGTTAGTTTTCCGTCTGCTGTCTTTTGTTGAAATGTTACATCTGCTCTTTTCTTCTGCAGTGAAGTGCCTTTTGAAAGCATGGAGGCACCCCTTTAGAGAATCAAAAGAGAGCTTGATGTGAAGTATATTGCATTACAGGCAGCCCCTGAATTACAAACATCCGACTCCTAGTTAAGAATGGGAATGAGACAACAGGAAGTAAGAGAAATCTACCCCCAGGAAGGGAAATTCACTAAAGAGTTGTTATGGGGAAAAGTTGTCTCCACTGAAGCCTTATCACCAATCCTTCTTTCCACAACAAGCCAAATTATTCAAAATCCAATGATCACAGTGATAGAAAGTGAGGTGACATCTTCTGAAGAGAGGCACAGACAGCAAAACAAACACCACAGGGGGTTAACCCTTCCCTATGCCATCCAAAGCTAAGAAATATATATATTTAGGTGGAGTTACACTTAAAAAAAGTACCTGTTCCGATTTACAAACAAATTCAACTTAACAGACCTACAGAACCTGTCTTGTTTATAACTTGAGGACTGCCTGTATTCCAAATTTTGTATCTTTAAACACTTCTAGTATCATACCTGGAATATAAAGTGCTTAGTAAAGCCAGTTTATGTGAGCACAGCTTTGAAGGTAGTGTTCACAGTACCATATTTTTAACTTAGGTGGTTAAATACACTGGCAGGTATTTATCTTTGAGAATACAAAGTAGTGCTCGTTGGTTTCAGAAGATCCATTGGTTTTCTTTTTGTTGAGAGGCATGCATAAAGTGTTCAGATACTTTGGATGCAGTTTCACTATGGAGGGTTGCTATGTTACATATACACTTGGATTACTCACTGCTATTTTTAAACTCTCTCAAGGCAGGGCACGTTCCTGGCTTAGTTGTTCTGCTGAAGTCTCTGTGAATAACTTTTGATGTTTCTGCGAGGGCTGGCCAATTCAATTATATGTAATGAAAGGCTGTGAGGACTGGGTTGATTGGCACTAAACCAAATAAGACTTTATTCTACTTGTTTAACCATATAGGACATTTGATATTTTAAGATGGTACCCAGGCCTTTATATGGTGAGAAAGGAAGGCATGTGTAAAATGCTTGGATCACTTGCCTGTCTCTGTTGCCATTTAACTAGGAATTATTCCTGGTGCCCATGGCACTATAAGTCTCTTTGATTCAGATTTTAGCAAGAGAGTGTTTGTTGTGTGGCCAGCAAATGTCATCACGATAAAATTACAGCATTTTACATACACAAATAAAAAAGAGTTTAGCCTTCTTACGTGATGTAGATATTATCTTGTTTCCTAAGGTATTTTGAGATACTCATTTGGTGTCCTACTTTGACATTACAATTTTAATTAAAAATATTTTGTGCCCAGGTTTATGTTGATTTACATTTTTGACTGTTCCATTTTCTTTCTAGGTGTCTATTTGCCTTTATTGTGGGAACAGAGTTTTTGTTGGAAAAGCCCTATTGCTCTGGGCTACACGAGGGGCCACTTCTCTGCTTTGGTTGCCATGGAGAATGATGGCTATGGCAATCGAGGTGCTGGTGCTAACTTGAATACTGATGATGATGTTACTATTACTTTTTTACCATTGGTTGACAGTGAAAGGAAGCTGCTACACATTCACTTCCTGTCTGCTCAAGAGGTAAGAAAAAACCTAAGTGGTTCAGGTGGAGTTAAATAAGCTCCAGAGACATTGTATCAGTTAAAAGGAAGCCTACATTGAGAATGTGTATATTATGAAGTAATTGCACGGGTTATTCTGCAGAACAATTTGAAAGTCAGTAATAGAGAGCAGAGGAAGGAGGTGTGAAGTATGTTGTGAGCTGAATAGCTATGGTAGCCTTTCTGTTCAAATTTATTCTGATGTGGCTGGTAGAATTGTGTGTTAAGCAGGTATAGTAGTAAAGCTACTGAGAAAGTTCTGACAGCCACAAATATTGTCAAAACAATGAGACCCTGAGTTGAGTTTTTCTAGAAAATTGTTAACTAGAAATTTGAAAGTAGAATACAGTGTTCCCTCACTACTTCACGGTTCACTTTTCACGGATTCGCTGTTTCATGGTTTTTCAATAAACTCTAAAAGACTTACAAATCATAAAAATTTATAATTTATAGCCTAAAGAAGGGAGGAAGGAGAAGCCAAAGGGAGAGAAAAGGAGCACAAGCGGCAACAGAAGAAGGAGGCGATTTATCAACACACGATTAGTTGATAAAGACTTAAAATGGTGTATAACTACTAAAATAATGTATAAATATTAAAATAAATATAGTGTCCCTACTTCATGGATTTTCACTTATTGCGGGTGGTCCTGGAACCTTAACCCCCGCGATAAGTGAGGGAACACTGTATATATAAAGGGTTACAAGACATCAAGCCATACTATCCCATTCCATCAATCCTCATTAAAGGAGTGCAAAAACTACAATGATAGTAGAAGTGAAAAGAATGGATTCTTGCTACTGGTGAAGTCTTTGGTAAATAACTACTGGCAGAATGGGCTTTCTAAATCATTTAAATTTCCGTGTTTAGAAAACCCAGATCTGTTAATTATTTCATATTATATTTACAGGAAGCATTCAGAGCACTGTTTTAATAAGTTATGTAGAATTTGGTTAAGCTAGATCAATTCGAATTTTATTGGGGTGTTTTTCCTAGTATAGGCAGTCCCCTGGTTATGAACAAGATAGGTTTGGTTGCTTTGTTCTTAAGTTGAATGTGTATGTAAGTCAGAACAGAAACATTGTTTAAGTATAGCTCCAACCAATTTTTGTTTTGTTTTGGATAACATAGGGAATCGTTAATACCCCTCTAACCTTTGTTTTGCTGTCTGTGCCCCTCTTTAGAAGAATTCACATCTCTTTCTCTCCCTGTGACAATTGGATTTTGAAATTGGCTCATGGAAACAAGGCTTGATGATAAAGCTTCAGTGGAGACACATTTTCCTTGTGATAACTCTTACAGGGAGAATTTCCCTTCCTAGGGATAGATTTCTCTCACGTCCTGTTTCATCCCCATTTGTAACTAGGAGTCATATGTAGGTTGGATGTTTGTACCTTGGGGACCGCCTGTACAGTCAGCCCTCCACATCTTTTGTTGACTTTTATATGTTTGATTAAAATGTCTCGGTCCTTCAGTAAAACTAGGTCCTAAAGATGTGCTGGAGGACTTAAAGATTCAAAGAAAAGTTTTCTCTTAAGTAAATAAAAAAGCATTTTTAAATTTGTAGTTTTACACTTTTGTGGGGTCCATTGCCCTTGGTCCAGCAAACATGGAAGGCTGACTGTACAATACAAAAATCACTTGACACCAGTCCTTTTAAAAGCCATGAACTGATTTGAATAGAAGCATGTCCTAAATGTATGTGTATGTTTCCCCCCTTGAAGATTGGTAATGAGGAGCAGCAGGAGAGGCTGCTCAGGGAGTGGCTGGACTGTTGCGTGACGGAGGGTGGAGTCCTTGTTGCTATGCAGAAAAGCTGTCGGCGGCGCAACCACCCTTTGGTAACGCAGATGGTAGAGAAATGGCTTGACCGTTATAGACAAATCCGCCCCTGCACATCCCTTTCAGATGGAGAAGAAGATGAAGATGACGACGATGAATGATGAAATTGAGATACCTGACTGCATATAACGTGTGGTGACAACCCCAGCACTTGGGGTGCAGTCTAGCAAATTGTTACAAGATGACCCAGTTATAGCGGGATGAATCCTGCACAGGATTTTTAATCAGCATGGGGAGAATTCAGAAGCTCTTCGGCTGTGTGAAGACAGCTATATCGATTGGACTACCGTTTGTTTAAAAAAAAAGCAAGGAAAAAGAAAACAAAGCCCTACTTTTATTACCAGGACAGAAAACATATTTCTTTCCAATTGTACATCTGCCTATAAATGTACCGCATGTGGTTGTGTAAGAAGGTTGTGTAATAGGAAAAAGTATTACCAGCATCTTAAAATTATTGGAGAAATTTGTTTTGAATAAGGGCACTTAAAAAGCACATCATAGATGAGTATCTGTTCCTTTTTCTTTTTCGGCTTACAGTAAAACTTGGTTATTCTGCATCACTTTTTAAGCATTCTGATACATCTCCTTCAACGTTAATTTCATATGAAATCTTGCTAATGCCCAGGTCAGATCATGTGGCTTTTTTGTTGGTGGTGCCATATATCCAGAATAAGTTAGAAATATAAACAAATTTACTGTTTTATTGAGATTTGAATTAATGTTGTGCCCACAATAATAAAATGATATATTAAAGGGAAAGAAACTATGGAAGGGATGATGAATTTTGATTTTGTTTTCTGTAAAGGCTTCTCTGCTGTCCATTAATATTTTGTATCATTTCTTTTGGGTAGTTTTTCCCCTTCCCGTCTACTTAAAATAGTCAAAGAAGTACTGTTCCAGAGAACTATTATGCTAAACAATTGTGTGGCGTTTGCTAAACTGAACTTTAAAAATGCATTTTGTTCAAACCCGGTATTGCTGTGAGTTGTACAGTAGAGATTAATACTAAATCAAGCCTCCCCCCATGCCAGTTAAAATAGCCTCCATCGAGGAGCACTCCTTGGTCATTAAACACGAGTGAGAAAGCACTTTGGCCATTTTCCTTAAAAAGCCTTCCTTCTGAAGTTTGTTTTAAGTACTGTATATTATCTTTTCTTGATATGTAAACTTTGGAATTTTTTGCATGTTGATTGTGGCCACTTTTGAATATGTAAGTTTCCTGAAAGTATACGTTCAGAATATATTCTCCAGTAGGAAAAAAAAATCTTTTTATTATACTTGATAACTTTAGCCATGCTATCTTGAATGGGTATAGCCTATCTAAAACCTCACTTTAAAAACACTAAAGGTTGAATAGTTTTGTAAGCAGATCCTGATAAGCACTTTTTGAAGACTAATGATGGTGGAAATGATGACAAGGAGTATCTAGCAAAATGGATTTCCTTGTTTAGGAATCTGGACAGTTATACATGCAGTTATACACACACATTTTTACATAGTTGTAAAAAAAAAACACAACAACCCTGGAACTCATCAGAATTTGCTGCTTTTCTAAATGTGGCTTAGTGTTGAAAACCTAAAAAAAATTCCTAATGACAGATCTCCACTAAAATTTCATTAAGGTACTAACACAGAAGAAACGCATTAATATAACCTTTCCCACTTCTGACACAAGCATATCATGTGCGTGTATATGTGTGTATTTTGTTGTGGGTTCTCTCAATGCATGCATACATTATTAAATACAAATGCATGTTTGCCTGTGATGGGTTAAACTTCCTAAGCAGTAGAATAATTGGGTTTCTCTTCCAGTTACAGATTCTGCTTTAATGTACAATCATAATTCTTTCTAAATACAGGCATAAAGTTAGTACCTTACATTTTTGCCTACCTTACATACTTCACAGTAAAATTCCCACATGCCTGGACCAGTAAAGTAAGCTAGATGATTGTGATTGTGGGAGGAGGTAGTTACTTGAAATGATTCAACTTGTGTGCCCCAAATCTGAGTCACAGTTTACCTTAAATTGCTGTTTCCAGCAAGATACACCTTTTTCACTTTCAGTAGTGCGATCATAATAGGTGAAAATGACTAAATTAGTAGCCATGTTATCCCACTGCAGTAACAAACCCTTAAAAATGCTATCAGATGAAAGCAGATGCTTTTTGTCAGGGATAAAGATAAGTCTGAACTTTTATTATCTCATATCCCTACCTCCTACAAGATGCATAGGCGCCATCATAACCATCTAAATCACTCCTGAGTCTCGATGCACCCCTGAGGTAGTTTAATAGATTGTACCCGCAGCTGTTCTAGCTTTGGAAAGCACATACCATGTAAATTGTAATTGTGCCTTGAATACGATTTGCATTTATGCAAGACCCTCTCACCTGACAAGTCTTTGTGTCGGAAAATAAGACTTGTTCACATTTTGAGTTATGGCTGTGTTGTAAAAGTTGTACCACTGTTTTGAAAACCAAAGGGTAAGGTCCAGTTTTAGTTGATTTTCCATAGTAATGTCTGGTGTTTCAATAGAACACTTACCATTATAGCTGTTAGGCAGTCTGCCTTTCTGGTGGAAAAAGTGTCAGGTTTTGAATGTTGAATGATTTTATTCCCGGGTGGCCAGATTTCTGTTAGTGTCATACACAGGTGTAAATGAGACTTCCGTCTGTGTATTAACTCTCCTAGTTAGTGCCTAGGGAGGCATTTGTTATCTCCCTTTCTGCCATTTAATAGCTGGCAGAGAGCAAAGGGCATGGGAGAAGCGTTTGGTTACGTTCTTATATCCAGAACAACATCTTTGAGACTTTCTTCAGAAGATCCCACAGGTTTATGTTATTGTACATCTAGCTATCATGTGTGTCCTGCTTTCCACTGGCCATGAAATTGGGCAGAGAGGAGACAGGGGAGTTCTATGGAGAGATACCTATTGTTTTTCCACCTGGGCAGGGATTTAAGTTATGTCTTCTGATGCAGGAAACTGAACAGGGAAATAGTTTGGTTTTATCTACTGGCTTTGAGTTGTACAATCTCTTTAGAAGAGAAATACACCAATGACAGTTCGACAAAGCTTTGTTCTACTGCAGTGGACCCGTGCTTTCTGAATCACTCACAGACACACACATATGTACAATTTCCTAAATTTGTTGATTTATATTTTTATTTTAAGATTGCTTTCAAAGCTACAGCATTTTTTTGACGTTGAATTTAAAACTTCCTCAAGGGATAGGATCTATTTTCAAGTGGGGAGTTTTTCTTCGAGTTAGTACCTGGAAGTAATATGGCATTAACTGCCTCCAAGCAGCCAAATTTTGTGCCGGAAGTTCCTAGCACGTTCAGGGGTGGTAGAAGAACCTGCCTCAACGTTATTCTGTTAGAAAGTGTCCATTTTCATCAACATTAATTATGCCTATCTGGAATGCCACTGCCTGGTTTAAGAACAAAATCCCAATAGTATCAGCTTCTAAAAGTCACTAATGCCAGTGTAAATGTTCTATTATTTCACCTTCATTTGTGTGGCTTTCTAAATGTTCTCTGTAACTCACCAATGTTCCTCCACCTGATTGCTCTATACTGGTGTCTATGGTAAGTTATTCATAATTGCAGTGTTAGATCATTGACACAGCTATGAAGTTGACTCCCTTGAATATGTTCAAAGCTGGTAATGTGCTTTTCCATTAATTTAAAACAAAACAAATACAAGTTTTGTACCAATGGTTTGCTTTGATTTCTGTCTCAATGCATTGTTTTGTGTCTGCTCTTCCCTCTACTTCAACCTCTAGAACAGACCTGCACAACTTGGCAGCAGGTAGGGGCCAAACTTAAATAGGCTAAACTTCTATGGGATGTAGATAGGTTTTTAGCACCTCAGCAAACTACAATTCCTAGGATTCCGTAGCACTGAGTTAAAGAGATGCTGAGCTGTATTATTGGCAGTTAAAATGATGACAAACTGTAGTATTTCTATAGTATGTGTTTTGACACTGAAATGGGAGAACCTGATCACATTACGGATTCCTACTTGAACAAACTCACTTCTGGAATATAACTCCCAAAATCCTCCATCCAGCAAGATCAGTATCACAATGGCTTGGGGATTCTAGGAGTTGTAGACCAAAAGTGACTTTTACAAGCTCTGTAGGTTAGAGGAAATCAGACATCTCTCTGTCCAGCAGGTGGCAAATAACTTGCTATCCAATGGAGCCTGCAATGCACCAATTTGAGGATTTAAATGAAGGCTCGTACGCCTTATTGGCTTACCCTGGAAATGTTTGCTTCTTATCAGCTGGTTTATTTCCTGGGGCAGAGAAAGAGTCTGTTTTCCATGCTGTCCTGCTGCCACCCACCCAGAAAAGGGTGCCTACTCTTCTCCAGAAAGCACTTGTTCCATCTTTTATTTTTTTATCCTCTACATATTTTAGTGGGTTGTCTGAAATCCTATGGCCTGTAGGTTGTATGTTGTGCAGGTGTGCTCTAGAATTTAGTAGTTTCTTAATAACCAATTCACTTTAAAAGGGAACTGGGAAGTTAAACTTGCTAGCTCAAAATCAGTTTAAACTAATGGTATATTTATATGATTTGAATTCTTTGGAACTGGGTTTGAGTTTGGGTTTCTGGTAAAACTCCCCTTGAATAGATCTCAGTCTACACTTCCCCCCTTGCACATGCTGTTCCCACAGCCATACACATGGAGTAGAAACAGGAAAGAAGAGCTAAACTCTTACCGCTCCTTTACTGAAAGCTTTCCAAATGATGCGGTCTGGGAATAATGTTTATCTTAGTGTCAAAAGCATATCATCTTTACCATCTCTCTACAAGCCTGGACTGTAGTACCCCTGTATTATGCGCGGGGGGAGGTGAGACTGAGAAGAGTGACTTGATAAAGGCTTCCGGTTGTGTATTAGTGACTACAGTAGGCCTTTCAATTTTGTGAGAGTTAGAGGCACAGAATCCCAGCGAAAGTAGAAAAAACATGAATCTCTAGAGAGACAATATTAAATCTTTGAATATTAAAGCTGCAAATGTGAAAGGCTGACAGTACAAACAATTTGATCTGCATACTCGATCTTACCAATGTAAGTAACACTATCAGAAGCAATGCCAACCTTTTGTGGGTCTCAAAGTCCACTTTGCATTGAGTAGGAAGTTGTCTTGCTAGCTTCCTGAACTCTCTTGCATCTCTTACTCCTTGTGGACTAAGAGATTTAACATTCAATTAAAAGGACATTATCCCAATACATTTGACGTTGGATTGTAATGAGGGGAAGAGCATGGGCATGGAAGATTGGAACTGTCCCCTTGTTCTGTGTAGAAAAGTGCAAATTAATGTTTCTGTAGACAATTATTTGTCCCTATGTTGTGAGGAGTTTGACGAAAACTGTTCAAATTCTTCAGATTTAACAAATGGAAATCCTTTACATACATTTTTAGAGCAGATTAGTGAGAGTGTATAAATGTTAATTTATTGTCCACTTCAACTTTCAGATCATTTAATGGAATTACTGTCATTGACTCAACTCACAGACATGTCTTCGAAGTATGTTCTTACTCTTTATAGGCTATTATAGGCTCAATAACATTGAGGGCCTGCTCCAGCTCAAATTATAGAAATTGTCACTTTTTATTGAAAACTGCACTGAACGCTATATGTCCACCTTTACAATAAACAAATACAGTAACGGTAACACACTAAAACAAAACATACTTCTGGTAGCCATTGGTTGTTTTTTTGTTTGGGACAGCTTTTAAAACTTTTATCACAGAAACAGGAATGTACCCATACAAAGGCTCAGAATAGGCCATCTTTTTCAACAAAAAGGCGATGATTCACAAAAGACTATGAATATAACATGTAACTAGTTGATACAAATCTAATAGGATTTGTTAAAATCAGTCACATCTAATAACACATTTCTGAAGTGTTTTTGTATAAAATATCACATGAAGAAAAGAAGACTTCAATGTCTAAAAAAGTGGGTTTTGTTCATACAGTCTGACAAGTTACCATAAAAAGTGTTTTTTTTTCCTGAGACATAAGGAAATGCAACATTATTCTTGAACCCTTTCCAGCTCAAGACTTTTCCACTCAATAAAATAGCTGTGGATTTAAAACTGAGAAAAATATATCTGAGTATAAATGTGAGACTTAACACTTTTATTTTTTTTTTGCATCATCAGCGTGTGTTATTGAATGTACAGCTACTTTATTAAGTGTATCTTGTAGGAGAAGCATCGATTTCTGCAATTAAAGGCAGCTAGTTAACACAGGCTTTTCTCTCTCCCTTGATCTACAATAGCTGTAGTTGAGCTTGAGTAGCATCCTTCCAATACATTAAGTGGCCATATATAACTGCAACAAGCAAAACTCTCCATCTCTGGGTTATTTTTCCTCAGCCTATGCAAGGAGGAGCCAGGTAAGTGAAGAAGGAAAGGGCTGAAGTCACATGATGGGTTTCCTCTTAATATCATGTAAGCTTTGTTAGGACTGTTGGACATAATATTTTAAGCAGCAGGTATGCCAACCAGCTGCTATTCCCCCAAGGGACTGAGAAGAAATATACATTATTCTTGTGATTGATGTAAAGATGAAGGAAACTTAAACACACAATAACAGAAGCTGATCATCAAATCCTAGTTTTCAGTGCTTCGGTAAGCAGGTGACTTCTTCTGGGTTTCCCCTCCCTCCCCCAAGTCTTGACTCCTATATATATATATTTTGTAGTTAACACTGGAACATCGTGATGCGTCAGTCCAAAAGCAACCTTACAAATTTTGTATCAAATTCCTGTCAGTTTGTGTGTAATTACTCTTTTTCCAATGTCTCTTGGTCCCAAATAGGAGCGTGTTTAAATGGTCTGCTATTGCTCGTTCGGATGTTCCCTGTTGTCCCCGTGTTTTGTGGGCTGGTTAGGAGATGGAGCTTGGGAAGGATGCGCCACTGTCGGAAGATTGTGGGTAACAGGAATCCCTCCCGGGATGATACCTTCCATAGCTGCCGGGATCCCTCCTGGAGTAACGCTCACCATGCCTGGTGGATATCTAGAAAGAGAGAGTTTCTAAATTACAAGATGATCAGTATGTGAACATTCTGTAAGAAGAGCAGGCTATGAAGTAAGGAGAACAGCAACAATGCAAACAAAGCGCCTCTTGAGAGCATTTTTATTCTTTGCCAGCCAACCACAAAATAGAGTCTGTTCTGCTCTACTTTGCTACAGCAAGCAGTGGGAACACATCCAAGAAGCTTACCAATATACTCCAGTCTAAAAATTTGTGAATCTACACTGCCCTATATGCCAAGATCTGATCCCTGATTATCTGGCAGTGTAGACTCATGTGATCCAGTTCAAAGCAGATAATCTGGGATCAGATCAGTGTAGATCTAGCTTTAATTGAAGAATTGATCCCCAAAAACGGATTGACTATTTCTTAATTTTTTTCATCCCCTTCTCTAAGTACAATAGCAAATGTTGAGACCATAAGTACTGCACATCTTGGTAGATCCTGAAAGAATCCTCTACTCTCTGCCATGGCACTGTTTCAGGTCTTTTTGTATACCTTCATGGAGAAATTGCGGTGGAAACTGTACCCCTGAGGCAACACAGTTGCCTTTCCCTCTCTGGAATAATCCTCAACTTGTCCACGGGTCATATCAAAATCCTTAATTTTGGCCCCCAAACCTGCCCTCGAGGGTACTGTGCTTACAAAGTTTTTCCTAAGCATCTTAATTCATGTTTTTTCAACACCTGTGTGCTTCAAACAAGTACAGCCTACACACTCCTAACAGCTTGTAGAGTCAGCCTTCAATGAACAAACCAAATGCTGGTATAACTTTCTTATACATCTGTTTTACTGAATACAAAGTAGTATATCTAGAGTCAAATTATATAATTGGCTCCTTTGGTGTTAATTCATTA
The DNA here is from genome assembly GCF_035594765.1 of Anolis carolinensis. Taxonomy (NCBI): domain Eukaryota; kingdom Metazoa; phylum Chordata; class Lepidosauria; order Squamata; family Anolidae; genus Anolis; species Anolis carolinensis. Next base: position 196,461,787 of record NC_085843.1, read on the forward strand.
AGAGTTTAATAAGGGCAACAAACATTTTGACTTTGAGGAGGCATCTTTTAAAGCAGAATTCCTCAAACTGCTTCTCCAGATGTTTGGTAAATCGGTAAGCTGTCTGGGATTTATGGGAGCTGAAGTATGGATACTTTAAAGCATGGATGTTGGACTGCAACTCCCAGTATTGTTCACAGTTGGCTATGCTGACTAGCAGGAGTGAGAATCTGATAGGCCACATAATTCCCAGTCTTTTCTAAGGAACATACTGGAGAATAGTGTGCCAGGATGGCTTATGGAGATGCTATAAAGAAAAGCAAAACAATGGAACATTCTGGTTTCATTAGTCTTCCAACTTAAACATGTAGTTTGGATTTCTATTCAATTCCTTAAAAAAATTCCCAATACAACTTCTGAATCAAGGTGTCTAAGTAGTTTTACTTTTGTTTGCCCTTAGTGTAACTAGTGAAATGTTGAGGGGGAGCTTAGAATTAAATAATTAAAAAGTTGGTACATCACACCGCAGAAATTAGCTAAATATCATCCAAAGATACAAGACAAGTGCTGGAAATGCAGAGAACATTTCACCACATGTGGAATTGTAGACGCGCTAAAAAGATTGGAGGGATAGACGAGAAAAAAATACAGAAAATACTTGACATGAAACTAGAATTAAAACTGGAATGTTTTCTTCTAGGAATTACAGAAATAGAGATAGATAAAAACAGTGATAGATTATTCTGCTGCTTGACGACCGCAGCTAGAATTGTGTATGTGAGGAAATGGAGAATGAAAGAAATCCCTACTTTGGAAGAATGAATATCCAAATTAATAGACATCATGAGCATGGGTAAACTAACCCATCTATTCAAAGATTCTAAGAGACAAGGAAGGAAAAGTACGGACTGGTCACCTATGTAACTATTTGAGACAAGAAAAGGTGGAGTTGATAACAAAACCAAAACAAGAAACAGGAAAATATCTATATGGTAACTAAAAGAAGAAAGGGACAGCAGAGAAAGAAAAATTAAAAGAAAGAAGAAAACCATAATGGGGAAGATTTCTACTGTATACCCTATCCTTAACTTCCAAGCCTCCTTAGCCAATCTGGTTATGTACAGATGTTTTTGTTTCTTTTTTTCTTTTTATAACGTTACCCCCCCCCCCCATCCTGCTCCACAATCCATATATTTCTTATTTGATCTTATGATGCCTATAAAAAAGAAGTAAAAGTTGTAAATCTTTTTTTATTTTTGGAATAGATATTCAGTTATTGCTGTAATTTAATCTTTTCTGCAGAGTAAAATTTAAAATGAAATTTAAAAGTTACACTTTTGTTCAGTGACAATGTCGGCAGGAATGAATTACGCTTTGTAAGATAGGTGATTTGTAGTACTCAGGTGCCTTTTAAAAACTCATGGTTAGTTGTGAACTAGGTAATAAAGAACTGCCTTTTAAATGGACTTAGAGGCCACCTATTTCTGAGGACTTGGTATTATAAGGACAACTAATTACTTTTAAACTATTTTTTTGGCTCTGCCCTGGCTGAAGGTCATGATCTAACAAAGCACACAGCTAGTCTAGAAGTGTAGTCTAGAGTTTTGCTATACTTCTGTCCTGTCAATGCCAGAATGATTTTAAATCTGGAGATACTTTCCAAAGTTTTCAAATTCCACTGGAACCATTTTTTGTGTACAAGTAGAGATTATCTTGCACTCCATGGTGCCCCAACTCATGGGTATACATTGATGTGGCTGTTAAATGTACAAGGGCAATGGAGAGATGAAAGGTGACACTGCAAATCTTTTCATCCCACTCTGACAGAATTGCATCTTCAACAGATTAACTTCTCACCATTGAAAAATGTATCACAAGCAAGGCGGCATACTCTGAAGAGTTGATATTCTCTGCTAAGCTGAAGCTAAACTGCAGCATCTATAAATTCATACATTTAAGAAACCTGACACATTCTTTATAATTTTGTCAATTTCTGCTAATGAAAGAGGGGAGCAAGAAGCTATTGGCACTGATCCATACAAACTTTTAAAGATCTTAATAAAGATGACACTTTGACTTTTAGCTCCATGACAGTTACTTTTCTTTTTGGAAAGAAAAATCAAGATTCCTTGGCTGATCACTCTGTTTTTAATTGCTAACAAGTCAACTTCCCTTTCCTTCAAGGTGACTTATAAATGAGACTGCTATTGTCCAGCTTTCACAACCAAATATAGAAATGGGGAATGCAGTGGCATAGACAATCCTAACTTTAGTATCCACTGCTATATCTTGGCACTTCAGGATCTTGAATCATTCCTTCATAGCTGTCCTTTGAAGTCTTAGTCTGATTTCTTGAGTACACTAACTGAGCAAGGTATGGAAGTATTTCAATGTCTTCATTACCTACTTTAAAAAGATGTAAATCATCAGTGAGCACTTTTTGTTTTCTTAATGTTCAATTGTAAATCTGGCCTTGCTCTTTCTTCCATGACTTTCTTCAGCAATCGTTCGAAGTCTCCCCCCCCCCCCCCCCCGTTAGTAGTATGGTGTTGCCTGCATATCTTAAATTGTTGATGTTCCTTCTTCCAATTTTCATGCCTTCTTTCTTAGAATCTAATCCTTCTTTATGTATGATATCTTCAGCACATAATTTAAACTGAGTGATAAAAGGCACTCTTGACAATTGGAAACCATTCCATTTCTCTGTATTCTGTCTTAACAGTAACTTCTTGTTCTGAGTACAGGCTACATATCAGAACTATCAAATGTTATGACAAACCCATTTCCCTAAGAGTGCTCCATTGGTTTTCGTGGTTTACACCATTGGTTCCCAATCTTTGGTCTTACATGTGTTCGTGACGTCAACACCCAGAAGCCCGAGTTAGCTTGGCCAACTGTGAGGGATTCTGGAAACTGGAGTCTAAAACACCCGGTTGACCAAAGGTTGAGAACCACTGATCTATACAAAGGTTTTGCCATAATCAATAATGCACAGATTTTATGTGTCATGCACCTCCTTTTTTCCTTTCATCTCAAGCATGTCCTTTCGCCTTGAGTCCAGTTGCATCATTAACCACAGTGGTATTTGCAGTTGTCTTCTGCTATACCCAGTAATTCATTGAATATCATCTGACCTGGGAGTCTCATCTTTTGGCCCTATCTTTGGTTTCGTTTTGGATTCTTTCATCATAGAGTTGTTGTGGTGAAAAGACATTCAAAGGGGTAACTGTACCTCTTTCTGTGTAGTACTAGCAAGTATTAGTCATGGTGCTACTACTATTGTTTCTAGTATCAGCTATGGTGCCACTACTATTGTCATTATAGATCCTCTGCCAGTGTCATTCTCCACTATTGCTGCTATCTAGTATCTGTTTGACAGATTTAGTGCAGATGTATCTGCTCAGGAAAAGCCTGCCTGTCATGGGAGACCCAACCCATAACAAGAACAACAACATAGATACTGTGGGACTTCCGAATCCAGACTGACAAAGTTCTGGAACACAACACACCAGACATCGCAGTTGTGGAAAAGAAAAAGGTTTGGATCATTGATGTCGCCATCCCAGGTGACAGTCGCATTGACGAAAAACAACAGGAAAAACTCAGCCGCTATCAGGACCTCAAGACTGAACTTCAAAGACTCTGGCAGAAACCAGTACAGGTGGTCCCGGTGGTGATCAGCACATTGGATGCCATGCCAAAAGATCTCAGCCGGCATTTGGAAACAATAGACCTTGACAAAATTACGATCTGCCAACTGCAAAAGGCCACCTTACTGGGATTGGCGCACATCATCCGAAAATACATCACACAGTCCTAGACACTTGGGAAGTGTTTGACTTGTGATTTTGTGATACAAAATCCAGCATATCTATCTTGTTTGCTGTGTCATACAATATATAACACTATAATAATAATAATAATAATAATAATAATAATAATAATTTTTATTATTATTATTATTTATATTCTGCCACCATCTCCCAGAGGGACTGGGGGCGGCTCACAAAACACTCAAAGTGTGTCACAAAATACAACAAGTACAGAACAAAACATAGGCAATAAACAGTCAACACAACATCATAAATTCACAGTACCCCCTGGTAAAAACAATAAAATACTGCAATTGCTGTAGATAAAACAGCAGTATTCGATCTCAGAATTGTAAAGTGCTAAAAAGTGCTAACATCAGAATAGCCTCTTGTCTCACAGGAACATACAACCTGACCATAACATAAAGGTACTGCCATAGTAAGGATCACTCTGCACAACCTCAATACAAGATTGAGAGTCCCTTATCCAGAATTCTGAAACGCAGCACAATCAAAAAATCTCCACATGGGTGGCTTAGACAATGCCATCTTTGCTTTCTGAAGGTTCAATATACGCAAACCTTTTTTGTATGCAAATTTATTACAAATATTGTGTATAGAATAAGGATACTCAAACTGCATTAGATTTTCAGGTTTTCCTCTTTTTTAAGAAGTTGAATGCATATCTTTGCTCATAAGACAAAGTGGTGTATGACAGATGAAATCTGTGCCTTAGCCTAGGAAATCCTAGTCTAGGAACTCCTTAACATAGTTAATTTGTTTACTTATCTGTCAGGCCAGTTTTAAGTTGTAAACGATTAAGATGGAAAAGGACAATACAAACGCATGAAACATTGAGATATTGCTTTTAAATCCAAAAGCAATGTGATAGATAAGACAGAGAGAGAAACTGGTGGGGATAATGCAACCCTCTAGATCAGAGGTTCTCAACCTGTGGGTTCTCAGATGTTTTGGCCTTCAACTCTCAGAAATCCTAACAACTGGTAAACTGGCTGGGATTTCTGGGAGTTGTAGGCCAAAACACCTGGGGACCCACAGGTTGAGAACCACTGCTCTAGATGTTGAGTTGCAACTCTTAACAAATTCAGCATTGCCAATGCTTACAAGGACTGATGGGCATTGAAATACAATAGTGGCTGTATGGCTGCATGAATCCCCCACCCTTGATGTAAAAGAACCACGCGAAGGAGATGATCAGCTTACTGTCATGTAGCGGTGTTCTCACTGCAATAAGCCTGGAAAGTGTTAACGTTTCTGCAGGAATACCAACTATCAGAGGAAAAGAAGGGATAATGGATCAAATGAAGACTTGTGTCATAGTAAATCTCTTCATTTTTAAGGCCATCCCTTGTAAATTTGTCACTGAGATAAAATAGTGATTCTAACAGCTCTGTTTGTCATATGATGTAAGATTATAACAATTATTCAAATGAGTGCAGTGCTAATTCATCCAGGTAATCAGACTCTGGAAAAGTTATTACAACTCTTAAGAGTTACTCATACTGACTGTGGAATACTTGGATTTGTAGTGAAAAGACACTTTCCCAGCCTGGTTTATATTCTACACATCTACAATGGTGCCTTCAGGGGTAGTGAAAATGTTATGTAGTGGAGAAAATGGGAATACGGATTTCCAAAACAACCCTGGTAGACTATGGGCATGAATATAGGATGTGAAGAGAAATCCTAACATGATCTTTGATTGGATCAATAGACCACTTTTTCTCTTCACTCTCTGATGCTGGGAACCTACTGGTTGAGGTTTGCCCAGGGAAAATATCTCCTGACTTCAAGATTGTTACTATATCAGAAACATTCATTTGCAACTATACCCCCCCCCCCCAGTTGCACCCCAGCTTGGTGCTTGAAAGCTAGTGAGTGCACCTACACTGTAGACTTATTATTATTATTATTATTATTATTATTATTATTATTAACATTCATTTTATCCCACTTTTCTTCCATGGGTGGGATTTAAAGCGGCGTATAAAAGTTTAAAAAACGCAAATATATACACATAAATACATAAAATACATATTTAACTAAAACATCATAAGCCAATTTAAAGGAAACAACCCAATTTGAATACATCATATACAACAAATTAATAACTTACAACAAACACCATTTAAAAATTCCTTAACCTCAGGCCACTTAGGTTATTTGTAAAAGAGATTATACAAGCTTCTAAGAAACTCCATTTTCGTAAGACCGTGTCACAGTTGCCAGGACCAATAAAGCATTCAGAGGTAAATATTACCAGAAGCTATCTGATGGTGCCTATTATCATTCATCTGGGAAGGCCTGGCTCCACAAAAAGGTCTTAATTTGTGATCAAAAGGCCAGTAAGGAAGGGGCCAAACGTACCTCTCTAGGAAGGGAAATTCAGAGCCGTGGGGCCACCACCAAAAATACAGTTTGATACTACAGTATTTTAACTTCCCCTGCTCACTGCTATGGAATCCTGGGAGTTGTAGTTTGGTGAGGCACCAGCATAAGTTGCCAAAAAGGATTGTAAAACTACAACTTCCATGATGGCATAGCAATGACCCATGGAAGTGGTGTCAAACAGCATCAATTCTACAATGTAGATGCACCTTCTAGTGTATCTTTTTCCAGGAACTGAAAGTGAATTATACTTCAAAATGAAAGAAAAACATGAAACATGCCTTGTAACGTGTTCAACAAAGTAGGACGATTATTTCCTTCCCATGGCTATGTCATTTTCTGATGTCATGAACACAGGAAATTTTCCTTGCAAAGAAAGATTCCTGAATACTATTTCTACTAATTATTTAAAAGCTGTACACTTATTGCACAATATTGTCTGCGAAGATCATTCACAGGACCAACTGGAATTGCCAGTGCCTTTCCTCATTTCCTATGGCTTGTCTATATTGTAACTTATATAGCATTACTCCCACTCTTTAAAATTAGTTTTTCTCTATACCAAGTGAGTAATATTGCATTATACTGGGATGTGTGTCTACTGCGTTGACTTCACCTATATATATGCAGAATGGTCATGTACTCGTCCAACAAAATATGTCTTCTTTAGGAATTTCCTAAGTCCTCAGGCAATTCTATGGTATGCTTCTACCAGGGTTGTGTTGGGGGACTTAACAAATTCTTGGAGAGGAAACTTCCCAAGGAATTTTCTAGATCCTCAGGGGAAGTGGTTCTCAACCTTCCTAATGCCGTGACCCCTTTATACAGTTCCTCAGGTTGTGGTGACCCCCAACCATAACATTATTTTGTTGCTACTTCATAACTGTAATGTCACTACTGTTACGAATCATAATGTAAATATCTGATATGCAGGATGTATTTTCATTTACTGGACCAAATTTGGCACAACTACACGATACGCCCAAATTTGAATACTGGTGGGGATAGGAGGGGATTGATTTTGTCATTTGGGAGTTGTAGTTGCTGCGATTTATACTTAACCTACAATCAAAGACATTCTGATCTCCACCAATGATGGAATTGAACCAAACCTGGCACACAGAACTCCCATGACCAACAGAAAATACTGGAAGGGTCTAGTGGGAATTCACCTTGAGTTTTGAAGTTGTAGTTCACCTACATCCAGAGAGCACTGTGGACTCCAGACAATGATGGATCTGGACCAAACTTGGCACAAATACTCAATATGCCCTAATTTGAACACTGGTGGAATTTGGGGAAAATAGACCTTGACATTTGAGAGTTGTAGTTGCTGGAATATATAGTTCACCTACAATCAAGAAGCCTCTTGAATCCCACCAAAAATAGAATTGGGCCAAACTTCCCACACAGAACCTCCATGACAAACAGAAAATACTGGAGGGATTTGGGTTCCTAAGACCATCAGAAATATGTATTTTCTGATGGATGGTCTATGGCAACCCCTCGGAAACCCCCTCGCGACCCCCCCCCCAGGGGTCCCAACCTCTAGGTTGAGAAACACTGCTCTAGGGTGACTAAGGCAACTTTTGGGAGGCGCTATTCCATTCAATAGGGGTTTCCTCTTATCCTGTTTCCTGTTTTGATGGTAAATTCAGGAACATTTCCCACATGGATATGGAGGTCATACTGTATATACATACAGGCATATTCAGGCAACTAAATTTATATTTGTCTTGGCACTGGTACACTAGTAAGAAAACTTCAATAGCACCTTGGCCATTTTTTCTCTCTCCAAATAAATAAGGGAATTCAAATTATCTCCTAGCAACTCCTTTTGTCATGTTAAAAGAGGAGACTATAATGAGTAATTTAGTGAAATTCACCTGAAACTAAAAAGGCATTTCGGAGAAGCACAGTTTTAATTTATACTGTTTTATTATAAGGTAAAAATGTGCAATGACATCTCAGAACTGATTGTAATGTTATGGTTAGAATAAAGACCTATATTTTGGGGGAAGAAGACTTCATGACACCACTGTTGAAGAACTACCACCTTCTGAGAAATTTTAGCATTTCTGTGACTCATTCTTTTAGCTCCATGACTGCAGGCAGAATTCCAAATGCTATTCTTAAAAAAAAAAGCAAGAGAAAAAGATATCCTTTCCTCCATCTTACCTGTATGTGGCACCATTGAGCTCTGGATGAATGGCTTGCTGATCTATTACTGACCAAGGAGCTGTTGTGACAAAAAATTCCTTGTTCACACAGTTTCGTAGGCTTTCGGGGATGCGACCTGAGATAGGAATAATTCAAATTTAAAATTTTCATTCAGGCCCCAGTTAATCATACTGAAAAACCAACAAGAAACACTCAACTTGTTCTTTTCCTAATGGAAGGGGGATAGGCAGAAAGCCCTTCAGTCCTTGCCATAATTGTGGAATTTGCTTACAAGGGAAACACACGTCTACATCCTGACACAGCTGCTAAGGCCAAAGAGAATGGTTTTGAAAGACTAGATCTGCCTTTTGTTGAATTAAGCCATTTGTCCAAATACAGTGAATTGTTTGTTGGTTGCTGTGCAAGCTCCACTAGGAAGAAGAGGGTGTTTTATTAATATTTGTTATTGTTAATATCATTTATTATTAATAATATTTATATTTATTATTTAGAATAATTTATTAGGATGTGAGTGGGAACATCAGTCAGTTCTAAAAAACGAACCATTAAAAAAGTCCAGCACAGAATACAAGGCTTATTTCCTCGTAACAAAATTAATTCTCAAAGGTTTCTGCTGGAATAAAAACATTTTCACCTACTAGTGGAAAGACAGCAAGATCAGTTGAACCTAAAGTCATTCAAAAGTTTAGTAGGAGCCATGGAGAAGGCCCTCTCCTGTGTTCCCATCAGATGTATGTGCGAGGCTAATGGGACAGAGAGCAAAGATTCCCTATAATATCTTAAATACATGAGTGGGTTCTTAGGGGAAAATATACTATGTAACATGATTTTTGTTCCTGGGTTAAAAATGTCATTTTGGAATTGGTTCTATTATAAAATCATGGGGAAAGTTTATTAAACTGCAAAAACTTTGTTAGAGGCATCCTGCAGCATATTTTGCTCTAGTTTTCAACAGCTATCTCATAGAGTCTTAACCAATTCAACATAGTTTGTGGCAGCCACAAAATGAAGTTTCTGGAGTATAAACAAATACTTTCAAAGTAAGTACTGCACAATTAAACAGGAAATAATACTTTTAAACCAGGAACTGATTTCCCCCCAAATTTTGTGACATAGTGTAATCCTTCAAATAATCTGAGACTGAGATGTAGAAGAGTTTATAGTTTCATTCTGAATTTGACCTGAAAAAAAAACAACAACTAGTAGACAGTGGAGGTGTAGTAATAGGGGAGTTATGTAGACCTTGCAATTATTTCAAGCAGCAAGGAGCACAGCAAAGAAAACATCTGAAATGCTTTTTATTTACACATGCCATAGCATACAGTATGCCCCCTATATCCATGGGACTGGTATCTGCAATTTCCTTTATCCACATCCAACAAAGTATGTCCTCTCACAGCATTTTCTAGGCCAGTGGTTCTCAAGCTGTGGATCCTCAGATGTTTTGGCCTTCAACTCCAAGAAATCCTAACAGCTGGTAAACTGGCTGGGATTTCTGGAAGTTGTATGCCAAAATATTTGGGGACCCACAGGTTGAGAACCACTGTTCCAGGCCCTCCAGCATGTCACTATAGCACTCTTGGGCTAGAAGTCCTTCATTTCAATAGTGTTCACTATTATCTGAACTTTGCGTATCCCTGCAAAGTTTGGGTGTGTGGATATGGGGGTTGTACTGTATATAGTATAGGTGTGGATGCAGAAGTCCAAAATGTTTATATTGTGTTAACGTGAATATATTCAAGTAACAATACGTTCAAAATAGGAGAGGAATATGCGTCCCTCCAGCTCTTGCTGGACTATGGCTTTGATGTAAGCATCCTTCATGGGATGTGTTTATGGGCATTGAATATTTGCCCTATATGTATATAATGTGATCTGCCCTGAGTCCCCTTCGGGGTGAGAAGGGCGGAATATAAATACTGTAAATAAATAAATAAATAATGGGATGATGAGAACCCACCAAAAGCTGGAAGGACACATATGAATCACTCCTACTTTAGGAACCCAGTATCATTAATGTGATTTGCTATCACATCTCCAATACTACAACATCAAATGGTGAGCGCAGGGAAATGCTTCTCCAAGTGACAAATACACACTTTGCTGTGTGCTAATGAACTAGTGTGCAAGCAGAATATTCACTCCTCTTGCTCAATTTAGTTGGTAAGCACCAGAGAGCTTTACAACTCACCGAGTTCTGTGGATGATAGGGAATCATGACAGAGATTGAAATACAATTTAAGACTGATTCGAAGAATCATATTAACCAATTAGCTGAGTAAATGTTAAATCCAAACGCATAGGCATAACATACATGCATCTAATTTACAGAAGCAGAAAACTTGCTTGCCAAGTTAGTTGGTACATGTTGCAGATCTGTACAGATAAGATTCTTTAATGGAAGGCATACAGTGAAGTACTACCCAGGATGAATAACAATATGTCTGTCCCTTATTGCAGAACTCACTTTCCTCCTGCAGCCTCCCACACATATTGCCACGTAGTGGCTGGTGGGGAGTTGTTTGGTGGGCATCAATGAAGCACCTGTTTTTGTTGTTGTTACTATATTTATATGCCACTTTTCACTCTTAACAGAGACTCAAGGCTATATCCCTGCAGCCACACGTACAACAATAATGCCAACCTACAATGCCTCATACAATATTTTTATCATTCTGTGTCCAGCTACAGGGGCATAATTAGATGCTTCTCCTAAATCCCAAGCCCTCTGCTGACCAATAAGCAGGTATTGGTGAATAGATGGAGGAATTATGGGCTGAATGCTTAGGGGAGTATTGCATAATCTTCAGTTGTACCGGCACTGATAGAAAGCCAAACATAATGCTGAGCATTTCTTAACCTATGCAGTGCCTACGTGCAAAACACACCCTAGATATATGGTGCTGACACACAGACATCAGACAAAAGGTTGCACCCACCACATGAAGATCCGCTAGCAATCAGAATTCTGGGTTGGTTTCCGGGTGCTAACAATCGCATTTAAAGTGATCCACAAGGATCCCAACAGCTATACCTGTAATGGCTCGGCGTATCTCTGTTGCAGCGGCTTCTCTCATCTCCAGCGAGGCCTGTTCACTGTACCAAGCGGTGTGTGGTGTACAAATTAAATTAGGAGCATCTTTCAGAGACCCTTGAGCAAAGCTACAGGGAAAAACAACAAAGGAACGTAGAGCATGAAAAGAGTTCCAAAATAAATACCTTCACAGAGCATTCCATTTTTTCCCTTCTCTTATGGCCCTACTCAACTTGAAGAGGGTCTAACTCTATGCATGGGTAGGGAGAGCTGGGCACATTGGTAGTGATGCTGATGCACACTGGGCCCAGTTGACGGGATTGATGGGATTGTGTTTCGCTGATGGGAAGCAACTGGTTTACAGTCCACCTCTCTTTATGTGAGAGATCTCTGATGTGAGGGGGAATTGCAACAGGGACCCTTATTATACCTGTCACATCACAGAAAGGGATGGCACTGTCAGTTAGCTGCTTTCTGAGCAAGACAGAAATATTGATTGCAGTGACTGCTTCCCAGTAAGTGAGGATTGCGGAGATTTGCAAAGATTCAGTGCAAAGCACTGTAACTACAATGTTTACATTGATTCCAACTGGCTTCTGGCCCAGGTTGGACAGGTTGCTTACCTGTAACCGTGTTTCTTCGAGTGTACTCTGTGAATTCACACTAATGGAGAACGCTGCGCCTGCGCAGGCTCCAACGGATACTCTTCCAAGCTAAAGTTTGAAATTTGACGGTAACCCCGCCCCTCTCCCCAGAGGGTATAAAGGGCGCCCTCCGCGCCCGCTCTCCAGTTCCTACGCCGCAAAGGCAGCGAGAAAGGGAGAGGTTTGCATGTGGGGAAGGAAGGGCGGGATTGTGTGAATTCACAGAGTACACTCGAAGAAACACGGTTACAGGTAAGCAACCTGTCCTTTTTCTTCGTGTACTCTGTGAATGCACACTAATGGAGACTAGCAAGCTGAGGTGTAGGTAGGTGGGATAGCAAACCCGATAACCAGTTTAGTGTCCAAACAACACATTTATTGAGCACAAGGTGCAAAAAAGACACAAGTGCAACAGTCAAAGAAAACGATGCAAGAGCATATAGTGCAAAAAAACCGATCCTTGTTATTAGGACCCAGAACACAATCACAACATTGTATGTGAGCGATAGTCTGTAAGAAAATACAGAGGTAAGTATAGACCCATTTCCTGAAAACAGAGGTAGAGGTATTCATGAAATACATTTCAGTGCAGTGGGTAAGTATAGTACACAAGCACTACGTTAATGAACCCATGAACATATCGTGTACATAAAGGCTGAATGACAGCGGTCAACTTGTAAGAAGGATAACCAAAAAAAAACTGGTTTTGAGTAAGGCAAATAACGTTAGGCAAGGCAGGAGGAAAGGATAGACCTGGCAAAGGCCGAGTCCTTGAGGTTCTTTGAGTCCATCCTGTAGTGTGAAACAAAGGTGGATGGAGTGGACCAGATAGCCGCTCGACAGATGGAGTCGAGAGGGACGCCCCTCAGGAAGGCAGTAGAAGGTGGAAAGGCCCCTCGTTGATCTAGGGCGGATCGAAGAGGGGGGTTGGCGTTTAGCCAGTTGGTAAGCGAGTTTGATAGTCTGAGCAATCCAGTGTGAGAGTCTTTGAGAAGAAAGTGGTTCGCCCAGCTTATGGGTAGCATAAGCCACAAATAGTCTAGGTGACTTACGTATGTCCTTAGTCCTGTCCTTATAGAAAAGGAGGGCTCTCCTGACATCTAGGAGATGAAGTCTCTGCTCCAAAGAAGAAGAAGGATTAGGGGAAAAAAGCAGGGAGTATTATGTCCTGGTTAAGGTGAAAAGCAGAGACCACCTTAGGCAGGAAGGTGATGTCCGGGCGAAGAACAGCCCTGTCGTGGTGGAAACGGAGGTAGGGTTCGTCCACCCGAAGAGCAGCCAGCTCCGAAGGCCTGCGCGCGGAGGTGATAGCGATTAGGAAGGCAGTCTTCCAAGAGAGAAGGTGAAGGTCTGCGGAGGCCATAGGTTCAAAGGGAGCTGAAGCTAGTTGAGAAAGGACGAGTTCGAGGCTCCATCCGGGAGTCGGAGGTTGAACTGGAGGGTGCAGGTTGTTGTAACCTCGAAAAAAGGTCTTAATGAGGTTGTTAGAAAAGAGAGAGGGTTGTCCCTGACGTTGGAAATGCCAGGAGAGAGCAGCGAGATAGGAATTTATCGAGGCCAGAGAGAGTTGACGATCCGCAAGAGAAAGTAGGAAGTCCAGGACCAGCGGGATCGAAGTAGAGGCGGGATCGACGTGTCGGTCCCGGAGGAAAGTTTGGAATTTTGTAAGCTTGTAAGCATAGGCCTTTGACGTGGCCGGCTTATGGGCGGCACGAAGGATCGCCTGCAGGTCTGGGTGGAGAGAATTTAAGGAAGTATCCTCCAGGCAGTCAGGTGTAGGGACGGGACGTCGGGGTGGAGGACCCGTCCCCTCTGTGAAGATAGTAGATGAGGGAGAGTTGGGAGAGTGCGGGGAGGATCCGCACACATCCTGAGTAGAGTTGGGTACCACAGTTGGCATGGCCATGCAGGGGCGATCAGGATGGCCGATGTTGGCGTTAGATAGAGTCTCTCTATTACCCTCGAGATGAGAGGGAAGGGAGGAAAAAGATAGACGGGGAGGAGAAACAAGCGCAGAGTCCTGATGAGGTATCACCTCAAGAGCAGCGGGAGCCGGCTGTGGACGAACGCCCTTGGACGCGGAAGCCTGGGCGGCACGGGCTAAGCGCGTCATTTGTCTACCCCTCTCGGGTGTTTGAGCCGGGGGAGAAAATTCTTGTCGAGCCGGAAGACGAGATGGTGCTGGCTGGGGAGCCTTAATAACTGTCCTGACCGACCGGTCGGGGGAGGCTTGAGCGTTCGCATCTGAGGACTGACCATGAGGAGAGGAAGAGGAGCGGAGGCGTTGTGCTGGTTGGATAGGAGAGGATCTCCTAGAGGAGGCCACATAGGAGGGAACGTCCTTCTTCGAAGACGCTGAGGAGGACGACCTCTGGATCATTCGTTTCTTTGCTGGAGGTTGCTTCGACGCGACCCTCAGCGATTTTCCCGGCGTCGGAGGGATCGGGCACACAGCTGCCGAGTCAGATTGGGCCCGTCTGGATTCCTCCTGAGCCCTTTTGAAGGCAATCTTCATGGCGGAAGAAGATGGCGGCGAAGCTAGGCAGGATTGAGTGGAAATGGCCGAAGCCACCGAACTCGAAGTCGATGAAGGGCCCATTTTGCCCGACCGAGTGGAAACCGTGGCGGTGGTCACCGTGCAGGGCGGTTTGGCCGGTTTTGGTCTCGAAGTTTTCGAGGTTTTGGATGATACCGACGGAGCAGGCCTGGACGCCATCGAGGCCGAGGTGGAAGTAGAAGCCTCAGGAGTGAGAGTTTTTTCGTAGAGAGCTGCGCGGAGTCTCGCAGCTCTATTTCTTCGGGCCTGAGCTGTAAAGGCCAGGCAAAAGCGGCAGGTACCGACGACGTGGCTTTCGCCGAGACAGAAAAGGCACTTAGCGTGACCGTCGGAATCTGGAATCTTAGCGGCACACTGAGTGCACCGCTTAAAACGCGTGGTCGACATAAGAACGAAGAGTCCGAAGTGAGCTTTGCGGCGGAAAAAAAGGAACTGGAGAGCGGGCGCGGAGGGCGCCCTATATACCCTCTGGGGAGAGGGCCGGGGTTACCGCCAAATTTCAAACTTTAGCTTGGAAGAGTATCCGTTGGAGCCTGCGCAGGCTATGATTATTACTATTATTACTATCTTTATTTCTCCCCCACCTTTCTCCTCATGGGAACTCAAGATGTCTTACAATAAATGACATAACCCAATAAATTTAAAGACATGACAAATACAAAAGTTAAAAAACTATTAAATATTGTGTCATTAATACAAAATACAGTTAAGATACAACAAAAACTTATATAATTAAAATTACAGGGTTGTTATATGTTTTCTGGGCTGCATGGCCATGTTCCAGAAGTATTCTCTCCTGATGTTTCGCCCACATCTATGGCAGGCATCCTCAGAGGTTGTGAGGTATAGATGTGGGCGAAACGTCAGGAGAGAATACTTCCGGAACATGGCTATACAGCCTGGAAAACATACAACAACCCTGTGGTCCCGGCCATGAAAGCCTTCGACAACAAATTAAAATTACATTTAAAACTAAATATACTCCTCAGCTCCCACCCACAGCTTCTCCAACAATATGCCCCACATCCTCCCAAAAATGTCTGATGACAAAGAAATGTCTTAAGTTGCTTGCAAAAGGCAATCAGAGGCCATCTTGTTCTCTCCTGTTGTGACCGAAAGAATTATGACCTGATGAAGTCTGTGTGGAGAAGTTATGAACTACAGTAAAATTCATACTATGGTTGCAAACTAGGGAATATTGTCATCTATTTTCTCTGCTGTCCCCAGTTGGCAGACCTGGGATTTTTCAGTCCATAATATGCCACCTTGTGGTATTCTGAGGAAAGGCAATATATAAAGGTAATATATAAAAGAATTTTCACTTTTGTTGTTGTTGTTGTTGTTGTTGTTGTTGTTGTTGTTGTTATTATATATTAATATAAGACAGGGCAAACCAACGGTTAAGATATTTGGCCAGAAATGGAAAAGAAAAACACAGGATCATATATTTTGGGAAATGGTAGATTTCTGTGAAGCCCAAAGGAGTGCAACAACAACAAATCAGATAGGATAGGATATAAAATAAAAATACAGGGAACTCTTGGTATTTATATAGGTTTGGTCCTAAGGACCCTTCACTCTGAATATCAAAATCTGTAGAAGCTCAAGTCTCATTACACTATGTAACGTGATTTTTGTTCCTGGGTTATAAATGTCATTTCCTAATTGGTTCTTATCATAAAAACATGGAAAAATTATGCATTTAAAGTGATCCACAAGGATATCCTGCAGCAAATTTTGCTATAGTTTTTCAATGAATATCTCATCATAGAGTTTCAACCAATTCAACATAATTTGTGGCAGCCATTAAAAACGATGTTTTTGGAGTATAACAACTACTTTAAAAGTAGGTACCACACAATTAAATAGGAATAACACTTTCAAACCAGGAACAGATTTTTTTTTCAAATTTTGTTACATCGTGTTATACACAATGGTATAGTAAAATAGTATCTCTTACATAAAACTGTAAAATCTAGCAGCCTTTTAAAAAATATTTCAAACTGTGGAAGGTGAAATCTATGGATGAATATTCTGTGGATCCGGTCAACTGTAAATATTCTGACCCACAGAAAATCAGTAAAGGACAGTGGGAGAGGGAGCTGAGTAGCTGCAAACAAAGGAGATGGAGCAGTAGAAGTAGCAGTTGGAAATGGTGGAAACGTCTAGTAGCAACATGAATGTGAAGGCCTGCTGATTACTTAGTTGCTTCTTGTACAGACCAGAATCCTCCTATAGCTATCCCTGTTATAAATGCTGTTATGCGCACCACCACAAAATGGAGCTTCCTTAAATATG
Organism: Anolis carolinensis; assembly: GCF_035594765.1. NCBI lineage: Eukaryota > Metazoa > Chordata > Lepidosauria > Squamata > Anolidae > Anolis > Anolis carolinensis. Next base: position 196,478,701 of record NC_085843.1, read on the forward strand.
ATCTTCAGAGGTTGGTAAGGAGTTGGATGAACAGTTGTACAGCAGAAAAGAAACAGCAACTGTGTGATAAGCCATAGGAAGGCTGGATAGAACAATATTAACAATGGTCAGGTTATCCATAACATATTGCTAGAACATTTTGCTATAATTTATTTTTGGAAGAGTTCTTGAGACCCTGTGAGGCATTCTCAGTCCTAATTGAAATGACTGGAGGATTCTGCCCAAACAGGTTCTCAAACAATAAAACCAGAAGAGCAAGGCACCATCAATTCAAATGAGGTAAGGTATTACTTTTTTGTGAGTCTGTGTTTCTTAATTTTTAATTATTCAATGAAACAGATGTTATCAATGATGCAACAGTTTACTGGGGAATATCCAGATTTTTATTACTGATGCAACAGTTTACAGCAGTGGTTCTCAACCTGTGAGTCCCCAGGCGTTTTGGCCTACAACTCCCAGAAATTCCAGCCAGTTTACCAGCTGTTAGGATTTCTTGGAGGAGAAGGTCAAAACATCTGGGGACCCACAGGTTGAGAACTACTGGTTTACAGGATATTCCCCCTTAAACTGCAGAGGAAGGAGCCCCCAGATGGCATAGTGGACTAAGTGACTTGAAGGTTGGGTTGCTGACCTGAAAGCTGCCAGGTTCGAATCCCACCTGGGGCGAGTGCGGATGAGCTCCCTCTATCAGCTCCAGCTCCATGCGGGGACATGAGAGAAGCCTCCCACAAGGATGGTAAAAACATCAAAACATCCGGGCGTCCCCTGGGCAACGTCCTTGCAGACGGCCAATTCTCTCACTCCAGAAGCAACTCAAGTTGCTCCTGACACGAAAAAAAAAACAACTGCAGAGGAACATTGAAAATTAATTTTTCTGGTCTCCGAGCTTTGAACCCCAAACAGCAGAATGACTAGCAGTGGACCAAAGAAATAATCTTTTTCAGGCTCTGGTTTGTACCGTGTGTATCTTCATGATGCTTCCATGATGGCAAATACAGAACCAGCCTACAATGTTTGGCAGCATAAAACATGCTATAAAAGTCCAACTTACCTAAATGGTTCTGATTCGTGAACATCTAGTGCTGCCCCTCGTATCCTTCCTTCCTTCAGGGCTTGGGTTAAGGCCTTTTCATCCACCAGACCACCACGGGCTGTGTTTACCAAAAATGCTCCTTGTCTCATCTGTTGGGGCCAGAAAAAAAGAAGTCCATTCTAGCATGATTTTTATGAACATCAGTATCATTGACTTGTGTAGCTGAAGCAGCATCAAATGGCACACCTCACTCCTAAGCACATACTGTAATGCAGGGGTCCTCAAACTTTTTAAACCGAGGGCCGGTCCACAATCCTTCAGACTGTTGAGGGGCCGGATTATCATTTGAAAAAAAAAAAAAAACAAACAAATTCCGATGCACACTGCATATGTCTTATTTGTAGTGCAAAAACAACAACAACAACAACAACAACAACAACAATGAAAGGGCAATACAATATTTAAAAATAAAAACAATTTTAACCAACATACATTTATCAGGATTTCAATGGGAAGTGTGCTCCTGCTTCTGGCCAATGAGATAGTCAAGTTAATTAGGATTGTTGTTGTTGTTGTTATTGTTGTGTGCCTTCAAGTCATTTCAGACTTTGGGCGAGCCTAAGTCTAAAATGTATTTATTTATTATTTATTTATTTACTGCATTTATTTACTACATTTGTATCACACCCTTCTCACCCCAAAAGGGACTCAGAGTGGCTTACAAATTATATGTACATACAATATATTATATTTTTAGCATAGCACAATATTAGCATTATATATTATTATATTGAACTATACTGTAAGATTATTAGTAATATTATATGTAATATAGAATATATAATTATTATTATTATATGGTATCATTATTAGTGTTATATTGTATTACATTATAATATTATTATCAATATTATATGTATATACAATATATCATATTATAAAACTGAGGGCGGGGGCCAGGTAAATGACCTTGGAGGGCCGCATCCGGCCCCCGGGCCTTAGTTTGGGGACCCCTGCTGTAATGCAAGTCTCTATTGTTGTTATTATTATTTACTAGTCTCTACAGGGGTATGGTATCTTAGCAGCGAAACCTTAATGGATAATTCTACATGGGGCCTAGTTTTAGATGAAGCAGGAGGAAGAAACCAGAACACCAAAAAAAAAAAAAGATTTGGCTCATAAACTGAAAAAAAGCAGCAATGTTATTTGAGGAAAAGAAAATGCTCCTTTAGCCACAGAGGTAAAGGGTCTTGAAGCAGTTTATTCTTCTAAGCACATAAAGAAGAGCCATGATGGATTGATCAAAGGCCTTTTCCAGTCAACCATTCCATTCACTAGCCAACAAATTGCCAGAGGAACCTCACAAGCAGGACATCAGGGCAACATCTTGCTCATTCAAGAATCTTTGTCTTAAATAAATAGAAATGTAAAAACTGTATTGTTTGGATGTAGCACCAGCTTACGACTTGCCTCTTCCTTCCTTCTCCCATGGAGGAGATACTATTGCCTATTAGAGTAGGGCCCAAATCCTGTTTCATCTGTTTCTTTCGTGGTTTTGTACCGTTTCATTGATTCAGATTGCATGGAACGGTACAGCCCCACGGGAACAAAAGAAATGGTGAAATGAAAGGCAGAGGGGAATGGTAGCCATTTGGTCGGCTGATTTTCAGGACTTGGCTGTAGGCTCTGGCTTGCAGGTCCTGCAGCCAAGCGCCAGGCACTCAATGTCTTGTAGGCCCTGGCTGCTGGGCCTACCATCGAGCGCTCAACTAGGCCCAGCTCGCAGGGCCTGAAGCTTTTGCCACCCAAGGCCTGAAATTCTTTTGGGATCTTGGACAGAAAAGCCCATTTGTACAGGCACCCGTTTCTGTAAGCAGCAGACAGAAATGGAAATGGAGCCATACAAATGGAACAAACAGAAACGGTAAGTAATTCCATACAAATTCACAAGCCTATTACCTATGCCTTAAGTTTCTGCATGCAATCTTTCAGTCAAGCTCAGAAGTGCTGCAAATAGTAGAGGTGTGTAATATGGCCAAAAGGCATGCTGTTTTGGGGTCCATTGTTAGCTTGCCCCTCATTCTGTTTACCGGGAGGTTATTCAAATGGGGAAGGGTTTTGCTGTTTTCACTGGGCAAAGATTCAGCCCATTGTCTATAATGGGAAACTTTAAAGGCTCAATCCTCAGCCATTTTAAGGCCTATCTGCATGAAACCTACTTCAGTTTTAGTCACCATTGAGAATTGCAGGCTGCCAAGTTTCAAAACAATTCACCAGTCTACTGATTTTTTTAGAATTATTTTAAGTTTTAATCATAACATTTTTTAAAATAAGACAGACCGCAAGGGAGGGTTCTGGGAATTGTAGTCGCTGGTTTTGTCCATTCTCAGCCAATCAGGGCATAGACATAACCAGGCTTTTTATTGGCTGAGAAACAGACAGAGAGAGAAACTCTAACTCCCATCATGCTCCGAGAGGAATTTTTCAAAGTTTGTCCTATGCAAGTGCTGCTGGGAAAGCAAGTTCCCAGGCCCCTCTCTGGAGGAGGAGGGAACTTTCCAAGAAGAAATGGATTGAAGCTGCTTCTGCTGGGGAGAGAGAAAAGACGCGGCAGATCCCTGCCTCAGGTATATTGCAGACTTCACACCTTCCTCTTCAGAACCAATAAAATCTGGCTCTCTATCAGTTTTGCCGGGCTTTGTGGCTCTGTCCTCCATGTTCTGTTTTTGGATATTATATAAAACCGACCACAGAATACTAAAAATCGTTTTCATTCAAACTGATTTGGGCCCAAGCCCAGCAAACAGACTTTTTGGAAATCTTTGCTATGGTAAAGACAATTTCCATCACTGAATAATCTTTTATGGCTGCATTACCTATTTACATGGATACTTCGAGTCCTCAAGTTGCTTTCTTAGGTTCCTAAATGCTACACGAGGAATATTATGCTAAGTACCCATTTGCTACTTATTTATGTGCTCTTTGTGTAGAATAGAGGTAATTAAGTTAACTGCAGAGCCATGGTAGCGCAGGAGGAAAACAGCAAGGCAGAAGCAGATCCATGGGGATTTTTCAGATTTTCAGAAATGAACTTGATTTTGAAAGGATTTACCCAGAAGCCACTGCTAAACTAGGAATGTAAGAACATTTGAGGGCTGAGCTTTTGTTTGGCAGACAATGACCAAGCGCTCAGCTGCCATTTGCCACGGCCATAGTTGAGTAACTATTTTTGGCTGGGTAAGTTGTTGTTATTTATTATTATTTCTATCTCTCTTTCTCCCCCAGATTGGGACTCTAATAACCTTACAACAAATTAGAAAACACATCATTAAAAATTTACAGAATATGATAATTAAAATAAGATTAAAAATCAAAACAGATATAATATCGGGTTGTTGTGTGTTTTCTGGGCTGTATGGCCATGTTCCAGAAATATTCTTTCCTGACATTTTGCCCACATCTATGGCAGGCATCCTCAGAGGCTGTGAGGTATATATAAAAGCCTTTGACAACACAGTTATAGCATCATCCTTGCATTATGGCACTATGTGTGGTATTATGGATGGTGAGGTGGGATTTGTGGACATAAGATCCCCAAATTTGTTTACCAACAACCAGTCCACTTCCACAAACTGTAGACGGGCAACCTGTTGGTGAATTATGATGGTCTAAATTGGACATGGACATATAATCACAACTATCTTTTTGGTAACTGAAAAGCTGGAATTCCTTGTTGAATGGAAAACAACTGAAGCTCCTCATATCGACTTTTATCAGTTACTGCCTCCCAAATTTTTCTGTAGTTGGATATACAGCAATACTATAATCTACAGGGAATGCTGCATGCTGCTGTACATTCAGCTATAGAAAAATACTGTATTGCATGACAGAATACTTGCCACTGTGTAACAGTCGTACCTCATCCCCAAATCGGTAATTTTCCTTTCCTCTCATAATCATCACAGTCTTAATTCCTCGCCCCAACGTAATGCTGGCGGATGATTTGCATATAGTGGGTCTGCCGGGATAAAGGCGCCATAGAAATTCCCAAAATAAATAAATAGTGTAGCCATTGTAGGAACACAAGCTTCCCTGCTGTAAATAGTCTAGCTAGTGTGATGTGTCTTGCTGCACTATACAAATAACAGCTTTGCCCAAGCACTTGTCCCTTTCAGCTATGGTGCTTCACTCACCTGAGCCTGAAAGCACTGGGTTGAAGACAGTGACAATACCAGCTGGGTGAAGCTCTGTAGTAGAAAGGGGAGCAGGTGCTTGGACAAAGCTGTTGTTTGTACAGTGCAACAAGACAAATGGAGAGGCAAGCATAGAGTCTTTCCCGTACTAGCTAAACTAGGCACAGGCAAACTTTAGCCCTCCAGGTGTTTTGGATTTCAACTCCCACAATTCATAACAGATGGTAAGTTGGCTGGAATTTCTGGGAGGTAAAGTACAAAACACCTGGAGGGCCAAAGTTTGTTCATGCCTGGGCTAGTCTGTTTGCAGCAGGTAAGCTGTCTGCTTCCGCTGGCTATACTATATGAAAATATATGTCAGCAGTACAATTTATTTCATCACATAGTAGTAACACCCTCTTTTTTGGGCAAAAAAGGTGTAAAATGTTACTGTTACATGATGATGTTTCTCTGCTGCTCCGTTGGTTCTCCACCAACCAGGTAATGACTGAGTTCATGAGGGTACAGATGAGAAAAGGTGGTGTTAGATGATGGATTGAATGGGACACTATTGTAGCTACATCTCTCAATGCTGGATCGCAGTTGAAATGTTTTACAAAAACCACTGATGTAAGCAAGTCTGGGACACAGACAAGACTGCAGCCAATAAAACAGATAAACAATCTTTTGTTTGTACAATCTGTAACATTCGGCTCTCTGTAATTTATTGAGAGCATTAAAGTGACCCACTGAAGTGGTATCACCTGATGTATAATGTGGAAAAAGACAGATGGACAATTAGATATAACTCTCAACTACCCCAAAGGTAAAAAATACATACAATTACTCTTTGCATCTGCTTGATAGTATAGCTCTGCCAAGAGGAATTCCAGTACCCCGCAGTCACATCTTCCTAGACTGCAGTTGGAGCCAGATAGACAATCCCACCTTCCATTAGGAATTACCTGCTTAATCGTAAAGTCATTGATAAGGTGGTGATTATGTTCATTGAGGTTACAGTGTAAGGACACACAGTCACTCTGGTAGAGCAGATCCTGGAGAGTGTAGACCCGCTGGACGCCCAGGGACCTTTCTATGCCATCCTGCAGGTATGGGTCATAAAAGATCACATTGAATCCAAATGCCTTGGCTCGAACTGCAACTGCTTGCGCAGTGCGACCTAAGCCAAAAGAACAAAAACAAAAAGGCAGACAGTTGTCATAATAGGCTTGGCAACACAGTAGCAGTGCATAAATCCCAAAGAGTGCATTCAACAATCCCAATTGCCACAACTTGCTGCCAAAGTACACTTTCTCCAACTACGGTAAAGGCATCCATGCTGCACTGATTCTCTTTTATATTATCCTTTTGCCAGGACTGCTGAAATGCAGCACTTGTAGAGGGAAATAAACTGGTACAATGGTAATAGTACAGGAGCCTCCGTGTGAGTTTACCACTCTCTCAACGCAGTGCAGGAACCTCTTTGCTTTTACTACTCTCTCACTGCAGCTTAGCTTTTGTTACATTCTCAGTTCTGTTAAGATTTTGGAAATGCACTGAATTGCAGGGGTTTCGTGCGCTGCAGACCTCCAAAGCTGAATTTCTTGAGTAGGACTTTAGTATTTTTCGAACTTTGGATGCCTTGTCTTCTGCACTCAGAAAAAAAAATGTCTCCTCACTTTGCCTGCTCAACCAGTACTAATTTCCAAACAAATTGTTTTTAAAAAATACATTAAAGGAGGAGCAAGGCATTTCTCACGCAATTCCTAGAATGTAACTATGAAGTTTGAACTCTGTTGTAGTTATGTCTGACAATGCCATCCTCACCCTAAACGAAGTGTTTCCAAAGTGCTATAGCTAGAGCAATGGGGAATTGTGTTTCCTGTACTCTCCTAGTTGTAGGGTCCATTGAGAATAGCTGCCTATTCTCCACGTGCCCTGTAATTAGGAGAGCATTGCACATGTCATTTGTCAATCTCTTTGTTCTGTAATGTTTCGAAAATGCTTTGGTGCTTCCAGGTTGGAAAAAGTACATTTTTAAGGTCACACTCAGTCATGCATAACTGTAAGCATAAATCTCAGCAGTTACGGTACTACACAGCCATCTTATTATCTTGAAAATGCTGAACCAGATGGCAGCCTTTACTTTTTTAATGTTTGCATGCTGTCCAGTGCCCTCTCTGTAATCTACCCTTATATAAAAATTATAAGTAATATAATGAATATAATGTGGAACAAGGTTAGGGAAATACTTTGATCACATAGAGAAGTGGTTCTCCACCTGTGGGTCCCCAGATGTTTTGGCCTTCAACTCCCAGAAATTCTAACAGCTGGTAAACTAGCTGGGATTTCTGGGAGTTGAAGGCCAAAATACGTGGGACCCACAGGTTGAGAACCATTGATATAGAAAGATCATCTGCTTATGAGAACTTCCTGCCTTTGAGGAGAAGAAGAGGGGGCAGGCAGAAAGGATGCATCCGCTGGAAACTGTCCTCACTGTCCTCTTATTTTGGGATAAAGAATAATCTAGTACAGAAAAATATGTGGCCACCAAGAATGACGATCCATACAAGTTTCTGGAATATCTCCTATTGTTGCCAGCTGCCTAGTGCTCAGAGGTAGGAGTGGTCAAGCTCTGGGACCAGTGGGCTTCATTTTGTGCTTGCATTGCTCAAGTTTGCTCTAACATCATAATTACAGCTATATTCCTCTGTTCTCAAAGGAATAATAATAAGCCTTCCTTAAGACCTGGGGCACAAATCATCATATGGCTATCCAGATGCTATTAGATTGCAAATTCTAGTACTCATACCCAGAACAGCCATTGGTGAAGAAGGCTAAGCTGAAGCCCAGCAACATTTGGATGGGTGCAATATTCCCACCTATTTTAGACTAAAAGAATTCATGACTATGTATCATGAATATACTAATAAGAAATACTGGGTTAATGAGGGATACTACAGCCATAAATAATTAATTGCCCATTATTTACTTCTTTAAAATGGTCTTTTAACATGTTTTCCCTTTAATTAACTTTATATAATGAATTTTATTTATTTATTCGTAGTACGATTCCCATATCTGCACAGAACTTATTGTGGAAACAGGAAATGGTGGATAACCGTAAACCCTACTGAAATAAATTATTTCTGCCAGAAGGTACCATAAAGTTGCTTTGGAGAATCTAGAAAATTTGTAGAAGTTATCCTCTCTGAATTTGCAAAGTCCTCCAGGGCAATGCTATGGAACCTTCTGTTGGAAACAAACCATAGAATAACAAGAAGGACCTTGAAAATTCCTAGAAAGAACATATTTTGTCCAAGGTGAATAGCTGAAACTGCAGGAACTAGCTCTGTGGGTTCAAGGGCCATACTGTATTTAATCTATATTCTGCTTTTCTCCTGGCAAAGGTTTCAAGGTGACTTAAAATCATAAATACAAAGTACAATTAAAAAATGATTAATCTAAAAGTTAAAAGAAAAACAAACTAGAATTCTGTTTAAAACACACAAGTTTTAAAAGGTTAAAAACACATTTAAAACATAATAACATTTATATGATTTTATTCTAAGCTACCCTGAATTCCATTAATAGGAGAAAGGTGAGATTATAAATGGAGCAAATAAATACGCACTTTGTTTTTGAATGCCAAGTTACCCCTACTGTTACCTTCCCTAGCACCCAATTTAAGTTCACCTGGAGTTCTTTTAAGGCACTATTTGTGCATGTAAGAGATATCTATTCAAATGTGTCCTTATTTGTAGATTCACAAACGCATAACCAAGAACACCTTGCTTTGTGCCCTTCTTTTCATCTCCCTCCCTGCTGGTTGATCTTAAATTTCCAAGAGACACATTCTTAGGACAGAGAGTCTTACTGCTGACTTAGCTGAAGGTCAAATACAGACCGTGTAATGCAGCGTGTACAAGGGCATTACTCAAATCTGCTTTTAGAATATAAGCAGCTATGGCATTTTTCAAAAATGTCCATTAACTGTTTGCCATTGCACTTCAGAGGCGATTAATGTGAACAGACGTTGCTATGAGGACACTGAAGCATGCCCTAGCTTTCATAGGCAATGCAGAACTATTGAAGGGGCAGTGCCAAATTCTCAGATTGGAGAAATAAGGGCTGGGTGGAGGCAAGCATCAGAAACCGGTTGGCAACCTAATTTCCTTTGCATGAGACAGGTCTTCTACAAATATCAGAATAGTAGTTACTAAAATCCTATCTTATAGCCTCTGTGGGGCCTCTTAAATCTGATCTAAAACAGATACGATGTTAAAGAAATATTACTACAAAGGATTTTGGCACAACAGTAATGACAAACCCCTTCTGAGCCTTATTTATTGTAAAAGCAACTTGTTTGCTGTAGGATCCTCTCCACCCCCTCCACCTTTTTCCTTCTGCACTCTTGCTGAATGGCTATTTAATTGGGCATGACTAAGACAACTGTCATGGTTTGGAAGCAAAGGTTTAATAAGGCTCTTCTGATAAAGAGGGACAGCTGCAGTGCAATCAGCAGGTCATTATCCACAATGTCATTCCAATTCAATGTCACCGCCTGAGCTCAACTACCCGACTCCTAGATCAAGACAGAAGTCTTCTTTTAACAGAAAGCAGAGTGGAAGCCAAACAAACAAGCCTTCCTAATGGAAATGAGGTTTGGTGAGGCTATAAATTGGGGGAAACCCCTTTTCTTTCTTGACTGCCATATTTGGACAAAGTCGGACATTCCTTGATATCAAGGGCTTATTAACAGACTTTTCACCGATGTGCAATTCAGTGCTAGGCACCCTCTGCAAATTGAGATGCAAGCACCAATGAATACTAGCCCACCTAATTTGTCCTGAACACAGGAACTACCAGGGTGGGCAGCAAAGAGCCTCCTAATAGCTATTGTAAGTATAAGGGTGACTCCTGGGCAGGAACTTGAAGAATTATTACCACTCCAGGAGGTCAAAGCCTGCTTGCAGGTAAGTATCTCCACTGCAACAAGCTAGCTATCTTCCTGATTCTTCACAGGATAATCAGGAGATATGAACTCCTAATGACCAGGTTATGTGTACATAGTCCTAAATAGAACAACTATTATAAAAAACCAGAATCCCTTTAACTGCATAAATCAGAGACAGGAACCTTCACTAATATAGATTACAGTTTCCATAATACTTTAGTATTGCCACTATTGCTTGCTGAGGTTTCCAAAAGTTGAACCCTAAACATCTGGAAGGCCCAAAATCCTACCTATCCCTATCACAAATAATATGTTTTCTTATGGGAGAAAAGTAGTGGGAGTGATGACATTTAGCAAAGGAAGGCAGAAAGAAGAGTCAAGTGAATCACATGATTATGCATGCTCAAATCTTTAGCCTTTTTCAGGCAATGCGAATTTACAATCGTCAAGTCTCATTGAAGAATCCACATGCAGGTCTCCTTTTAAGGCCTCCACATTTTGCATATATCAATATCTTTCATAAGTTCTTCCCTAAAAGTCATTAACATACCAAATCCGATCAGGCCAAGTGTTTCGCCTCTAATGCGAGCTGCGCCCGAAGCCACCTCCCGTATCTGTTCCACGCTTTGCACTCTGGTTCCTTCCCTCAGTGCCTGGTAGAGCCAAGTGTTCCTTCGGTAGAGGTTCAACACGTGGCACAGAGTGGAGTCTGCCGTCTCTTCTACTGCTGCTGAGGGGATGTTGCAAACAGCAATTCCTGGAGTCATAGGACAGAAATCCTCATTTTAGCAATCAAGAAAATATTATGAAATCAAAAGTTTCTCTTTCATGTAAAATTACTTTTCAAACCTCACTCCTCTAGAACAGTGCTCCTTATACCTTTTCCGCTCATGACCCCTTTCTGCTCAAGAAATGTTCATGTGACCCCAGGTATATAGCATAAGTATAAAAATTGAACATTTACTGAAAACAATTCCACATTAGTTGAATTGCCCGGGCTGTGGCGCAGGCCGGAGAGCAAGCCAGCTGCAATTACCTGCAATGAATCACTCTGACCAGGAGGTCATGAGTTCGAGGCCCGCTCAGAGCCTATGTTTGTTTGTCTTTGTTCTATGTTAAAAGGCATTGAATGTTTGCCTATATGTGTAATGTGATCCGCCCTGAGTCCCCTTCGGGGTGAGAAGGGCGGAATATAAATGCTGTAAATAAATAAATAAATAAATTTGCAAGGCTTGTAAAATAGGTTGATTTTAGTTTTTGTGGAGTACAACTGAAGCATTTTCAACCCTGCACATTTTTGCTAACAGATTTGTGTCAGTGGGTAATGTTCAGAAAACTTTTAGATAAAGGTAAAGGTTTTCCCCTGACATTAAGTCTAGTTGTGTCCGATTCTGGGGGTTGGTGCTCATCTCCATTTCTAAGCTGAAGAGCTAGCATTGTCCGTATACATCCCCAACGTAATGTGGCTGGCATGACCGCATGGAGCACTGTTACCTTCCCGCCGGAGTGGTACCTATTGATCTACTCACATTTGCATATTTTCGAACTGCTAGGTTGGCAGAAGCTGGGGTTAACAGCAGAAGCTTACCTCTCCCCAGATTCGAACCGCTGACAAGGTCAGCAGCTCAGTGGTTTAACCCACTGTGCCACCTTTTACTGTTTCTATTTTTGTGACCCCAACATTGAGCTAAGTGGACTCTATTTGGGGGCTGGGACCCACAGTTTAAGAAGCAGTACTCTAGAAGATATGTAGGTCAGTGTTCAATTCCCAAATCCAAGCTACATGTGGAATTAAGCTACATTTAAAACAAGGGTGGGGAAATGTGGCTTGTGAGTTATGTGAGGTCCATAGGGCCATTTCGCTGACTTCCAGAGGTCTAAAATTGTTCCAAAACGTGTGAGAGGTTGTGGAGGGCATTTTTACCATGTTCTGAGATCCTCAGGTGTTGTTGTTATTTTGCACAGAAATGCCCTCTGGAGTGTGTAGTAGCATTTCCAATTTAAGCCCTGTCCTATTATGGCCCTAAACATAGTGAAAATTATCCTTGTGGGGTTATTTGGAAGCATTTCCCCCCCTCTTTTTACAGGTTGGCTATTAGGGAAAGGTGTGGAGCTCCAAAGTTTCTGGATAAAATAATAAGGCCCCTTAAAGTTTGCATGGCAACTCTTAGACCGGGTTCCAATACATCTTACTTTATGTTTCTAATTTATGGAATGTTGTCCTTGAGACAGCAAAAGGGGTCTGCTTTGCCTTCCTTGTCCTGCCTACGTGCAGGAAGATGACTTGCATTGCTCTCACAAGGTGATGCCTAGCCATGCACGTTACCAGGGCAGGGTTAAGACATGTAAGCAGCTTTGGCGAAGTGTAACAATGTTTACTCAACTTAATTGAATTTTGCAAGGCCAGGATTCCAAAGAAAGACTACCTCAGCACAATTTCCTTCCCAGGCCCACAAATTCATGTCCTAGTTGCTCTAAGAATGATGGATTTGCCATTTCCCTCCTCCACTTATCTGCAGGAATTCAAAAGCAAAACTCCTTTCATTCTTCTTCCCCAAATTTCATAGCTTTATCACAACAATATACACACAACAACCGAATTCCAAAATAGGATGCTTATAAAACACTGAATATACAGTAACATTTTGTAACATTTTATATCGCCTTTGATCCATACAGCTGAGAGGAACATAGGTCTTTGTCTGACACTGCGTTCCATTATGTATTACATTACAAATCTCTGTTTATTTTGGAATTTCTCCCTTAACAGAAAACTGTCCTGAAATCATACTAGGTAATAAGCATATTACAAAGCAGGAGAGCTGGAAGGAGTATAATAATGACATGACCATTCAAGCAAATGTACAACTATTAATAGCCATCAAAAGCCTGCCATATGCAACATATAAGAAAAAAAGGAGAAAAACAAGATGCAATTGTAATACATACATCTATGAGACTGAAACGCCTCTGACAGCTACAGCCATTTTTTCTCTATTACTGCTGGACTTTTTGTTTTAATGTTGCATAGCTATATACAGGGATTTCTTATAACCAGATGGAATAATGATCCATCCAGATTACTAGTGCCAATTTTGACAGATACATTATTATTGTTGTTGTTGTTATTTACATACACAGACCAAGATCCTGTATAGAGTGACGTACATGTATCACATAGAAACATCTTCATAGCTATATCTGCCAATGTATCCCCAAAATGCTCACCTTGTAAACAGCATCCCTCATGGGGTGGGGAGGGATGAGTGAGGACATATTCAGTTATTTTCCTTTAGTTGTACTCACTGTGACCTCTATCTGCAGAGACTTCTGAGATTTTCAGAACATCTCTGCAGATGATATCCTTGCAGCGTATGCAGCTACAAGAAAATAGCCGAATGCACCCTTCTGACCACTCTGCTCTCCTAGAACATGGAAATGGCCATGTTGGAGTGAGTTAGTGAACTGCTTACAAGGTGAGTTGGATGTATGTGTGTGATTGTTACATGGTCAGTTCATAATTCTATTCAGTTTCCAGTTAGGGAACAAAGAGGATGATGGTTCTACCATCTCCACCAAGCAAGCGAGTCTGAGGCAATCAGAAGCATGACTCTTGTTAGCCTTGCTCACTGGTGGGAGGGGATGAAAATGCCCCAATTGGAAACTGAATGAACCTCCTCCTTCTGATTTGGTAGCTGGATGTTAAGATGGCCTTGGATGGGGTTGGGCCATGTGATGTTACTTAGCTAAGTAGACGTAATTCATGTAGCTGTTGTAGCTCAGCAAGCAGTTGAGGATTTTTCTGATTTCTCTGACATGTCAGAGGACGAGGCTGTCAGTGACAGGGGCCGATGTTTTGGATTCCAAATGGGAAAACGAAAGTCCTGGGTCCCTTGGGAAACAGTCTTTGGCTGATGGGGAGTTTTCACAAGATGCTAGAATAGGCTTGAGAATGGAGGGAGTGAAAAATAGGCAAATTAGACGTGCTGAGAAACTCCATTAGAAGACCTCGAAGCCCAGATGCGTTTGACATCTCATTGCTACTTGGCCGGGCTTAAATTAAGGAGTGCCAGCTTCATGTTTTTCAAAGGAGACAACGTTGTCATAGGAATGGCTCACCTGACTCTGCTCTCAAATTTATGATTCAAGTATTCTTAAGTTATCTGGTTCATGTCTTTGTTTTCTTGAAGGATTTACCTTGGAAAAGTTATTGCTTTCTGGTTTATGGATTTATGGTTGAAGTACTGCTGTGGATTTTGCTTCTCTTGATTTTATGTACTTTGGCATTTTTGGATCTCTACTATTTTGTATTTCCTATTCTGCTGATCCCTTTTAAAAAGTCATTTCCCCCTTTCTACCTGATTTCTTCAATAAACATTTTTATATAGAATTACTAGCCTCTGGTGTGGCACTAGGTGAAAAGGTGTTTCACCTGTAGACAGGCATGTAGCCGGGGGGGGGGGGGGGGGTTGAGGGGCTTCAGCTCCCCCCCGAAATTTTCAGGTTGGTCCGTGAGAAGGCCTTACATTTATTATTTAAACTGTTATGTTTATTCATATCGGATGATCTGATCACCATGCTCAATATATCCCATATGCATGGGGGTATTGGGATAGCGATACAAAAGGTTTGCTAGGGTAGGTCCCCCCTCACTCAGACCCAGCCCCCCCCCAAACAAAAATCCCAGCCCCTCCCGAATCAAAATCCCGGCTACGGGCCTGCCTGTAGCAAATCTAGGATTCCACTGACTGTTTATAACTGTGCAGGTGACAACAATATGGAACACAATACTTCTTAAACTGTGGATCCCAACCTCAAATGGGGACCCCTTTGTTCAATATTGGGGTCCTGAAAAAAATGGCAATGGTAAAAGGTTTCTGATCCTCACCCAGTGGCTGTTTTAGACATGTGCACAAATCTGTTTTGCAGTGTTTACAGTGAACTTCAGCTGTACTTCATAAAAAGAAAAATCAGCCTATTTAGGAAACCTTGCAAATGCTGATTTATTATCATTAATGTCTGATTTTTATACCTATTTTATATACCTATATACACAGGGTCATGTAAAAATTTCCCTGGCAAAAAGGGGTTCCAAGTGAAAAGTTTAAGAAGTCCTATTTCACTGTGCAACATGATTTTTGTTACAGAGTTATAAATGTCGTTTCCTAATTGGTTCTATTATTAAAACATGGGAAATTTTTATAGAACTGCAAAAACTTTGTTTTTGTGGGACATCCCGTAGCACCTTTTGCTATAGTTTTTCAATGAACATCTCATCACAGAGTCTTAATCTATTCAACCTAATTTGTGACAGCCACAAAAATGATGTTTCAGGAGTAGAGCAACTACTTTCAAGGTAAGAACCACAAAATTAAACAGGAAATAACACTTTCAAATGAGGAATACATTTCAAATTTTGTTACAAAGTGTTATAGAAGACCTACATTCTAAGTATATGTCTATGTTGACTCTATAACATGTGACTGAATGCCCCAGTGTAATGCAAGAGTATTAAAAAATACTCCCTAGAAGCAGCTTGTTTTATACTTGTAATGACTGCCATGTCATGCTGTAAAGCAGAGAATTCCCAAATGACTGAGAACATTTTTATGCAAATGATTCAGTGAAGTGTCTTGTTTAGAACAACTACTGCAAAGGATATGTGTTTCTTTAGTTTTATTAAGATTTACAATGAAGTACTCTGAAGCAATTAATCAGTCTAATGACACCCTATTGACAAACATATACAGCTGGCACCCTATAAAGATCAATTTTATTTTATATGCTAATGCGATGGTACTCATTAGTGGTAAAACAATTAACGATGCCGCTTGCAAACAGCTCACTAGCATTTTAGTAGGAGGCAGAAATGGCCAATATGTTATAATTCTTAAATCTAGTTAAGGATAACATAACATAATTAGTTGTCTCTGTTTGTTCTCAGGCAGAAAGCGACTTTAATGCTAAGAGACATAAAAGCAAGGGGGAATAATGTCTCTATGCTATTCAATAAAAAGGGAATTTAAGTATAAGCAATATGCCAACTGCTGAACTGACAATTAATAAGTCACAGGCTAAAATACACCATTGAAGTTTGGTTTTAGAACACCTCTTTGTGTAGATATATGACGGTTACTTGATAAGAATTATGACTCTGTTATACTACTGGTGTTTCAGGACAATTCCTATGAAACGGTCTTCATACAGAGCTACCTGGAGTGTCCTCTCCAATAAGGATATTTCAGGTAGTGTAGAAATTGTGTTCAACAACTTTTGCTGTTGACTGTCTTTCACCATATGTTTGGTTTCAATACAGCTATCAAATATGCCTTCTGGCAGTTTGGAGCAGTGTGGAAACAAAGCACATACTAAGGGCCAATCCATGTAGCAAGACAGCATATGCTAGAAACCTAGTTTGATACCATGGTGAGACAGTTCTAAATCGGTTCTGCCCAGTGGCCATTTCATGTTATGGTGGCTGGTTAAGTAAATTTCCCTGACAGAGTCATGTCCCCAAAGGGAAGGCAAAGAGAATTGGGGGAAAGCCATGAAGAGAAAATGTTATTTAAGTTTATTAAATACTGACAGCAGGTCAAGTGCTCTCTTCGTGGAAATACTTGTGTACATGTGCTGCTGTTGTGCATATATATTAAGGGACAAAAGATGGATATGCCAGGAAAGTTTACTCAAGCGGCCAATTAATCATGAAATGGCAACCAGGCAGAGTAAATGCAAATGTAAAAAGTTGAGATTTGAAGAGAACATTACAAGTCAGCAACATAGCAACATTTCCTCTCTTATTATATTACTAGCTGTGCCCGGCCACGCGTTGCTGTGGCGAAGTATGGTGGTATGGGAAATAAAGTATTGAGGAATTTTATATTGTATATTGATAATCTTATATTATCTGCTTAGAACTGGATTATATGAGGCCCTTCTTCACAGCTGTATAAAATGCACACTGAAGTGGATTATATGGTAGTGTGGAGTCAAGATAATCCAGTGCAAAGCAGATAATATAAGATTATAACTGGGTTATATAGCTGTGTGGAAGGGCCTTGAGTCTACACTGCCATATAATCCAGTGCAAATTAGATAATCTGTGGAAGAAGCCTAAGTGAGGCCTAAGTCTGCCTGTCCCCTAACTGAACCCTGGCTGTCCCTTGGCTGAGTTGGTTGCTAGGAGACCAAGTGGGCAGAGATTAGCCCTCTAAACTGGCAGCAATTGGATAAAAACCATTATTGCTCTCCCTCTAATTAGGACTTTATTTTTCTTTTCTTTTTGTTGTATCAACCTAGAGGTGTGGATGATGGGTTGTGTTGTCAAATTTCGAGGTTGGGGGGTCTGTAGTTTTGTTGTTTTGTGGGTCGCCGTGATGCCATCACTCATTTATATATATAGAAGAAAGGATGCTGAAAGCATGTAACAGAATGTGGATAGGTACAGTAGAGTCTCACTTATCCAACATTCTGGATTATCCAACACATTTTTGTAGTCAATCTTTTAACTTTAATAATAATAATAACTTTATTTTTTATACCCCGCCCCATCTCCCCGAAGCAGCATACAGTGTTAAAAACAGGAGACTAATTCATAGGTCCCAGGCAAAATGCAGAGTGTTCCGAAATGGGGAAAGGTAATCTTTTCAATGCATTGTGATATTTTGGTGCTAAATTCATAAATACAGTAATTACTACATAGCATTAATTTGTAATGAATTACTTTTTCTGTCAAATTTGTTGTATAACATGATGTTTTGGTGCTTAATTTGTAAAATCATAACCTATTTTGATGTTTAATAAGCTTTTTCTTAATCTCTCCTTATTATCCAACATATTCACTTATCTAACGTTCTGCCAGACCGTTTATGTTGGATAAGTGAGACTCTACTGTAGTTGTAAATATACTTATGAAAACAATCAATGCAAGGCATACCATGTAATGTAGTTGTTCCCAACCTTTGGTCCTCCAGTTGTTTTGGACGTCCACTACCAGAAATCCTAGCCACCTTACAAGCTGTTAGGAATTGTGGGAGCTGAAGTCCAAAACAGCTGGAGGACCAAAGGTTGGGAACCACTGAAATGCAGTCAAACTTTTCTTAATTGGAAAACATTGCAGATTTCCTGTTATTTTGTGTGCTGATTTTTGGATTAAAATTTTGGGTTTTGAAGGAAACCACCGTGAACAGCATAGAGAAACATATAGATAGGCTGATACATGAACGGACTGATATGGAACAGTGGAATGAGAATGAAATTGGCACCAATGTTTCCCAAAACTCGTATGTAGAACAGGAAGTTTTGTGGATATTAAATATATGAAAAAAGCAAATGTCTACAATAGTGATCATCAGACTCTTTGATTATGTGTGTGGTGGGAGGGGGTTAATACAAAAATACTGATTCCTGTGTGTCAAGGACCTGTACTATGTTGTGTCCTTCTTTCTTTATTTTTAGAAGCTTATCTAGGACAGGTAACAAATAACTCTGGTTGAGGGACCATCACTTTGAATCTACTGAACAGATCTTTGTCAATAACGAAAACACTCTTAAGGCTGTTCTGAAATGCAAAAAGTGTTTGATAACCCACAGGCATGAAGACAAATGGCTAGCTCCCAGTTGATGGCAACTGTGAGAAAATGCAAAACTATCACAAGTTCAGAAATCCAAATTTAGTTCTGTGTGTTCACATCACTAATCGATGTCAAACCAAGTTATCCTCCTTAATCTATACTTCAAGACCCGGATAACACCTGAAAGGGGAAGCTAACAGAATTCTGGCCATGGTTTAAAAATGAAAAAATAATATAAACCATTTTCCATAAAACCTGCTTACATGCAATATGGTTTAATACTTTAAGGATGAGTTGCAATGTGTTTTCTACATACTTCTAGTGTGACTGCAAGAAGATAAGAAGTATCCATTTTAGATTATCTACAGCTTAGTTTGCTGTCAAGGCTGTGGTCATCAACTACGAGTAGTGGAAAAAGGCCAGTTTTCTAAACCAGAGTATGAAGTTGGCTTGCTTCCATTAATCACTGAATAACCAGAAGCCAAGTTGAAAATGGAAGCAAAAATATACATCCTCATAATGGGAAGAAGAAAGGAAGGGAGAGTTGTGTGTGTGCGCGTGTGTTCACAAAATGGATTGGGGATGGGGGTGGATTTTGATCGTTATGTGATCAGAACAAAATGCAGTAGCATATGTTGGTGCTTTCACGTTGTAATTTACCTGATGCCTTTTACTTATGTTACAAGATTATTTTGTTTTATGTCCATATTAGCTTAATAGAACATTCAGTTTAGTCCATGGAATACAAAGCTGAGAAAGGAGAAGCCCTAAACTGCGTATCTGGCGTGGAACTCCCACATAGACATTGAAACAGCTGTATCACATCAAGAACAATAAAGCGGTGCCTTTGGATAAAGGAAGTTACCCACAAACAAAACTAGGATGTATACGTGATTGGGACAATTAGACAGCTATGCCATTTATTCCAATTTTAAGAAAAACCAACAGCTTGATTAAGGGGTCTCGCTGGAGTGGAGTCTAAACATACCAAGTTCCCCTGCAGCTTTGATGTCTATGTTGTCATAACCGCTGCCTATCCGAACAATGACTCGTAAGGCCTTGAATTTCTCTAGGTCTTCCCGGGTGAGGGTGATAGTGTGGTACATCATTGCTCCAACGGCTTCGTTTAAAACCTAACAGACACATACAGGCACAAAAAGAAGAAAATTATAGGCATTAGTGAAGCAGATGGATGGTGTTCCAGTAACAGCTGCTGAAGTCCAGCAGTGAGTCATAAGAAAGTATCTAGTAAGGCACATGGATCAATTTGATAAAACGCTCAAAGACTCCCAAGTAGCAATGAACACTTTATAAAGAATTCCAGTAGATCTGTAGACAAAGTCCAGCGTTTACATAAGAGACTCTGCACTGAATGGCAAATCTTCACTTGAGGATAGCAGCTCTTCTGAGCTCTTGAGTGAAAAGGGCATAAGAAGTTATATGTTCTTTGTACTCTTTCCACATATTAAAAACAGATTACCATATATACTCGAGTATAAGCCGACCCGAATATAAGCTGAGGCACTTAATTTTACCATAAAAAACTGGGAAAACTTATTGACTCAAGTATAAGCCGAGGGTGGGAAATGCAGCAGCTACTGGTCAATTTGAAAAATAAAACAGATACCAATAAAATTGGGGGCCCCTGGTGGCACAGTGTGTTAAAGTGCTGAGCTGAACTTGTGTACCAAAAAGTCACAGGTTCGAATAAGGGGAGCAGAGTGAGCGCCCGCAGTTAGTCTCAGTTTCTGCCAACCTAGCAGTTTGAAAACATGCAAATGTGAGTAGATCAATAGGTACTGCTCTGGCGAGAAGGTAACGGCGCTCCATGTAGTCATGCCGGCCACATGACCTTGGAAGTGTCTACTGACAACGCCGGCTCTTTGGCTTAGAAATGGAGATGAGCACCAACCCCCAGAGTCGGACACGACTGGACGTAACGTCAGGGGAAATCTTAACGTTTACATTTTACCAATAAAATCACATTAATTGAGGCATCAGTAGGTTAAATGTTTTTGAATATTTACCATATTTCAAAGAAAACCAGTAACATAGCTCTGTAAGTGGAAAAGGAGGGTCAACAAAAACAATACATTATCAACAATAACTTAATAATAATAATCACAATAAAAATAATAAATATATTTGTACTCTGCCCTATTTCCCCATGAGGACTCAGGGCAGCTTCCAACATAGCAACAGGCAAACATTCAATGCCTTTTAAAACAAAAAAAAACATAAACATTTCAAACAAAAGATAAATTAACATAAGCAGTTGCATTAAATAATTATCATTAAAACAATTTAAAAACCAGCCGAGGTAAAGTGTCATATCAGTTCCCCTTTGCCTTCTCCTATTGACATAGACTGGCATTGACCTTTTCAGGTGCAGCATCACACTGTTGGCTCGTGTTTGACTAAGACTCCTTTCATAGAATCCTAGAGTTGTAAGGGACCTCTAAAGGCCATCTAGTCCAACCCCCTTCATTCTGCCTTCAAGCAGGGAAAGCACAATCAAAGCACCCCTGACAGATGGCCATCCAGCCATAATAATAATAATAATAATAATAATAATAATAATAATAATAATAATAGAGTTGGAAGGGACCTCTAAAGACCATCTAGTCCAATCCCTTCTGCCTTCATGCAGCAAAATCACAATCAAAGTACCCCCAACAGATGGCCACCCAGCCTCAACAAACAACAACAACAACAACAACAACAACAACAGAGTTGGAAGAGACCCCTTGGGCCATCTAGTTCAACCCCTTTCTGCCTTTGTGCAGCAAAAGCACAATAAAAGCACCCCTGACAGATGATAATCTAGCCTCAATATTAATGATAATAATATAGTGTGAAAAAGGGATCCCTTGGGCCATCTAGTCCAACTCCCTTCTGCCTTCATACAGCAAAAGCACAATCAAAGCACTCCTGGCAGATGGCCATCTAGATCTGTTCCCGTGTATGCTGAACACATGAAGTTGTGAGTGAACCAAATATGTTATTTTATCAAAGTCTACATCATATTTGTCTCTGGAGTGTATGATATGGAATAAGTTGTTTTACGGGAGAGTAGATATATATTTTGGACACTGAAATACACTTCTAAAGCACTCCTCTTCCTCTGCTTTCTCTTCTTTCTCGCTTCTGA
The DNA here is from genome assembly GCF_035594765.1 of Anolis carolinensis. Classification (NCBI taxonomy): domain Eukaryota; kingdom Metazoa; phylum Chordata; class Lepidosauria; order Squamata; family Anolidae; genus Anolis; species Anolis carolinensis. Next base: position 196,500,587 of record NC_085843.1, read on the forward strand.
AGCAGCAGCAGTGACAGTGGCGCAGCTCAGGCTGAGCGTCATGTTGTTGTCACGGCTGCTGCTGCTTCAGAAGAGGAGGAAGAGGAGAAGGATGCCAGGCAGGCTCCTAAAGTCCCTCCCCACTCGCCCACCGCCAAGAGCCGGCAGAGGCAGCACCGTGGGAGAATCAGCAGCAGCCTTCTTCCTCTCGTAAATACGTTATATCAGTGTGTCCTCTTGTTCTTACGGAGAAACTTAGTGGTAAATTCAGATACTCTAGAAATGAACACTACAGAAGCATTTTCTTTACTGTTTGCTTTCCATTTGCTGATCATTCTAAGTATAATTAAAATATATTAATCCTTCATGATCTCATAACATCCTTTGGAACAATGTCCAATCACAGATCTAATTACTATAGAATTATATAACTAGCTATCTTATAAAACATATTTTGAGATTTGATAGTTTTGTGATACTTAACTTGGCTTTATTTCCATTGTTATAATTGCCCTGTATCAATTGATACAGGTCGAGGATACCTTATCCAGAATTCTGAAATGTTCCAAAATTGTCTGCATGGATATATGAAATAGTGATACCTTTGCTTTCTCAGGGTTTGATGTACACAAATGTTGTTTCATGAAAACAAATCGTATGTAATTACCCTCAAGCTAGGTATATCAGATGTATATGAAGCATAAATGAACTGCATGTTTATACTTGGGTCCCATCTCCAAGGTAACTCATTACATACAGATAGGCAAGTATAAGACAGCCCATAATCCAATAAAAAAAAACAAAAAACAAATCTGAAATCCAAACACTTCTTCTGGTCCCAAACATGTTAGATAAAGAATACTCAACATGTATAATAAAATCTATTCTTGGGGGGGGGGGGGGGAGAGAGGGAAACGGAGGACAGAATGACTTTGCCTTTTGTCCCTGGAATGGAATGTATTGTGTTACATTCGGTGCCTTCAGAAATTTCAGGTACATCTTCCACCATAACTACTGAGAAAGACCTGTGGTAAGGAATCTAGGATTTGTAATCCACAAAATCCGGAAGGCCTAAGCTATCTCATTTCTACATTATATTCTGAATGTTCTGAGTGTAGTATATGTCCCCACACAGATCCATTCTGCAGTATTTATCCAAATAATGCTGACCATACAGCCTGAAAAACATACAACAACCCTGTGATCCCGGCCATGAAAGCCTTCAACAAGACAATATGTGATTCTTTGTAGGGCAACCACCACCAAACATTCTTAAATCTCCTATGTTGCCGGCTAATGCCACTCTTTCTATAACTGTCTTTAAAAATGATAAAAAGACAGGTGTGTCTTCCCAAGAGCCTTGCAACAAAATGAGAGTACAGCTCTCCCCCAGTTCTCTCTATCAACCCGGAGATTACTCTAGCCTTTTATGTTATCCTTTAGGATGTGAGAAAATCCGCAAATATATATTACTTTAAGAAAGAGTAAGTTTCATAGTGTATCGGTAGAGCTAAAGAGATCATGTTGTGAAATGGCAGGTTTTCTTTTTCTTGAAAAGAGATGAAGAATATGTTTAGAATTCTTTCCAGATATCTTCCCTGCCTCTTTCTCCAGCCCACAAAAAATTCATTCCTTTAGGTTTGAATTCAGTAAGTGGAAGGGAGATTAAACCCGGAAAAGAACTTGTTTTACTCAGCATGTAGCCTTTCCACCTGATAGGACTTCCAATTCTGATCATAAATTAGAATCTATGGAAGGGGGAAATCTAACTGTATGTTCTTTAAGATAAGAGATTATTTATTATTGTTCTCTTTGATTCACAAGGAGAACAATAAACATCAATGCCACCATTACTAACTCCATCACTTCTGGATGTTTAAGCCTGTGCAGGGAAATGGCAATGCCAGAGGCAACTGCCCCTCCTTGAAGCAGCACTGGTGCTTCCCCCTCTGTAAAATAACCTTTAACTTATTTAAAACTCATATCAAAATCCATAATTTTAGCCCCAAAATTTGCCCTTGACTTGTACAATAGGTTTACTTGTACATAAGTATATATGGTACTCACCATGAACATTAAATTTAAGATTTAATTCAGCAGACTCTCAGTTTACTCCTGATAAAGCTTGAACATTTTTATTGATCTTTCATATGAATTGTAATGCAAAAAGGAGCTCAGCCAATATATTCTGCAAGCAACACATTTTATCAGATCAGCATGTGGCTCACAGGCCACAGTTGTCCCCCCTAGTCTAATGCAACCGTGTAGGCTCCCCCTTCTAGTTGGTTTAATTGCCAAAAATGGGGAGACTAGTGAAAGTTTTATACGATAATAAAAATCCCTGATTGGATTTCTGATTAAATTTTTCTTCCCCAGTGCTAGGCACAGCTGGTTTAAGATGTGGGGAAAATAGGTTACTTCCTCTTCTGAAGCTGCCAGGAGTGGTTGACTCCATCTCTGTCTCCAAAATAAACTGGTATGCCTTGAAGAAGTCGTGGGAGAAGCTTTCTACTTTGAATTGGCAAACTACACTGAGCTTCTGCCAGCTAACATTTGTTACTAAGCTCTCCTCAATACTCAGATAATGGCTTCATTCCAACATTCCCTCTGTGCAGTGTATATATCCATATGGAGATCTACATTATGCTGAGCTATATATCTTCTCTCCCAACCTGTTAGAAGGCCCATGAAGGCTGTCCACATGGCCATTCCATGCTTTGTGGCAAGCAGGTAGGATCAGAGAAGCCTTTGGTCATGTCTACACAGCCAGAAGCACAATGGAGAAAGCTGATGGACCTTAGTGCTGATGCCATCATTTCTGGCTATGTATTGTAGCCAAATGCGTCTCTGATCCTGCCTGACTGCCGCAAAGCATGAAACGGCTGTGCGGAGTATCTTCAGAGACTTGACAATAAATTTTGAGGGGGTGAACTATGAGGATACACCTCCACAACCAGAAATACAATGGAAGAAGCTGATGGATCTCAGTGCTATGCTTCTCTGATTCTGTCCTCTTGTTACAAAGAATAAGATGGCTGTATAAAGTAACTTCGGAGGCAGTGTGTGTGAGAGAGAGCTATTTTCGTTCTTGAGCAGGACTGCACAACCTGCGACCCTTCAGATGTTTCAGCCTCCAACTCCCCGATCCTCAAGCTAGCTTGTCTAATGGTGGGAGCTGAAGCCCAAAACACATGGAGAACTGCAAGTTGTGCAGACTTGGTCAAAAGGGAGGAATACAGCCCCATCCCCAGTGCCCAAAAAAGGACATCTATACATATAGGGAATGCTTACAAGTGTGTATGTCTCTAACAGAATTACAGGAAATGTGTGTTTATTAAAGTTATGTGTGTTTCATTATTTCAGTATAAGCTGTATGTTATGACTTCTGAACATACTCATTTAGGGCACTTTATTGTATCATTTCTGCTCAGCTGGCTGTTAGGATGCTCAGATCTCAGCTAAGAACCATTGTAAACTACCCAGAAGCCATCACTGAGCTACCATTTGCTTCCTCACAGGCTAGTGGGTTATGTACTATAATGTTGGCATGAGATTATGAGAAATGTGAAATGAAAAAAAATGCAAGGCAGGATTTGTATCTGAGAAAGGTTATGATGTGATGCTGGAGGATGGCTGAAGAGAAAAAGATGACATTTCCAGACACCGGGTAAGAGAATGAGGAGGAAGAGATAAGACAACAGCCTGTGACATCCAATTGGCCTTATGTGACTGGATACCACAGCTCAGAAAACCCTACATGGCCCAGCGGGATTTACACTCTAATGCACAGATTTATACTGTCTGCCAGAGAGTCACTAAGAGTAAAGTTATATTTGCCCTCATTATTCTGTACCAAGTGTAAACACAGCTTGAAGAGTAGAAAATGCTGCAAGCAGGCAATGACTACGCTGAGATTCCATGGATACAGCCTTATATTTAAATTGACCAGGCTATTTACTGCTGATTATTTTAAACTAGCACTGAAGCCTGCCCTACTGAGGGATAATTCCTTAAGTCGTGAGCATCCTGAGGACAGACTGAGCTATGAGTGACAGTAAGCCTTCTAAGGATTTGCTTGCCACCTCCACCCAGTCGTTTTTGATCTTGTCATTTTTCGCCTCTCTCCCTCCTCCTCTTTTATGTTCATTTTTAAGATACTTGGATTTCAGTCTTCTAGTCATCCCAAAGGATCAGCTTCTACGTGGCATTCCTGGTGAACCACCATTCAATTTGTCTTTCTTTGTTCAAAAGACAGCCATTGACAACAATGTTCTGGGCCAAGAAGTCATATAAAAACATTCCTCTAGGCAAGAGGTAGTACAATACAGAAAAGAAAGAGAAATTTCCCTAGTCAGTGCAGATGATGATGACAACAATGACAACATCAACATCAACATCAACATCAACATCAACATCAACAACAACAACAAAATTATTTCTCCTTGCGGTATGAGGTGGGGCACAATATAGTTAAAACAGTGAGGTAGAATGAAGCGCTATTTCTGCACATATAACATACACATAGATAAAATGCAGCTCAAAAATTACTGATAAAATGTAGGTTAAAATTTACAAGTTAAAAATTGACTAGGTAGGCCTGCCAAAAGAGACAGGTCTTAAGTTGTGTCTTAAATTCTGACAGCCATTTAGCTTTCGGGTGTCTTCTGGCAGGTCATTCCACAGTCTTGAGGCAGCCGATGAAAAGATCCTCTCGGTGACTGTCACCAGTTGGATTCTGGCTAGCAACAGATGCCCCCTCAGAGGACTTCAATGAGCGGGATGGATTGTACAGGAGGAGGTGATCTTGTAGGTAACCTGGACCCAAACCATGTAGAGCTTCTAAAGTGAAAACCAACACTTTGTACTTTGTGGAGTGACTTTTGTATGGGTGTAATATGCTCACTCCTGGATGTTCCTTAATAAGCCTGGCTGCTGTATTTTGAATTAATTGAAGTTTCTGAACTTGGCACAAAGTTAGCCCAATGCAAAGCCCATTGCAGATATCCAACCTTGAGGTTACCAGTGCATGCATTACCAACTATAGGTCCTCCAACTCTAGGAAGTTGGCGTATCAGCTGAAGCTGGTAGTAAGCACTGTTGCATCACCCTGGGTTGATATTTAGAGAGACTGATCTAGAAGCACTCCTAAACTACGAACACAATCTTTCAGGGGGAGTGCAACCCATCCAGAACTGGTTGACACATCTCCACCCCCATTTTAGGATCCTTAATGGTAAGCACCGCTGTCTTGTGTGGATTCAGTTTCAATTTGTTTTCCTTCATCCAGCCCATTATCTTCTGCAGTCATTCATTCAGAGGAGAAACACTATCCTTAGCTAAAGCTGTTTTCAAAGGCATGGAGAAATATATTTGGTGTCATCAGCATACTGATAGTACCCCACCCCCTGTCTCCGAATGGTCTCGCTCAGGGGTTTCATGCAAATGTTAAAAAGCACTGGGGATAGAGCGGGCCCTTGAGGATGCCACATAGCTCCTTTTTTGAGAAGCAGCTATCCCATGAGAGGTGTGACTAGAACCATTGCAGCACAGTGCCTCCAATCACCACTCCCTCCAGATGTTTCAGAAGGAACAAGAGGGATGAAGAATAGTAGCTTAACCAAACGGAGATTCTTACACAATCAAACTGCACACAGCTTTCTTTGCAGGGGAGCCAGAAATGTAGTCCCAAAGCTCTTTTCTGCTGGTGCACTCATTTAAAAAAAATGGCATGTGCTAGAATCAATGGAGAAATACACTACAGTCAATAGGATATTCAGTATGTTTCTCAATTTAGGATTTTAAAATTCAATATCATTAGCACATTAATTAAAATCAATTTAACTATATAAAATTATCTTAAGGCTCATTCATATTAAAGTACAACAATAACAGACATTTTAATGGAGAATTTTAAATTAATTTCAGCTGCTTTTAAATTTTTTTACATATACAGTAGAGTCTCACTTATCCAACATTCGCTTATCCAACGTTGTGGATTATCCAACGCAGTCTGCCTTTTAGTAGTCAATGTTTTTTGTAGTCAAGGGTTCAATACATTGCAATGTTTTGGTGCTAAAGTCATAAATACAGTAAAAAAACAGTTCAATACACAGTAACATTATACAGTAATTACTACATAATGTTACTGTGTATTGAACTGTTTTTCTCTATCAATTTGTTGTAAAACATGACGTTTTGGTTCTTAATTTGCAAAATCATAGTGTAATTTGATGTTTAATAGGCCTTTCCTTAATCCCTTTTTATTATCCAACATTTTCACTTATCCAACGTTCTGCCGGCCCGTTTATGTTGGATAAGCGAGACTCTACTGTATATGTTTTAACTACCCCAAAGTTAAAAACAGAAAGAAATGTGGCCCTTATCTAACCTGAAAAGTAGGTCCCAATCTTGTACCAACTGCCTACCTCTGCTAAACAGAAGGGACAGAAGGAATCACTGTCCTTTCGATCAGGATACGTCCAAAGAAATCTTCCCTGTTCTCTCGTATGACTGATCGGAGAAAGGAATGGGAATTTGGTGCTGACTGTCATCCCAATTTGGATGATGAGTGGCAGATAAAGACACCATGTGCTCACTGACCCTTGCAGGAGCCAGTCTTTAACTCTACTTATCCACCTCTGCATGGAGAAATGGGGGAGAGCCATGCTTCTAATAAGACTCCCAGAGTCACCTGACCTAAATTGGTGTTGGAGAAGAGGACATGTTCCTCAAACCAATGGGTTTCTGTGCTCTAAATAAACGTGCTAGACTTTGATCTGGACTGGAACCATTGCACACATGAGAGCATACATGTAACCACCACCTCTCTAGATACTTCCCTCTCAAGATGTTATCTCCTCACAAAATGGAAGGGAAAGGAAGGAAGGAAGGAAGGAAGGAAGGAAGGAAGGAAGGAAGGGAGGGAGGGAGGGAGGGAGGGAGGGAGGGAGGGAGGGAGGGAGGGAGGGAGGAAACCTCCACTGGCAGTGGTTTCCAATCTTTGGTCCTCCAATAATTTTGGACTTCAGCTCCCACAAATCCCAGTCAGCTTACCAATTGGTAGGAATTGTGGGAGCTGAAATTCAAAACATCTGGAGGACCAAAGGTTGGGAACCACTGGTTTAGAATAAAGAAGACAACAAAGGGAGCAAAATGTGCAGTTCAACACCAGATAGACTGGCTAGATTTCAAGGGGAGGAACCACTAAATCACTTGCTGAAGAAATCTCTATGATATTCATGAGGTCACCATAAGTCAACAAGTAACACAAAGCCTCATAAACACACACCTCTTATTTCAGAATATTTCCCAGGATCAACTTCACAGGTTTTGAAAATAACTATAAAACACCTTCTACTTAGATAAATTTTGAGTTTGGATTTTGAGATTTAAATACCATACTGTACAAGATAGTGACACTCTACAAAGCTAACACCACAAAGCGCATACAGTTTCCTCTACGTCTTATGATTTTGTTGTGAGCTTCCCCCAACCGTAATAGCTTGAACAATGTCTTAATTATAGATTTACAGTGTTTTGATTTTCTAAATTTCAGAATCTCTCTAATATTTCTGTTATGTCCGAATGATCTGAACTCCATATGTAGCCTTATTGAGGAGTTCTTACTAAATATGCTCAACATGGGCTTAGATGTTCAACAGAGACTTATGTGAAACACTCTTGGAATATCCCTGCAACTTGAAAAAATGACAACATAAATTTGGGATTCTGTAGACAGTTGTGGCAGGAGTTGAATTCACATATAGTATCTGACACAATACGCCTCTGTATGTCAACTGCTGGCGTGATACAAGACAAGAAGGTGAGATTGTTATTTGTCTTGCTGACAGATTTTGCAATGGGCTGGCTATTCTGTAAACAAAACGATGGACTAGACAGACCTATGATATGATCTAGCCAGCCAGTTTGTATGTTTCAAGCAGAAAAATAAGTTAGCGGAAAAGTGGCTAGGCACCTCCACAACCTATGTTGCTCTTTAGTTCAATGCAAAAAAAGTAGACTGTTAACCAATGTTAACACATTCTGATGTGTAGTTTGAGCTTAAGTTGCTTCATCAAGCAGTTTATTCTGGCACAGAACACAAGGCATCATTTTAGTTCCTCCCATTTACCAGTCTCTTCAATAAGGTCTCTAACTGAGATAGGTTCAAAGAGTTACTGGAAAACAGTTGTCTAATGTTTAGATGAAATCCAAGTATATTTGATCTACTTTTATGCATTAATGCTTTTTGCTTTCATCTATTGATTTTGTATCATTTAAGAGAATCGATCAGTCCAGAATAGCTAAATCCATTCTTCATGGACACATGCTGTGTTTTACTGAAAGCTATTCACAAATGCATTGAATTCAAGACACACAGTTCAAGCATTAGCTGCATAACTGGCATTAACTCCCTTCTTCTTAGCTACACATTTTAAAGGCTATCTAACAATATTAGTCAAGTTTTTCAATCCACTGGTATAGTTGTTTTTGGAGATGGGTTTTGGAATCCTAGCAGGCAGATAGTTTTTGGAGTCTTTTTTAGCATTGTGCACAGACGTCCAGTAGCTGGATATGTGTTAATTTGTATTACTGACCTTGTCTGATACTTTTTACATTAACTTAGTAGTTTGAGGCTGGGAAAAGACAGGAAATCTAAGAACGGACTGGGAAAGTGATATTTTTCTCTGTTACTAACCAGCTTGCACAACTGTCAAAGCTATGGGAAGTGGGAATGGGTTATGCTTTCACACTTTTGATTTTCCTTCTTTGCTTATCTATATATATAAAAAGCTTCTGGCATTTTTACCTAAAGGTAAACAACAAAACTAAACAACCCACAACCACAAAACTTGGCAACACAACCCAGGGGCCTCCTTGTTCCGACAACAAAACCAACACTACAACTCACATCTGTGGCCCAAAAAACACAAAAAACCCATCTGCCCATGTGCGAAGCAGGACGCACCACATGAGCCTCACGCGCCCCACCCCCCTCCTCCACGCTTGCTCGCTCACCTGCTGCTGCGGCCATCATCGCCACCATCCCCCACAGAGCACCACGTGCCTTCCCGCCACTTCCCCACGTGCTCCAAACAGGGAGGGGGAGGGAAGGAGAGGCAGCCCCAGGAAAGAGAGAGAGACCGGCGAAAGCTTCGGTTTGCTCTCTGGGGAGTGTGGAGGAGACCGCGTGCTACCTCCAGAGACTTCAGTTGGAGACCAAAGTGGGTTGACAAACTGTGGGATTCCCCACCCAGTGGGGGGGGGGGAAGGGACGTGGCAGGCGAGGAAAGGCGGCGCGTATGTGCGGGATCAAAACTGCGGCAACGGAGCACACGCACAAGGGGGGGCAGAATGAGGGAGATTTGAAAACGCCGCGCGGCCGCCACCATAACCGCCACCCGCTTGTTTTCCCTCCGGACTGGATGACGGAAACTAGACCTCGGCACCCTAAGGAAGGGAAGGAAAGGGCGTGGCGAGGGTAAGAAGGGGGATGGGCCCGGAGGCAGAGGAAAACAAGGGGGAAACCTTGGGCCATCTGAGGCTACCCCCAGGGAGAAATCAGCCAGAATTTATGGCTACAAGGCCATTAGATGCGAATCAAGAGGGCCAGTAGATTAAGCCACAGCGAAGCGTGGCCGGACACAGCTAGTATTCTATATAATCCTGAGAAATCTATATTCTATTGGCCTCATACAGAACACTTAAGCTCTGGGGTCCCAAAGTCATCCAAAGAGAATGGCTGCCAGAAATGGGAGGGATATCCGGAAAGTAGGGTTACAAGATTTTTTAAAAATACAAAGAATGAATATATTTTAATAAAACTTACATGGATTATAGCATAGGTTACTACAGTATTTTTCCACATAATGACCATTCAGTTCAACACATGTTGTCATCCATGGGACAGGTTTTTTATGCCTGTGTCACAAAAGTCTCCCGCCGGAGCGGGAGGCAGAGGTGAGGCCAAGGCTGCCTCTTGGTTGGAGGGGCTCCCCTTCCTCCAGGGTTCATCTCCCTCCCTTCCTCCCATCCCCCCTTTTCCTTATTGGAGGGAGAGGGAGGTCCCAAGTTGGTGAATGAGGAGGGAAGGAGAGAAAGATGGGAGGGGGGACGGACAGACAGAAAGGCAGCACAGACCTGGTTAACTCGCAGCCGGACCCCCAAAGGAGAAGGGGGAGGTGAGCCATAGTCGCCTTTTCTCCCTCCTTCCTTCCTCTCTTTTTTTCCTTCTGGATTGGGTGGTAGTGGCTTTGCATATCACATGCTTTCCTTCTTGAGAAACGTAGGGGGGAAGAGAGGCAGTAGTTCCCTAAAGTGGCAGTTCCTCCTATTCCTCCTTACTTGTAACCTTACTTTCTGGATATCCCTCGTAGTTTGAATAGAACTACTTTTATGGGCCACTTCTACAATTGGGTATGAGAGGGTGTTGGACTGCTTCTCTACCTATATCATTTTTTTGTGGTATTTACCATCAATAAAACACATCTAGTAACAGTAATCTGTCAGTGTTTTCCACAGTCTTTTCTTGAAGAGTTCCAGAACAGAAGAAATGTAATTAACACATGCCGCCATAAAATGCATCAAGAGAGATGCCACCAAAGAAACTTTTATTGTGCCCAGGAATCTTAATCTCAGGACTATTGATTATGAGACTCAAGATATCAGTAGAAATACGAAGGAAAAACAATGCTATCAAGATAATCAACCATGTATACGAACAAGTATAAACTCAGTCTTAAAGATGACTGTTGTAGACCCAAAGCTTTAAAATATAACTGATGCACTCTCCTCAAATCTCTCTACACCATCATGTCCCTAAAGTCCTTTTCAGGAATATTATTTTCCTGCATCCTTTATTCACTTACTTTATTTTTATCCCCTTCCTCTGGATTTAGGAACTAAAACCATCTAATTCCTTTATGTCCAGTTTGTCCTCAAGTACAATCTCAGACTGACTATCACCAGAGAATAGAAAGTCATGTTTCAAATCAGTTCTTTTCTATTATTTCTGTTGTGTTTCAGTAGAAGCATAAAACCAGACATTTATAGTTTCCTTTGTAAATCAACTTGCAGGAAACAAAATCATTTTACCTTTTCATGGATTTCCTGAGTTGACTGCGCATCACAGAACGCAACAGTAGCCAAGTCCTTCAAAATTGGCATCTCCACTGTACAATCCCTTCCATCTAATAAAGCCACCAATGGACGAGGATGCATAGGGCCGTTCATGATTTGTGGGCGAATACCTGCAACCAAATGGAGTGTAAAGGTTAAATCAATACAGACATGGGGTTATCTCAAACTGTAATATGCTGTTTTTGCAAAAGAATAAGGAAACTCTTCAAAGCTGTGTTCTCAAGCTTAACTCCCAAAGTCTTTATTCTGAATTTTCCTTTGGATAGCTTAACAGTGAAATTCCACAGATGCTAATTCAGTAAGTCTCACTCAGTTTTGTGTTGTATTAAGGTTAACTGTCTACAGATCTATAGTCTAATATTTGGTCACCTAGCGTTCTTAGGAGAGCTTGGAAAAGTTACTTTTTCTGGGCTGCAACTCCTAAATGACTTCCTCAAACAGAATCCATGAGGATTCGAAAACTTGTAGTACAAAGAAGGAACTGTTCCAAGCATTGTTTTTTGTAGTGGAAAATACAAAGAAACAATGCACTGACCAAATTCTCATCTGCTTAGTTTTAACAAAACTGCCCCAGCACATGCATTTGAGCAAAGGTGAGCAAATGAGGCAGGTATTTCAGGCATAGCAATTCACCCTACTTTTCTTGCACAGAAAGAAGGAGTCAAGAGCCACTAAAATATTCTTAGGAGTCCAGATGTGACCCAAGACCCTCACTTTGCCCACTGCTACACTTTGTGTCTCAACTACAGAGATGAGAGTGAAATACAAATAAATATATAATAGTATTAATCAATTTCATCTCTGAATAAAAAGGAAACCCCAGTTCCATAACATTTTTACATGGAAATGATTAATTTTTTTATTGAAAGATTGTTACATCTAGTAACATCATCATCACAGTGTACAATGATCTATTTTCACATTGCTTTTTTAAAATTAAAATTTCAGCTACAAGTAACACAACTCTATATAGAGACAGGGCAGATTTAGCACATAACGAGAGGAATAAAAAGAATTAACAATACCAGATGTTAAGGAAAAGAATTTGTTTAGGCTTGGAAAAAAAGAGAACATTACCTAACAAAACTTTAACTACGCTGTCTTTTCTCTCTCTTTCTCTCTTTGGCATTATAATCTGTTGCTTTGGGCCCTTCCACATACAACCCAGAATATCAAGGCAGAAAATCCCACAATATCTGTTTGAATTGGATTATCTGAGTTCACACTGCCATATATTCCAGTTCAAATAATGTGGTATTTTATATAGCTGTGTGGAAGGGGCCTCAGTTTAAGGGTATACACACACTATAGAATTAAAGCAGTTTGATATCAGGTGATACCAAAGGATACCCTTCCCTTAACTGCAAATCTGTAATAGTTAAAATGGAATCAAAATGCTACTACTGTGTAGTGCAGATGCACCTTTAGATAAAAGATAGTGGCTTTGAAATACTCTGTCTCAAATTCATTACAATTTTCTCTGAACTTTTTACTTGGAGATTTCAAGATTTCTGTGTAACATGTCAGAAGTTTTTTTTTTTAATGAGTGCAATTCATAAAGAGTGTCTGCTATGGAACATGAGATTTTGATATTGGAAGAATAGACTTGCTCCCAAATCGCACTATGTGAGTACGAGATTGGAGTTTACCTGAAGAGCTCTTTGGAACACAGCTTGAATTTCTATGGCTGGCTAAGACTCCTACATTTTCGATCCATTCTGAAAATTGTTATAAGCATCAGTATGCACACAAATAGCTGAAGCTACATGTGATACAGGCCAGGAACTTCAAATAGTAAAGGGCACTTTTGAAAGTCTTGCCCCGAAGGATTGCTTTGTTGACAAAGAAACCGGCATTATTTTACTGGATTTTCCTCTTAAAAGCTCAAGGCCACGGTTCAGGTTCAATTGTAACACATGCTATTGAATTCTTTGCAATTCTATCTAAGCAATGAAAGAACTTATTAATTACTTTAGAACTACCTCCCCCTTAAGCCTGGAACTTCCTCCATTCTCACGGAAGCGTTCTTTTAGATGGCTGCTTTGATAAACATTTGATTGTTCAGCACTGGAGAGTCAAAGAGCATGGTTTTAAACTTTGGAAAGACTCTGTTTTTTGTGAGATTTAATTCACTTGTGATTGAAATCCATAAAAAAATATTAACATGCAAGAAGGTATGTCTGCTAATTATACAGGTCTTCAAAAAATCAAGATGGATGTCATCTGATCTCTTTATCATTAAACCTAAGTAGTACATTTATCAATACACACAGAATTGTCTCTTCTTTTTTATAATGCTTTAAAACAATTGTGAATTAGACAGAGCTATAGATATTTGTTGAGCCATAAAATTCTCCCAGAGAGGAAGCGGATTGAAGATGAGTTATAGGCTAAGTGCACTTGACTCAGCATTTGAGATAATACCCCAGAGCCTTAACCTGAAAGGATCAGATATTTAAAAGAATCCAAGTAACTGTTAGAGAAACGTAAAAGCAATATCCAAAGAAGAGGTGGAAATCTTGTGATCCTTCAGAAGATGCTGGGGTACAGCTCCCAGTACTCACTAGTGGTTAGGATGCTGGAAATTACAGTCCAACAGTATTTTGATGATTGCATGATTCCCAGTGTTGATTTAAGGTAAAGGTAAAGAAAAGTAATACAAAACTGTGAAAGCGTGACACTTCTGATAAATCCCCTATCACTGAGCTGGATCCAAGTTCTGCCTTCCATGTCTTTCCCCTCAATTTAGGAGGATCTTTCCACTCACTAAAGCTTATCCCATTCAGTAGTGTTTCTTGTCCATCTGTGCAGGATTTTCAGGAGATGGAAGGGGGCAGATTAGTTTGCTTCTGACAAACCAGTTGATTGTACCACATCTGGACCAAATCCTAAGTATATAGCATATGGTACAATATACTGGGATATACAGTATGACCTAGTGGTCTTCAGTGAAATGATTCTATGTATGTTCACGTAACTCTAACCTTAACCCAAACCCAAATAAGTAAAACAAATATGGACTGTGAGACTGCAGGCTACAAGAGGATATAGATGTTGGCAGCCAGTTCCTAGAGACACCCTATTATCTTTGTCACCAAGCCAACACTGTTTGCAAGACAGTGGCAATGGCTGAAGCATGGGAAGAGTAGCAGAAATAGTAGGAAGAAGCGACAAGGCTATGGGCAGATGAAAAGAGTCCCTATAATGCTCTGAACTGACTTTAGGGAATGTATAATTTGGGTTTGCTTTTTTAAAAAGTGCTGGTAGGAAATGGAAAAGCCCAGCTCTGCCCTAAGTGTTTAAGAGAAAAATGAAATGCAAAGATACAGAATGGAGAATGCCCAGCTCGAGTCCTCGTGAACAGCAAATTAAACATGAGCCAACAATGTCATGTGGCGGCTAAAAAAGCCAATGGGATTTTGGCCTGCATAAATAGGAATCTAGTGTCTAGATACAAGGAAGTCATGCTACCGCTCTATTCTGCCTTGGTCAGACCACACCTGAATACTGTGTCCAATTCTGGGCACCGCAATTTAAGGGAGATGTTGACAACCTGGAATGTTTCCAGAGGAGGATGACTAAAATGATGAAGGGTCTGGAGAACAAGCCCTATGAGGAGCGGCTTAACGAGCTGGGCATGTTTAGGCTGCAAAAGAGAAGACTGAGACATGATGACCATGTATAAATATGTGAGGGGAAGCCATAGGGAGGAGAGAGCAAGCTTGTTTTCTGCTGCCCTGGAGACTAGGACGCGGAACGATGGCTTCAAACTACAGGAAAAGAGATTCCACCTGAACATTAGGAAGAACTTCCTCATTGTGAGAGCTGTTCAGCAATGGAACTTTCTGCCCCGGAGTGTGGTGGAGGTTACTTCTTAGAAAGGCTTTTAAACAGAGGCTGGATGGCCATCTGTCAGGGGGTGCTTTGAATGTGATTTTCCTGCTTCTTGACAGGAGGTTGGACTGGATAGCCAAGAGGTCTCTTCCAACTCCATGATTCTATGATTCTAAAAGGCAAGCAGAAAGCTCAATAATAAGTTTGAAATTTAATAAATGACAACTGTCTTGCATCTATTTCTTTGTATTTCCCATTTACTGCAAAGCAATGCCTCTTTCGACAATCCATCCAGATGGAAGTGCAACTGTGTCGCAGTATGCACAGCAGAACACTGAGATGATTTGGATAAGTGAAAGAAGCTTGCCCTAAGCAGATAACCAGGATTAAAGGGGAAAACACATAAAAACGAAATGTTTGCAATCCAGTGCCGAATTGCTATGCTTTGTCCAGATTAACCCCTTTCCGGGTTTAATAAAGAGTTCCTACTGTACAACTGACTCTGATGAACAGTCTCCGGGACTGAGACGACCGCTTAATGACAGCCTTGCGTTGTTACTGTCAAAAGCAGAATAGAGAAGTGAGTGGGAAGGTGATAGAGGCTGGGCTTTCCACCAGGACAATAGCTTCAGACAGTCACTGCCTGTCACAGTATACAGTATATCAATCCCCATATCCCACAGTAATTTGTAATCAGAGCTTAAACACTTACTAATAATATTGCAGGTGGGGTTGGTATCTGCAATAAAAAAACCTGTGAAGAAAACAGGAATTTTTTAACAAAAAGTATTATCTGATTACATAGGTAACTTTGCAGGCCAAGAGAAATTTATTCATCTCCAAACAAAATATCTGCATCTTTGACACCTAATGAACTGCTATGCTTGCATGAAACAATGAGCCTGGCTTTGTAGACATTACCAAGTTACTACTAGGGTTTTTTTCCCTCCATATAGCAAAGATACATATTATGAGGGAATATGGTTAATGTTGAAGAATGCTTTCCTCTCAAAACTCAGAACAACTGGATGGAGTCAATTATTTCAACTTCATAGAAACAAACTTTGGAAGTAGAGCAAAGGGGAACAGGATGTACGAGTAACTACATTTGAATAAACACACACTCTAAAGATTTGAAGTTAAAAATCATGTGAAGTAATACATGCCCAATTGTATTATTTGAAATGTTTGATTTTCTACATCATACCACCAGCAACACAGACACATAATGCAGTTGAAGATAAGTCTTTAAAATATAGATTATAGTTTGAAGGCTTTTACAATCATACATACTGTATCAAAATGTAAACAAAGCAGTTAGAACGAGTGGAAAAGAATTAAACAAAAGAGCTCAAATGTATGATGAACAGAACAGTCTAAAAATAAATGACTTTGGCTGGAATATTCAGAACAGTTACGAAGAACTCTGTGTGTCTTATTTCTGAATGAAAAATCAGAATGAATGGTAACTTTTGAGATGTGTTTTATTAAATCACATTTGATTAAATTGTGAAGCCTTGAAATTGCTTCTACAAATATCTTAACATCTCAAAGTACTTTGGCTTAGGACAACCTACAGGGCTCTGTTATTTTGATGTAAGTGATTAGTAAGTGTTTTTCATGTCATTTCCAACTTATAGCAATTCTATGACAAACCCATCTTTTTTTTTTTGCAAGATTTATTCAGAGGAGGACTTGCCTTTACCTCTCTCTGAGGCTGAGAAAGTGTGGTTTGCCCAAGGCCAACCAGTGGATTTCCATGGCTGAGTGGGATTTGAACCCTGGTTTACAGAGCCATAATCTAAGACTCAAAATACTAGGTCATACTAGCTCTCAGGACTCTACAGTGGAAAAAGAGACCAACTAGTATGTGTGTATATGTACTGTATCTAGCACTAAAGGTAGAGAAAATTACTAACGGGGCATACTATTTAGTGCAGTGGTTCCCAACCTTTGGTCTTCCAGGTGTTTTGAACTTCAACTCCCAGAAATCCCAGCCAACTTTCCAGCTGTTAGAAATTATGGGAGTTGAAGTCCAAAAGACCTGGAAGACCAAAGGTTGGGAACCACCAATATAGTGGGAGCTCAATACAGAAGGGTGAACAACAATAGGATGGAAACTGAAATTATTATCTGACCAGAATATCAACAAGGTGCTCCAGAACTGCTTTCAAAATTCAGACGCCCTGCTTTCTCTTCCCCAAAGTGTCCCAGTATAAAGCCAACTATCTGCAGCATTGCTCAATAAATATTTTCTGGCTCTCCCAGTTTTCTGTGGAGTTTAGCCAACGCTTCATTGCAATGGCGCTTTTAAGGAAGGGGCTGCTGGCAGGGAGGGCTTTTTATGTACACTGAACTCAGAACTGCTCCACCCTGACTCACAAGATGCACAGCTTGTTGCACCCAGCTCAATGTATAAAGTGCTTTTGTTGCATTTTTAAAAAACAAAAAAATACACAAAGCCTGCTTGTCCTCTTTGGCAGCTCCTCCCCATTGCCACCCACTTGTATCCGATTCCAATGGCACCCCTGCCAAGAGAATTAGGGAGTACTCTCTAGTAAATGGCAGCCTTTGTATGGCTGCAAGACGGCTGGTGCTATCTGGCCGAAACAAAAGCCGAAGAATCAATTTGCCTAATTCTTATTAATCTCACTTGCCTATGTCATGCTGTTCGTCTTCTTCTTTAAAAAAAAAAAGAGTAAAGGATTTAAACATCTTCTCCAGCAGTATATAAAAATGCATCAAGCATTTCTCACAATTACTCATTCGCAACCAAAGTCGCTACAGTTCTAAAAGTCAATGGCATACTTTATTAAACAAACAGAGAAAAGAAAACAGGAAATTTCCCCTTGCCTTGAAAAGGTTTCCTCCACATTCTTCTTCTGATTAAAAACTGCACATGGTAGAAGAGGAGGAGGGAAAGAGGAGGGAGGGAGAGAAGAAGGGAGGGAGGGAAGGAAGGAAAGAGAATAAAATACTACACCACTGTTTGGTGTGCCGCCTCTCCTCTGGTCTACGGAGGGGTATCTTCAAATAAGCACCCCCATGGCCCCACAGCTGCAAAGTCTGGAGACAAATGTCTCTTTGAACGTGGGAGGGGAAAAGAAAAGGCTTTTGTCCCGCTACAAAAGAATAGTCTGAAATTGCTACAGCAGTTAAGAGTCACCTCTCCTAGCTCCAAACTCTTTCAAACACTCCCTCAAGACCTTGCTGCTGCTTTTAACTAATCAAAGTTCTTTCCCAATCCTTGAATAAAATCATGTGAGCACTGCTCAAAAAACATAAATACATCTTATGTTGTGTGTTCTGAAGAGTAGGGATGTCTCATCGCCCACCCACCCAAAAGACTGACACATTTTGGTCCCATTCTTCTGGTTGTCTCAAGCATATTTAAACTAAGCAGCCCAACGTTACTAAAAGGGTTGAAAAACTTTGTCTTATACTTGAGTATATATAGTATCTACTTTGATAATCTGGTTTATATGACAGTGTAGATCCAGCCTGAGATCTGCAGAGCTAAGTGAGGTGCTGAAAGATGATGTGCCAAGCTCCCTTTCTGCCAGAAAGTAGTAGAAATGAGAAATAAGCATCTCCTATGTTTGTTGTTCTGTAACTCTGTCACTCAGTAAGGCTGCCTAGATTTGAAGGTATGTTTGGGAGGTGTTTGAGATTGTGGAAATGGTGCCATAATCATAAATTTGAATAACAAATAGTTACAAGTCTGTAAATGTAGGTGACAATGACAAAACTGCCTAACAGTCAACATTTGCCACATACATTACTACCACTCCTACCATTTTGGAGGCAGTCCTGCACAGGACATGATATCTCAGTATAGTGTCATATCTAGTGGAAGGATTAGACCAGGGGTCCCCAAACTAAGGCCCGGGGGCCAGATGCGGCCCTCCAAGGTCATTTACCTGGCCCCCGCCCTCAGTTTTATAATATAATATTTTTATATCAGGTTTAATAATATAATATATTGTATATACATATAATATTGATAATAATATTATGTTATACAATATAATACTAATAATAATACCATATAATAATATTAATTATATGTTATATATTACATATTATATAATAGTATAGTGGTATAGTTCAATATACAGTACTCACTTATCCAACATAAACGGGCCAGCAGAACGTTGGATAAGCGAAAATGTTGGATAATAAGGAGGGATTAAGGAAAAGCCTATTAAACATCAAATTACATTACGATTTTACAAATTAAGCACAAAAATAGGTTTTACAACAGAAAAAGCAGTTCAATACATGATAATGTTATGTAATAATTACTGCATTTACGAATTTAGCACCAAAACTTCACAATGTATTGAAAATTTGACTACAAAAACATTGGCTACTAAAAGGCAAATTGCGTTGGATAATACAGAATGTTGGATAAGCGAGGGTTGGATAAGCGAGACTTTACTTTAGTAATATATAATGCTAATATTGTGCTATGGTAATAATATAATATATTGTATGTACATACAACAGCTCTGAGTCCCCTTCGGGGTGAGAAGGGTGGGATATAAATGTAGTAAATAAATGCAGTAAATAAATAATTAATTTTAGACTTAGGCTCGGCCAAAGTCTGACATGACTTGAAGGCACACAACAACAACAGTCCTAATTAACTTGACAATCTCATTGGCCAGTAGCAGGCCCACACTTTTCATTGAAATCCTGATAGGTTTATGTTGGTTAAAATTGTTTTCATTTTTAAATATTGTATTGTTCTTTCGTTGTTGTTGTTGTTGCACTACAAATAAGACATGTGCCGTATGCATAGGAATTTGTTTGTATTTTTTTCCAAATGATAATTCGGCCCCTCAACAGTCTGAAGGATAGTGGACCGGCCCTCTGCTTCAAAAGTTTGAGGACCCCTGGATTAGACTATGCTTGTATTGTACAATCCCCATACTGAATATCACTATAGCACAACATATGAGTAACAGTAACACAGCTGTCAACTCATTACACAATAGTACAATGTGCACAGGCCACATGCAATACACATTGACACAGTACTCTAGATGCATAATTGCACCTCTCCAACAGTTCCACGTCCAGAACTCCGCTATTGCCACCATCAGCATGATCCATCCACTCTGCAATGATCAAAAAGAGGTCTTTCTACATGTATAATGCGAGATACACCTGTATATGCCACCATCAAGATTCTGGTTAGGGTGCTCAAGTAAACAGACTAATTTAGGTAGAATCTGGAGTTGGTTTAGTACTCAGTATGACTTCTGTGTTAATGTCCTGGAAATCTATAGAACTAGCAGTGTCTAAAGGATCTTTCAATATTTTTTGAATGCTATGGCTGAGATCCTGCACTGGGATGCTTGTCTACAGCAATTTTACAAAACTGCAAATCCAATTTACAATCTTGTAACTACTAAACAGATGTCAGCAAAATACTTTTACAATATTTTGCAAATTGTGGGTAATGGGTGAAAAAACTAGAAGCTTGGATCAAGATGGAAGCTTCCTGTGTTACTGAGGTGTTAGAACTAATCCTGAAAACCAGGAGGAAATCTGGGGAAAAAAAGTACTATTGTATAGCATTTTATACACCAATCTCTAAATATTCTCTTTTTTTGACATGTGCCATCTTTAGTAAGTGAAATAGATTCCCATGTCTGCCTTTTGACCTCACATGGCTTGTACACTGCAGGTGTGCATGACACCTGAAACAACCATCTGGAAAGGCTTTCAAGGAAGCGTTCCTTTTCGATATTGGGTATCCTATTTTTCATGCTTGCTGAATTTCACTGGGAACATTCTCCCTTGACTTGGGCTTTATCTCACATGTTCACTGGAACCAGGATAAATATAGTGACTGGATGCTTCTTGCTTTGGCTGAAACATTATTCTCTTAACAACCAAGTTGTGATATGCTTATAAAAAACACACTTTCTAAGCTGCCTTTACTCCATTTTTGAGGGGGGGGGACAGGAAGGATAGCCATCATTGCAACCACCTGCATATTCAGGATATGGAAATTATTCATCTGGTTATTTAGGATACTCAGTCTGGGGAGGCACCATTCTACATATATACAGAAGATACCATGTTCAATCCTGAACTCATAAATTAAAAGTAACCAGGGGGCAAGTGATGAGGATCAACCCGAGACTTTTGGCTGCCAGCAGTAGACCCTAGGTGTAATCTTGACATCTCTACAGAGAGATACATAAATACAGTCAGCCCTCCACATTAGTGAGTTTGACTTTTGCATATTTGATTAAAATGTTCTCACTAGGAATCTCCAGGTATTCTTGTGTGATTCTGTTATCAGAGGCGGTTCAAGCTATATGTGAACTACACACTTGCGGAAGGCGCAGTCCTCTATCGGGTGAAGTTGAGGCGTCTCCGAGAGTGAGGTTAGCCCACCTGGTTGCAAGCCGGCCTGCTTGCCTCCACTTCCCTCTCTGCCGGGCTCCCTCGCCTTCCCACTTCCCCTCCAAAGCCAGGAGGGGGGGAGCAAAGGAGAACCCATCTCTGCGGCACAGGAAAACAACAGAAGCGACTCCGGCTCCCTTGCCTCCGCAGCCGTTTCTGTTGTTTTCCCGCGCCTTGGGGATGGGTGCTCCTTCACTCTTCCCCCCCCCTTCCCGGCTTTGGAGGGGCAGTGGGAGGCTCCCACCACCCCTCCAAAGCTGGGGGGGGGAGCGTAGGAGCACTCATCCCCGTGCCGTGAGGTTGCACCTCGGGGTTGGGTGTTCCTTCACATTTTTCCCCCTTCCTGGCTTTGGAGGGGCGGCGGGAGGCTCCCACTGCCTCTCCGAAGCCAGGTGTGTGTGTGTGGGGGGGGGAGCAAAGGAGCACCCATCCCCACGTCATGAGGCCGCACCTCGGGGATGGGTGCTCCTTCGCACTTCCCCCCTTCCCAGCGTTGGAGGGGCAGTGAGAGGCTCCCACCGCCCTTCTGAAACCGAGTGGGGGGAGGAGAGGAGCAGCAGCTATCCACCACCTCGCAGTGCGGGAAAATTAAAAGGAGCAAACTTAAGTACAGCAGTGAGCTCAAAAAAGGTAGGGCCCTACCCTACCTTTTATTTTTCAGTGATTGGTTGGGGGGGGGGGGAGGCACCAAAAATACTGCTTGCTTGCTCTTGAAATTTGCCTAGGACCGGCCCTGTCTGTTATCAATGTCCAGCGAAAGGTGATCATAGTTGTATTAGTGCAAACTTTTCTCAGTTTCGCAGGAACTCTGTGGGAGGCTAACTGTAATATATCCTGACACCCCTGTAGTAAGTAATATAGAGTGTGATGGAACAATATCATCTTGAGTTGGTAATGGACTTAGAGAGAACAAACACATTAAAATCCTGACGGAGATGTACTGTTGGTAGGTAATGTATCTGAGCAAGGGCCAGGTTTGCAGTTTTGGGATGAATTGGGATTGGCAGCTCAAATTATATTTCTGATATGAAAATTTCCACTAAATTGTACTTGGTGTAGAACCACTTGGACAGAGACCACTTCACTTCATGGATCACTAGTAACAACCACTTTTTACAGCAATTTGGCAATGCAGTTGGTTAAATATATAGCAGCAGCAAAATATGCAAATACTTTGGCTAGTTTAAAAGTGCTGCATGGATTCCAACCCTATTTCTTAAAATAAGCTACTGTTGGTTGCTTTTAATTTTTAGTCCCAAACTTCTAGAGATTCAGGTATCTTAAGGACCTCTTGACTGGACATGTGCGTCCAATCACCCCGCCCCTGAATAGCAGAAGTTCCAATAAACAATGGAATATATAAAAGGGCATCTTCAAAGTTTGCTTTTTTGGAATTTTTAAAAATACCATCAAGTTGTAGATACATGGATGCAAAATCCGTGGTTATGGAGGGTCAAAAGTACTTTTTAGATCCTTGTATTTATTACTGGAATTATTGTTTGCTTTGTTTTTAATGGGCTTTTTTAATAGGATACTATTTAACTTGCAAAGCAAAATAATGTTAATATAAGTAAGTAAATAATTGAAAAATATCCACACTCACACAAACCTCCAAAGGAATACTTGTTATTTATTAGCTGGGATATGGAAATTAATTACAGCTGGGAGAATATAAAACCACTGAACAGCAGTAGAAAGAATAATTACTAAATGTGGATTTATATCCACCATCATAAGAACATGAGCAATGTTTCTGATGGAAAGGGATTGATGCCACACCATTCCCTGCTGTTTTCAACACTAGGAAGAAGAGAAAGGTCAATAGCTCGCTAAGGAGTCACTGATCCAGAGTGACATTCACATAAACAATCTCCAAACTCAGCAAATTAATTTTTTGGAAGAGAAACATTGTTGCTACAGATTATATCAGCCATTGTGGACTTGGAAGGCTTGCTACTGCTTGTCAACTCAGAGCAGATCACACAATTTCCCAACCTTTATTTCTACCTCTAAAAGCAGAATAGTGGTATAAATTAAGTTGGTATGAAAAAATAGTGACAGGAATTAAAATGTTGCTAATTGTTTCTAATCTGAATTATGGAGTTTTCTGCTTTTCTACCAAAGTCACAGGCAAAATATCAATTTAAGAGATAATGATGAATATCCTAATGAGAATATCTAACCAAATATGGTATGTATTTTTAGCAGAAGAAACATTTGCTAACCTTATGGCCTTTGAAATGAGACCTCCCTAGGTAATAATCTAGGTAATATAAAGATACACCTTCTTGGGCTAAAATTCCTTTCAACTTAAGTCAATGTTTATGGCTGCTAGGACTGATGGAAGTTGTAGTTACAAACATTTACAAGTTTGGGTTATGGATTTTAAGACTACCAGTAACAGAAAGTGATACCACATCATTCTACCAACTGAAGGAGAATTTTGAATATTTGCTGGATTTTGAATATTTGTTGGAGGGGACTGTGAGGCACAACAATTACAATACGTAACAATGTTTGAACAAAAATTCTGTTCCTGGTGTGAAAATGTTATTTCCTGTTTAATTGTGCAGTACTTACTTTGAAAGTAGTTGTTATGCTTCAGAAACTTTTTTTTTTGTGGCTGCCACAAAACTATGTCGAATTGGTTGAGACTCTATGATGAGATATTCATTGAAAATGTGCTGCAGGATGTCCCGCAAAAACATTTTTGCAATTTAATCAAGTTTTTCCATGTTTTTTATGAAAGAACTAATTATGAAATGACATTTATAACCCAGGAACAAAAATCGTATATGGTGCTTTTGTTTTCGCATAGTCACATATGCTCTGATCAAGTATTCAAGTCACCCCTCCCTACAAACTAAATTAGAAACCTACATCTGCTCTGATTGGGTGCAGGTGAGGAAAAGGAGAATTAAGATTAGCTTCTCCTGTTGGAAAATATCCTCTGTTAATATACCTGCTGGCAATGTGGCTGAGCTCATTTATGCACAGTCTCCCAGTCCTCTGCTAAAATGATCACCACTACTTCTCCTTTCATTTTCTTTGTTTTTAAACTGTGGGGGAGAAAGTGTCAGAGAGGTCCAGGGACGTCTCAACCTAGAAAATTAAGCTTTGATATGAACAAAGTCATCTCCTTGAACCAAAACGGAGGGAAAGGAACACTGTTCAACGCCATCTTTTAATGACTTCAGAGCAAAGAATGTGGACAAGATCAAAACAAGTACAAATGAAAAGAGAAACAGAGTGCTACTTTAAAAAATAAAGCTGAGTATTCTCTAGCCACACAGAGGCTTTCAAATACAGCATCTTCTACCACAGTTGGCTTGCATATTACATGGCTGCTTTTGTTATATCTGAAAAGCGTTAAATACCATAGAATTGTGCTGGAGGACCTAGGGATGCCTAGAAGAGCATTCTCTCCAAACCGCCAGTATGACAGCCCAGATCCATAGGCACTTGCATGATTTATTTCGAGTGAAAATGGCTGATTTTGTATCCCCGTGCGTGTGTATTAACTGGGCGATATTATGAACATAGGCCCAGGCTGTGGCGCAGGCTGGTGAGCAGCTAGCTGCAGCCAGCTGCAACAAATCACTTTGACCAAGAAGTCATGAGTTCGAGGGCAGCTCAGAGCCTGCGTTTGTCTTTGTCTTTGTTCTATTAAGTCATTGAATGTTTTCCTTATATGTGTAATATGATCCCCCCTGAGTCCCCTTTGGGGTGAGAAGGGCGGAATATAAATACTGTAAATAAATAAATAAATGATCAATATTCACTGGAAGTTGACCCTACAATAGGACCGGAGGTGGGAAAGAACACTTCACTAGACACTGCTAGGTCCTCCAGCATGATTCTACAATATGGCTTGGTTGGACATCTGAGACATTGAACACATCTACATTTACCACTTTGTTAAAGGCCAGTGATTCCACCTGAATATTAGGAAGAACTTCTGACCATAACAGCTCGGAGTGTAGTGGAACCTCCTTCTTTGGAGGCTTTTAAACAGAGGCTGGATGGCCATCTTTCCAACTCTTTTATTCAATGATTCTATGAATCAATTCTATGGCTGCTAAATGATGCAAGGAGCTGATCTGGGTTAATTTGGACCAAAGCTGCTTAACATAGCCTTGAACAGCATCAAGCAAATTTGTGGTTTTTTCTGAATTCTCCCTAGAATAGCATAACTTATAATAAATCGTGTTTTGCAGTAAGAGAATTGTGTATCTTTAAATGGAAGCAGTGATTAAGGACATGCTTCCAAATACGAAACTCATTATTGCAAAATAACCTGCTACTGCTAGGCCAACTGTGGCAATATTGAAAACACCTTTAATTGTAAAGATATGTGGTTCCTGAGAACATTTCAAAAGAGCATGGAAAGCATGTGGGACAATGCTTTATGAGCATTATACTTTCTCCCATTAACAAAATATTGAAACAATACAAATCTTCCAGCCTTAATCAAATGTGGATCTATAATGCTACAACTCAGTCATCAATGACCATGGTTCAGCGAGGATCAAAACTATAGTGCTTATACTTCCTGAAACCCAAGAGAAACAGTCACCAAAGATTATCTATTTTTGCATCTTAGCCTGTAATCTTGCACTCAGTTCCACACATTTAAATCCCTCTGAGAGCAATGGGAATTGCGTGTCTGTAACGGAGTGTGGGATTGCTGCCTTACTCTTTAATACAGCTTTAAAATATCCTTGACAAGCATTATCTTAATGTGCCATCTAAGGAAAATTAGATTTTGTCTTAAATAGAACTGTGTTGCCACATTGTATAGGATTACTCTTATGAAGGGAGGAGGAATAGGAGCAGGCAATGCAGATAATGTAATACACAACAAATTGTTATTTGCAAAGAAAAAAATGTACCTCTCCTCGACAGAGATTTCTTTAAGTGCTATTGTTGTTGGGAAAAGGAATAAAAATTAATGTTGCTGAGATATAGGCTCAATCTATAAGTCTGCAAAGGCAATGGACCTCTCTACTACAGTTAGGGATGTGTGTATGTGTACCACCCCCCCTGCCCTGGCCATAGTATTTGGAATCAGCACATCTTTTACTTAGAACTGCTCATGTGCCCAGCAGTAAAACAAACTAGACTTATAGATAGAAGAGATGTAGTCATCTCAGCAGTGGCCCTACAGTTTCAGAACTCTGTTTTGGTTCATATTTGTTTGGCTCCGTCAGTACAAATATTAGGAGCCCTCAGTGGCACAATGGGTTAAACTTTTGTGCCAACGGGACTGCTGACTGACAGGTCAGCAGTTTGAATCCAGGGACAGTGGGTGAGCTTCCTCTGTCAGCTCCAGCTCCCCATGCGGGGACATGAGAGAAGCCTCCCACAAGTTTGGTAAAACATCAAATATCTGGCCGTCCCCTGGGCAATGTCCTTGCAGATGGCCAATTCTCTCACACCCAGAAGCGACTTGCAGGTTCTCAAGTCGCTCCTGACACGAAAAAAGTACAGATATTTAAGAAGGCATTAAAATGTATCTTTATCACCTGAATTTCCGTAAAGGGAATTGGTGGCAGTGTGATACTTAATGCCATCTGCTTAATGTACTGATTGTCTTTCATCTTGTTTCAGTCTGATGTGAGAGTGAACAGCCATAACAACATCTTATAAATACCTGGATTTTTTTTTTAAAAAAAACCCTGTTGTTGCTTACACATTTTTGGAATTCACAGTATACAAAGGAGTAGAGGAAGTCAAACGTCTCCTCTACTGTGGCATGTAGAGAATAATTGTTCGCCAACATATGTTGATGTATTTTTTTTTTGCCAGAATAAGGACCAAACTGAATTTTGGTTTTCCTTTTTCCATCTTAAAACCAATCTTTCTGCAAACTATCATGTTCCCAAACAGGTAGACATAATTCAACTTATGTTCTTTGAATTTGATTTCTCAGGTTAGATCTAGATGATCGGAATTACAGAAGGGGGCAAAAGGAGGGTATTGCTTCCACAAGTAAGAATTTTGCCCATGAAATTTTCTTTCTTTACTCAAATTTCTAGCATGGTGGTAGTCTAAAATTTCATTTTGAAATGTGGTTCAGAAAATGCAGCAGAAAATGCTGATGGTTGTGTACAAAAACTTTGTTTCACACACAAAATTACTGAAAATGTATACAATTATCTTCAGGATATGTGTAGAATGTATGTTTGAAAAATAAGTGAATTTTATGTTTAGATTTAGGTTCCATCTCCAAGATATCTCATTTATGCATATGCAAATATTCCAAAATCTGAAGAAAAAAATCTGAATTCCAAAACACTTCTGGATCCAGGTATTTTGGATAAAGGATGTTCACCTTATAATGTATATTGAAGCAGAGGAAATATATATATGTGCCTAAGGTTATGGTGTTCACTGGAATTACACTGAAGTAGTATGCCATTTTCCTTTAATGGTTTTCTGTATTTTATTGCCTAAATAAAATACATCACCTATCAATCTAAGAACTCTAGTCATATAACTTAAGGTTGCTCTCAATGCACACACATTTCCAAACTAAACCTAAGTCACAGAGTTGTTGTGTGTTTTCCAGACTGTATGGCCATGTTCCAGAAGTATTCTTTCCTGACATTTCGCCCACATCTATGGCAGGCATCCTCAGAGGTTGTGAGGTATATGGGAAAACTAAGAAAGGGAGGTTTATATATCAGTAAAAGATCCAGGATGTGAGAAGAACTTGTCAGTTGGAGGCCAGTGTGAATGTTGTGATTAATCACCTTAATTAGCATTGAATAGCTTCATCCCCTGACTTCTTCCTGCCTGGGGGACTCCTTTGTTCAGAGTTGTTAGCTGCCCCTGATTAATTCATGTCTGGAATTCCTTTTTTTGTACATTTTCATGGTTTGCTCCTTTCGATTGAAATTGTCCACATGCTTGTGGATTTTAATGGCTTCTCTTTGTAGTCTGACATGATAGTTCTCCTGCAGAGATGAGAGGATCCATCTTGTCCTTGGTTGAACGTAGCATTTGTTGGATTTTCTTAGTAGGTCTGTAAATAGTTTGTAGGTTGTGTTTCTTCATCAGCTTGCCTATGTGGTCAGTGGTTCCCTTGATGTATGGCAAGAACATTTTCCCTCTGGGTGGATCTTTGTCTTTACTCTCATGGCTTGTTCTTGGCCTTGCAGCTCTTTTGATGTCTGTGGTGGAGTATCCATTGGCCTGTAGAGCCCAGTTTAGGTGGTTTAATTCACTTTGGAGGAGGCGAGGTTCGCAGATTCTTTGTGCATGGTCTGTCGGGGCTTTGATTGTGCTTCTTTTTTGACTTGGGTGATGGTTGGAGTTTTTATGATGCTATCTATCCATGTGTGCAGGTTTTCTGTAAACTGTGTGGCCCAATTGTTGATTGGGTTTGCGGATGACTAGAACATCTAGAAATGGCAGTTTTCCTTCTTTTTCTTTTTCCATGGTGAATATGTTTGGGTGGATGCTGTTGAGGTGGTCCAGGAACTTGCTGAGTTCTTCTTCTCCATGGCTCCAAATGGTGAAGGTGTCATCAACATATTTGAACCATATAGTTGGCTTTTTGGTGCTGTTTCTAAGGCTTGTTTTTCAAAGTGTTTCATGTAAAAATTTGCTATTACTGGGCTGAGAGGTTTCCCCGTGGCTACTCCATCCTTCTGTTCATAGAATTCATTGTCCTACTGAAAGTAGCTTGTGGTGAGGCAATGGTGAAACAGGGCTGTGATGTCTTCTGGGAAGTTTTGTTTCATTAGTGCGATGGTGTCCACTACTGGGACTTAAGTAAATAGGGATACCACATCGAAGCTGATCAGAATGTCCTTGATGCTTAGTCTGAGGTTGCTGATTTTTTCTATGAAGTGTGTTGAGTCTTTGATGTAGTGTGTGGTGAGCACTATGTCATCAATAAAAACTGAGGAGGATGATACAAGAACAAATATTTTAATAATATGGTGGTTGTGGGAATAACATATCAATCTCTCATCACAAAAATGTAAGTGATTTTAACCAATCCAAGGCTAATTCTTGTGAGATGTTTTGCACTCAGTTTGAGGTATCCAAATATAATATATGCACTGTGTGTCATTTATGAAAGAGTACACATGCAGGGGACAGATCATCCTTTCAGATTACAAACAAAACTTGAGTTTTGTGAGAAAAATAGTAGAATAAAAAAGCATTACATCCCCTCTGATTATAAAATCATGAGAATAGGATAAGATCAGCTCATTCTCTGTTATTTTCCCAACTGCAGTCACTCCTCTTCTCCCATTCACTTGGTATGAATTCAGACTGTTTTAAAGACTGTATCTCCCAATGTGCCCAATATTTGTATCTTTTTAACAGTCTTCTAAGACTGTTTTAAAATACTGGCTGGTATCCTGAATTGTTGACGAGAATTAGATATCCATAACAGATCTATATTCAGACAAGGTATATATGACTGTGGCACTACTGCATTCTAGAACATCTGTCCGTCTGTACATCCATGCAAGTTATTCAAAATACGTGGGACCAGAGGTGTTCTATATTTTGGATTTTTGAATATTTGCATACACTCCAGATATTTTGGAGATGGAACCCAAGTCTAAAAAAGAAATTCATTGAAATTTCATATAATCTTAATACATATAGTCAGAGGAAAATTGTATACACAATATTTTTCATATTTTTGTGCATGTAACGAAGTTTGGATACATTGAACAATCAGTAAACCAAGTTGTCACTATCTTAGCCTATTTTGGATTATGGAATTCCTGTTTGTTAGAACCCACTGTAAACTTCAGGCGAGCCACTTTGTTTAATGAAGCTCTTTGACTAGCCATGGTGCAATGCACAGAAGCACTGCATGTTAGCCACAACAGCAAGCTCATTCCAACAGAGCTCAAGGGCAAGAGGAGGTTAACTGCATCTTTGTGAAGTACTCCATTTGCCTCCACTGAAGATCTCCATCACATAGAGGTGCTGTCTCATTTTAGGTGGATTCCAGAGAATATTTGTTTATTCAGTTATGAATGCAATGTGAGTTCTCTGCCATTATCTCTCAGCAAGTGGTCCAGCTGCAATCATTTTGACAAATTTAATTCACTTTTTTTCTTTAGAAGAGATGGTTCCTATATTTATAGATACTTCTTAAATGTTTTCAACAAATAGGGAAAAATGCATAGGAGCTCAAATCACAAGATTTTAGAAATTATTTCCTGTGGTGTTTCAATTTATTTTGTCATTAGCTGAGAAAAAGAAACTTCTGCTCAAAAGAGTCTGTCAAAGGCTTGGTTTGCAGACAGAAACCTTTGCTTTGTATAATTCAACAACTACAAACATAGACATGTTTTTTTTGAAAAATGAAAAAAATCGTTTAAAAAATTGAATAATTAGCAACATACAGTGTGAAAAGAATGCAAAATAATGAACATTTTAACACTTAAACAATACATGTTCAAGCCTAGGTGGTGGGATTAAGTGTACACATTTTTTTTAAGTGAAAAAGGCATTCTTTTCGTTTTGTGATTTTTTTCTAAATTTTTGTATTAACTTCCTTTGTTTAACTTGCACAGTTACATTCTTCCTTACTGTCTGATTTTTGAATCCAGACATACTACTGAATATTATTTGGATGGGAGAATCAACAAAAGCTCATATTTCTATTGGCTTTCATCTGGATGTAGGACAATCATCTTATGGGTCTATCAGCAAGTTGCAGCAAATCACAGCATAGTTTATCATATGGATCTTGTGCTTTGTTTGTTTGACTCTGCAACAGACACAGAAACGATGTATGAAGCCAAGAGGGTCTATTCACAATTCCTTCTTTTCAATCCAGATACAACACATTGCTTGTGTAGTGAATTTTCCATGCACGCTAGAGTTTTGACTGAAATACATTATTTCCCCAGCTGTTCAAATTTTCCTATAGACTTATATGCAACAGATGGCTGTGGGCCATTTTTGTTTGTTTTCATAAGTTGAGGACAGGTTTTGGGGCCAAAATTATGGATTTTGATAAGCCCTGTGGATATGTTGAGGGTTATTCTACAGCGAGGGAAAAGCAGCAGTACCACCTTAGGGGGTCATCTGTCCTCGGCCGCTGCCAATCACCTCTCCGGGAATTTAAAAAGATGTTTTGCCAGTATTATCACTAATGACATGTGAACTGCACTGGGTGACACTATCAGAGGAAATGACATCAAAAGAACTGCCCTGACTGCAACCTCCAGAATCCCCTAACCTGCATGGAACAAATGGCGTAATGCCATGGATCTTCTTCTGTACCACAATCCTTGTGCTGCACCTATTCCTCTAGATCATCCAAAAGGGGGGAGGAGGTGGCTGCCCCCATGTTGGTTGGTGAAGCCATGTTTACATCTTCCTCTGGCTCTGGCAGTGACAGACTTCTCTCCTCTGGTGTCAAGGTGACAGGATAGCTCTGGCAATGGCATTGGCACTGGAACAACCCTACTGTATTGCTGGCAGCCTAGGAGTCAGAAGAGAGAAGCATGCCACTGACAAAAAAAAAAGTTGGAACAGGAGTGCGAGTGTGAGGTTTGTTGCTTAGGAAGAGGAGACAGTGGTATCCTCCAAAGAAGCAGCAATAGGTGAGCCAGGGGCTGGCCTGGGCAAGGGGAAGGGAGAAGAATGATCTTTCACTTCCTTACTCACCAGTAATCTCCCTCATCTCTGTTCTGATCAGGCCATAAGGGAAGAGCAAATGCAGAAATTATGATAAGGAAAGAGATCCATGGGGATCGCATCAACTGTAGGGATGCCACTGCTATTTGCCACTCTATTCAGAGAAGGGGATGGTTCCTTTTTAACATTGTATCTTACCTTTTATCAAAAAAGGAACTGTCCTCTTCTTTGACTTGAGTGGCGAAATGTGAGAACTTCCATCATTCTGAAGGAAGCTAAAAAAACCCCAACCCTTTCTACTCTCTTCATCATGGTTTGGCAGTCCCAAAGAACTGCTACTGCCACCATTTTCCTACACTGACCTGTGGGTAAGTCTACCCAAGTCTTTGGATTAGCTTTTTCATCTAAAAATTTTCAGTATATACACAAATATATGCAGCAATCCACTACTAACACCTACATTTAGGAAATTTGTTAAGGTATATGGCTAAGTTGCAGTGGGATCATAACCGGGAATGCAGGTATATCTGTGTGTTAAGAGAAAAACACACCCGGGTTAATTGCAACCACAGGCTAAGTAATCAGGGTTGATTAGTTTGGGCGATTCCCAGAGAAAGTTTGTCCCATGAGTTGGGCTTACTTTGTGTTTGCTCCTGGAAGCCTTGCTGGAAGTTGAACTTACTGAACATTTGCTGGAACCCTTGCTGCTCAGCATAAAGCTTCTGACTGGCAGCAGCTCCAATTCATACTGACCAGTATTTCTACATCCAAGAAACATTGGAAGATTTATTTCTATGGACCATATGGACAATTTGTGAGTGTAATACACAAAAGGAATTGTGACTATACTGCTGATTGTATTTTTTGAATTCGCTGCTTTGATTACCTAAGAGTAAATTTGTTTTTTTGCACTCTTCATCTTTGTGTTGCATATTTTTTGAACTGGCAAAATTGTGCATTGCATTACTGGATTACTGGGTTACACGTACTGAACAATCTGCAACAAAATTTTCCATACAAAACATAGGGGGGAAGTGGAGAAGTGGCAGAAAATATAGAAATAGGGGTATTAAGAAATATTCTCATCTAGAAGGAGGAATATCACAACTTTCATGTGTTACATAAACAAAGTAATTTTCATGTTAACTAGAAGAAAGAGTATTATTTAATTTGCACTTCACCTTTTGGCCGAAAACAGCTAACAATAACAGCTAACAATAACAAAAATAGAGATAGAGGGTCAACAGCAGAGTTACAAACTCATAATTTATGAACATGCTTAATAATAATAATAATAATAATAATAATAATAATACCCGCCTCTCCCTGTAACTCGAGGCATGATCAACATCATTAAAACAAGTGGTAAACTTAAATCAGTGGGAAGAAATATGGAACAAAAAAAAATTAAAATGTACTGCAGCCACTGAGATATGAGAGAATTGGTACAAAATGCAATTTAGGTAGTATTATACCCTAGCCAAAATAGCCAAATTTAAAAGACGGATATCTAATAAGTGCTGGAAATGCGATAAAGAGATGGGAACCTTCTACCACAAATGGTGGAAGTGTAAAAATATTAATAGGTACTGGAAAAATATACATCAGATAACACAAAAAATACTACAAATCAAGTTCTCACTAAAACTGGAAATTATCTACTAGGTATAACAAATCAGAAATTGAAGGAAAATGAAGAGAAAATGTATTTTCTAATGAGTACGGCTGCAAGACTAGTTCTAGCCAAAGTTTGGAAACAAAAAAAAAAAAAACAACCAACTACGGATGAATGGATTATAAAATTGTTAGATTTAATACAAATGGACATTCTAACACAGAAACTAAGTGATGGAAAAAAGACGGACTGGACAGGCTTCAGAGACTTTATTCAAAAAAGTGGAACTATATTCATAATAAACCTATCTGACGCATGAAGACAACAATTTCTTGAGAGTCAACTGGAAAATAAAATGGATAAAAACCAAACAAAACTCAGGAGGAAAATGGGAAGTATATATATATTTTTTTAAAAGATCTTTTCTTTTTTTTCTTATATATATATATTTTGTGCTCCTTTTTCCCTCCTCCTGCTTTCCCCTCCTTTTGCACTATTCCCACCGATTTTGTTTTCCTTGCTTTTGCTGCATTATCACTTATAAACCAATAAAAATTAATTAAAAAACAAATGATAAAAGTCTATTAAAAGACATACAACAAGATACAAAGAGTTAAAATACAAGTTAAAATCCACTGATAAAATCTAGATTAAGATTCACAGTTTAAAGTGATAATGCTTATCATTCATTAATAAATGAATGTGTCAAGGCACACACATACAGCTGGCCTTCCATATCCATGGGTTCTGCATCCATAGATTCAACCAACCACAGATTGATATATTTAGGGAGAGAAATCATGCATTTTTGATTGCATTTGATGCTATTTTGCATAAGGAGTGATGTTTTACTACACCACTGTATATAATGGGACTTGAGCACCCACAGATTTTGGTATCCACACTGGGTCCTGGAACCAAACTCCAATGGATAATAGCGGTCAACTGTATACTCATCAGAGAGAACAGACTCTTCCCCCTGCTCCACATCAAAAACAGCTTTATTTCTTAAATGAAGCAAGAATGTGCGTAGACAATGAAAGAAGAGAAGAAGCAGGTGCTTCTGTTATTTACAAGTGCTGCATGGCATTGTACCACAGTGAACAAATTGTGCTGTCCTTGCCTGGACAATAATCCTTGGAGGAAGCTGTCCTTGAACATTAAATATGGAAACACAACAAAATGCACTTGTCCTTTGCAACAAGAAACCAGTTTTCCCCTTGTGTGTCTATCTAACAGCACTATTCCATGCTAAACTATCCATATATGCTGTAACGCAATCAGATAAAAATTGAAGAATAATGTTTTGTTATAAAAGGTTTGGGAGGATGATATTTTAAAAGCCCAAACCAACTCACTGAGATAAAACATTTGTTTCCATAATGTCTGCAGTATTAGAGAACGAAACTCACCCAAACTGGGGCTGTAATTTTGTCCTAATCTTCTTGGGACTGGTTACTTCAGGTCTGGCTGACTCATTCAATCTCAGTTACTTTTCTTCCATGATGGAGATAAGTGTTTTCCCAAATCACGACAGCTGGCTAAAGAAGCCCTGGCCTCTCTTTCCTTTCCCTTCAACTTTCTCCTAAAGTATAATGATTTTTTAAATCCTTTGTGGCTTGAAGCCCAGTAAGCAGTAAAGCACTAAAGCCTGTCACAAAGTGATGTTTACTTCTGCAAGCTATTATTTTTTCATATAAAACTCCAATAGAGGAAAAATCCCTGATACTTGTTATATAGTAAGAGGAGGATTTGGAGCTTTTATGAAGGGTACTTTGTTGTAGCTAAACTAGGCAACTGGCACGACATGTCATTCTTTGCTTACCTTTCAGTGGAAAGAAATGTCAGAATATAGAAGATTGAAACAGGGCATTTTTTATGTTTCCCTGCTGCAAAATGTTTCTATGGACGTTTAAGAGGGGGACTAAGAGTCTGGTATTTTCTACCTTGAGAAAGTCATAAACGAATAGAATGAATATGAAGGCAGTGATAGTAATGTCATTCAACTAATTATGAAAATGGTAATGTCAAACACGACATGATGGCATTGTCTATGCTTTCCGAAAACACTTTAAAACTTGATTCACTATGATTATTGGATTGTGTGTCATTTCTGCTACTAGGTATGATAGTGTATGTTTTTCCAGTGATAAGTACTGTTAAGTATTAGACAGCAGTAAGATTAAATCAGCCCATTAAATTGCTACTAGCACACTTTAATTCTTTCCCTTCTCCAAATAATTATCTTGAACTCTTTTTCCTTTCAGCTAACCATCACTTGTGGCACTCCCCTCACAAATCACCAGTCTTCCTGGAATATTGGTGCCACCAAATACCAACTAGATATACTTCTCAGACTATATCTAAGACCCATTGTTTTTTGGTTCTCCAGGTCAAACATTGGGTATTGTGGTCAAGATAGATAAAGATGAATTATAAATATGAGCCAAGATCTTCCATGGGAGATGTACAGTGCAGCCCCCTGTCCACAAGGAATATGGACTTTGTGTGGATATGCAAAACTGTAGACAACAACAAACCTATAGAATGAAGAATTTCTAGTCCAAGAATACCATAGAGCACCACTGCAGGACCTAGAAAATGTTTTGGTTGAATATGGGCAAATGAAACTGTGGATCCCTGTCCTCTGGATATGGAGGTTGCACTATAGGGGGTGCTTTGAATGTGATTTTCCTGCTTCTTGGCAGGGGGTTGGACTGGATGGCCTATGAGGTCTCTTCCAACTCAATGATTCTATAGCTAGGATGACGCAATTATACTTTGTCTCCCAATCTGACCTCACAAAATTCTCCTTAGATTCTCCTTAGGCAGTCGTATCAGCCACCCACTGGGTTTCCAGATGCAGTGCAATGAGAAGTTCCAATATAGGCAAATACAAGATTATTACAAATAAGATAAGAAAGCAGGCTTCACAGAAAAAAATTCGATATGGGACAATATCATGATAAATAAGAGAAAAACCATCACGAAAATTTATAAAGTACTTTTAGAATGGAATACCGAGAAGGAACAGATAAAAGAATATATGATTAAATGATCAAGAAATATTGGGAGGAAAATAGGATTAAATGAATGGGAAATAATATGGAACAAGAAATTAAACTACACATATGCATTTGAATGAAAAGAAAATTGGCTAAAGATGATGCACCAGTGGTACATGTTCCCCTAGAAAATAGCTAAATTTTCAAAAGATACAAACGACAAATGTTGGAAGTGTGGGAATAACAAAGGAACTTTTTACCACTTGTGGTGGTTATGAGAGATCATTTTGGGAAAACATCCACGAAGTAATTCAAAAAATAATAAAATTCAAAATACCACTAAAACCGGAACATTTTTATTAGGAATGGCAAGTATTGATAACACCCGCAAGAATCGTGTATGCTAGAACATGGAGATTAAATACCACACCAGAAAAAGAAGAATGGATAGGAAAAGTAATAGATGTTATGAATATGGACACCTGAATGTCATTATTGTCAAGATCACAAGGGAAGAACACCAAAGAAACGGATTGGACCCCCTTTATAGACTTGCTGAAAGATAATAAAATTAAATGGACAATTTAAAAATATTTAATGCAAAGCTACTAACTACTGTGCTTAGAAATGGAAAAATTGACAATAAATGACTTTAGAAAAAGAAAGACATAAATACAACCACCATGAAGAAGGATGGAAGGACAACTATTTTGCCTTTTTTCTTTTTCTTCTTCTTTGCTTTCCCAACCCCTATACCTAAACCCCAATATTCAAATTCTCCTATTTTTATCATATGTATTAAAAAACTCTAATAAAAATTATATAAAAAAGAAGTGGCAGTGACCCTTGTGAGCACAGCAATGGTGCCACAACTGTTATTTGAACTGCAAAATTTACGAGGTCATAAGTCTAGCTTATGACACCATAAATATTGAATACGATGCCATCTTATGATGTTAAATGAATAATTTTGCTTTGTACTTGGCAGAATACAAGACACTTGAAATAGCAGTTTCCACTCTATTTTCATTCATCACTAAAAACTTACATCTTTACACAATCTCATAGTCTCTCTCAAATCCTCTCCATCCTATCTTCTTCAAAATCTGAATCCTATCTGGCTCTCTCATCCCTGCTCTCACCACTCAATTTTAAGAGCGCCTTCCGCTATACCAGTCAAGTATCCCTAATAATATATTCTACACTCATCTCTCAATCTTCATGCATTCCACCTAACACTCCACTCTTGTCATTCAGACTTCACGTATCTCCTAACCACAGTTAGTAATTTTATTTTTGTGAAGTATTATTACATATGCCTTGATTTTTATATTAAAACAAATTTTTCATTTCTTCTAGCTTCCTCTGAAAGAAATATATTTAGCAAAACTTTTCCAGATTCATACAAATCATCATCCACCAAATTCCTCATTTCTCCTGGCTGGAATCAGAGCTGAATGATATCTTATAGTCACCCACATAATGCTGCTGAGAATAATCTTCTCACAGTGAATGATCGCTGCCCAAGCTGTAATAGTAAGATGTTCATTATAGTGTAATCACACTGAATAGTCTCCATAGCCTTGCCAGCGGAGTGGCAGCCAAGAAAGTATCCGTGGAAACCATGTCTAACTCGTACCATCAGAGCCAATGTCACTTGTCACAGGGAAACAGTGCTCAGAAGAATCTTGACAATTAGCGTAATACACCCATACCAGCCCGCCAACAAAATAAGCACCAGTTGTTCCCAACACTTCAAGAAACTGGGAGTGGTCCTTTCAAGTGTCCTAAAAACACAAGTAATTGCAGAGGGAAATCAGAAAGGGAAGCTTGGAAACCAAAAAGCATAACAGATGCAATGCAAAAAGTGAGGCATGTCCAGTCATTGCTGCTGACTTTGCCAATCACAACTTACTTAATTGTCCCAGATGTCACCTGCCATAGCAGGCTCCCTTTGGAAAATTGAGTGCTGCTATCAATTTATGAAACAACACATGCAAATCTGGAGTGTTTATTTGTGCTTCTATACTTTTCCTTCCTTTTTTACTGTTGGGATATGTGCTGTAAGCTATGTTTGATGCCCTTGATTTTTGTTCAGGATTTGCATGCGTTGGATATGCTTCAAAAGGGAAAAGTAGTTGGACAAAGACATCACCGCATGCAAAATGTTTCACTTCCCATTTATAGGAGCCATGTAGAAACTGTCCTGTGAACTACCAGAAGAGGGAGGCAAAGGAACAGGCTATCTTTGTCTCTGCTCCTGTTGTATTTTATGAATGTAGCGAGCTGCTTCTAGGATTCTGGTCAAGAAATGATAGTCACCAAATTAAAAAAATAAATAGAACAGAGCTCAGATGTATCAAATGGCATATCAAACAAAACCATTTTGAGGGGAAATGTGGCACTCTCAGATGAAACAAGAGTTGAATTTGCCTTCATCATTAGAAAGCAGTCTAGATTTGGGGCATCTGCTAAATGTAATGTGAGACAAAAGTTGCTTCCTCAGGACGTTTGCTTTTTGGTAACAGATGGGACTAATTTTGTGAAGTCACATATTCAATACATTGAGTTCTCAAATTTCCAGAAGCATAAGCAATTTGAGGATTCTTAAAACAAAAACCAAAAAAATCCTACTTTTGATTTGTACACACATTTAAGTGCTAGTATCCAACTCAATAATAAATATACATCCTGGTTATGTTGTCTAAACAATCATCAGCAGAATTGTTTCTATCTCATTTAGCCTGACAGGCAATTAAAATCAGATGGAAAGATGGGCCATGGAAAAAAAAGACTATTTTAAGCAACTAAGAGCTTATTACACTACACTGTTATAGTGCTTTTACTTCAATTTAGCTGCCATAGCAACATCTTGTGGAATTCTGCGGTTTGTGGTTTACCAAAGTTCAAAAGCTCTCTGGCTGAGAAGTCTAAGTATCTCTCCCCAAACTGCAAACCCCAGGATTACATGCTATATTGCCACTGCAGTTAGTGGGGTAATAGCACTATAATGATCCAGTGTGGTAAGAGTAGTTATTGCTTGCTTATTCAAAAACAATCAGTGGCCTTACTTCTGAACAGAAAACTAGAGATGTAAAATGATAAGAAATTTTGAAGATTTTTTTTTCCTTCAGGTCTCTAGAAACTCTTAGGAGTGAGTGGCAATGATATGGTGCTTCCTTGGGGGAGAAACCTCTTTTAATTAAACACACAATATTGAACTCCACAAGCTCTGGTTTCAAATACAGGTAAGTCAACAATGATATTCTATTTCTCATTCTCTATTCTTAACAGAGCACAAGAATCCCTTATTTGCTCTGTATAAACCCACTGAAATAAGATATTCTCTCTGGTGTACCTTTCCTAAATTCATGATACATGCAGCTGTGCTTATCACCCCCTTTACAAGGAGCATTCTGTTTTTAACTGCACTCACAAATCGAAATATTTAAGCTTTACCTTTCCAGAGTATCCCCAAGTTCAGGAACTTAAAACTATTAAAACCTTCTCAGGTTCTCTCTTTAAATCTTTTCTACATTGTGTCCTGCTAACATTGCAATCAATCATAAGCACATCATGTGATGGTAAATGCCTGT
This sequence comes from Anolis carolinensis, assembly GCF_035594765.1. Lineage (NCBI taxonomy): Eukaryota > Metazoa > Chordata > Lepidosauria > Squamata > Anolidae > Anolis > Anolis carolinensis. Next base: position 196,540,804 of record NC_085843.1, read on the forward strand.
CCTCTTCCCATTTTTAGGAGCTATGTGGGAAGGTGGGTGGCAACCATCTTTTTGGTTCACACTTTTCCTTTCTCAGTATTAAAATAAATTAAATAGTGTATAGAAACTACAGTTGGCCCTCTGTATTCACAAATTCTGCATCCGTGGATTCAACCATTCAATTTTTGTGGTACTGGGACATGGTATGAGAAGAGAAGGGACAAAGACATATGAGCCCAAAATATTTCCTTTGCATAGAGGTTTGAGGTAGATTAACTTGTGTACAAATTTCTCATTACACTGAAAAAGGTGGAACAGTTCTTACAGAAACTGAAAGTGAAGCTAATCAAAATGTGGAGTAAACAACTGAAATTCATGGGGAATGTTAATAGAGACTCTATGACTGTAATTCCAATTCTAGTATGCAACTATCAGCCAGCCCAGATGTCACTTAAAATATTTGTTCATATCTCATGTGAAGAACTTCTGGACTTTGCACTCTATTGTCACATGAAATATTAATATTAAAAATAATGCACATCTTACTTTAAACTGTCCATTCTTCTCTTCAGTTCCCCCCCCCTGAATTTCTGGCATGACACAGGCAGAGATCCAGCTACATCAGATAACACTGTTCACATGGCTAACCTCATGAAGACAGCAAATAAAAGCAATATCATTTGAGTTCATAATTACACTTACAAAAAAACAGGACATGATTTTAGAAGAATTTAAAATCTGCGGCATCTGCATGCATCTGCGGATTCTGCTTTATTATTCTTGAGCTATATGTTCATGCATAAAGCCCTTTTGCTGCTTTCTGACTCCTATCAATAAGTGTGGTTAAAAGGAGGAATCTAAAACTTACTATTATATCTGCACAAAATTCCTAATTTCTTGTGCTCTTTACAAACTAGTTCAAATACAAATACAAGCCAGGATTTTTTATTCAAACCAGTTCATTGTTATTTAAGTTTCTCCATCTGATAGGAAGTGCAAAGCAGGTTCCATTTTGCTGCATGGATTAGCACGTAGGTCAAGAATGATGCACGAGGATTCTTTAGAAGTCTGGCTTATTGTTGCATGTGATATAGTCTTGTCAAGGTTATGAAAAATCGTGCTAGGTTAATTTTACAACAATTTCTGAACCTTATAGGGTCAATTAAATTGTAGAGTAATGAAAAATGAGATTTTGGTAAGACACTGTTTGCTTGCTGATATGAAGTGCTACATTTCTGGACCCCAAGAAGGCTTCAAGAAGTTATTGTTACTGCTACTGTACATCTTAGAAAAGTTATGTTTGGACTAGAATTCTCAAAATCCTTCAGACAGTTGCCATGCTGGTTGGAAGATTGTGATTCAAAAAAGAACTGATTAAAACTTTGCTTACAAATTCCAGAAAATGTAGACAGTGTTTGCCGATGGTGTTATCCCTTCTCTCCACAAACCTGTTAGAAATTTACGATCATATGGGGAAGGTTCTCACCAAGTGCATTTGGTGAGAACAAGGGAGAGGGCTTTTTCAGTGACTGCTCCCAGGCTTTGGAACTGCCTCCCATTAAAAATTGATTTTTGAATTTTTGTATTTGCCTTGTTTTAATTTTTTGGTGTTATGTCATGTTATTGTTAGCTCGCTAGAGTCCCTAAGGCAGTGGTTCTCAACCTGTGGGTCCTCAGATATTTTGACCTTCAAATCCCAGAAATCCTAACAGCTGGTAAACTGGCTGGTATTTCTGGGAGTTGTATGTCAAAACACCTGGGGACCCACAGGTTGAGAATCACTGCCCTAAGTGGATAAAGGTGGGATAGAAATACAAATCATCATCATCATCATCATCATCATCATCTCCACTTCTAATTTTAACAATAATGGTACCAGAATCTTCTCAGGTATAACCTGATCTAGTGCAGAGATCTGGCAGGTACATGTATTTTCAAAGGCTTTCATGACCGGAATCACTGGGGTGTTGTGTGGTTCCCAGGCTGTATGGTCCTGTTCTAGCAGTGTTGGAACACTGAGGTTCCTTGCAAAAAACAAAATAAAAACAAAACAACAACAACCAAGAGCGCTCCTGATTATGGGCAGCTGTTTACAGCCATTCAAGAGCTACTCTTGGCTGCAGGAAACAATTTTCCAGCTTGCATATCTGTGGGCTGTTCATGACTTGTGTGACTCTTGGACCTCAGACTGTCTGATGACCCTTGATTCTCGAACCCTTGGACTGGCTGATGAATCCTGCTTTATTTTAGAATTCAGACTGATTTGACCATGTTTCTAACAAGCAAGGACACCCTTTAAGCCTTGTTGATTTACAGACCCTACCTTAGCTGAAACTGTTTTAAGAAAGCAGAGTTAATTGCCTCCTCCCTTGCAAGGTGTAATAGCTGAACCAGAACAGAAACTAGTTACTGTCAAATGTTGACCAATCCACAATGCCAGGGCAAAATATATTTAACCAATTTGTAACTATACCAGCTGCCAATTTCTTCTATGGAAAATTCAAGATGCAAATTATTTGCTCTAACAACTTCCATGCTTAAGGGTTAACATAATATCCCATTATATGAATTATATAAACTTGCCACTGTTTTGTGTCACTATGACAAGGATGATGTTTGGGGTCTTTATCACAGAGGTGTCCTTGATGCTTGGGAATGTATCTCAGTGGGAGATGCAGAACTGTTCTTTTCATTTGTTCTTACAGGGCTATATAAAGTATATGGCTACAGAACTTTGCTTATTCTGTGATTTGTGTTGCAATTTAACTTACAAAATAAGCCAATGTAGGTAGATCTAAGTCTCTCTTTCTCTCTCTCTTTCCCTGTATTAAGCTCCAGCCAAAATTCACATAACCGAAAACCACCTAGCATTGTCCAAAAAGCATTTAATCCAAATCCAATCCCAAGAAGCTCCCCGCAAACACTTTCAAATCCTTCCAAATTTTCTCCCATTACATCTGCCAATTGCTCTAGAGGCTCCCTGTGTTAACATTTCTTTGACACACCCACCACTCACAGCTTGGTAAGAAATTATATTTCCACTGCTTGAGCACCACATGTTTGGCAACTAAGCGTCCCTTCATTTGCCATATTCTATGTTTATGCCATTGGGTCCAACATAGATGGCAAGGATCCCCTGAAAAATATTTGATACTATGATCTACTCCAAGGCCAGGAAAGGCAGAAAAAATGTATTTAAAACAAATCAGGATATTTTGAAATAAACACAATGAAGCTCTTCCTGACAAATGGAACAGCATGCATTTTGTAGATGATGGGTGAAATACCTGATATAATAAATCTAATGCACATCAGATTTCCCTGCTTCAGCCATACACTTCTAAGCACGGTAAGATGCAAAGCAGAACATTCATTGGAGATCCTTTATTGGAATTATTGGGACTGAGTCTCCAGCATCCAGATTCTAGTCTTTATTAAGCACATTTCCTGACTCTGTGCAATCACTGACTCTCAGTTTAAGCTTTCTCACAAATGTTAAAAGAATAAAAATGGAAAGAAGAGGATTTTGTAAGCCACCAAAGGTTCCTTAAATGAAAGAAATGTCTGTGTATGACTGGGTTGGGTACTGTTGGATCACCTCTGGCAACCATCTTGGTCACATGATAGAATTGAGTATGTTTTGTGAAATATGTTGGCAACAATGTAGTGTTAGTGTTGATGGGGTTCTCTCCACGTGTAAGACTCTCTTTGTATATAAGACCCACAGGTACTGCCATCTACCCCTTTCCTTAAAACAACCTAATTTCAGCAGACTTCAGTTGAGCTATACTTCTCATCTTCCCCTAGCTGCCTTATCACTGACTGACATGCAGGAAAATTGAACAGAGGGGTATTTTCTTATATTCAACTAGCCTATATCAATGTTGATTGATTCGCCATATATGCCATAGAATCCATAGCAACTCTATTCTATTGCACTGAGTTCCCATGAAAATGGTGGCATAAAGAAATTCAGAAGAATGGTGTGGCTATTCCTTGCATATTTCCTGAATTTTCTGCCTCCAGCAATGAAGAATGAATATCAGTTCTACGATACAGACCACAGTGGTTAAATGTAAGATACTATTAAAAGCAGAGCACTTTATGTAGTTATTTATATAAAAAAAGTTATCATTTTCCATTTGACAAATGCTCTAGCATTTTAAATATTGTAAAAACATTTAGTGTTAGAAATTACTAACTTTCACTAAAGCATCAGTATGAATTTTGTCTTTTGAAGTATAAGGAAACATTGCCCACAGTTAATATTGTGTATAGAGATGTATAAAAGTTTAAAATAATTATGTTCACCAATCTCTTTGAGACCAGATAGAAATTAACCAAGCAACTGACCACTCTTGTCCGAGTAGTTCATTTTTGACCATTCATCATTTATCTGAAGCCCTGGGTAGAAACTGCCAATCAATTTAGATAATATTGTGTCATGAGTTCCAATGATTTGATATGGGAGCTTCCAATATTTGTCTTTCACATCAGTCAAGAAGTAATTCACTAGCATGAGAAATACTTAGCAATATGTCCCCATTTTGGCAGAAGAGTAGAACAAGATAGGACCTGCAGTGATAGATACTTAATGAGAAGACCAAAGAGTACAAAGAAGGATGGTGTAAGGACAAAGTATGAAAAATGTTGATTAACCATGTCACACATTGATGCCAGGGTCACTAATCTCTCATTCCATTATCTTTCTTTTGTCAGCTAAAAAGAGAGCAAGAATGAAGTCTAGAATGAAAACAGTATGCTTCCTTGTGTCAAAGTATGGCAATGCTGCTTAGTAGAAATATTGCATTTTTTATGCCAATGAGTAATTTACACATCACTAATATGACTGACTGAAATAAAGGAAACTGTCACATTGGCACATCTTACTAAATACTATCTATAAAAAGCATTAAGAATTTCAGATGTTGTTGGAATGGAAGCCTTAGCCAGGATAACCAATAATGAATATCAGAAATTGCATTTCAACACCATTTGAAGAGTCATATGATTCTTATGCTAATCCACACTGATCTACTGCATCTAGACTTTCGGACAAAAGACTTTCCAAACTGTGTTAGAAGATTACAGATGCTCTATGCATGATTTTTAATACGTTGAAAGAGAATCTCCTTATGTTTGGGAAGGACCTTTCATTCTACAAGATTTATATTACTTCCTATAAATAAGTCAAGGTACAGCAATGAGATCCAATGGAAAAGGTAATCAGGCATAGATGAATGAACCAGAAATGCAATTGTGTTTGCCATGTCACAGACTTGGCTGGTTTTCCATAGGATGTTCTGCCTACCTCACCCAAACATATGCATTTGCAACCATCTATTCAGATAGTTCCTAGTCAGTCTGCATTTTATAAAAAACAATAATCAAAACTACTTTATAGGATTTATGAAGTTTATTTCCAGTGTGACATGGAAAAGCTACAGAATAAAATGCCTTGCCCTTACATGTCTATATTAGAAATCCTAGTTAATTCTTCAGTCAGCATGAGTCTCATATTACTCATAAACAATGCTCCAGTTTTCAAAATTATCTGACCTGTCTGAATATAAAAGTAAGGCAAATGGTTTCGGGATTACATACATACATTTAATTTATTAATTGACCTTCCAAGATCCAGAACAAATTTGTAAGACCTGTTGGTTATTTTTAAAATCCCCTCCATATTGGCTGCACTAGTGAACTACTTGTTGGAGGGTTGTTGTATGTCTTTTGGGCTACTTGTTTTCCCAGAAAGGGACAACATACCGAATTCCACCAACAGGATTAAGATTTCAATCCCATCTTTTCAACTTCATGCCTCGCATAGCAAAAGCTGATTTTTAAAAATGTGGCAAATCACTCAAAACTATTTTATAACCCTTCAATTTTGATCAATTATTTAATTATACCTATTTGCTGAAACATATTCAAATTTGCTATTACCTCAAATAAAGAACCTTACAATTAGAGATAAATAGGTAAACATCAGGGATCAGCACACTGAGCACTTCTGAGCACTACAGATCTATTCTGTTGTGTGTGTGTGTGTGTCTGTGCCTTCAAATCACTTGTCGACTTATCCCATTAATTTTAGAAATTAGGAAAGAAATACTCAAGTTTTACTAGTTTCTTCCTCTGAAATATAGCTCAATGCACCTAGCATTAGTTGGTGGTTTCCCATCCAAGTACAAACCAGGGTTGACATACTGTGTAAATACCCACACATACACAAATTGCATATTGTCATGTGGGGAACATGCACAATGTGTCCCTGGCTGAAGATATCCAACTCAGACTCAATAAAATCTCGCAGACTTGCAAAACAAGAAATTGCTCTTCAAATAAATTATGCAAAAACTTAAGACAATCTATAAGTTCTTGGCTGAGGCAGTCTCCCCAGTAGGCTCATCTCACCACCAAAAGAAAAAAGGTAGACTGGAAACTGAGTAATATTAGGCAATTTTGAACATGAAGCAGTTTCATAAAATGGTACGGACTTTTTAAAGAACTCTTTAGATGTTGAAGTCTACTTCCTGTCAGGACCTTTTAGAGATAAAATGCAAAGTGACAGGCAGGAAATCTGACTAGCAGAACATCAAAGAGTTGTATTTGGCCTCACTGTGCCCTCCATACTACATTGCCTTCAGGGCCCTGAAAAGGGGTCAAGGAAGATCTACTAACTTATGCAAGTTTATAGCACCCTCCTAGATGTGGGCATCTCTAATACTATTCTGTGTAACTGTTATCTGTACATATGTATGAGAATGAACTATGAGTTATGCAATTATAGGGGCAGTGTGTGTGTGTCAAATTTGTGCACAAAGCCATAGGGTGATAGCTGTCATACCATGATTGCAATGAAATGATCTGTGATCTGTGAGCGAATAGAAAGTTTATGAACAAGGGTTAAGGCTTAGCTGCCTTCTTGCTTAGAACAAAAGAGGAGAGAAGCCAACCTCCATAACTTTATCACAAATCAGTAGTGTAATTAATCACCTTTCATCAACTTCCTATTTACATCCTCGTTATCACTGATAAAATTACATAGCTAGGGAAGGTCCATATCAGCAACAAAAGATACATTTTACTATTTCAGTAGGTTCTCAAAATGTACACAGGCACAGTATATAGCTATATTTATTCAAAAATTGTGATGCCATTTTATATCTGGAGGATGATAAATAATTCAAGGAGTTGACAATTCCGTTTGTCTCTAAAATGGCCCATGAGTTATCAAGATGAAAACGTGCATGTTCTTTTGTTCATGGCATGAGCAGAATTTGGACACCTTAAGTGGGAAAAAGCCTTCCGCATTAAATAATTTTTATCTTGAAACCAGTGTTGTCATTACTTGTTCTTCTACTGTAGGATATAGCAAGTATGAGCCATACCCAGATTAACACTGAGCTGTTAGTGGTTATAGTTTGTCAGGACAATGTGCAGATCAAGTAAGATTTACATGCTTAAGGTAGACATAATGCTGCCAGCTTCGTAGCCATAGTTAAGAGATTAGAACTGGGATGTGGACTGCGGTACTCCTCTTTCTTATAGAATCATAGAATCATAGAATAGTAGAGTTGGAAGAGACCTCATGGGCCATCCAGTCCAACCCCCTGCCAAGAAGCAGGAAATCGCATTCAAAGCACCCCCGACAGATGGCCATCCAGCCTCTGTTTAAAAGCCTCCAAAGAAGGAGCCTCCACCACAGTCCGGGAGAGAGAGTTCCACTGCCGAACAGCTCTCACAGTGAGGAAGTTCTTCCTGATGTTCAGGTGGAATCTCCTTTCCTGTAGTTTGAAGCCATTGTTCCGCGTCCTAGTCTGTGGGGCAGCAGAAAACAAGCTTGCTCCCTCCTCCCTACGACTTCCCCTCACATATTTGTACATGGCTATCATGTCTCCTCTTAGCCTTCTCTTCTGTAGGCTAAACATGCCCAGTTCTTTAAGCCGCTCCTCACAGGGCTTGTTCTCCAGACCTTTGATCATTTTAGTTGCCCTCCTCTGGATGCTTTCCAGCTTGTCAACATCTCCCTTCAACTGTGGTGCCCAGAATTGGACGCAGTATTCCAGGTGTGGTCTGACCAAGGCAGAATAGAGGGGGAGCATGACTTCCCTGGATCTAGACGCTATATCCCTATTGATGCAGGCCAAAATCCCGTTGGCTTTCTTAGCAGCCGCATCACATTGCTGGCTCATGTTTAACTTGTTGTCCACAAGGACTCCAAGATCCTTTTCACATGTACTGCTGTCTAGCCAGGCGTCCCCCATTCTGTATCTTTGCATTCCATTTTTTCTGCCGAAGTGAAGTATCTTGCATTTGTCCCTGTTGAACTTCATTTTGTTAGTTTCAGCCCATCTCTCTAATCTGTTAAGATTGTTTTGAATTCTGCTCCTTTCTTCTGGAGTGTTGGCTATCCCTCCCAGTTTGGTGTCATCTGCAAACTTGATGATTGTGCCTTCTAACCCTTCGTCTAAATCGTTAATAAAGATGTTAAACAGAACTGGGCCCAGGACGGAGCCCTGAGGCACTTCACCCGTGTCTTCTTTCCATGATGAAGGCGACGCATTGGTGAGCACCCTTTGGGTTCGTTTGCTTAGCCAATTACAGATCCACCTAACTTCAGTGTTAACTCTCCTCCTGCATTTGTAAATTCACTACAGATTTGAGTTGTGTTCTAGAGTCGGTCCTCCACCTTTGCAGGTTTGACTTTCGAGGATTTCATTATTTGCAGGTTGGAGTAATATAATCTCTCAAGGTCCCCCAGTGCAATTCTATGGCCAAACTCTAGCACAGTGGTTCCCAACATTGGGCCTCCAGGTGTTTTGGACTTCAGATCCTAATAGCTGGTAAACTGGTTGCAATTTCTGGGAGTTGAAGTCCAAAACACCTGGAGGCCCAAAGGTTGGGAACCACTGCTCTAGCAGAAGCTGACCAAAAGTCGAAATGGAGGACCTAGAGATTCCTAAAAAGGTGTTCTCCGATTAAATTTTTTAAATTTGTGGATTTTTTTCACGTTCACACAGTCCTGAGCCCCTAACCTCAGTGAACGTAGAGGGTCAACTATATCGCTACCAACAAAGATCAATATTAACCACAGTTACTGTTCCATTCATTTGAAAACAGGGACTGAAGCTTGCTTTCAAATATTCACTTTGGTTATGCTGTCCATAGAGATAGTGCGAACCTGAGTCTCAGCTACTTTTCTGTTCCTCTTGTTTCCCCTTGTCCATATGTGAGGAAAGAACACATTCTGCATTTATCTTGCATAATCCCCATCCTAATCTCCCATATAAACTTGGAAAGACAATAACTTGTTTTAACTCTAGATCAGGGGTCCCCAAACTTTTAAAACAGGGGGCCAGTTCACGATCCTTCGGACCATTGGAGGGCTGGACTATAGTTGGCCACTGAGCAATTATTATTATTATTATTATTATTAGCAACAACAACAACAACAACAACAAAAGAGGGTTGGAAAAGACCCTTTGGGCTGTTGTCCAATCCCCTTCTGACTTTGTGCACCGAAAGCACAAGCAAAGCATCCCTGACAGATGGCCACCCAGCCTCAATGTTTAATAATAATAATACAGTAGAGTCTCATTTATCCAACATTCGCTTATCCAACGTTCTGGATTATCCAACGCATTTTTGTAGTCAATGTTTTCAATACATCATGATATTTTGGTGCTAAATTCGTAAATACAGTAATTACTACATAGCATTACTGTGTATTGAACTACTTTTTCTGTCAAATATGTTGTATAACATAATGTTTTGGTGCTTAATTTGTAAAATCATAACCTAATGTTTGATGTTTAATAGGCTTTTCCTTAATCTCTCCTTATTATCCAACATATTCGCTTATCCAACGTTCTGCTGGCCCATTTACGTTGGATAAGCGAGACTCTACTGCACCAAAAGCACAAGCAAAGCACCCCTGACAGATGGCCACCCAGCCTCAACTTTAATAATAATAATAGTAATAATAAAGAGGGTTGGAAGAGACCCCTTGGGCCATTTAGTCCAACCCCCTTCTGCCTTTGTGCACCAAAAGCACAAGCAAAGCATCCCTGACAGATGGCCAACCGGCCTCAATGTTAATAATAATAATAATAATAATAATAATAATAATAATAATAATTATTATTATTATTATTATTATTATTATTATAATGGTTGTAAGAGAAGAAGAGACCCCTTGGGTTATTTAGCCCAACCCCCTTCTGCTCTTGTGCCGTGGGGGCCGGTTAAGTGGCGTCGATGGGCCGCATCCGGCCCCCGGGCCTTAGTTTGGGGACCCCTGCTCTAGATGGTTAACACAAATAGGGATCAAACTGTGGCGGCATTCCCTTGTCTATACTACCAGTAAACCATGGAAGGAACTTCTTAACATAACTAAAGCCGAACGTGAAACAGTTATTTTTTGAACTGCAACACTCTGAATATCCCAACCAATACAGTCAGTAATGATGATTGAAATTTGTACTATAAAAAGTAACGATTCAAGACCTGGGGCTTATGTAGATTATATATTTACAGCCTTTTAGTTAGATTGCTAACTAATGTAACTGTATCATGAGCCTCAAATAGCTTCATTCTGAGTTGAAAGAGATTATTTCTAAAGCTAAATTCATGAGACTTTCATGGTTTCCAACTGTTTTTCTAGCCAAAGCTTGAAACAGAGGTAGCTAGAAGCTTGGTATGAAAGGCATTTAAAATAGTTGTCATTGCTGGGTTACCAAGGTTAATCTTTTACATTTTCAGAAAGAATTACTTGGCAAAAGAATCAGTATTCAGCCAGTCTCTATTATTGATGTTACAGAGTTTCAGGATTGGAAGCAGAGAATTCAGAAATGACTCTCCCAGCTTGGAAGTAACAAACCTTTTCTGATCACAACCCAAATTCAGTGATATCTCAACTAGGCTCATGAATAAACTATTTTATTCTGATATGCCCACACTCCAAACTAATATCAAATAGCAGTAACATTGGCATTCAAAGCATTAATTTCTGTGATACAAATATTCTTGGAAATCATAGTTTTCAATATCTGATGGGCTCTTAATAAGACAACTCTAGAAACAAACAAACAAAAATGGATAGTTTTCACTGGGATCTTTCTATTGGTAAGACTGAGACCTAATCAAAAGCCAAGAAATCAATCTCGCTTTTGGGTCTCTTCTGAACTTTATTGTTGGCCTGCAACAGTACCCTTAATATAAAGAGAAAAAATACAGAAGTTCACACAAGTTATAAAAGAAGAGATCAACTTGGGAAAACAGTGACTAACTCTAACTCTAGTTAGTTACTAAAAGTTAGCATCAAATTGTAGCCCCATTCCTTCCTCTACATTTCCAGGGAAATGTTGGGAACAATAAGAGGTTTGGCAGATTTTTAAAAAATGAAGAGACCCAGTTGTTTGCTTTCTAGAAAATGCTTCAACAATGTTCGGAAATAATGAGGCCAACTAAAGCCTGTATCTCTTTTTGTATTCAGCATTCTTATAATGGCATCTCCTATTCTGGATAACAAAAAGATCTGTCTTACTCTTTCCTTTCCCAATTTAAACTGTACAAAATTATTCCTACACTTATTTTGTAAAGTATTTGAAATACATTGCTTTCCTACCTCATTAGAAAAACATTTCTGTGAATAAAGCATATCTACTCCAGTACTGGGGAATGAGTTAATTGGCAAGTTAAGGTAGCGTTTTGTAAACTAGGAAACTAGTAGGTATGGGGCCATGTTCAAGCTATGATAATTTATTTTAAGTCTTTAACCCTATTTGTTACATTCTTTGCAGTAGTCAGACTTCAGTCAACTTATAAAAGCAACACACAGTACCAAGATAACACTACTGCTACTAAAACTTAACATTTATATTAATGCTAATGAGAGATCCGTGTGCATTTAGTATGCTTTAATTGTAATTAGAGGTTAGCATAATAATCCCCCATATTGCAAAATGCGACACAGGAAATGAGACTGAGTGAGTGGCATGCCCAAGGCCTTGTATGGCGTTCATATCAGAAAAGAGATTCACACTAGTCAGATTTATAAATCTGCAATTATTATGCTATACCAGTTCTCAGAACCCTGAACAAAACCTGAACAAGAATTTGAAAACACAACAAAACTGCCCTTGTTCAAAGCCAGTCAATTAAAACGACTCAACAGTAGGGATGCCAAACTTCCCCTATTTTGTTCTTTCACATAGGAATGAAGAATAAAAAGAAAATTCTCTTTGTAGAGTAGTGTGCATTTTGATAATAATTCTACTCCCATTTCAGAACAATTTAGTGAACATTTTGTTAGTGTAATTTTTATACAATTTTTGCTTAAAATTTATTTAATGAGCATATTAATGAGAACATTTTGGTTATTTTCTATACATCCATTTACAAAAGTGAAGGCTTATATTGTGATTATTGTTTAGAATCAACCATGTATCTATAAGATGGACAAATGGACCAAACAATGAAATGAAAAACATGAACATATGACAATTGTGGACTCAGCTCCTCTCTGGGACTTAATTTAAGGAGATTCAGTTCATATTGTGAAATATGTGGTATTGCATTTGTTCACATTCAACCCTTGTTACCTTGGTTTCACCCTTCCCTCCTTTCAATTTATTGACACCCTATAATGTTATAATTTAGGACCTCATCAGACAGAGGTCCATAAATTGAGAGACAGCGGGGAAATCGATGGGGCAGTGGGACAAATACATGGGGCTTACCATCTCACAGTGCTTCTCATCTGTCTTCGGTTTCATCCTGCGCTGCCCCTGGCTTAGTCAATGACTACAGGGGTAGTTACCCATGTTTCCAGAGCAGCCTCTCAACATGCTGCTGAGACCAGCTAGAACGGAGCCAGGACAAAGTCCCGCCAGAAGTAGCCCTATGCCACTGCTGGGCTCTGGTGGGCTCCTTTCTGGTTGTGTCTCACCCACGTCCTAGGACGGGGGGAAAGGTGCTTAATACAAAGTCCTTATTTTTTCTTCTGTCATGCATGTGTGTGTGTTTGTGTATGTATGTATGTATGTATGTATGTATGTATGTATGTATGTATGTATGTGTAGGTATATATAGACTGTTCACATCAAAATGTATTGCAAATACTATTGTTACAACTTTTCTGTCCTTATATAAATACCATTAATGCTTGGCTGTCATTGCCTTCAAAAACATCTGTAAGTTGCAAACATTCTAAATGCAAAGCCTATTCAATAGTTTTGGGGAGGGGGGCATTTTTATTAATTTGCCATTTCCCTATAACCTCCATGACTTCAAAAACAAATCTGCTCTAGAAAGAAGACAACCACTCCAGGACAATGCAGAAAGTTGTGTTGGTGGGTCTGTGGAAAGAAACACAAATACCACTTCTCCACCACTTTCTCCAGTGTGATCCTGTGATGAATTTCAAACACTACTGCATATGGAAGGGCTTCTGAATCCAACCAATATGTGATCCACACTCATCAAAGTCACTTACACTGTAAACAGTGAGCTTTACTCTCTGCTAAGTTGGAATTGCTGATTAAATAAAATCTAGGCTACCCATAAAAATGCTCTCTAAAATCAACATTAAAATTGTACCCAACATAAAATATATGCTGGAGTGTATATATCATAAATGTACACACGATAAAAAAATAATACTTTATGTGCGAACAATGCAGTCAGTCAAAATGACTAAAATTTAATGGGCAACTACAAGCACGTATCAAACTGGATTAACAATGCAATCTTACCCATATTGATGCAGAAGTAGTCCCTTGTGAATTGAGTGAGTTTAGGAAATGTGTTTAGGATTAGAGTTTTTCAATTAACTTCTTTTTGCACTTTTTAAGTTATACCAAAATACATTCAAGTGGTGTACATATCTCCCTGCTGTTAGAAAATAAGAAGTATGGATATTCTGCTTTGGCCACTTTGACATGATAAATTTAGCCCATTTTGCATTTTAAAACCTGTGGTTATAATGCATGGACATCAATTTATTGTTGAAGTATGGCGGCTAAGAACGGTTTTGCATAAAGACATATATTTCTACTTAATTCAGTTATATTGGAACTCTCATTTCGCTCACATTTGGATCTTACCTTGACTCCTAGTTAAATATGCATTTTGAGACAATGGGAAAAATACTTTCCTCTGTTGTTTTGGACGGGGATAAAAAAAAATGGGGGAGGGGGGAGACAAGAATACAGACAAATTTTAGCTGAAGGTCCTACTTCAGCCAAACCCTTTCAGTGACTTCAATAGAAAGATAATCTTCCTGTGATTATGACCAAACCCTCTCGTTGCTTAGCAACACATAATTAAGGAATATGTTTTCAGATCCGCTTTGCAAGCTGGCCATTATCAGATGAAATTACTGGAGCAACAAATGTCATCCTCATGCAAATGAATTGGTTGTAGAGAAAGAACGCTTGACTCAAGAAGGGAGCTGCTCTGCATCTCAACAATGCAGTTGGTATTGTCTTACGTTAGACTAACAGTGGAAAAAAGGAAACCACCTTCTCTCACAAATATTCAATTAAAGGAGAATGATTAAAGAGTAAAAAGTAAATACAGATATTTTCAAGTATCATGGAAACAATACACAGATTATCTCAATTCCAAGGCGTTTGTGATCAGGACCACCACCCCTCAAGTGATTCGAACGATTTCCAGCATTTTAAGAGCCTGGGAATATATCAAATTTTCAATGTTCACTATTATTAGAAGATGTTAAAAGCTTTGGCTACTGTATAACTGCATTTTGTGGCTGTTTGTTTCTTGTTCTAACTCTATACCCACCATTGATGTAGGGATTTATTTTCACTAAACAATGAATAAAAGCATTGGGTTAGTGGCTGCAACTAAATACAGTTTTTTCAATAAGCATTTTGTTGCTCAATACTAAGAAATTCTTGATTTGTATAAAAAATGATACTGAGCTTTTTTCAAAAACTATCCAGTTAGTGCCAGCTGCCACCACTATAACCATACAACATTATTCCTTACAACATTCCTTACAATGTTCCTTACAACATTATTTTTAAAAGAATCAGGAAGTGTCTATTTTGGCATAATAAGTATTTAAAAATTCATAGTACAGCATTATGTCTCTCAATTTAAGAATCATTTAAAAAATTTTTTTTAATTTATACCATCCCATCCAGTTTCTAATATATGTTATACATACAGTGTTCTGGTCTAAACAAGACAGCATTTTCCAATCTTATGTCCAGTAGATGTTTTGCCCTATTTGTTCCTTTATACGTGGCCATCCACCATCCTGACTGCGACTAATGGGAACACTCAAGAAGGAGTGATTCAATATATGTGTGCTTATTTCAGAGATCCAAAAACCTAACTCAAAAGCAATCTGCGCTGAAAACAAAAAGGCACAAAAATTTGGATTTTGAAAGTTTAAATCAATTACCCCCTCATTTAATATGATCAACATTTGTTGTGTATTAATAAGATTGTTTCTATATAACAACAACAACAACTTTGTTTATAACCCACCGTATCTCCCTAGAAGGAGTCAGGGCGGTTTCCAACAAAAAAAAAAAAAGGCAGACATTCAATGCCATGGAATGTCAGACAAACAAACAAACCAAATCAAAGCAATGAGTAAAACAACATCAATCTAAACTTATAATGACTATAAAGTAGATACTCTAGGATTCCACATAGACCAAGTAATCGTTTTATAATCTGTTAAATGGCAGTAGAAAAAAGTTAAGGGCATATTTAAATCTCCTTCAGAAATAATGGAACTTTCTCTGAAATAAAATGGACAGCTTTTGTAAAGATTTTACTTTGTTAGCATTTTTCTTGGTCTATGTTTTTCAGTGAGACATGCAATTCATTCACAAAATTGTTTACTCAGCAAGATGTTCCATGTAATTCAGTTGATTTACTCCCAAGTAGGCAAACAATATAAAATATGCTATTACACAACACAGTGCACATAACATTCACTGTGGCATGAGTAATATTGCCAGATTATGCCCTAGAAAAGTTAAGTCAGCTCATATAGTTATTATTAAAGGAAACTGCAACTATTTAGGTGATGTTGTTCTCGACCATATCCATTATTTCTTATTGCTAAATGAGTTCTTGAACTTCGTCTTTGGCTAATATTGTCAATTTCAAAAACTTATCAACTCATGTATTCAGAGTAAAAGCAGCAAGGAGGAAGGGAAGTCAGGGAAAAGCATTTTTATCACTCTGATGGTTAATGATTAGCTTTATCAATACATGTAGAATTGTTGTGTTAACTGTTGCTATACACCTATTTTCAACAGAAATTCAGTTTATTTGGGATACCCAACTATTAAAAGAAAAAAAAGGAAAATAATTGAAAAACAATCACTACAAAGTTTGGCCAATTTAAGACTGTAATAATCAGTTACTTGATATATTTTTTATCAAAGAAACACTAACTATTTCCACCGAGAAATAATTGTAGGCTGATAACAATTGGGAGAATTAAGTCTAAAAATGAAATCCTTCACACTAATTGCTTAGAAAGTGTACAGTATCTAATCTTCTGTTTCTTGCACACACACAAAAAAACCCCCAAAAAACCGGAAATCCACAATTCATTGTGGAACAATGCTTTTGGCATATTTGCTGCCAACAGGAATTTCTAAAAGCAACCCTCAATAAAATCACACCGTTAATCCAAGAACTGGCATGATTTATTATATAGAGAGTAGATTAACATTGCCTCAGTTGATTTATGAAACTATCTGCTTAATAGTTTGTTTCTAATGTTATTAGAACACTGAATATTTTTTCTAAAAAACACAAATACAAGAGTCCTAAGGAATACTACAAAGTAATATATTTGAAAATAATTACTTGGCTCCGGCGATGCCATAGTGGAGACAATGACTGGTGGCCCTGTGCGTCTTGTAACTTTCTGATACGGAGAATGCTGCATTGGAAAACTCGGTCCTGCTGGTGCCAGGTTGGGTTCCATTTGGGATCCTTGCTTTCGAAGGAGTTGGGGACTGTTATGAGGACTGTGCATTGGGGACAACTGTGGATTCCTTTCCCTCTTCATCAGCTCCATGGGTACGGTGTAAGTGGTTGAGTATGCTGTTTTGGGACTTGGATGTGGGTTTGTCTGTAGTGCATTCATAGACAGGCCTGCTGGAGAATAGCCAGTTGCTTGTCGGGCTTGCAGGTTACATGGACTGGAAGCACCATAGGCAGAACTAGAAGCACCATAGGCAGAACTGGAAGCAAAAGGGGCAACTTGATGAGTCAAGCCGGATGCAGGGTAAGTTGCAGTTTCCAGAAGATGTTGTGTCGGGGCACTAGCAGGACGGCGACTTAATTCTGCAATTCTTGGAGAAACTGGCTGCATAGCATGGAGTGGTGGCTGATGCATTGCTGCACTATCAGCCATCGGACTAGTGGCAGGAATCATCCCATACTCACTCTGGAGCAACTCACCTCGATGACTAAAGCTGTTTGATCTGTGTCTTGGACGGATCATGGTGTTCTTCCTATCCTGCCTCTGTAACTGGATTTCGGTTTTGTACGTATGTGCAATTCGAGCAAGCACCCTTGCCTGCCCAAGATTTGGAGCAACTGATTTTATATCGTTCTCCTCCATCACAGCTAGCATGCTTGGAGAATCAAATCCTTGCTGCAGCAAGGCACCGAGTGTGCTTTCGGATATTCCTTCAGAACGCATAAGTGCTAAAAATTCTGGATCCACATTTCTTTTAATATCCTGTCCTGGAAACGGTGCAGGTACCTGAGCATGAGAAGGAGTAGTGGCTGTTTCATAGCCATCATAAGAAACCTTTGCACTCACATTTTCTCTGACTGGTCCATAGCCACGGTTTACTGGAGTGCCAGGGAGAACAACACTTCCATCAGGTGCAGGAGCTGAATTTGGGTCAACTACCAAACATGTTGGAGCAACTTGTCTGCTGCCTGCTGAATCCATAGATCTCTCCATTGTGTCATTATAAACTGGCCGGTGAGGAAAGGGTGAAGGGTCTGTGCCATATCTAGGTGTGGGAGTTTCAGCACTATACCTTGCCGGTGAAGGATCTCTGTTTCGAATCCTCTGTGCCTCGGGCATCATTTTAGTCATAGGATCTCTATACAAGCGATTTGCTTCGTGTTGGCCAGGTGACCGTACTTGCATCTGATCCCAAGCCAATCTGGCACCAGGCATGCCATAATTCGATAATGGTCTGTTAATCATGTGGTCTCTATAGTAGCGTTGATCTTTAGGTGATCTAGCTGCTAAGGATGGATCACTGTAATAATCCTGAGGTGGCAAGGAAGTTCTTGAAGACATCGCAGGCTGCCTGTCATAATAAGCAAAGTCAGGAACAGAACTTTTCCGTAAAGGACCTTGGCTAAAAACCGGCTCCTGGTATGGATATGGTTCTTGTTTCATTTCAGCACCTCCCTGTAAGATGATATCATGTGGTCTATGTGTTGGCTGCTCGTACCAAGCTCCCTCGCCACCATAGGTTAGAGAATTCCTTCTCCCTGGAGGTCTCTGATATTCAAATAGATTTTCATTTTCCCAGTTGCCTTCATACCATCCTGCAGCATCCCAGCTCTGAGAGCGGCCAATGTGCTTGCTTGGAATTGGCATTGGAACTCCGTCAATATTCAGCTTAAGTACGAAAAAGAAAGCTCTCGTCAAATCTTCGGTTACACGTATAAAACAAAAACACACTGTACCGAATCCTTCTGTGGCTTCAGGAGACAGTCCAACAGGTGGTTTACTGTTTCAAGCTTGAATTATTAATTCCTTGAAACTTTAGCAGGCAAAACACAAAAAATACCTAACAGTAACTCAGTCTGCTCTAAAAACAGTAGAATGGAAAAGGTCTTTTCTGTACAATTCAGACAAGGAAAAGGGCTGCTGTACTTAATCCAGATGGTTTATCCCTTCCTTCCTGGGATGGCTTGCTCACATGGACAACTAGTCATACAGTGTGTGAGGATTAAAGGCTAAATAAAACCCCTAAAGCTTTTGTTCCATGTGACACCATTTTAGACTGATGCAACCTAGCGCACCAGCCCACCTTAGTTATAAATCCCTCTTCAGATCACAGCTACCACATGCTTATTTTTGTATGTTTCCTATGCATATCATGGGATTTCTTTAAAATTATACCACCCTTCTCTTTTGGCAAAAAGCTTCAGCAGGAGGAGGGAGGAGATGGGGGATGGTAAGAGAGCGTCAATGTCAATTCAATCTTAATCCACCCTGATGAAATGCTAATCCACCACACAGAGCTAAGGACATATTAAACAGGAGCAGCCATTCTGACCCCAAGAAGCAGGGTATCCAAATATATAAGATCACACTCAGACACAAGACAGGCATCTGTGCCATACTTGATGAACACTGTACACTATATGCATGCAAGCTGACACAACACACACACACACACACACAAATACTGGAGGAGAGGGGAGACAAAGAATACGAGAGGCTAGTCTCAAACTAGCTTCACTAATTATTCTCCAAAAGGATTCTTTGTATTATTGCCATAATTCTCAAATCCTTTCATCATCCCAGGAAAGAAAATTGCAGAGGTGTAATCTGGAATTTATAATTTTCAAGATCTGAGAAGAGGTCAGAGAAAAAAAGGAGGATCAAAGGCTCTAAAGCTTTGGTTTTATGAAATCCAAAGAGAAGGATTTTTACCGGTGGTCTCTTGATACAATGTTCACATCTATAAGACATGCATGCAGATCAATGCATCTGCACACAAACACAGTGTACACAAAAGTGTTATATTCTATATCCTTTTGGTGCCAATGTGGATTGTACATTCATGTAAAAAAAGAAGTGAAAGAACTTAGAAAGAAGTACTCATCCTTTGTGAACCTATTAGCAATTTCTACACTTGGCAAACATTCTAAAATATTGTAACAAATACTTTACAACCCCCCAAATGTCACAAACAAAACAAAACATGGCAAAAGCTAGATTATCAAAAATCTTTGTTGCCAGAAGAGGCAGTATTAATATTCAATCAACACATTTATTATATATGTCTGATGTATTAAAAAGGAATAAACTACAGCAGATACTAAGAGTTCTATAATGTTTCATTTCTTTGATTCAAATACAGGCACTCATGCAAAGTTTACATTAAGACTTAAGGAACAAAACCAGCAAAAGAATAGTAACATTTTTGTTGTTGTTGTTGTTGTTAGCGACATTTTTAGGGCTTATCCATATTAAAGTGTTTGAAGCCCAGCCATCACATGATAGCATATTGTGCTATTATGATAGCTAAATCACTAATGCAGTCTAATGCATCTATCATACAAATAGCTCTGGGCTATATTTCTGACCCAAATACAGATGGGATGTCTTGGTAATCCCTCTTTCTTTTTTTTAACTGCAGAAGACAGTGTGTGATGAAGAGGATTTGTGCTCAGAAATTTATATACAGACACAATATACTTAAAAATTGTCTATGACAAGATTATGCTTATATTTTTAAAAATCTGATTGGGAACTAACAGAAAATCCAGTTGCACGAGACCAAACTCAGATCTATAGGGTGCTAGCCTATGAATCAGAGCACAATTCAGATGAATCGCTAGTTTTGCATCTGAGTTGTGCAGAATGTAGTTTTTTATATCCTACTGAGGATTGCCCACTACATAGAATGCTGACCAGAGATAAATTCCTCCATCCCATTTTCTGAACTTTTAATCTTCTTTTCAGAATGGTTTTAAAAGCTCTCTTTGTCCAGCTGCACTGCTCCGGCACAGGAGCACTTACCCAGCTTCAAAAAAAAGAATGACCTCCATTTTTTTGTTCCTGCCTCACCAACCATTCTCTGATCTTCTTTGTTGTTTCATGTCATTTTATTAAGGCTAGAATCAAAACAACTCCTTAGGGCTTATACAAGCAGGCTGAGTATGCTCAATGGAACTTCACTTACCTCTTCCCAATTCTCCATTTTGCACCATGGTATTTTCCTATTAGTTGGAGGATAAAGAATGGTGAGGATCTAGACTCTTAATCACATAATTAACCATATAGGTTATTTTTGGATATTGGTTTATCTATTTTGTTCATATAGATCATTGGGAGTGGCCCTATGTGAAGGCTGAGTCGAGGGATTCTGCATTGTGGTATTATGACCAAAAACTGACTATAAATTATATGACATGTGTTTAGAAAATGGCTCCACAGAGTGATCTAAAATATAGAGAAGGTGGCCCATCTAACATTTAAACAGAAAGGAAAGAAGTGATTTATTGCCTAATTTTGATATGACAAATTGAGCATCTCTTATCCGAAATCCAAATGACTCCAAATCCAAATATTAGTAGCTGAGATAGTGACACCTTTGCTTTCTGATGCTTTAGTGCAATGATGGGCAACCTTTTGCACTTGGTGTGTCAAAATTCACCAAAAAACCTAGCATGACTTGGGTGGTGCGCCACTTCGAGAAAAAAAACATAATTTCACAATATATATAGTTTAAATAACAAAAAATATATAATTGTAATATATAACTGTATTTAATAAATCAAAAACTATTTATTACCATTATTTCCATGTACAACAATCTATGGTACCTGTTGCAGTTTCCATGCTGATTTCTCTCTATTGTAGTTTCAATGTAGTCATGAATAATGAATAATATAATAATATACTATAATAATAATAGAATAATAATAGAATGATATTATATATATATATATATATATATATGAACGTAATGTGCATAATTTCCATGGAGTAAACAACAAAACCACTGGACCAAATCACACCAAATTTGGCCACAAAAGACATAGTCATCCAATCAATCTGCATGCGGCAGCATGTCAGCA
This sequence comes from Anolis carolinensis, assembly GCF_035594765.1. NCBI lineage: Eukaryota > Metazoa > Chordata > Lepidosauria > Squamata > Anolidae > Anolis > Anolis carolinensis. The sequence goes on from NC_085843.1 coordinate 196,562,638, forward strand.
AAAATGGCTAGGCGTGTCAGTGCTGACACGCGTGTCATAGGTTGGCCATCACTGCTTTAGTGTATACGCTTCTCTTAGTCACTTAGACAATCCGTTTCTCAGCTTTTGTGCAGATCACAACATCTTCTCTAACCACCTCCATTCATATCTATTTCGAGCACAAGTTGGCCAGTGTGCCATTGTACGACCATGTTTGTCTCTCATATTATATCCCATATGGAATGAAGCAGACCATTGGGTGGGAGGATGACCAAGAGATCTCGTCCATCCCCACGGGTACCATGTTGCCATGGCATTGCTCCAGCACCCATCTGTTCTGCACATCACATGGTCTGCAAAACGATGTTTGAGTTGGGCAACATGGCGTAGAGGATCTTTCACTTTTGATATTTTTTTGAATATTCTCATTGTGCAGTCCACATTCTCTATGCGTTCGGAGAGATATCCCAATGAGCCGTATTTCAAGGGAGTCATGCGCGACTCGTAGTTGTTCCGAGAGAGCCTTTGTCATTGTCCATGTCTCTACACCACAGCATAAGGTAGGTAGCAGGGTCAAGTCGAACAATTGAGCTCATAGAGATGTACTTCCGGTTGAGTCTGCAGTGGCTTTAATATAATTGTAAGTGTCCCATCCTGCTTTTCTGTGTCTGTTCAACTCCAGCTTTAGTTCATTCCTTGATGTTAACAGCCTTCCAAGGTAGATGTATTTTTCTACATATCAAGATCAACGCCATCTACTGTCAATGTATATTAACTTTTTCATGTTCAAACTTATTTTAAAATATTGTGCAATTACCTTCCGAGTGTATATAAAGCATAAATAAATTTCAAATCTAGATTTGGGTCCCATCGCCAAGATAACTCATTCTGTATGTATATGCAAATACAGGTATTTAAAAATCCAAACTGCTTTTGGTCCCAAGTATTTCAGATTTGATCTATATTCTTTCTCTCATCATAGACTGTCTGGGGTTCAACAGTGTTGAGCAATCTCTCTGCCTAGACAGCATCTTACTTTGGTTATACTTTGTTGTATTACACTAGCATCATAGGTCTTTTCCCCATATCTGCATTTATATGGGAATAACTGTCATATTACAAATGGGGGGGATCACACTAAAACAAATACGCTACCCAGCATACTTTGTACAACTACATAGAAAAGGCCACATTTACTTGGAGACCTTTTTGGTATATGGATGTTATTAATCTTTAATATAAGGGGGTGTCTCTAAAAGGTTTTTTTTACTGAACTATCTATTAATCATATAAAATTGAAATCTACATAAAAACAAGTTTGTGTCTCCTCCCGCTTGAGAGATGTTCTCATAAAAAATATTCAGCAGCACAGTATCTTGTACCATCTAACTTAAAACTCATATGGTTAGTGAAGGAAAAACATTAACCACTCCTTTAAAAAGTCATAAAATTAAAACTTTTCTTCCCCTTTGCCTCTTCTTAATACTATATACATTTTGATTCCACTAAATACATACAATATTGTTTGTTTAATGTCTTCCATATTCACCTCACAGTGATAGGCTATGCTGCTAGCTTTTGTATCTGGAAAATGGTTCAGCATTTTAGTGCCCTGTAGTTCTTTTGCAAGACGAATGGGAAAAGCATTCTCTCAGTTTACTGTTTAGGTATTCCATGAATATATAAACATCACTACGAAACTGGACTGAGAGGTGAAGGAATAACTCTTACATTCTGAGTTTTTCATACAGTATAGTTAATACAGATGAACAATTAAAATAGAGGGAATACAGCCTGAAATCTAGTTCTTATACATGGGAGAGGGGTGGCCATGAGATTTAGGATACAAACCAAAAACTTAATTTGGAATAGTGTGAAAGAAGAAATGAAAAATACCCTGGCCATTCAAGAATAAACAATCTTAAGATTCCAAAATGAAATATATAGCCTTCAATTCTCTTCAATATCCAATCAAAATATTCTCAGGGTTCTTTGAAAATAATTCTTTCAGAATTTGAAACACCAATTATTGGATCTTGAGTCCAAAGCTCATTCAGATAGCAAACGAAATCTGGAAACAACTCTATGATAAAAGTCTGGATTTATCTAACCCCCAGTTTAGATTAGGCTCGCAAAATTCAGTTTATTAATAATTCTTAGGATATTAATCCCTGACCTGCATGTATAAATTAGAATAATTTTTCATTACTATCTTTTATTGAAAAGCTTAATATCTCAATCTAAGGGCTTGTCTTTGGTGGCGCTACTCAATTACTAAAATGACATTTGCAAGTATTTGTGGTAAGATGCACTGGGGGACACTTCTTTCTAGTAAAACGTAATGAAAATTAGTACAAGGCTATGACCTGTCCTTGTTGGTGCAGCAGATATTGTCATATAAGAAAAGATGAATTCCAAGTTTATGGTAGTGTTATGGACACTTAACACATCTCTGTAAAGGTAGTACAGTAGAGTCTCACTAATCCAAGCCTCGCTTGTCCAAGCCTCTGGATAATCCAAGCCATTTTTGTAGTCAATGTTTCCAATATATCGTGATATTTTGGTGCTAAATTCGTAAATACAGTAATTACAACATAACATTACTGCGTATTGAACTACTTTATCTGTCAAATTTGTTGTATAACATGAAGTTTTGGTGCTTAATTTGTAAAATCATAACCTAATTTGATGTTTAATAGGCTTTTCCTTGTTCAGTCCTTGTAATCCAAGATATTCGCTTATCCAAGCTTCTGCCGGCCCGTTTAGCTTGGATTAGTGGGACTCTACTGTAATTAATTTCCTCCTAGTTTCATATCTGGACTCTAAGTAACTCCAAGTACTATTTTTTCTTCCTCTGGTAACAACTAACATAAAAAAATAGATTGAAGAAACTTGAAGCTTCCAGAGGTCATGTTGTATTTCTTTTCAAATGTAATATTAACCAAAATTTATCACATTGCCTTAGGATTCATACATGTTGTATACAGTTTGGTGTTTACAGTCAAACTTCCACATTCTCTGGCATTAGGGGCTTAGGACCCCTGTGAAAGTGAAAAACCATTAAGAAAGAAATTGCTATTTTTTAACTTAAGAGAACACAACTCTAGGACTTTCTAAATCTTCCATCATAACACAGTGGTTGACTTACACTGGAAACTGACCACAGAATTGAACTGGAGAACCTAGAGATTCCTACACAGGCATTCTCTCTAGAAATCTCTACATCCTCCTGTATGACTGGAGCAAGGTGACCATCATCACATTGGAGGACCTAGAGCAGGGGTCCTCAAACTAAGGCCCGGGGGCCGGATGCAGCCCATCAAAGCCATTTATCCGGCCCCCACAGCACAAGGGCAGAAGGGGGTTGGGCTAAATGACCCAAGGGGTCTCTTCTTCTCTTACAACCATTATTATTATTATTATTATTATTATTATTATTATTATTATTATTATTATTATTAATATTGAGGCTGGGTGGCCATCTGTCAGGGATGCTTTGCTTGTGCTTTTGGTGCACAGAGGCAGAAGGGGATTGGACTCAATGGCCCAAGGGGTCTCTTCCAACCCTCTTTATTATTATTATTACTATTATTATTAATTATTAATATTGAGGCTGGGTGGCCATCTGTCAGGGATGCTTTGCTTGTGCTTTTGGTGCACAGAGGCAGAAGGGGATTGGACTCAATGGCCCAAGGGGTCTCTTCCAACCCTCTTTATTATTATTATTATTATTATTATTATTATTATTATTATTATTATTATTATTAACATTGAAGCTGGGTGGCCATCTGTCAGGGGTGCTTTGCTTGTGCTTTCGGTGCACAAAGGCAGAAGGGGGTTGGACTCAATGACCCAAAGGGTCTCTTCCAACCCTCTTTTTTATTATTATTGTTGTTGTTATTATTAATACTATTATTAATTATTGCTCGGTGGCCAACTATAGTCTGGCCCTCCTACAGTCCGAAGGATCGTGAACTGGCTCCCTGTTTAAAAAGTTTGGGGACCCCTGACCTAGAGATTCCTAGAGAGAACAAATCCATGAATAATCAAATCCATAAAAGTCAAAACTGCATATGTGGGAAAGATGGCTGTACACTTCTGTGATTTGCTACTAGACAGTGCTCGCCATGAAGCCCTTCCCATCCTAACCTCATTCCTTTGAAATATTTTAGAACTTGTAAACTTTTGGCGCATGAAAAAAATGAGTGCTTATTATATGCTTTCCCATAAGTGTCACTGAAGGCTTTTAAAAGAAGAAAAGAAATGCAAGGCTTACCATACCCATGTAAAAAACATCTCATTAAAAAATACACCAGTGTTCTCTGGATAGCATGCATTATTTTATAGCACTGAAGTGCATGGCTTGTTCTTTATTTTGAAAGAAGCAAATACATGTTTCCTCTTGTACTAAGACTACTCCCTTCATTCTATTTGTACATTACTGAGTTTTTGACAAAAGATCAGGTCTGCTGCACTGGTAATAAGCTCTTTGCGCTCCACAAAACTAATCAAAGGCACACAACCTCAGAGTACCAACTTTCATTTTTTGTTAAGTAGATTAGACACTGGCTCTATTGATTGCTAAAATGCATTTTTGTACATAAAATGAATTGAAAGCAATAACATGATAAGAAAAAAACAACCCCAAATCTATCCTGTACTTTGAAATTTAACTATTTCTAGTCCCAACATATATTAGAAAAATGATTTTCTATTTTAGGGCTCTCAGGAGATCAACAGAATAACAGCATTGCAGATTAAGTGCAACATATCTATCCAGAGGCTGTTGGACTTATCATGAAATTATTCCTTTAATGTAATTACCGTATATGAAACAGAATATGCTATAATATTACTATAGCACTCTTATACCTGAGATGTTTCTTCTAGGGTTTTCAGTGCTGACCCATTTGATTCTTCCCACTCTACAACACAGAATTGCCTTTTGCAAATAATAATGTGAGTTCCAATCTCATATTGGTCATCAAAGGAAATTCCATTCTCTCTTACAGAAGCCTAGATTCATTGCATTTGAAGAAATCACAAGGACCATCCAGTCCAACTTCTCACCATGCAGTATTACACAAATACAGGGTGTAAATACAATGCTCCTTCGTTACTGCTCCTAACAAAATCCTGAGCAAAGTCGGTAATGCTCAGTGAGCTGTTGGGGCTTCATTCACTTGTTTTACACTTCACTAAATGCAATGTACAAGATGTTTATCTGCACAGCTTGTTTCAGGTCTGCCTCACATTCTAAATCTTGTCAAATAAGATTCCCCTGTGTTCCAACTTTAGTTGATGTAAGACAAGGGAGTAACATGTGCACAGTTTGGAGGAAAGAATTACATTCCTCAGTAGGATAGAAACAATTCCACATCTGTCTAATTTGGAACCTAAGCAGCACCTCATTTGTAAGTCAAGCAGAGTCCACTTAAGCCAGTGGGGAACATTCACTAGAGATGGACCATAAATGACTAAGTACACACACAGAACAGCAGCATTCACTTGAACTCTGTTAACTATAACATTTGGCTATACATTGTCTTTGATTTTAATGTATCTACAGAGACATAAATGCTATCAAGTGTAAACTATTTTTTACTTTATTTGCAAAGTGCTGGAATCACCTCCTATGCTTTAGTACTTCTGCTTCCTGGCTAGATTTGCTTCTATTAAACATCCAGGGTAGAAAAGCATCAACAATGATTGCAGGCAACTATTTTAAAGACTTTATGACATGAAGTTGCTATTCCATGGCACTCACACTATCATAGATAGTAGATATACTATGAACGCCTTCAATATTACACCTCTCATCAATTGTACAATGTGCTGAATCAACAATCCATGATTCCACAATCATACTTCCGCATATTCTCATAAACCCATCTTCATGTGCTGCCCCTGCTCACGCTCTCTCTCTCTCTCTCTCTCTCTCGCTCTCTCTCTCTCTCTCTCTCTCTCTCTCTCTCTCTCTCTCTCTATATATATATATATATATATATATATATATATATCAGATAGGCACAAAACAGATAGCTTGGGCATAGCAAAGGAGAGGGGGAATAGTGTGAGAGGAAGAGAATTCCATCTCTTGACCTAATGTTACTGCTGGCATGCTGGCACAGAAGTGGGACAGACCCACCATACAAAGAAGGGGATGGGAAGGTTGTAGGAGTCCAAGTTATTGATGGGGTTTTCTTGTCAATATTAGTGGGTGGGCTAATCACACAGAGAAGGCAGATCAGCAGGGGGGTGATAGAGTCCTGAGTCTCAGTTGCTCTGGTACAAGCAGAGGCAATGTTTCAATGTCCCAAAGTAGTGCCACCATAGGATGGAAGGCCAACCCACTCCTTATTTAATTTCTGGAAACTGATATAATGCTTGGATATAATAACATGATTATTTTACATGATTATACTGTTTCAGTATTTGTGGGAAAGTGATGTTGGCATTCTACTTAGATTTGGTACAGTTGACACAGTGCACATCGCCCTTTGAAGATATTTTGGCACAAGTTCTTTTACTCTCAGATGCTTGCCTCCAATACTTGCAATAGACTGACAAATGAAAGGACACTTCCATCTCCACTCATCATCTTGGCAATACCTTCCCATTTATGCCATTGCACATTCTTTTTATATTGCAGATACTGGAAAAGGGGCAAAGAAGGCTACACTACAATGGCATAATGTATGTTTTTCCCCCCAAGTATTGCTTATCACACATTTGTTTTAGCACAGATAACACTAATAAATGGCCTTGTGAAGTGTCCAATTCTTGTATGGACATGGTCTTAAGACAAAGCTTGGAAAAGTTATTTTTTGGACTAAAACTCTCAAGAGAGCTCATAGCCAACACAAAAGATTATGAGAAATGCAGTCCAAAAAGTAACATGTTCAAAATCACACTGAATTAGCATGCTGAATCTTAAATAGATAGTTCTTGTATCAAATACAAGCAATCCCTATTTTATTTTATTTTTTTGTAGTAAGCCATGCAAACAGTGTTTTCTACTACATAAGAAGATTCTGTCGCAACTATAGACACTTCAAGCGGACCCTTATATTTATGCATAATACAAATGGATTGATTAACAGGTATTCCTTTGTAATAAACTCAAGAGGTCATAACTAAATTAAAGAAGAATGTATTATCTCCATTTGTGTTATCTTGAGTTTTCAAACCTCGAGATATATTACACAAGCTAAAAAGCTGTATCTTTGCAACAGTGTGCATTTATTGCCATCTCACAAAAACTGCCACCTGAAAGGCTGTAAATGAATAGAAAACAAATCAACCTTAGCCAGAGGAAATTATTTCTCAGTATTATTTTTAAAGTATTTACTAATTGCATTTAGACATAATCTGTTATTCCCATAAATGTTTTAATACTAGTTACAAAATCATGTTGTATGGTGTGTGACAGCAGCAAATCCCTTCAGTATAATTAAAATTGCAAATGTAGTTGGCAAACTACAAATGGATTTTTTTTGGTTTTATGTAAACTGCACCTTTACAGATTAGAAAAATAATATTTTGGCCAGAGAGCTCAAATGGAAGAGAAAGACTTGTAAAACCCATTGTTCAGTGCAAAATAATCTAAACTTCAATTGTGTCTAATGCTCTGTTAGTAGCCTTGTCCTCTGATCCGCCTAAGTTTCTTGTACACTTAGCAACCACATCTGATAGCAAACATCAAACTGGAAGGGTGGCTTTTGAAAAATCTAAAGCTGCCTGATAGAACCCTTTTAAGTTAGGTTCAAAGTCTGTTTTAGAGATGAGATAGAGCACTACACCTGTGTGTTTATGGCATTCTGATGGGTAGAACTCTCTCTGTCTCTTTCTCTCTCCCCCCGCAGTATAATTCTGGCAGTTGTCAGCAGTTTTTTTTCAGGATTACAAAGAAAGCATACTTCACTCTGCTCTGGAGAAGATTAACCCAATTTTGATTGGGTTAATTAAACTGACAGGTGGAATGGCTTTTACATTTTTTCTGCATTACATGATAAAAAGAAGGCTCTCCATTCCCTCCCACCCCAACCAGACACTCGCTCTGCTTTGAGACTGAAATTTACCCTGGTCTGATAAAGGGAGCACTGCTTCCCAAGGGACACTGGTTTCAATAATGTTTGGCAGGAGGCCTGTGTGTGGAAATCAGTCACCACCACCACCCTACTCCCAGTGGATGACTAAATAATTCATGGTAAACTTTGAAGCCAGTGGGTGAAGTTGTCTGAGTGTATGGGGAGAAAAGAATAGGTGTACCATTGAATAATCTACCATCACAAATATTCCACAGAAATTTTGCAAGATGTTGAGATGCACATGCGTCTTGGCCCAAGGAGTACTTGTGTTATTCTGTTGAAGAAAAACACACTCTCCCAACCTGTGCCATCTTAAAGGCTTACAAATGCATGTAAAAACGGCTTTTGCAGGCAAGGACGTATTCACTATTATATCTGCAATGAAGGTAGCTCTGGTCTACAGATACCCATATCATAATACTTTTTCTTATCTTCAAAGAAATTGTGCTTTTAAAAAAATATAATAGAGCAGTCTTAGAACATTTCAAATTTTATTATGCATGCCTAGGTTCAGTTTCTCTGGGAATTATACAGCTGGAAACCATCTTGCTGGGCAAATCTCAGAAGGAGCTAATCACTCACAAGACATGATTTAAGCTACTGCTTACTCACTGCAATGACACTCTGCAATTCCCCCTCCCCCCACTATCTATAAAAGTTTTATAAGATGGACATCAGTATGCATCAAAGAGAAGTATCAATGAACTCATTAGAAAGTCTGACACTTTCAATCCTGTCACTGTTTTTATTTGTCTTGTAAGTAAAAAAAATGCAAGACACACTGTCTAAGACTTGTGGTAAAGACAAATTAACTACTAACCGTGGTTTTGTTTTCATGTTTTCATTATTTCCAATAAAAAAAAATAACAACTAAAGTGGAAAAGTGTTCTGTGGAATGCACTTGTCTAACAACAAGAAACCACATCCCCAATGTCTACAACACAGATGGAGTATATTATGACTTCAAGATAACTATGAAAAAACCCTCTGAACAATACCAACTTCATTCATGTACATAGTTTCCACACAAAGAGTATATTATATCACCATTTCCCAAAAGCAATAGCATTCAATTTCAATGGCTCCCCAAACAATACATATAGAAATTCTCCAAAAGTGTTCACTTACTTTTGTAAGTAAATAAACACAAGACACACAGAACAAAATCGTTAATATACTAGACTGGCTATGTGCCATGGCAAGAATGCTGCTGGTGAAAAACATTGGCATACGGATTTGGCTTTTAAAAAACTTTTTAATTCTTTTAAACTCTAAAATTTAAAATCAGTTAAATGTGAAATTGTCATAATGTGAATTTGTTGGTCTATGTTTAATTGTCTGAATCTCCATGCTGCTTGTGTAGATGTAAATTGGGTTTACCTTTTGACTTATGTTATTTTGTACTGTTATATGGCATTGAATGTTTGGCTTTTTATTTGTTGTAAGCCACCCGAGTTCCCTCCGGGAAGATAGGGCGGGATAGAAATAAAGTTTTCATTCATTCATTCATACCCTGGGATTAAATCAGTTTGTCATTTTGGAGATAGTGCAAAGTATTCAATACTTCTTTGTCCAACAGCTTGCTCTCTCTCCAGTTACCAGAAGATAGAATCTGACTCCAGGAAGACAGTATCCATTGCCCTCTCCTGGATGTCTAGAAATATGGTGTATCTTTCTTGGAGAAGCACATCCTACCTTGATACTATTTTCTTAGCCACTTCATGGCCATGGAATCATGCTTTTGTATTTGGTTTTTGTGAGGTGCAGAATGAATTGTGTGGAAGTGTGCTGCTAGACCAGGCATGGGCAACTTTCTTTGGTGGGGGCTGCATTATGGGCAGACAGGCTGAGCTGAAGAAAGTTGCCACAGGCGGGGGAGGAGGCTGAACGTGGTTGGTACTGGGGGGGGGGGGTCTCCTGCCAGGCTGAGGGAAGAGGAAGACAGACAGTTGGCAAGAGCTCCGAAGGGCTCACACCAGTCATGTGTCTCTCCCCCGGCTCTTCTTCCAGCAAGGGGATGCAGCGGCCTGCCATGTCCCCAGGCTGAGAGGAGGAGATATGGGGCTGGCGAGAGCTCCAGAGGGCTCTCACCAGCCATGTTTCTTTCCCCAGGCTGAGGACATGCGGCAGGCGAGGGCTCTAGATGGCTCTCCCCAGCCATTTGTCTCTTCCCCTGGCTCTTCTATCAGCCTGGGGATGTGGTGGCCCGCTGTGTCCCCAGGCTGAGATGTTGACTGGAGGAAAGAACCCAAGGGGCAGTGTCCGGCCCGCGGGTCTAGGTTTGCCCATGACTGTGCTAGATCATTGTGCTCCAGAAACTCAACAAATGATTCTAGCTCATAGTTGATGTTATTTGAAAAATCTCAGAAATTGTGAGAGAAATGCTTAACCATGGCAGACTGTTTTCTACCATCCTGTATTCATGCATGACTTTACCAAGAGTTTACACCATAGAAAATAATGTTGCATTTTTTTCCCGCCAGGATTTTGCAAGTTGATAAAACCTGTGAAAAGCATAGCCGAATTTCTCAGTCAAAATTACATACAGAGAAATACCATCTCTGAGAAACATTAATCTTAAGATTGCACATATCCTTTCAACCTAGACGGTGAACCTATTATCAACAAAACCTTTCAATTCTTATTATCCAACCAGCAAAAATAGTTACCAAGAAGAAATTTTAAACACATCCTTTAAAATGGACTCATGCAACTGTGCAATTCTACCCTCTCATGAGAGCCACAAACATCTCATCTGATATTGTAACTCTCAGCAATAGTTAAGGTAAATAAAAGCAAAACTCTGGTACACAAGTGACAGCAGACAACTCCTTTTCTAGCATAGAAGTTGTCTATTGAAGGGAGCAAACTGACAAAAATTGCAGCCATCTCACAGTAATGGAGATCATGAAGACTTATACATTAGACAGAACACAGAGCTTCTGTGGGAAACTGTGACAATATCCCACATGCCCTGTAATGTAACCACTACCTAAATGCCATTAAAATGTCACTACAAAGAGCTGTTCCTCACACTCCCTTCATGACAGTTGTAGATAAGAGATGAGAAAACATACATTACCACATGAAGTAAGATGTTATAGCACATGGGTGATTTTTTAAAACAAAAATCTTATGGAATAGACACGAAGTTTTTCTTGGCTGTTGCCATTGCTTGACTACTGCTTACATCTTTTCATAACTAATATACAAAGGACATATACCATATATACTCATCTATAAGTTGACCTCATGTATAAGTTGAAGGTAGGTTTTGAGCCAAAATTATGCATTTTGATATGACCCAAGGATAAGTTGAGGCTAATTCTGCAGAGAGGGGAAACACCAATGCCACATCAGGAGACCAGCAGTCTCTGGCCACACCATCATTTTCCCACCCAGGCATTCAAAATGCCAGAAGCGGTACTGCATAAAAAAAGTAAAGGAGTTTGGTGATTCTGTTTGGTTTTCCCAGGATGAACTATATTCTAATCTTTCACCACTATACGCAGAGAAGGAAATTGTACTTTTTTAAAAATAAGAGTTAAGGCACAATATTTACACTGACATATGGATAAATTGTTCCAGAGTTTTTTTTAGGTTGGTCTCTTGGCTAACATTTCTAGACTTAATCATGAGTATATAGGATACACAAAATTATGTTAACTTCATGACACTACAAAATAGAAAAGAATAACGTGGGTGTTGTACTCTGTAAAGGTAAAGGTTTCCCCTGAAGTTAAGTCCAGTTGTGTCCGACTCTGGGGGTTGGTGCTCATCTCCATTTCTAAGCCGAAGAGCCGGCGTTGTTCGTTGACACCTCCAAGGTCATGTGGCCAGCATGACTGCATGGAGCGCCATTACCTTCCTGCCGGAGCGGTACCTATTGATCTACTCACATGTGCATGTTTTCGATCTGCTAGGTTGGCAGAAGTTGGAGCTAACAGCGGGCACTCACTCCACTTCCCAGATTCAAACCTGCAACCTTTCGGTCTGCAAGTTCAGCAGCTCAGTGCTTTAACACTGCGCCACCGGGGGCTCCATTGCACTCTGTATCATGTTGAATTTCAATGATACCACCTGTGCTGAATTTGTATTCCATAAAAGAAACTTAAATGAATGACTACTAAATTTTCCAGAGATTTCTGGCATATTTTGATGGATATAGCAGAGTTCACATTGTCTTACCTTCGCAAATTCTGTCCAGTCGCTGCCGTTTGACTTTATGTTTGTCCACAAGTGCCATTCCGCTATTGTGTTTTACAACTTTTGGAACCAAAGGACAAAGCAATCTTCCAAGAACTTATGGAAATTCACAGTAGTCTGAGTGCATAACGTCACTCTGAATCCTGAAACGAAAAGAGTTGTACATTGTTGGCCCTTTGTTTTTTTTCAACTGTTATTAAAAATGTGTACAGATGTTACCTATATTATCAGGCTAAAATAGCTTCAATTCTTTTGACCTTAGGACAGTTAGCAGCAAACCTAATCAGCAATGAGAGGAGAAACTGCTTAGACAAATCTTTGTGTCAGTTCCATATGTTTATTTTAGCTGCAAAAAGCTATGCATTTGTATTTTTTCTTTCTTCCATCCATTTACATTCCACCTTTCCTCCCAAATGTGGGAATCAAGTCGGGACACAGAAATCTTAAAATGCAGATAGTAATAAAAACAAAGCTATACTACTAAAACATGGTTAAATAGGTTAAATAATAATAATAATAATAATAATAATAATAATAATAATAATAATAATAATAAAAACTTTATTTATACCCCGCCACTATCTCCCCAGCGGGGACTCGGGGCGGCTAACATGGGGCCATGCCCAAAGCAATACAATATAATAAAATATAAAACAGCATATCATAACATAATTAAAAGTAATACAATAGATAATAATAGAGATCACATCAAGAAATCAAGAAACAGTAAAACAAGAGCAGGCCGCATGAACACAAAGATAAAACCCGGAGTGAGAGGGACAGAGGGGTACTCCAATGTGGACAGGGACATATGAGAGTGGGGCAGTTTAGAGGATAGATGTTCGGGGGGAGTAACACAGAAATATATAACAGAAATTACTCACCGAAAGCACAGCGGAAGAGCCATGTTTTCAGGTCTTTCCTAAAAGCTAACAAAGTGGGAGCTTGCCTGATTTCAGTAGGCAGTGAGTTCCATAGTCGGGGGGCCACAGCAGAAAAGGCCCTCTCCCTTGTACTCACAAGGCGGGCCTGGGATATAGACAGTGGTGATAAAAGGGCCTCCCCGGATGATCGTAAAGATCGGGCAGGTTTATGGAGGGAGATACGGTCACGGAGGTAGGTGGGTCCCAAACCGTTTAGGGCTTTATAGATGATGGTCTGAACCTTGAATTCGGACCGGAAGATGAACGGCAGCCAGTGGAGCTCCTTAAACAAGGGAGTGGATCTCTCCCTGTAACTTGCCCCCGTTATTAATCTGGCAGCCGAGCGTTGGACCAATTGTAATTTCCGGGCCGTCTTCAAGGGAAGCCCCACGTAGAGCGCATTACAGTAGTCCAGTCTAGAGGTAACTAAGGCATGGACCACCGTGATCAAGTCAGACTTCACGAGGTATGGTCGTAGTTGGCGCACAAGTTTGAGTTGTGCAAAGGCCCTCCCGGCCACCGCCGACACCTGTGCTTCAAGCGTCAACGCTGAGTCCAGGAGGACCCCCAAACTGCGGACCTGTGATTTCAGGGGGAGTGCAACCCCGTCCAGCACAGGTTGCCACCCAATGCCCCGATCCGACGCACGACTGACCAGGAGGGCCTCTGTCTTGTCGGGATTGATTCTCAGCTTGTTCCTCCTCATCCAGTCCGCCACAGCAGTCAGGCACTGGTTCAGCATCCGAGGGGCTTCCTTGGAGTCAGATGGGAACAAGTAGTGGATTTGCGTGTCATCTGCGTAGAGATGGCAACGCCCTCCAAAACTCTGGATGACCTCTCCCAGTGGTTTCATGTAGATGTTAAAAAGCATGGGGGATAAGATAGACCCCTGCGGAACCCCACAGGTCAATGGCCAGGGGTCCGAGCAGGTGTCCCGCAGCTTCACCATCTGGGAACGACCCTCCAGGAAGGACTGGAGCCACTGCAGAACCGTGCCACCCAGCCCCATCCCAGAGAGTTGTCCCAGAAGGATACCATGGTCGATGGTATCGAAAGCCGCTGAGATATCCAGGAGAACCAACAGGGTCACACTCCCCCTGTCCAGTTCCCTGCGGAGGTCATCCACCAAGGCGACCAGAGCCGTCTCAGTACTGTGCCCAGGCCTGAAGCCAGACTGCGAGCAGTCCAGAAAATCGGTGTCATCGAGAAACCCCTGGAGCTGCGTGGCAACCACCCGCTCCAGAACCTTGCCCAAAAATGGGAGGTTGGAGATTGGTCTGTAATTGTTACAAACCGATGGGTCTAACGAGGTCTTTTTTAGTAGCGGTTTTACCACCGCTTGCTTAAAACAAGATGGAAATGACCCCTGACCCAAGGAGGCATTTATTATAGCCACAAACCACTCCAACAACCCATCCTTGGCCAGTTTAACCAGCCAAGAGGGACAAGGATCCAGAGCGCAAGTGGTCGCCCTCACAGACCCAAGAATACTGGGTCTGAAAAATACTGATATTCAAGCAATTTGAAACACGAAAAAGTACAGTATTCAGCAATAATCCTTCAAAGATTCCTAAGCCATTTGTCTCTTCAGAGAACCCTCAGCATATGCAAAATTCAGGCTTCAGATATACAAAAATTAAATCATAGCTAGGCAACTACCACAAGTCTGGGGGGCCACACACTCATCCCTGAGAGAACTTCCTCCATTCCTCCCACTCCCAACATTTTGGGCCTTTTTAATGTGACATTCGTTTTTATAAGCACTAATGAGGGAGGGCTGTGCATATCAATTTTGCCATGTTTGGGGGCTTTTTTGACCTGCTTTAGTCCAGGAGAGCAATAGCTCACCAAGCACAGCCTGAAAAAAACCTGTTCCCTCTATGTGAAAAACTTGAAGGCAATGTTCACTTTTTTTTTTTAACCAAATTACGTTGTGAAAATTACAGTGTGCATTAGATTCAATTGTAAACTTGAAAAACACAGCTGATCAAGCTGTAGTGCATCCTTGCTATTAGTGCTCACTTTAAAGTACCCTTGTTGTGTTGGTCTTTTGTTCAGCTTGCAAATGCTACTCTATGGAAAAGGGGAGGCTGAGTAGTGGCGCTCATCGCTTTCTCTCAGAATTTGAGGGTTATCCATAAGACATTATTAGACCTGAGTTGGGTATTTTTGCTGAACGACTCACAGGTAGTAAATTATTTAACATTTAACTTGGAGCACTATTCCACTGATTTCTCTGGATTGAGAGACCTTGTCGTAAGTTGAAGCTGTGTAATGGTAAAGTATCTACTTGTTGTTCTTTAGATGGGGTGATGGAGTCCTGTTGAGCCTGGTCTTCCCTTTTTGGTCATAGTAAAATACTAAACATCTTGAAGGTAAATGACACAAGACGCGAGTAAACAAACAAGTCATGGGAGGAATTTACTTTTATAACTAAAACAATGGATAAAAACCAAGAAACAAAGTAAACACAGCGACTCTTCCTGTCTACAGAATGACAGGCAAATGTTCAAGTTCAAGTTCACTTTATTATGGTCAGTGACCAGTTCATAAGAAGAGGGACCCAGTCCCGACAGGCAAATGATCTACCACCATGCTACTTTGCCTTATGACAAGCCCATGCAATCCAGAGCAATTAGTGGAACGGTGTTCAAAGTTAAATAACTCAATACAGATGATCCATTCAAAGGAAGTATTAAACACAAGCCTAATCATTTCTTTTAGAGAATACATCCTCAAACCTGGGGCAAAATCAGTAAATTGTAAAGAGTGCACTTTTTGCTACTGTGCATTACATTTGCCAGCATTTTTTTTTTTTAATCTCGGGGCGCATCACACGTGATGGTGCATTAGATTCACATAAATACAGTAGTCTATGGGCCTGATTTTCCCAATCCTGCCTTAAATAGAAGTAAAAAGTAGTAAAGAACTATACATTATAGCAGGCACAAAATACTTATTTCCTCCTAAACATGAACTTGGTTGCTGCCTTTCATTCCAAACTTGTCTGTGATGGAATGCTATTAAAGCTATATGTCACTCTCTGAGCTCCTGCATTTGAACAGATCCCTAGAGACCACAAACCAGAATCTATTAAAAGTCAGACACAACTGCAGAGGAGTTAGTAAGACTGCAAGCTGTAAACACAGCTTGACTTATTTTATTCTTTCCATAGTATCTGGCCATTTCCACAATACCCAGGCACCTTATGATGGTAGGAGGCAGGAAGAAAGGAAGACAGAAATGGATTCTGTTGTATATACACTTTCATAAACTCATGAGCATAAAGTATGTACTTAGATCATACATTGTTTTTACACTGATAAGATGCTTTGACCATAATTTGGAAAAATGAATGTGGAGTCATAGGAAGAATAGAGCTTAATTTTTCCCCAAAAAGCAGTCAGACATCAGCTCCAGTTTTGAAAACAGGGCTTACGTGGACCTACAAACAGCACAGTGGCCCAAGAAGCTAATTCTGCCCCCTAGAGGCTCCTAAGAACACAACTAACCGATTCCTCGCCCTAATACTTAGAAAGGGGATCCTTGTGTACTGAAGTGACCTTCAGTCCCTGAGAATTGTCCACCCTGGTATAACACAAGCACATTAGGTGCATTACAGTTAGCAATGAACAAGACCATTGTTTGTCATATTCTTCAAAACATCATACAGGCGGTTCCCAGATTACATACAAGATAGGTTCTGTAGGTTTGTTCTGAATTTGGATGTACATGTATGTACAAAACAGGTACATTTTAAAGTGTAACTCAAGTCAGAAATTTATTTTTAATTTTTTTTGGATAGCATAGGGAAGGGTTAACATCCCTGGACCATTTGTTTTTCTGTCTGTGTCCCTGTTCAGAAGATTTCACCTCACTTTCTGTCCCTGTGATAATTGGATTTTGAAAAATGTGGCTACTTGTGGAAACAAGGATTGATGCTAAAGCCTTGGTGGAGATACCTTTTCCCCATGGTAAGTTTTACAGGAGTGAATTTCCCTTCCTAGGGATAGATTTTCTCTCACTTCCTGTTGTCTTGCCCTCATTTGTAACTAGGAGTAATGTGTAAGTCGGATTATGTAACTTGGGTACTGCCTGCATTTGACAAACCCATGCTTAGTATTTGAGCGTATATTTTCATTGTAGTATTGAAATTCTTTTGCTATGGCTGAATGCTCTGCAGAATACCACATGAGCTAAAGATCTTTATTTATACACACCATGGGATGGATATGCTTTTTCTTTTTCTAAATTTGCAAAAGCTAGAGTTGCATTTGGGCCATAGCTTAGTAGAAGAATATAGCAAGATCCTCATATTTGTGGTGGGTATGTGAACCATGCATGATTAAATTACAGTAGAGTCTCACTTATCCAAACTAAATGGGCTGGCAGAAGCTTGGATAAGCGAATATCTTGGATAATAGGAAGGGATTAAGGAAAAGATTATTAAACATCAAATTAGGTTATGGTTTTACAAATTAAGCACCAAAACATAATGTTATACAACAAATTTGACAGAAAAAGTAGTTCAATAGGCAGTAATGTTATGTTGTGATTACTGTATTTACGAATTTAGCACCAAAATATCACAATATATTGAAAACATGGACTACAAAAATTGCTTGGATTATCCAGAAGCTTGGATAAGCGAAGCTTGGATAAGTGAGACTCTACCGTACCTCACTTCTGGTTTCAGCATAATATAGAGGTCTATTGGGGATTCCTTAAGAGGTATCCTTTCTAGAAATTTTGTATGTCCTTCAACACAAATTTATGGTAACTTCCAGGGAAAGTATACCATAGAATTTCTTGGAAGACCTAGCCAATTCCTAGAGAGACCCCCCCCCCCCAAAAATCTGGGCACAGGTAAGTAAAACCATTTATATGCTTTCTGCAGTTACAGGGGCCTTACTATAGCTGCTTTTCCCTAGAGAGATCCCAGATTTATTGCCTGGCATCTGCAGGTAGGGTTAGGAAAGACTGCCTTCTGTAATTCTGAAAGTGCTCTTCTAATCAGTGTAGATAAGAGTGAAATAAATGGACCCAAGGCAAAACCATATAATCATATTCCTAATGCTATAACTTTATCCCACATGTAAAAATATTTCCTCTCTTTTCTTGGAGGGGTTTTTTGTGTGCAAATGTGGCATTACTATTACATGAACTTGGAAAAAGTGAAAAAGCAAAAAGAGACCTAAATAAATAAGTAAATATCAGATTTCAAGCAACTGTATACAAAACACATTAAATTTTCACCATGTAAGACAATCTCACCAGTGATTCAGTGAGAACTCATCACTTGGTGGATAACAAAGTGGTGGGTAGGGGCCAAGAGACCTAGATAATGATGCCTTTGATGTGTTTCACTCAGATCACTTAACTGGGCACCCAGATAAATGTATTGTTTGGTGTTCTAATGATAAATTCCTATAAAATATTTACAAGGGATATTTTCTCTGAAAGGGTCTTTAGACGTTATTCCACCTATCTCTCACCCAAGGAAATATACAGCGTTTTTCAAAATAACAGAGCTGCATACATCTATAGCAATGACAATATGCATTGTACTCTGCTCTCTCTGGACTGGCACATGAATGTTCTTGAAGACACTTCCAGTTTTACTGATGTAGTTTGCTGGTTCCAGCTTATGATGCTGAAACAGAGCCTAGTCAGCTGCTTTCGAAGCATTATCTCTTGCACCTGCTAACAATCTGGCAACCTTCCCTTAAAGTCTCCCTATGATCAGCATTATTCTCAAGTAAATTAAAAGCAAAGTGGATTTCTTAGCAAAAAGCCTGAATATCAACATAATTAGTTAGAGGGGAAAAAGACAGCTCCTAGGTACTTAAAGGGAAGTCAAATCAAATGTGAAAGATAATATAGCTGCCATAGCTGCCTGTAAAATACTATGTGTATGTCAATCCTAACCCTATGAATCTGCAATTTCTACACTGTCCTATTAATCATTTTCTGTCAAAACCATTTTTGTTGACAAAAAAAGTGGCTGTCACAGGATTGGAATCAAGATGTGGCAACTAAGAAACATACAGGGAAGGTTGGCATGCTAAAGAAGGTCCCAAGGTACTTATTGGAGATAACTGCTGTAAAGTTGACTTCAACTTATGGTGGCCTTATGAATGAGAAATCTACAAGACATCAACAGATCTGCTCAGACCTTACGGACTCAGGGATATGGTTTCCTTGACTGTGTCAATCCAATTACATCTTCCTCTTTTCCTACTGCTACATTAAGCATTGTTTTTCTATTGGGTCATGACTTCTCATCATATGACCAAGGTATGACAGTTTCGGTTTAGCCAACTTGGCTTCCACTGGTTCAGGTTTGATTTGGTCTAGGAATCATTAACTTGTCTTTTTAACAGTCCACGGTATCTATAAAACTGTTCTCCACTATTTTCAAATGAGTTTATTTTCTTTTTATCTGTTTTCTGTGACCATCAACTAGTAACAGGTGGTGCCAATCAATATGAGGTACTTTAGGCTATATTTCAGAAGAAGGAACTGACAAAACCACCCCTGAGTATTCCTTACCTCAGAAAACCCTACAAAATTCACAGGGTTGCTTTAAGTTTATAGGTGGCTTAAAGACACAAACACACATGAAATACGGTGCCCTCGATCATTTGGAAAGTTGCAGTGGTTAGAGCAGTGGCTCCCACCCTCTTTTTAAGCAGGGATCACTTGGCCAGGAATCACTCTCCAATATTAGTACCAAAAGGGTTATGGATCAGTTTTTGGTCAACTGCAGATTCGGTTTGGTTATTTGATTCAGAAAATTGCATTGGATAGACCACATCAGCTCTAGTTTCTGATACAGAACATATGCCACCCAGTAATCGCCATCTGCTCACCCACAGAAAATCATATTTAATAATCGAGAGCTGATGTGGTTTATCCAATGTAATTTTCTGAATGAGCACCCTAGGAACAGGGGGTGACACCTAAAAGCAAAGACACCAGGAAAAAATTTTTTTGGTTGGGCTGTATTATTATTCGTAGTAGTAATGGTGAGGCTGCGGAACGTATTTTAGTTCTAGCGGACTACTGGTGGTCTATGGACCACGGGTTGGGAACCACTGGTTTAGCGGGAATTGATGTTTGAATTTTATGATTTCATAGAGGACTAAATGATACAGGTGATAATTATATCAATTGTCAAGGCTCCTCTTGTGACTAGAGGTGGATATTCTCCCATGAAATAATATTGCTTAATGTCTTTTTCAAGGAAGTCCTAGAAGTGAGCAAGTTGCAAACTCACATTCCCAAAAACCCTGTGATAGGTTTTTGCCTGAGGGTCGCCACAAGCCAGAAATGACTTGAAGGCACACAATAACAACAAACCTTCAATGTAAGTTGAAAGCCTGATTATAGGTACTTCCTAATACTAATAATCCTAGTTATTTCTCCAACACAGCATTTCCTGGAAAATGTTTGGCTTTTCTTTCAGAAGCAAGTATTAATAGTTAAAAAACACAACACTGTTGGGAGTGTTGAGAGGAGAGATAAGATTGTAACAAATCTGCCTACTAGGATCTCAATTTCATGGAGATTATTGTTATTATTATAGATGGTTATCAATTATGTATCACGTTGATAGTTAATTTATAAAAAGAATAGGGGCTTGCTGGTGCTGCTGAATTCTGACTGATAGGAGATAGGCGATTTCCTGGTAGTTAATGGCCAATTTCCGAGCAATACGACTGCAGCATAATCACAGAGATTTATAGTAATAATTAATTGATTTTTCTCTCAAATTGTGAAGATTCTAAAGAGCATGATTCTCACTCCTATTAATAATTAATCCTGCATTTCAGAAGGACCGAAACCTCTGTATTCTAGGCACTAAAGTTCTTTTTAAAGTTACGGTATCACCAATAGAAACTTTGGGGTGTGGGGAAGAAGCAGTGTATATAAATAAAAGGTTACAATAAATAAATGCAGTAAAAACAATAAACAAAGTATTTTCCATTTTTAGCATTTCTCAGTGCAATTTTAGTATCTATCTATTCTAATAAGAATAGACTACAGTAAGTCTAAAATGGGTTGGTAGGGAGAATGGTTAGGCTACTTTAAAATAAGGCTTACATCATGCAAGTGATCTGCCAATTATATAGGGGTCCCTTTAGGGCCATTTATCACCTGTAGCCCCCATGTTTTTCCACTTTTTTCTAACTTTTTTCTTTCCACAAAAAATGATAGAAACTTAAAAAAACCAAAAAACCCTAATCATGCAAATACTAGGACCTATCAATTTAGGATCACCCTTCTACCAAGAATGTGAAAGGTAACTGTTGTTCAAAAGTTAATTGGGAGAGATGGGATCAACTCACGAGACAAGCAACCATGGAAAGTCTACAGGTCAGGCCTACTATTAGGCAGTGATGTATTTGGCTCAAGATGACAGATGATATGAACAGTGATACCATTCCCTAACATTCCACAAATGCTCCTCTAATTTCCAACAATTTCCCTTCTGTTGGAGGACTCAGTTGTATGACCACTGCAGTCTCTCCTACACCCTTGAAGAAGCTACTGCCTTAGCAGCAGCAGCAGCAGGCATATTAGAATAAATGTCAGACAACAGAAATGTGCACCAACACATCTCATGAAAACAAATATCTGTGCACATAGATAGAGAATCTGTAAGTCATGCTGTACATATAATCACACCCATATCCAACCATACAATGGTACAGATCATCTTTAGAAGGCAGGCTAGATGGGCTTCAGCTTCTACCACATTCCAGAGAATTGAAACTGCTAAAAGCAAAGCAAGCTATGATGAAACGTCTGCCACTGAGGCTACCTCCTACAGTATTGAAACGTGCAAGTGGCAGCAGAAAAAAATTGGCTCCTTTGTTTCAGCTCCATGCAGAACTTCATTTCTACAAGGCTTGATCCATGGACAATACCACCTAAGCAACTCTGAGAAAAAGGATGATAATGCAGTAGTATCAAGGAGCTGAAGAATTGAGATAGAATTACAGAACAATGGACCATGTGCTGATCTGCAGCAGGGATACTTGAGTATCTAACTGATAAATGTAGCTCTTCAGATATTGTTGGGCTGAAGCTTCTGTAAGACCTAGGCAGCATGGGTGAAGGATAACAAGAGTTGCAGCTGACATCTGGAGGACCATAAGCAGCCCATCCCCTGACCTAGACGCTGACCTAGAGGAAGTGGAAATAGCAGATTGCATAGCTTTGCAGATCTAGCAGTTTCTTTATTTCATGTGACATAGCACTGAACATCACTACTGTCAACACATTCATACTGGAAGTGTGGCCTTAGTGGTGATGGCAATCAGAACAGAGACTGATATTTCTGTCCCTCCCGTTGCCAAGCCATCACCCTTAAACATGCAGTTTAAAACACATTGCTGAAAACAGCCATTTTAAATTGGTAATGGCTTCTTTATTTACATGGCTCAGAATCTCTGCATGTAAAATATTTGCTTTTAAGCCAACTGCACTTGACAACAGCAGGGACTCTTAGATCATCAGGAGCATGGAAGAATTAGAAAGGAAAAGAAACCCCAGCTACTTTTCCCTAGTAATTAACAAATGTTACAAATCTTGAACATTTAATATAGGGGAGACACACAAACACACACACACATACACAAAAAGAAATCCATTATCTTTAAACAACTATATTTGCTAGAAGCAAGAGGAAAGAGGGCTGTCAAACACACCACTTGAAGAATGTACAAATACAACTCTGAACCAGAAAAGGAATGCAAAAATCTGTATTTATTGTTTGCTCAGAGGCTTCATGCACACTTAAAGCCAAACAAAGCGGTCCCTCGCTGCATCTGGGAACTCAATAAAAATAAATCTCATTGGAGTGTTTGATTAATCCAAAACTGTACGTTTGAGATCACTCTATAACAGAGGTAAATGAAATGTGTTAAAAGATATGCAAGTTCATAAACCATACTTTGATTTAAAATACACAGAGCACTGAATTCACACAACCCAATACAGCTGTCTTCCTGTATAGAAGTGAGGCTAAACTGTGTAGGGAATGTAGATATGCATGCCATTCTAGGCCCCTAACATTTCTATTTACCTGACAGCATTATACATCTTCACATATTAAGCATAATGATCCAAAAAGGATTCTGTAACCACATTTAGATCAATGCCCTTAAAGAGCTTCCATTGGAAACCAATCCCTTTCAGGGTTTCCAATAACAAGAGCAACATCAATATGTAGCTAGCTATATATTATTACAGCATATTTTTGAGATCTTTGTGTTGAAATAAGAACAGCAAATAGTCAACATACCCATATACTGAGTTATAAAGGAAATATTTAACCAGAGTTCCAAGGTCTGTAGGAAATAAACAAAGTTATGCCTAGATTTTAAAGTAGTAATTGAAGAAGCAGGCTGCAGGTAAGATTCTAATAATATGAAATAGCAAGGAAGAAAGGATGGCAACAAACTAAAGAGTAGGAAGCCCTTGTTCAACTAAGAAACATGGAGTTCTGTCAACAAGGACACTAATGAGAAATATAGGCTAAAATGTGGAGGAGCTAAGGCATTAAGAGTAAGAACAAGAAGCTTATACAGGATACTAAAAAAAGGCTGGCATCCAATAAAGGGACATCATAAGTGGGGCAACATTGTCAAAATGACTAGTAAAAAATAATCTTGGAAGCAAGATGCTGCCAGGAAACAAGGAGACTAAGATGGATTAATGGCACACCAATCAATAGAAGATTAGAAGACAAGAAATGTCTAAACATTAGTTCAAGTGTTTACAGAAAAAGCAAACAGAACAAAAGTCTGGTTCTAAAAATAACTATAACCTAAATTAAAAAGGCAGGACAAATGATGATGGAATGTAGCAGCAAACATATTCCACTGTTGATACCACAAAATACAATCTGCGTGGGATGAATTAGGTGGTTTATCATTGGTGACTTGTATCCTGTCTCTGCCATGTAGTCAGTTTTATGGACAAGTTACTCATATATCAACTTCACTACTTTACCTTTTCTCAACCTGGCAGCAGCTACATTTTTGAATGGTCACCTCCAATGATTTTTGTTTTGTACCAGCACCCACAAAGCTTTGTCAAAAGTACAAATGTGCCCATAGGCGCCAAGACTGGAAACTTCTGTTCCTCATTTTTCTTTCTAACCTCAACTCAGAAGCACTTAAGCATAATTCAGAAGCATAATTCTATAGCAACTCAATATCTAACATAAATAGCACTCAATTTTCTTCAGTATTCCTGTGCCACAAGATGTCAACAGTTTATGAACCTATCTAGGTCACTTGGGAGCACATTGCATATATATTGCCATAACCTTATATTTAAGTGGTAGCCAGGAGCATGATATAGAAAGAAACCTTCTGGTTCATAAAGATGATGAGTGCAAGCTGTGGAGATGCTGAACCTAGCTGTTGATCCTAAGCCTGCATTACACCCAGAAGTCATTCTAGCCATTGTAGACTCTCCCCTGCCAAATTGAAATAACACCCCCAAAGAGGTTCTTCTAAGGCAGTGGTTCCCATTATTTGGTCCTCCGGGTGTTTTGGACTTCTAATCCCAGAAATTCCAGCCAGCTTACCAGAGGTTAGGAATTGTGGGAGCTGAAGTCCAAAACACCGGGAGGACCAGAGGTTGGAAACCATAGTCCAAATGAAATGGCTCCCTTTACACCATGGGTCTTATGTTCAATATTGTGTTGAACCACATAATTAAAGAGCCGGCCCTAGGTATTTTTCAAGTGTAGGCGAACAGAATTTTGCCCCCCCCCCCCCCAAAATCAATCACTGAAAAATAAAAGCATTGGATAAGCGAAAATGTAGGATAATAAGGAGGGATTAAGGGAAAGCCTATTAAACTTCAAATTACATTAAGATTTTACAAATTAAGCACCAAAACATCATGTTTTACAAGAAATCAACAGAAAAAGCAGTCTCGACTGCGCCCCCGTATGTTTTGCGCCTGAAGCGACCGCTTAATTTGCCTCATTGTTGGACCGGCCCTGTAAGGAACTAACTGTACAATGATGGATACTAGGCTCAAGGCAAACAACCTAATTCTTTAAAGCTTTCCTTCCTTCAAGAAACAGAAACATTCCAAAAGGGCCAATCAGGCTCAAAATGTGCTTCAAGACTATCAGAGAAAACAGTCTGCTAGGAGCTACCCAAGGTCCTGCAACCCTAGCCTACCTCTAATGCACTTGGGAGGCTTTTGCGGACAAGATATAATATCTATGACCTTTTCCAGTTTATATTTCTATACTCTTGAGTAACTGACACATTTTATGTCTCACTTCTAACATTTAAAGAGGTTTATTACCTATTGTTTTTACACGGTACTGAGAAATTAGCTTAACACTACTAGATTAGTTAAGTACTATATGCACAATAGAAGTAATTTTCATGATTTTCCTATTGTTCATAGTGAAGTGTCTTATTTTCTTCAGATAGATCTACCATGCTGCATACACATGACACACAAATTTTGCTTCAGTGTACCAGTGGGATAAATATGCATCTGCTTTCCATTTTGTCCATCAAGAGAGCATGCAGTTAGTCCTGCCGAACTCTACTAAAACATAGAACGATATATTCCAGTGGGATTGCATTCTGACACCACATGCACCAAAACAATGTCAAGCAACCATTGTACTTTGAAAAGCAGTGTCTATACTATGTGTGCGTGCCTTCAAGTTAGATATTGACTTATAGCAACCCCATGAATTTAATAGGGTTTTCTTAGGCAATGAATCCTCAGAGGTTGTTTTACCATTCCTCTGAAATATAGATTCGGTACCTGGGATTCATTAACAATCTCACATCCAGGTACTAACCAGGACTGACCCTGTTTAACTTCCAAAATTATACATGCAACACATTTAAATTTAAGGAATGCTGAAGAAGATATACTGTACTTAAAAAATACTTCATGGTACTAATTCTTCCCATAAATTAGCTCACTGTGAGCTAAAGGCAGCCCTGAAGTACATAAAGTGCAATCACAAAGCCTATTAAACCATTGGCTATTTTGAAACATGGTTGTTGTTACTTTAAAAAACCCTCGGTAGAATAGGTACCTATTATTCATCATAATGCACACTGCAGGCACTCTTCACAGATTAATGTAATTTTGCTGGTTAGGCCCATTCCATTTATGTTTGACAGGTGTCCGTGATGATACCATGCAGTAATGAGAGTCTATTTTAAAAGCCTGCTAAAAATGAAACAGGGCCCCACAAGCGGGATTGCGGAGGCATAGAGATGCCACAGAAACACAGATACGCAGCTTGAGTGAGATATACTGATTCATGCACCTAACACTTTTAGGTGTCTGCATTAAAGCTCAATCTGAAAATAAAGCAGAACTCTGTAATAATAATAGGACATGTGCTAAATATAACTAAACCACAGAGGTCAGTTGACACGTACTACACATACAGTTTCAGCATATAATGAAATGTGAGTGGGAAGAGATGGGTGGGCTATAATTCTTCAGCAAGATTAGGAAACAACGGAAGCGATTTACATATAGTAATTGCATGTCCTTGTCAGTCTCCAACAGTGTCTTTCAAAATGTAAATTTCCCTGAAAGTATTCGGACATTACTCTAGACTTGTATGTATTTGTTTGCGGGGTGGGGAGTACTCAACCATGATAGTGTACAAAGCAGTAGGAGAAGCCACTGCAAAAGTATTTCAGCTACTTCTTCAGATGTATGAACCTGCACAATCCGTAACAAAAGAAAGTACAAGGAAGAAGAAACTAAAAGTACCAACAAACCAATCCTGTTCCTTCCATAATGAAATGTATTTTGCTTTGTGAAATGGTTTCCCCTTCAATCTGTAATATTAGAATGGTATAATCCATTTCCTCTCTAAGAAAGAAACTTCAATTCAAATATATACATGAAATTAAATAACTCACTTTGAAGACTGCAATAGTGTAACTTTTTAAAAAAATTAAGGGTGGCTGCTAATGGAAGGTATGCATATAATAAGGAGAGAACTGATCTTTGGTTTTATGTACAACATAACACTCATTCTTTTGTTTGTTTGTTTCCTTTACTCATGGTAATGATCTCATTTTGTGTACTCTTATCCTTCCCAGCATGGATTTAGCATTGCAAGGAACTGCATGGGGTATATATTTACAGCCACACTAGCACGATTCCTGAAAAAAGTAAACAAGAATCTAGAGAAATTCATGTTTATTATTCCCTCAAAGTAAATTATTTTTGCATGCAGGCACATAGAACCCTGATAAGAAAAACACCCCTAGTGAAAAACATTGTTCTTATACCCCGTTTTCTATTAATGACCCATTGATTCCCTTCATTCAGTCCCATTTCTCTTGCAGTGTTTCCTGTTCCTTTGATTGAGGATTCATGATCCAACAAGGGAAGAACCTAAAGGCAATGCTGCTAATGGTAGGAGACAAACTTGAGTTGAGATGGAGGCATCTGTTGCTACAATATATATATGTTGTCGAAGGCTTTCATGGCCGGAATCACTGGGTTGTGTTGTGAGCTTTCTGGGCTGTATGGCCATGTTCCAGAAGCATTCTCTTATGACGTTTCACCCACTTTTATGGCAGGCATCCTCAGAGGTTGTGAGGTCTGACTATCACAGACTACACAGGAAAGCCACTGAAATCCACAAGCATGTGGGAAATTTCAACAGAAAGGAGGAAAGCATGAAAATGAACAAAATCTGGCTACCAGTATTTTAAAAACTCTAAAATCAGAACAGTAAATAAAGAGAAACACTAAAAAAAAACACAGATGAATTCCAGACAGGAAACAATCAGGGCCAACTAACACCTCCCAACGAAGGATCCCCCAGGCAGGAAGCAGCCAAGCTTTGAAGCTGCAAGGATGTTCAATGCTAATCAAGGTGGCCAATTGCAATATTCACACGTGCCTCAAACAGACAAGAGTTCTTTCTCCCAATCTGGACTTTCCACAGATATATAAATCCCACTTGGCTAGTTTCCAACAGACCAAGTTCCAACAGATGTTGGCGAAACAGTTTCCAACAGATGTTGACGAAACATCAGGAGAGAATGCTTCTGGAACGTGACCATGCAGCCCGGAAAACTCACTGCAACCCAACATATAAATACTTTGGCTGTTGGAAAGGGTTTCATGAGAAAGGCTTCCATTCGCTTCTCTTTTATTGGGCTGAATAAAATATGTTAGATGTTAATATTTATGGAAGACCACATTAATTGACCACATGTTTTCTCACTTCCTTCCATCTTGTCACAAATAATATGCCCATTAGTTGAGATAGGAAGACACACTGTAAAATGTTGCAGTGAGTTTATTTATTTACAGAAAAGAAGATGAATGGAAGTAGGGGAAATGGACTAGCTTCTATTATCTATGGAAAAGCAAAATGTCATGAGGCCACTAGTGCATCTTACTGCCTTTAAACTTTTCCAGCATGATTACCCAGGCACTGAATGTCAAACTGGCAGAACTAAATAACTATTTATCAAGGCCCCTAATATTCAGAGATCTTAATTTTTTCTTCAGATAGGAAAATGCACACATGGATGCATACTTTCCTAAAAGACATGATGAAACTAACAGAAACCCTCCAGGGTATGCAAGGAAAAACATTACACAGCTGGAAATGTAACGTTTCTATTTCATTTCTTCTATTACCTGAACATACCACCATGAATTATATCATGAAGTTATATTCTAAGGTATTCCGAATATGATTAGACATTTGTCTGATAATAAGTATACTTAGTGTTGTCAAATGGGAATTTACTTTTCACTTGGGCTGTGGAAACAGCGGAATTGTTGAATCAGCTGGACCAAAATATTTAAATCATTATCACTCCGGACCCTTCTACACTGCCATATAATGCAAATTATCAAAACAGATAATCCACATTATCTGCTTTGAACTGGGTTATATGAGTCTACGCTGCCATATAATCCAGTTCAAAGCAGATAATCTGGATTTTATATGGCAGTGTTGAAGGTGCCTCCTTTTCTTTAAAAATCACAAATTCTTCTGAACTAGGCCAATCGCTGAGTCTGATGTGGTAGTTGTAGGCAGTGGTGGATAAATTCAGTTTCATTTATAATCACCTTAGTGTTTACATAATTTATTGAAGGAGCATTCAGAAAAAGCTCATCTTCTTTCCAAGGATTGTGCCAAATCTTCTAATATTGATATAGGAATGTAGGTAGTGTCAAGCACATGGCTGTATCTGGTATTTGGCGGGGGGAGCTCCCTATATGATAGACAGCCGTGGTAGCTGCTAACAAATTTTGGTGAAACTGTGTCGTCTTTGAAGTCTTGAAGTCTATCGTCGAGTTTAACTATTAGTGCAACTCCCAGTAGAAAGGGACCTCAACACACCCCCTTACTCATGACAAGTTGCACATCCCAGACTCAGAAGAATTGCATATGTAAAACATATAGTTTATGTGCCTGAATATCAGGATGGTAGCACTCCATGCTCAAAATCTCATCTGATACTACAAGCCATGGAATAACACTCCTTATTTATAATATCAATGACAATCTGGACAAATTCGGACATGTAGCTATTGGTCATATGGCTAATTAAAGCAATAATAGTGGATTTGCCTGGAGAAAGTACAGCAAAACAATAATGACCTAGAGAATAAAATATTCACAACAAATTCTTGGGTTGCTTAACATATGGTCTACAATGCTATATTTAGCTATGTGTCTGTGTTCATCATGGCTGAGTGAAACTGCCTCCAGAAAGCCATCCCTCTGTTACTTCTCTCTGTAATATAAATGACCAGGCAATCATAGATCCAAACTGGCAGTGAGACCTTTCTCATTTTCCATTAGGAACGGGGGACACAGAGGTATAGAGATTTGGATGAAGAGGGTTGGTCAAATCCAAGACCTAGGTGCTGGGTTTAAAAATATAATGATTTGTGGTAACACCAATAATTTAACGGTTCTCCACAGAGAACTTCATTTCAAGTCAATCACAACTACTGTTTTTTCACTTTTCACATTAGCGGGTCACAAAATAACAAAGAAGGAGCAAGAGTAGCTGAAGCTAGTATGACTGGGGAAGTGATATTTTTATAATCAAAGATAAAAATTACAGGAGAGAAAAGGGAAGCAAGTTTCCTCCTGCACTCTAGTGAAGGAAGCAAAAATGCTAGAGGTTAAACATCAGTAGCGTGCTTCAGTAATAACCGTGACTCCTGATGGTTGGGAATAAAAGACGTGTTCTCTTCACTGAGGTTCAGACACACAAGAGCGGTATTTTACAGAAGATCAGAGCAATTTAAAGCTTAAATATACAAGTGAATGAAAAAAGTAACAGGATACTTACTATATACAGAACAATCCCTATATTTTGGGACCAGTACCCGTAGTTTCACTTAGCCATGTCTGAAAAAATAAGTTCTCCATAGGCATTTTCTACGTCTTCCAGTAGGATTATGGTATGCTTCTGCCAGAAGCTGACCAAAGAGTTACACTGGAGGACCTAGAAATGCTAGATAGGTAATCCCTCACACTCTTCTCTGTATTATCCAGCACAATTCTATGGGATGCTTTAGTTATTCATTTCAATAAGGTTTGCTATTATCCACAATTTCACATTTCCAGAAATGCATCCCCTGTGAATATGGGAGTCTGTATACTCAAGTATAAGTTGAACCCATATATAAGCTGTGGAAGGTTTTGATATGACTTGTGGATAAGTTGTGGGTAAAACATAGAGGCATGTAAGAAATGATGTAAAGGATGTAAATTGTTTTACTTCAAAGCACCATATTAACAATGGGATTGATCATAGGCTTGTGCTTATTGCAATATTCAAACACATACAAATTAAGCCTCCCTTATCTGGAAGACAACCCCTTTATCCATGATAAAGATACTTCAGGAATTATACAGGGATGATATGTCCTTGGTATCGTGGTAGTGGTTTTCAAAGTGATATTCCAAGACAACTTTGCATGTGAAAAAACTCCTCTCTGTAGTAATTATAAAAATTACAGTTTAACACAAAGCTTTTCACATGAGCAGAATATTGCTAACAATTCCAATTAATAAAATTAGTTATTTTCCTGATTTATTCTGTTGCAGCTCAACAGACAATAATGTTGCAGGTCTGTGAGCGTCACTGTTTATCCTGAAAGTGAATTCCCAAAAATATTATTGTGATTTTTTTTCCTTTCTCACAAGTCAAATTCCTTTTACTCCCAAGCATTCAACTGACCTCTGTACTAATTTATTGCAGTGGAAATCACTAGGAAAGAGAAAAACACATTGGCTGCATTTATAACCTGGGTTATATACATATTTGGCCATTAGAGGGCATTTCATACTACAGTGTGACCTATCCACAACTTGTGAGCTACATGAGTGAGCCTCATCTGCAGTTGCTAAAAAAATAAGCATTTTCTGTCAACTTTCATTTCATGATTGTCACTTTTCAACCTTTCCATATGCTAAACATAGTAAAGGAGATGGAGGAGTAGGCAGAAAAGGAAACAGGCATGAGACATAAAAAGAATTTGCTTAAACACATGTAAAGTATGCAGTCTGTGCTGCAATATCCGTAGTGGCTTTCCTCCCAGATGCAACAAAACCATCCATTGTTAATCTTAAAAAATAGAAGATTACATTTTTAATTTTTTTCCAAAAATGATTAACCATGGAAAAACTGTAAACGCTATTATCTGTTTCCTGAAATGAAGGTTAGCGCTCTTATCGCTCTTTCGGTGACGAAGAAAGGGAAGCTGAACTTTCGAACTGTCAGAAAGATAAGCCACGGCCACTTACAGTCAGATGATTCTCTCTTGTTATTAATGTATACCAAACATCCAGTCAATTTGTCTTAACATGCGAGTGGAAAAGACTCCAAAGGCACACTTATTTTCCTTAGGTAAGAAACAGCAGGCACGATACTATCTTTGCGCAAGTAAATACAGTCGTTATTAACGTTCTTAAATTTGTAACACTGGACCAGATAAGGGGAGAAAAATCATGAAGATTCACACATGCTTCAGTAGCAGTAGTGGCCAGTACCACGCAGGGGTGTGCAATTTGGCCAAAAGCCATGCCGTTTTGGGGTCCATTCTCGGCTGACCCCTCATTCTGTTTACTGGGAAGTAACTTGAATTGGGAGGGGTGTTGCTATTTTCATTTGGCAAGGCTTTGGCCCATTGGTTACAATGGGAAACTTTAAAGGCTCAATCCTCAGTCATTTTAAGGCCTATCTGAATGAAACCTACCTCAATTTTAGACCCCATTTACAACTGCAGGCTCGCCAAGTTTCAGAACAATCCACCAATCTACTGATTTTTAAGAATTATTTTATATTTTTACCATAACATTTCAAAAAATAAGATAAACTGCAAGAGAGGGTTCTGGGATTTGTAGTTGGTGGTTGTGTCCATTCCCAGCCAATCAAAGCATAGACACAACCAGGCTTTTTATTGGCTGAGAAATAGGGAGAGAAAGAAACTTCCAACTCTCATCATGCTCCGAGAGGAACTTGGAGACTTTTCAATGACTGCCCCATGCAAGTGCTACTGGGAAAGTGTGTTCCCAGCAGGGCCCTCTCTGGAGGAGCCTAGGAAACTTTCCAAAAAGAAATGGACGGATGCTGCTGTTGCTGGAGGAGGGAGAAAAAGATGCTGAAATAATCCCGTCTTCTCCAGGAGCCCCATGGCAGCCCCTGCCTCAGGTACATTGCAGACTTAACTCTATCCTCTCCAGTAGCCAATAAAATCTAGCTCTCTTAAACTGTTTTGCAAGGCTTTTTGGCTCCCTCCTCCCTGTTCTATTTTTGGAGATTATATGAAATGGGCCACCAAATATTACAAATCATTTTCGTTCAAACCGATTCGGGTCCATGTCTAGTACCACACTCTGCTCTCACAAGCACAGAAGGACCTAAGAACTAGAGATGCAGGTCCTCTGCAAAACTGGAGGAAAAAGCACAAATTAAAAAAAATACTATTTTTTAATCTGAGTGAACTGCTCTCTAGGACTTTTTCAGCCCACAAGCATGACTCTATAATCAACTTCCAGCAGAGAATGACCATAAAGTTTCACTGGAGGATCTAGAACAGTGGTTCTCAATCGGTGGATCTCCAGATGTTTTGCCCTTCAACTCCCAGAAATCCAAACAGCTGGTAAATTGGCTGGGGTTTCCGCGAGTTGTAGGTCAAAACACCTGGGGACCCACAGACTGAGAACCACTGATCTAGAGAATCCTAACAAGAACATACAATATTAATCTAATATATAAATAATGAAACCTACAAATCTACAAAAGTTAAGCTGCAAATGAAGAGGGCCAACTGACCAGCTTTGTGATCCATAAGTTATGTTCCAGAAGGATAGGATCTCAAGTTCCAGACTGCCAATTTTCCAATCATCATTGTAAATTTTAGCTCCTGGCTGCCATCAATATCCATTCAACCACCTTGTTGTAAAAACTACTTTTTTTTCCCGTGTCAGGAGCAACTGGAGTTGCTTCTGGAGTGAGAGAATTGGCCGTCTGCAAGGACGTTGCCCAGGGGACGCCCGGATGTTTTTGATGTTTTACCATCCTTGTGGGAGGCTTCTTTCATGTCCCCGCATGAAGCTGGAGCTGATAGAGGGAGCTCATCCGCGCTCTCCCCAGGTGGGATTCGAACCTGGCAGCTTTCAGGTCAGCAACCCAACCTTCAAGTCACTTAGTCCACTACGCCATCTGGGGGCTCCTGTAAAAACTACTATGTCATTATAATAGGAGCACCTTTCCTTATAGCCTTACAGAAACAGTTTGGACTTATAACTAGCAATGCAAAGAACATACTCCTGTCGAATTGAAGGATATT
Organism: Anolis carolinensis; assembly: GCF_035594765.1. Taxonomy (NCBI): domain Eukaryota; kingdom Metazoa; phylum Chordata; class Lepidosauria; order Squamata; family Anolidae; genus Anolis; species Anolis carolinensis. The sequence continues at coordinate 196,596,710 of NC_085843.1, forward strand.
CTTCCCAACACATTCATACATTGCAAAGATGAAATCTTGTCATTGTCATGTATGTAATGTCAAGGCACTGCTTGATTCAAGTCTTTCGGTATTCCTTAACCCCATTCACCAGCAAGATTCCAATAATTTCAGAGTGGTCCAGAAGCTTCAAAAACTGGCACCACAAAGTGCAGGATGCCCACCCCAGCTTTGAACCAGTATCTCCTTTTGGTTACTACACTGTCTTAATCAAGAAGTTGACATGAAATACATGCATATATCAAAAAATGCACTAGCAAGCCAAATGGCTTCATGAAAACAGAATTGCTTAAGCAGGACATGGAAATTTGGCTTTTTGGTCTACAATTCAAAGAGTTCCTCAGTTGGCAGGGTCGCAAGGCTGGCTAGGCTGGCTGAGGATCCTGGGAGTTATAGTAAAAAAATAATAATTTCCCCTAGTTCTGAGCTTAAGCCACCCTGCATGATCACACAGAGATCATTTGTTCTTATGTGGTTCATACTGTGTGCCCACAATCGTTTAATGTTACCATGAATAATGGTAGGTCTGATGGGTCAAACAGAAGGCAGCAGTTGTCAAGGAAGGAACTGTACTCTCTCGCCTTGATAAGTCAACTGATTCTTTCATCATTTTTAAAGCTAAGGCATAAATAACCATGCAGATAAACGGTGAGGAGGAAGGGACAATTTATCATGATTGTTACCTTCTTTTCCAACATAGAAACCCTTTATTCACTGGTCATTCACAACTATGAATTTTTTTCCTCCATAATTTAGCATGTTTGACTCTCCAGATGTCATACATAGACTATCCTCCTTTCCCAGATCAAGGCCTTTCCTTCGATCACAAGTTAAATACATTCAGTGGGCATCTTTCATCCATACAGAGTATCTTTGGGAATCACAATTTGCCTTTTTGCTTCGCATTCCTGCTTACAAACCAGACCGAAAGGGATTTCATTTACATGCACCAGTTTAGCAACTTGAAACAAAACAGCCTGGAGGAATTCATGTTACTTAATATAGTTCTTTTCTTCTCTAGATGATGTAAATGATGCTGAGCAAAAAAGGAAAATTAAAAGAGGGAGGAGAAAGCGTGTTTGGCTTGCCACCCACTGATTAGTATCAATAAGGAAAGTGTTTCAGCGGTTCTCTAGAAGCTTGGGGGGGGGGGGGGGGAGAGATATGTGCTGAAGTGATAAAATAATACATTTAATCTGCGGCAGCCCCAGGTTTTCTGAACTTTCTGGGGGAAACGTCCCTGAGTAAGCTCTTTATGATGTGATGAGATGGAGAAAGCTGGCTCTGTATTGGCAGAGAAGACTTGAAGTTGTAGTCCAAAAGGGTACTTTCCAACCTCTGGGTGTATGACACAGAATGCGGCAGTGAAGGCCACCAGTAACCTCCTTCTGCCCATCAGCTCCTAACAATGACAGAATAAATTTTCTAAAGATTCTCAAAAGAAAAGATTTAATCAACTCATCATAGTCATCATACTCTCTTTGATAGCGGTGGACAAATGGAAAACCTGAGAGAGTTTTATTATTATTATTATTATTATTAAACTTTATTTGTACCCCGCTAGCATCTCCCGAAGGACTCGATGCGGCTTACAAAGGCCAAGGCCTCAACACACAATATAACAATACAAAACAAAAGGCAAATTAAAAACAATTAAAACAGTATAAACAACAAGCAATAAACAATACGCTAAAACACAATAAAACTGGGCCGGGCCAGAGTAATGGGTACAAGATTAAAAGTGCTGATGTGACAGGTGATATATAAGGCTTCTAGGGCAAGTGCAGAGTGCGATATACGATCTTAGTTCTAATAAAGTGCTTATGGGACTTGGTATTGGAGATTTCCTATTAATCTGGGAAGGCACATTGGAACAGCCTCTAGGATCTTTCATGGGCTACAACTGGGGACAAAAAGCAATTTTAAAAAGTCAATCCAGAAGTAGCTTCCAATTCACACCCATTTTTATTTTTATTTTTTGGTGAGAATACTGGAGCCTCTGGTGGCTCAGTGTGTTAAAGCGCTGAGCTGCTGAACTTGCAGAGCGAAAGGTCCCAGGTTCAAATCCCGGGAGCGGCTTTAGCGGCTTGAGCGCCCACTGTTAGCTCCAGCTCCTGCCAACCTAGCAGTTCGAAAACATGCAAATGTGAGTAGATCAATAGGTGAACTTATATTGATTTTTGCTCCCAGACACTCTTATTTTCAGGGAAACACGGTAAGTTTGCTGTGTTTTACTCTGAGATAAATATGCATAGTATTTCAACCATAATCTAAACATATCATTAATAAATATGCTTTATGCTATTACATTAAATTCTCTGAAAACCACTAACAACTGGACCTGTCATTCTGTATGTCTAGAGCTCAAGTATGCATTGAAATTATTATGCGAGATATAGCTATAGCTATAGAAATATTACATCAAGCATAGTTCTCATTTGAGCTTTTCAGGGGAACATGCTTACAGACGCAAGTATATTGTGGGATCCCATTAACAGATAAGAGTTTCAGAGCAGCTACCAGAGTAAAGTCCATTTTAATTAAATCATATATCTACATGCATTCCAGGGAAGACAACACAATGTAGAATTCTGTATTTGTGATGACTCATGGGCCATGTAGTCCCGTTCCTAGTACTATTGTGGCAGATGAAGAGGACAACTTGGGTTTCCCACCGTTTCAGCCAGAATTGGAGCCCTTGCACCTGCAAGATGTTTGGCCACAAGAAGTCAGCCAAACAAGCCTTGAGCAGAAATCTCCCCCGTTTTCTCGCCGGGATAATTATAATCGAGATAGAGGCGCTAGGGAGGCGAATCGCAGAAGCGCCAGAATTGCTGCCAGACAATTAGCTGATTAAGCCTGTTTCCCTTGGGAAATCTTAAGGAGTCATGCATCTGGACACAGTATGGGTTTCATTTCTTGTTCCCCAGGGAAAGTGTTCCTTGGCGGGAAAACAAGATCCTATATAGGTGTTTAACCGCAAGGGGATCCTTGCGGAGTCAATTCGTCAGCTTCGGGAGTGAGATCGTGTGTGGACTACGCTACTCCTGTTCCTTGTTTCCAGGACCTTGTTCTTGTTTCAACCCTGCCTTGTTCCACGGACCTTGCCACGGACCTCGCCACGGACCCTGTTCTCGTCTCTTGCTTCTTGTTGCCTCGAATCAAGCCTTGTTTGCCAAGAATCTATTTTGCTCTCCAGCCTTGTTGTCAAGCTCTATTGGACTAAAGGACCCTGTCATTTCCCCACACTTTGCTCGGCAAAGTGTGTGTTTCGGTTATTGGATTATAACTTTGGACTCTAATATCTCATATTGGACATTAATTTCCTGGACTATATTTGACCTTTCTTGAAAGGTCTACTTCTGAACTTTATTCTTCACCTGTTTTTATTGACTTTATATATTCCTTTAATAAAGATATTAGATAGATTCTGGTCTCTGCGCATGGTTATTGGTGCTCTGCAGCCTGGGTCATGACAGTATTGTAGAATTAGGGCCCTTCCACACAGCCATATAAACCAGAATCATTGTCTCACTCGTTCAGTCATTTTCGACTCTTCGTGACCTCATGGACCAGTCCACGCCAGAGCTCCCTGTCGGCCGTTGCCACCCCCAGTTCCTTCAAGGACGAGCCAGAATATCAAGCCAGAATATCAAGGCAGATAATCCACAATATCTGCTTTGAACTGGGTTATCTGAGTCCACATTGTCATACAATCCAGTTCAATGGATTTTATAGCGCTGTGTGGAAGGGGCCTTAGTACAGTTTAACACTACTTTAATACCATGGTTCAATGCTATGAAATAATAAGAGTTGTAATTTGGTAAGGCACCAGTGCTGTTTGGGAGAGAAGGAAAAGTACCTTGTAAACCTACAGTTTCAATAATTCCATAGCACTGAGACATGGCAGTTAAAGTAGTGTTAAACTGCATTAATTCTACAGTGTATATGCTTCCTTAGATCAATATGTCTTCCTCTTGTTGCACTGGACATATTTTTGCTGTCCATACAAGCTAACCTAACATCAAAGATTTTCATGAATTTCGTTAATTGATCACATACTGCTTTCAGTTCCACAACAGGATGAAGCATCTGGCTGAGGTTCCATGGATTATGTAGTTTTGCATGTGACTGGCAAACCCACTAAAGTAAAGGGAGGTGTTAAAAGCTTGCAAAGGATATACATCTGCACCATGGAAGCACATGTGGTAGTCAGAATACCTTTATAACATCACATTTCAGAGTGTTATTTCTTTCATTTTATGGCTGTGGAATCATTTTAAAATACTGTCTTTTTCCAGCATGCTGAAGCTCTAAAAATGTTGTGACTATCATTTAAATTTAAAACTTTGCAGTGCCATAAAATTGATAGAACAGCATATACTGGCTTCATACTCCCACTTCTGAAATAATTGGATAAAATTTACTGGAGGCCTAAAATGCTTGGAGACATACAAACCTTTTGGGCTTTGACCACAAGCTGAAATACAACTGCTTCTGCTTATTTTAATCTGCAGGTTTGTATTTCCTCTGCATTTTGTATAGGCTGTATGGTGTGCACATTTCTTCAGCTTCCTGTATCAAGGTTATTCTGGGATTCTAAAAAGCCTTCCAATTATTAAACCTGAACCTATGACAACTCATCGGCAGCCATAATGTTCCATTGTGTGCCAAAAGCCTAGTTGTGTAGCCATATTGCAAAATATACAGATTACTGAAGCAATGAGGTGTGAAGGCTCCTATAGAGTTGTTATGGTTTCCTCTAGAAACACCTACTAGGGGTTCCTCTAATGCGCAAATCAGTGCCACTATAGAAGTTAATGGCTACTACTTGGGGATGCATTATGCCATGGATCACCAGCATAATAGGCCGTTATGGCTCCAGTCTTCTATGTTTCCACAGCAAAGAAGCAGGCACTTGAGAAAAATAGGAGTTCATAATTAAGGTCCCAACGCAGCCAGATATTTGTGTAGGGAAGGATAGTGCAAAAATGCTGTTTAGAGGATGTCCTGTAATTTTCGAAAAGAGCAAACATAACCTACTCTACATAATGGCTTGTATTTCTATATTGACAGCTTCGCAGAAATGAGTGTTGATGTGTGAAAGGAGCGAATTGTCAGCGAATGTGTTCAAATGAAAGACAATTGGGAAAATTCATACACCCCCCCCCCCCCAAAATGGGAAAGACAAACATGGAAAACAACTTTACCTTTAATAAATTCAAAACAGATGGAAGGGAATCATTTGTTGACAAAATCATACACATAACACACATACACAGCTGTTTAGTGAACAAGCAAACATACATTTACTTAACCTGTCTACAAACTCTTGAGCGTTTGAAGACTGAAAGCCGAACCTGACTACACATATATTTATGAGTTTTGAACCCCCGGGGCTTTTTCAAGCATTAGCAACCTTTAAGTTATCACAAAGAAACTACAGCTAAGTAGTGACAATCTCTCTCTCCCCCCCCCCCCCCGCTCTCTCTCCCTTCTCTCCCATCCTGTTTAATCCTTTTAATTTCCCTCCTTCCAACCCAAATACCTTTGGGGTTCTTCACTCACGTATCTTGACATCTCCCATCTATTTAATGAAATCAGGCTTAAAGCAGCACTGTTGCCTGCTCCCTGCTGCTATTACTAGAATCCTGACTGGTCCCCTGCTGCGCGCTTCCCTTTCTCTATGTCTAAGAAAAACTTCTCTCTCTTCCTCTCCAACAAAAGCCGACTGCCACCCATCTGTCTCTCTTTAAGTGTGTAGGCTCAACCCACTCCTTTCTTCTGTTCCAACTCAATGAAAATGTGTTTGCATTCTTCCAAAATGGTCACTGGCAGCACTCACGGTGCTTGGTATTATTACGATGTTTCTGCTACTTTATTATCTTGTTTTCTAGAGCTAACTTGTTTTTATAGAGTGTTATGATCGACTTTTCAACAAAACCAGTGGTGGTTCCAGGTTTCCGAGGGTCCATGGGCCCTCTCTTTCTATCTCCTCAGTGCCACTGTCATAAGTGTTGCCCTTCCTCTTCTTTTTTATCATTTCTCATTTTGTACATAATACCCGTATTTATTCAAGTCTAATGCACCATCGAATCTAATGTGCACCCCAATTTTCAAAAACTCTGAAACCAAAAAAAGGATTTGCTGGTGAAAATAATGCGTAGAAGCAAAAGGTGCACTCTTTGTAATATGCCCATTACAGTTGCTGCCTGCTTAGAATTCCTTCTTTAGAAACAATTGTGTGGGAATACCAAAGCTTTCAGTAATGGAAAGGAAACCTTGGGTGCATCTATACTACAGAATGAATCCACTTTAATTGCCTTGGTTTAATGCTATGGAGTCATGGGGGATACAGATTTGCAAGTCTTGAGCCTCCTCTACCAAAGAGTGCTGATGGCTCATCAAACTACAAATCCCAGGATTGCATAACATTGAGCCATGTCAATTAAATGCAAGATGATATCCCTCAAATAGAAGCTCCAAATACTTCTGAAGCAGCTTCCCCCTTTGCTTTGACTTAGCACAGTGATTCTCAACCTGTGGGTCAGAAATCCTAACAGCTGGTAAACTGGCTGGGATTTCTGGGAGTTGTAGGCCAAAACAACTGGGGATCCACAGGTTGAGAATCACTGGCTTAGCAATAAGATTCCCTTTTCATGCAAATAATTTTGGCATGGTAATTTAGCCAAAATAGGCGAGCATTAGATTCAAGTAAGTTCAATATATAGTGTCCTATATACAGTCAGCCCACCACATTTGGACTTCTGCAGATTTGATTATTAACGGATTTGAATAAAATCTATTCTCTAGGAATATCTACGTCTTCCAATGCTACTTTATGGTAATCTTCTGCCAGAGGTTGATCAAAAAGTAATGCTGAAGGATCTAGAGATTCCTAGAGAGCATGCTCCAGCATGACTCTATAGTCAACTTCTGGTGGGGATTTGCACATTTGGGGGGGGGGGGGGTCCCAGCCTATGGAGAATAGTGCATTTTTGTGCAGTTTGTTCTACAATGTATTTTTGTGTATCAATCAAAACTTTTCTTATCAAAGAGGAGAAAATCTGCACACATTTTTCATATGCTTACCTGTGATAGATGCCCAAACCTGTCGACCCCTGACATCAGTCTTGCCCTAAATTGATCCTTTGGGCTACAAGTCTAGAAACCAGGGATTCTCCACTTGGCCATGGAAATCTACTGGGTGACCTTGGGTGAATCACTCAGCGCCAGAACACCCCGTGATAGGCTCACGTTGGGTCACTATAAGTCCAAAATGAGTTGAAGGCACACAACAATAATGTACAGCCTAAAGAAGCAACTGCCAATTGCAAAGATTGGCCATAGGGGTTTGGAATATTATTAGATTCCGTCATCGGTCCTGAATTCTGGCTTTACTACCAATTTTCTCACAGGGCTACACATGTGGAATCCTGACAGGGAAATGAAGGAAAGAATCATATGCACACCATTCCCATGTGTTGGAGTTTTCTCATATAACTATAAAAAGCCTGCTTTTTGTCTAGGCATTATTCCTTGTCAATGGAAACAACTAGAGTCCTAAGTAAACAAAACCATAAGCAATGTTATAGCAAGGGGAACAACTGGGGAAAAAAGAAGCATCCGGAAACAATAGCAAGAGGAAGAAATCTGTCACCATGAAAGGAAATGCCAATGTGAGGGTGTATACTTCTGAGCCAAAGCAAATAGTGCAGATAGTGTATATTTGTGTGGATGCCTTCAAGTCACTTGCAAACTTATGAGGACCCCATGAATTTCAGAGATTTTTTAAAGGCAACAAATACTCAGACGTGATTTTTTGTCAGGTTTTTTCCCTCTGAAATACATTCTACAGTACCCGATATTGAGTGGAAGTCTCTCTTGCTTAGCGTCCAAGATCAGTTAGGATCTGGGTACATAAACCCTGGCAAGTATTAGCTTACCTTGCCCAATATGGCATAGATACTAGATGAGACCTCCCTTTAAAGGAAGGGAGGGTAAGTGATTGCTCCCAGGGTAAAGCAGGAGTCCACAAACTGAGTCCCATGTGCTGGATGTGGCCCTCTAAGGTCATTTACCTTAAACTTCAGACTCAGGGTCACCTAAGTCTGAAACGACTTGAAGGCTCACAACAACTATCCTAATTCACTTGACTATCTTATCAACCAAAAGGAGACCCACACTTCCCACTGAAATACTGGTAACTCTATGAGCCCTCCCAGACAGGCCCTATATCCCAGGATCTGACTGCAGGTTTTATTCCTTAAACCAGATTATATGAGTCCACACTGCCAGATAATCTGGGATAAACAAAACCTGGGATCAGATCCTGGGAAATGGGGCCTGTCTAGAAGGGCCCTATGTTGGTTAAATGTGTTCATTTTAAATATTGTATTGTGTTTTCATGGTTTTTTGCACTACAAATAAGATATGTGCAGTGTCTACTGTGCCTAGGAATTCATTCCTGTTTTTTTCAAACTATAGTCCGGCCACCCAATAATCTGAAAGACCATGAACCGGTGCTGTGCTTAAAACGTTTGAGTTCCCCTGCTCTAGAATTTCCCAATTAATTGCAACTCCATAGAGACCTGCAAGAAAAATGAGCTTTTCAGCTGCAGAACTGTGTTCATAATCAACCTCTGCTTCAGTCATGTTGGCACAAATGCCAAGTCCTGCCAGGTGAACTTAGTATGGGCCAAGGAACTGAGTCAGCTGTTCCAAATGCAGCAAAAAGTCCATCTGATTGAGTTGGACTCCTTATATTTACGAGTAATTTCTTGGAAATTACTGGTTATGGCAGTATAGTAATTCAGTATGAGTTGACTCCAATATGGAACGACAGTTGGGGAGTTGTTTACATATTTTCTAATTATTTACAAATTAGAAACCAGAACTGTAATGTGCTGCATAAAAATCATCTTTCATTCATCTCCCTTACAACAATTAGAGATTTCAGTTTAAGGGTGAATTCTATCAATGAGTACATTTCAGTTAATTAAAATGTGGTGGGTTTTTTAAACTTTCACAGTATGAAGTTTCTATGCCATGCTTTCATTTACTCTTTATTCCAAATACTTGTTGGCTTCTTTTACTTCATGCAATGAAGTATTCATTAAGTCACATACAACTTTAGGTACACAGTCCCTAAAGGTTTCTCATTTCAGTGGCATCATTTTCTGCATATCCTATAGTTTTGTGTTCAATCTAGAGTTTTTGAAAAACCATGTACCTATTAGGACTGTGCAAAACATTATTTGTAATTCGTATTTATTTCATAAGATCCGTACATACAAAGCAATATTAAGAAATGGGAGGAGCGGCCACACAAAAAACTTAAGATTCAAAACACTGACCTATGACCTTTGGAAGAGTTTTCTAAGTTTCATGAACGGCTCCAGTTCTCTTGTCATGGATGCTGCTTCTCCCCCAAAAGGGCTGGATTTGGTTCCCCGAAAGGGCCCCAAGGAGGATGGTGAGACCGGAGTGGAGGGAGAAGCCCAGCTCTTCTCCAAAGGGAGCAGCGAGGGGGGCCAGGGAGGGAGGGAGGGACGCCTGGCTGGATGGCTGGGCAAGGAAGAAGCCTCTCCGGCACATGGTCAGCCCAGATAGAAGGCAGAGACCATACTCACACTGAGGCTTTAACACAGGAAGGAAGCAGAATTCTGGGAAATGTAGTTTAGGATGGGGTATTTTGAATTCTCTGCCGCAGGGGGTGCTCACCTTCCCAAACAACATTTCCCAGAATTCTGCTTATTGCCTTGTGCCACCTCCTCCTCCCTGAAAGGGATTTTGAGATAAAAGAGGATTGTTGGGAATTGAATTAACCCTGTGAGGTAGGCAAAGTTGAGAGGCAATAACTCCAAAATTTACTACTACTACTACTTCTTCTTCTTCTTCTTCTTCTTTCAAAGACTGGGTGGGTATCTGTTGGGGGTGCTTTGACTGTGCTTTTCCTGCGTGGCATAAGGGGGTTGGACTGGATATTCCCTGGGGATTTCCAATGAAATAGTACTGTTGGTTAAAATTCCCTAATAATCAGTGGATGTGCAAATCTTTCTCAAACTTGGGGGGAATGATGCCCTGGTTATTTATTTATTTATTTATTTACAGTATTTATATTCCGCCCTTCTCACCCCGAAGGGGACTCAGGTGTTATGTTGTATCATTGGAAATAGAAATTTAAGGATATAGCTCTTGCAGTTTTTTTTTAAAAAAGTTCATAAAAAATTGAATCCCCAAAGATCAGCGGATATGTAAAATGTTCTGAAACTTGGGGTGGGTGGGTTAGAGGAACAAATGTGTTCTACCACATCCCAATAGCTCTAAAAATGAGGTTTCATCCTGATAGCTCTAAAAATGAGGGAGAAAGGAGCCCTGGAATCCTCTCCACTTGTGAAATTACATAACGAAAAAGTAACAAAAATTTCCTTATATTGTTAATAGTTATGATATGGACCCCGATATTTTAAAAACACTTTAGAAATGATTCGACGCCATCTCTCTCTCTCTCTCCCCCTCCCCCCCAATTTAGTAATGAGTATTGAAATCTTTTTTTCATTGATCGCACAGGCCTAATACCTACCTGACATTCACCAATTAAAGTTTTACATTTTCCTATTATTTCAAGCCAGATAGCAAGAGAATCTAAACTTTCCTATCTACCAAAGAGAATCACGGAAGATGCAGATTTTGGCTCTGATATGCTACCCATTTGGTTAGTCATTATATGTAATAAGACACTGAAGAAGGAAATATTTTTTAAATGGTTATATTCAATACAGCTGCATCCTCATTACTCCACAGGGATAATAATGTGAAGCATTAGCACACAAAATGACATTTCCTTATCAGAGTCTGTAAACTAACTGAGCAATATGCTCTTCAACTCCATTTGTTTGGCTTTGAAGTCAAATCGCTGATGTGTCTTCTGAAATGGTATAGTCTTCTGGGGCTGTTTCACTTCTGAATGCAGGTCGATTTTCATGTAAAAATAACACTCCAACAAAAATTAGTCATCTCCACTTTACGTCAGCTTTTCAATACTTTCAGTACATTTCATTTACCCCATCCTCTGCGAGAGTACCGTACTGCATCAGGTTTGAATTAGCTTCAATTTCTAGTTTTCTCATGTACAGTAGAGTCTCACTTATCCAACATAAACGGGCCGGCAGAACATTGGATAAGCTAAAATCTTGGATAATAAGGAGGGATTAAGAAAAAAGCCTATTAAACATAAAATTACATTATAATTTCACAAATTAAGCACCAAAACATCATGTTTTACAACAAATTGACAGAAAAAAGCAGTTCAATACACAGTAATGTTATGTAGTAATTACTGTATTTACGAATTTAGCACCAAAACATTGCAACATTTACTACAAAAACATTGACTACTAAAAGGCAGACTGCGTTGGATAATACAGAACATTGGATAAGTGAAGCTTGGATAAGTGAGACTCTACTGTATATACATTTATATGATTTGCTGTCCTTGGGAATACATGAGCTAGGTAATATAAATAAATGGAGATACTTACTTTCATTTTCTTTGGTTCTAAGCAAGGAAAATGAAATTCCATACCAAAAATTGGAGATGCTCAAAACATAACACTTCTTGTTTAGTATTTTTCAACATGCCATCTTCTCCAAGAACACAAAAAGGGAAACACCCCCTCTCTCTATATCTCTCTATATCTATATCTATCTATAGATATATCTAGATATAGATAGATGTAATCTTATTTGACAACTTGTCTCCTTTTAATACAACTAGAGAAAAGTGTCACAATGAAATGTGTTGTGTGTACAATGGGTTTTTCTAATTTAGAGCAGTGTCCTGAGGTTTTATCTTTAATGTCTTAATGGATGGGTACAGCTGCCCATTTCTTGAAAGAACATCAGCTGGAAAAGACTCTACCACAGTAGGAAAGATACCCCCAGGGTAAGAAAATAGGATTTTGTCTAACCTCATTGAAACAACAGCCAATAATTAATTTATCCAACCAACCCATCTTCTCAATACCATTAAAAAAGCATTTTGAACAGCTAGGCTGAAGTCAGTTAGGTAAGTATATCACATCCAAAAAGTACTACACAAAGACACAATTTATAGGCAATTATTTGCTTCTCCTTCAATTCTTGCTATGTAACTTGGATAATGACACTTCTACATCCTTTTCAATTAAAGGTGAAAAAGAATAATAAAATCAACTTCCTTTCACACTAAAAACTTCAGAACAAGAAAATGAAGATAGGGAATATACTTGACAGTCAAAACATAAAAATAAATCCATATTCTTCAGTGAACTTTATCAGATTTATTGAGAGCATAAATGTGCACTTTAAAAATAAAGAACATACAAATGCAGTTGTGATGGAGATTGAAAGGTACTGCCTCTCAGTAAAGCAAACTTAAACTGTTTGTTTTGCAATAAGAACACAAGGCATATAGCCTCTAATTAAATACACCATCATGTAACTGCCATAAATATGCTTAGTTTTTTTACATTAGAAAGCAGGTGGCCTTTCCTTTAACTACAGCACTAGATATATGTACTTTACTAAAACTACCTGGTCATGCTACATTCACTGTCACCATGTTTCAAAATGCTGAATAACTATTAACAATATAACAATAGCTTTGATGTTGGATTATGTTAATTTATGTTCACATAAAGAAAATTTCCTGTTGACACTTTTCAACTTGTACCCCCCCCCCCCAAAAAAAAATCATCTATGGAAGGTCAACAGTCTTTTCAACATGGGATGAGAGGGCCAGGGTATGAAGGTGGGAGGCATTTTTCTTCCATGCACTTCCTCAATTTTATGTATCTTGGAATCCAAGCCAATGTTTCTCAGGGGAAAAATCAGATACATACAGTGATCATAAATGCCGCAAACACTTCCACAAACAAATTCTTTGAGACTAGGTTTACTCATTGCATTTCTGACACCCTGTGAACTTCCATCAGTGAAAGGAACAGAGAAGATGTATCTGTCAACTCCTGTTTCATAGCTTTCAGATAAATTGTCCACAGCAGCTGGAGACTAAACCATGACATAATTTGTTTCAGAAATATTTATGTTTTACTTTTTCTCTTGTTTGTCTCCTATGTTTCACTCTTGTGTGGCTACTTTGATTCCACCACATCAGTAATATTGCATTGTTTAAAACACCATTCAGAAAACTGCAAACTGCCCATGCCATTAGCAATGGGCAGACACTGAAATCTTATTTATTTATTTTTTTGGAGGGCAACAGCTTGAGGAAAGCCAGCTAAGGTAAAAACACTTTGTTTCATCATGAGAGGCAAAAGGGAATTACAATTACCTTCTTAATTGTATGTATAATACTCATATACATAGACCTCATGCATAAGTTCAGGACATGTTTGGGACCAAAATTTTGGATACGTCAAGGGTCGAGAGGGAAAGCACCAATGCTAGCTTGGAAGGTTACACACCCATGGCTGCCACCACCATTTCCCCGCCCAGGCATTGAAAAAAACCTAGAAACAGAGCCAAGGGGATAAGTACTTATTCATGGTTCTCCCAAGATGGCCTAAGCTCTTGCCTTTCGTCACTCTGGTCAGAGAAGGGGATGATTCCTGTTTTGGTAAGAGTTAAGATGCACTTACATTGGCCTATGGGAAAGTTGACCCAGGTGTTTTAGACTGATTTTTGACTAAAATATCTAGACTTATACATGATTATATAAGGTACATTTTGCTGTCCCAGTATCCTACATTCTGCTTTACACCTTTCTATCTTGTCAATAAAACCTCAAATATTGACAACTTTTCTCCTTAAATACAAACTTGACAAAAAGGCTGGCCGGTATCTCAGCTAGGTGTCTAGCCTTTCATATAAAGATGCTATCTCTAAAATTCACTGTTTAAGAAAGTGTCTGTATGCTTGAAGATGTATTAATTAGGAACAATCCTGGAAGAAAACTAGTTTGCTTGGGAACATGCCTCCCACTGCAATGAGGTGGAGTGGGACTTCAAAGGGTCCAAGGAATGCATCCACACCATCATGTAGTCCTTACTTCCATCTTCCATCTAAATTGAACACACTTTTACTTTAAGTGTCCTCATTGGGTGGTGTAAAGCAACCACTCTGAATCTGTGTAGACATTTCTGGCATGTACTGAGTTTGTATTTATTACAATAGCTGAACACACAGCATTTGAAAAAGTTATTCATTCCCTTTCCCATGATAAAGATGCAGCCAGACTATGGCAAGAAATACAAGCCTACAGTTTTTTCCCCAACCTGAGTGCCAGAAGGAGTTAATTTCTACCTCACTCTCCAGACTCATATGTAGATGCAAGTCTGTCATTTGTTAAGTCAAGAGAGCAAACAAACTTCTGCCCATCCTGTTGGAATCTAAACTGAAGTGAGATGACACAGGAACATTGATTTATGCTTCATGGGTCACTGGAGTTTCCTCCATCAGCAAGTGTGGTGAACACCAAAAACCAGCACACTTCTGCTTCCCCTTATCAGCTCCAAAATGGAAGAGGATGTTAGAAGCTCTTCAGCTTAGTTAGAACTTGGAACACACATAATCTTAGGTTCACTATTCAGCAAGGGTCTTCTTTAGTTGGGACTGTGGTGTGTCTACAGCCCCTCACAATAAGAACTCTGCCCCCAAATGATCCACATGTTTGTTGCATTACAGTAACTCAGAACTTCAATTGAACATTGAATAATATAGTTTAAGCATCCAAAGAAAAGTGACAATCAATGAATTTGAGAATATGCAACACAGAAAATATTAAGAGATTTAAGTGTGAACTGTTTATCACCATCTCACTTTCTACAATGCTAGAAATTAGGGGATTGAAGGGAAAATTCATGGGAAGGCCAAAAGTCTTTTAAAAAATTTTTTTAGTCTTACATTTCTGGAAGAATTTGCTTTCACTTTCCACAGTAGTTCTCTATGCTTCCCCAGATTGGCTATTCTACACTGCTTCCTTCTTCCTGCTATTGTAATGCATCAAATCTGAACAGATGAGAAAGAAAAACTTTTCTGGAAGTCACACATCCAAATATTAAAGGTACATTTCAATGCCTAATGCTGGCCACATATTCTCTGTTACCTCAGGGGGAAAAATCACTCATAGCATTTCTGTGCTAGTTTATTTAGAAGGGGAGAGAGTGTGAAATGTGAAATAAAAGTAGTTAGAACTGGAGTTAAAATAGAGCCTGGATATAAAATAACCAGATCACTAAACACATGCACGCACACCATCCGCGTTCTGGACTTACAACTGGAGACATGTTTTACCATATCAAGTTGAATTGACGAACCTCCACTTCGACAATAGACCTAAATAAAATCCCTAGATGGTCCGCTACAGAGTTTTCATTCAACTTGTGGGGACTATGCACATTCTCTCATTTGATGAGTCTGTGTGTATTGAAACAAACTTTGTCTTTATGTGTGGGCAAAAATAAAATAAAGCCCAAGGGGAACAAATTCCTCTGCAAAAGTCTCTCTCACAGAGCTTGTCAGAGGAAACATCTGTTGTCCCCTGTGGAGGCTACAAACTAGGGAGAGAGGAATGACTTCATCCAAAACTAAATTAATAATAATAATTTAGGAACACAACTATAATAAATGCACTGTAGTGATTTTCCTTTGGAAGTCAAAGATTCTGCATGCCCCCCCCCCCAAAAAAAACCTGTGAAAATGCCAAAAAAGCAATTAACTTGCTACCCTGGAAAGTCATATAAGGGGTTAAGTTGCTACAGTCTATGAAAATGGAATCACTACAAAATGGGCTAATGGTTCTTGTAAGGGAAAACATCTGTTCTTGTTATAAGATCAGCAGGAAATGAACACTATTTACTTTGTCCTTATTGGTTAAGTCTATGCTCCTTGAAAGAGAACCACACATGTCTTAACTTAGTGTTAAAGAAACTTATGAAAACCTTCCAGTTGCCTTCCAAGTAGCTATCCACCTCACAATAACATGACTTCTTATGGCACTTCTACATGGTTGCAAAATAAGGTTGTGTAGTCTTTTCTGTTCTCAACTTAGTTCACACAACAATGGCAAAATCTTAACCACACTCCCTTTGTATATTATGTTTAATCTCCTGAATAGCATTTTGCTATATACTTAAAAGTTATATAGCCACCATTCCTAACCCTCATTTTTATGCTAAAGCCTATCAAGATGCAACCAGTTTCAAGATTTATGTGTGGCAGTTTAAGAAAGGCTCCAGACATGGATCTATGGCAGTGGAGGAAAGGTTATCATTTAAGTTAACACATAAAATACAAAATCAGCTTGCAACTATCTTGAGCATGAACACCAGTTCACATTTTTCTCAGAAAATAGAAAAACACAGGTATGTAAATAAAATGATCTGTATCATTTGCTGACAAAATTCCAGTCTAACCAGAACATGTTTTTGCCAACTGCCCACAAACCTTTTCCCCCAACAAATCCTCCATATTCCCTTGACAGTTCTTTAGAAGCACACTGGCACTGCTCTGGAATTTGTTTTGGGTTTTTTTCGTCTGACAAAATTAACAATGTGGAATGTATGTGGCTTTGCGCCCAGTCACACTTCCTGTGACCTGAAAGAGATCTCCCACAGGAAACTGAGTTATAAAAGCATAAGTATGAATCAAGACTTGCTTTGTAAACAAGGGATAGTTAATAGTAATTATTACACTACAGTAATAACTTTTTAAAAAGCCACTTTAAAAAATAATTAAACAAATCAGTATTACAATTCACTTTTGAAAAACTACTTTCAGTTTGAATGTTAGGCAAACAAATGCATATGGTTTTGCAAATAAGTATATGAGTTATTCTAGAAAAATGCATCAGCAATCATTATCTTTTCAATGTAACTTTTAGCTTCTTGGCATCCTCAGAAGACAAATGAAAAAGAAAACATGGGTCAAACCTAAGATGATATCCAAGGCTGAGTATGTCAGATACACATTTTTCATGCAGAGAGTCCCATATTTAATGTCTGACATCTCAATTTTAAAAGACAAATGAAAGGGAGATACGAAAGACAATCTGAGAGGCTGGAATGCCAATGCCTATCAGGTAAGATAATACTGAATGTGTTTGACCAACAATTTTCTTCTTATAAGTACGACCAGTGCCAGAAAAGCAGTAGCCATCTAGATAGGGAATATATTGTCTTTGGCTACTGCAAGATGTAACATGTTCCCATCAGCTCTTTTGGATGGGAGAAACAAAAATATGGAACGTTCTAAAAGGGTTTGTTCTGGTTTCTGTCAAAACACTTGACCATTCTTTGTCTAGATGTCCCAAATATGGTAAAAACAGATAAATACAGAAATTCCATTTTCTGCAACGTTCTCAGTGGCAAGAGTGTTACAAAATTCTATACCTCCTGAATAACTCTAATACATTCTTTTGCTAGACTCATGCAAGTTTTATTCTTAAGATTAGTAATTTTAATCATGCCAGTCTGCTACTGAGCACAATTCAAAGTGCTGGCTTTAGCCTATAAAGCCCTAAACAGTTCCGGCCTAGCTTACCTGTCCGAACGTATCTCCCTCTATGAACAGAGGGAGATACGAGATTAAGATCTTCTGTGGAGGCCCTGCTCTCGGTCCCACGTCCTTCACAGGCACGGTTGGTGGGAACGAGAGACAGGGCTTTCTCAGTGGTGGCCCCTCAGCTGTGGAACTCCCTCCCCAGTGATATTCGATCAGCTCCTTCCCTTCTAACCTTCAGAAAGAAAGTTAAAACATGGCTATGGGACCAAGCTTTTGGAGACAACTGCAGTGCAATAAATGAACGTAGAATAGCCCTGGATTACGATTTTGAATTATGTTATTTTAATAATGTAACTTTTTTAGATGTTTTATTTCTCTGGTTTTTAATGTAGATGTTTACCAATTGTATGTTTTTAAGGCATTGAATTGTTGCCAATATGTGAGGGCGCTCTGAGACCCCCTCAGGGTTGAGAAGGGCGGGGTACAAATATGGTAAATGAATAAATAAATAATAAATTTTCCTTTTTAAATCTTTGCTGTAATATTTAAGTGCATGCCAATAAAAGCTGTTGTTGTCCCATCCCTGGTACTAATAGTGCGAACTAGTCTCTGCTCTGAGCAGCATTCGTCTCCTGAATTACTGAGGAAATTATTTTACTAACAGAGACCCCACCAAAGCTCATTTAAGTGAAAGTATAGAAAGAGAAGTACCCAAACACATCAGCTATACTCTGTGTGTAAAAAAGCCCACATTATGTGGAGGCGCAGGTTTGCGCAGGCAAATTGTATTTGTTAAGTGCTTGTTAGACATAACTGGGGCAAGGCTATGCTGTTCTCCCACTTTCCTTGCACTCAATACAATGCTAGCATCTGAAGCAACAACAACAAAAAAGCAGAAAGATAGGGAGATAAAAAAGAAAACAACTGCTTGCTTGTGCAAGTACAGGAGAGTTATCTAATTTATAAGTAGAGAAAAGTGGCAGTGGAGTGTTTTTTCTTTAAAGAGCTGCATTGTGAGATGGCCAGCAGAAGTTCTTAGTGTCAAGTTATCACTGTTTTTCTCTCTTTTCCTTTCCCCTTAGGAATTATGTGAATCTGCACAGCACAGTTTGCTGGCAGCAGTCCTCAGTTCCAAAGATAGATAGCCATATGCACATTTCAAAAAAGGAAACAATTAATCCCCAGAGCTTCATCTTAAAACAAAATACATCAGAATTAGAATATCAGCAATCGATGTAGTATCCTCCTCCTTAGAAATCTGTACACACACAAACTTTACATCTGCCAAGAAAAACATCCAAAGATACAGTTTTGTCTGAGTATTCATTATGCACAGGACATGCCAAATCAGATGTAAGAGGCTAATACCTAAGCGCTCACTCATCAGCCAGTGCCACAATTTATTACAATCTAGAGGGAGAAGGAATGGTAGCATGAAAATCATGCTTTTCAAAGTCAAATACATATGTTGAAATATGAGCAACAAACGTGCTCGACATGTAATTAGACGAGCATGTGGATCTTATTGCTCCTAAAGGCTATTATTTGATTTCCTGCTCTGAAGCGAGTGGTGAAAAGAGTCCAAGACTAAATGCAGAGGAATTAGATCATTCTTTGGGGTGGTCGCATCTTGGGTTGGGAACCAGATGGAGTGCTTTAAAAGCCCTTTGTAACTGAACCAACTCACCAAGTTGCTTGGAAACATACAGATGTAGTCGTTGCTGCGGGGCAACATTTGGCCTAGTTTTTACTGTATCTGACAATACTCACAGACACCACCACCAAGAGAAGTAAGTAATCTTTTGGGCAGTGACTGCTTCCCCTTTCAAAGAGCTTGAACTTTTATGCAGGGAAATGGAGCCAAACTAACTCTAGACATACCAGCTTTGAACTCCTCCATGCAATTGACTGTTTTTTTAAAAAAAGACAGTACATTATGTTTCTATAAAAGATGCTGGTAATGTTGGGTGGTCATATTAATAAAGCGGCAAGCAGAAATTCATCCATAACTGTGGCGTCTGCTTTGATTTTGTCTGGGGGGGTGTGTGTCTCAGCAGCAAGAGAAGCTATTGCAAATGAACGGGACAATATATTCGCTTTAAAGTTATTATTAGTAATAGTAGTACAAGTATTTATATCCCACTTCTTCATTCCCAAATGAGACTTAAAGCAGCTAACACTAAAAATAATACAATATGTAAATTAAAACCCGAAGTATACAAACACTAAAATAGAATTAAACACAGGACTTACTAAAAATACATAGTCAAAATGAATAAAACCATTATAAAACCATGTAAAGTTTTTAAAGACTATCCGGTTCCACTTGCGACATAGATTTATAAAGCTGCCGAATGAAGCATAGATTTCTCTCTGCATCCCTTCATACACTCCAAGAGTATCTACGTTATACATTTATAGTGGTTTGGCACCGTTTCAAGTCCTATGGTGCCATCCTATTTGGTACCTAGAATTCTCTAACAAGAGTTCTAGTGCTGCCATTCAGCGGAAGGCACTATAAGAGAGAATTTGAATATACAGTAGAGTCTCACTTATCCAACATAAACGGGCCGGCAGAATGTTGGATAAGCAAATATGTTGGATAATAAGGAGGCATTAAGGAAAAGCCTATTAAACATCAAATTAGGTTATGATTTTACAAATTAAGCACCAAAACATCATGTTTCACAACAAATTTGACAGAAAAACTAGTTCAATACGTAGTAATGCTATGTAGTAATTACTGTATTTACGAATTTAGCACCAAAATATCACGATGTATTGAAAACATTGACTACAAAAATGCGTTGGATAATCCAGAATGTTGGATAAGCGAGTGTTGGATAAGTGAGACTCTACTGTATCACCAAATCAGAAATCACAGGGATCCCTAGGAGCAAGGATGGCAACTAATGTGAAACCAAACTGTTACAATAATGTGGTGCAGATAGAGTCCAATAGGCCTGAGCAGCCTTCTGATAGTTTAAATGTAATTATGATCAGATGCTGGATAGTAACATCCACAAGTTTATGAATTTCACTTAACTCAATTTAAATTTCAGTTTACCAGCCATAATTATACCCCACTCACACTTCAACTATCTAATTTTTCCAGTCATCAATAGTGTTTGGCTAGGAAGTTATTAGTGGACCATTGGGAGCACTTTCTTGCTGGCAACTGTTTTGAGATATCCCTCTTCTTGTATCCAATTAATGTATTCTGGCTGAACTCAGTTCAATATATTCAAGTGTCTCTTTCCCCTTGCTTTCTATGAGAATTCTGCTTCATAGGTTTCTCTCTTTCTGTTTCCCTTTAAAAGTCTTCAGATTTGCTTCTTCTGTCTACATCTAGGACAGTGAATAAATTATCATTTCAATATAATAAAGCCATGAGGCCATAAAGTACTATATGGGACACCAGCCAATTCTTGCTAGATGTGCAAAACGCCCTTCATCAGCTCATTTTGTAACTGTCAGTGTCTTACTTTTATCAAACAAATTGCTTGCTGCTAAACATGTGATGTTTAATATGGACATCAGATCTGGACTTTTGTGTTTCTGGTAGGAAGTCCTTTTAAAGCAGGGGTGAGCAAAGTTCTGATCTAAAGCTGCAAGAGGCTCCTTAAGGACCCCATCACATGGGGAAAATTTCCCATCACAGCACAGAGCCGACCACATCTCATCACATTACGCACACCTACTTCCAGTGCTGGCTGCATTGATGAACTGTTCCAAAAGAGGGCAAATCTGAACATGGGAGACAGGTAAGCCATCTGTCATGTAACGGGCAACTGAGTGGTACGGGTGATGCAGGGTACTTGGCGATGCAGGGTACTGGGCGACGTATATGGATTCTAGAGCAGGGCTTTATAATTTTTTTTCCACTCATGACCCCTTTCTGCCTGATTTTTTTAATGCAACCCGGGGATATAAGCATAAGGTATAAAAACCAGACGTTTACTGATAATAATTCAGCATTTCATACAGCTTGACAAACAAGATGATTTTCCTTTTTATGAAGTACAGCTGAAGCATTTTCCACACTACATGTTTTTGCTAACAGATTCATGTAAATATCCAGTTGGTATTCAGAAACCTTTTGCTGTTGCCATTTTTTGTGACCCCCAACACTGAGGTAAAGGGATCCCATTTGGGATCAGGAACCAAAGTTTACGAAACAGTGCTCTAAAGGGCCGCAATATTGGCTCTCCATTTCACTGCTTGTCTATGTGGACACTAGATACTTCTTTATGTAAGTGTTTAAATCAGACATGTCAAACACACTTTCATCGAGGGCCATATCAGTCTTATGGTTGCCCTCAAAGGGCTATTAAATCCATGGATGGATAATTTGTGGAGAGAGAGAGACAACTTTTTTTACATAGTGATTGGTACTGTTTAGTTTTTATCCAATTTGGGTCCCCAAATGTTAATGATTGACAACTTCCATCACTTTTGATTATCCGCCATGGGAATTAAGAATAATGGGAATTACAACCCAACAGCACCTGTGGATCTGAGGTTGGGGAAAGGGTAAAGGACATTTTAAAGCCAGGCATCATCTTCACAAGCCTTGAATCTCAATTCAAAACCCCTCTCTCTTGACTAAACAGAACAAACTGTGGCCTTCCAGATGTTACTATATCACAACTCCCATCAGCTCATGATATCTAATGATGAGGAATACAGGTTCAGCATTGGGAGAGCCACATAAAATGACATAGTGGGCTGAATTTGGCCTGTGGTCTTGAGTTTGACACATATGGTAGATATAGTACAACTGTTTGGGCAACCAGATGATACACAGGCAAAATATTCAAACAGGTTTATGGTCCGACAACAATCATCTCCCTCCTCCTGCCTGACCACAGCCTGTGTACATGAGATGTTTACTGCTTACTGATAGGTAGGGTTTTAAAAAATCTTAAAAGGGGAGAAAATTTGTGAAATAAGCATTAAATGCTATACCCAGAATCTTTCTTTTTAGTCCATCGTGTTACCTTTTGATCCAGTTACATGCTAAAGTTAAAAAACTGGGAAATGAAGTAGTGTTTTGCTTTGTTTTTTGATGTCAAAGCTTTGTTACTAATTTTTATGCCTACAATTAATTAAACATGAAAAATGTTTAAACAACAAGCATGAAAAGAAAAATAATGTGTGGTACTTAAGAGGTGACTTTTTCATAGTATCAAATGTGATTTATTTCAAGGGGAATGAAAGCCTGCAATAAGGTTCAATGAGTAGATTACACCATAAACTAAATCAAGCTCTAGACAAAACCTTAAAAGCTGTGTTCTGCTGTGTATAGTACTCCATGGTTCTGCAATCTTAATCATAAATATTAGGCCATTTCTACCTTTGTATAGAAAACCAAGGGTAAATTTTTATCACTTTAGCTCCTCTACTGAAGCTAAAATTAATTGTCACATAAAACTGCTGATTCCTACCAAATGAAGCTCTACCATGTATCAACGCAGAGACAGAGCAAACCCAAGAATGGCTGAAATATTTCACCTGAATTATTGCTGCATTTTGTAATACTGGCAGTTTTATGGATATTGTAGGTTTTATAAATTTCCAAGTATTGAGACTTTCTAAATAAACAAAGGCTTTAAATAAAAAAGAGCAATCTAGTCTTTACTCACAGAACAAGGAAACATCTACTCAATTTATTACATTTCTGCCTTATGTACCTGACCTCGAAGGAGCTCTTTAGAACTAGCTTGGAAGGCAGATAAAGGTGAAACGGAGAGAGGAAGCCCCGACTAAAATTACAATCCCACACCCAGTTCATTACATGTGAGCTCATTCCTGGAAGGCAAGTATATGCAGAACTCAGAAGTAATTAATTAAAATTAGAATAGTTAATTGGAAGAATGTATACTGGGAAGCAATGAAGTCACATTTCAAATGTAATACAGTAAGCTGAAACAATGGCCGGCATCCTGTTCACTTTTTACAATGTCCTAAACTAGATTTACAACCCTGTAATACAGGTTTCTCCTGCCTTTGGGTGCCTTGCTTTCTGACCACTCACTCTTTCAACACTTGAAAATTACAATTAACATTAATCTGATTAGAGGTCCACTCTTTCATCAGTTCTTCTGAACCTCAGTTTGGACCTCTCACAGTACAGTGTAGTGTGTCATTTTTGTTTTTTTCAGCAGTCAAAATGTACTTTCAAGATTAAAAGAAATCTAGGTTCCACATTTCAAAGGACTCCCCTTTTCCAAAAGTGCTGGGGTCCCTTACCCATCAGGGGTTTCCTGTAGTGTTTTTCTTAACTCGGTGGACATGGAATCCTCTACCAATCGTTATATTATGCGGCTTTGCTTTTGTGTAAAATTTACAACCTACTTTTTCCTTTCAAAACATTATTCATATACAGTAGCTTTATTTTACAATGGGACAAATAAAATTTAAAAACTGTGGTCTATGTAATTTTGCTGAAGATTTAGAAGTAGAAAAAAACATTAAAGATTAAAAACATTAAAATAAAACAAAAGACTATGCAAACCATAAACAAAGAACCTCATTAAAACCCATCACATTGGTGGTACAAGAATACTTTCACTTGCGGATAGGAGAGAAAGAAGGAGCCATCCTGGCCTCCCTAGGAAGGGAGCTCTAAATACTGGGAGCACTGAGGGTGCTTTCAGACAGAAGTAAAACCTGCAGCGAAATGAGTTTAAAAAACCTTACAAGCTGCCCAAAACCTGGGCTTTCCCCGGCAAGGTGTCTATATGCCAATCCGGTAAATACCGGGATGGCACCCAGCCACCCAGAAGTCCCCCAAAGCCACCCTTAAAATCACTCCACACCTCCCCATTTCCTGGAACACCATTTCTATTCGCCAAGGAGGACTCAAGGACCACTGTAATGGTGGCTTAGTAAGTTTTAAAAAATGTTAAGGATAGTTTTGGGGGCCGGAAGATGGGCACCATCTCGCCCCTTTGGGTTCCAGGAGCCCAAAAGGTGCGAGATGACAATGTGGACTCACTCCCAGGTAGACCCAGGACTACCCAGGGATGATTCCCCACAGGCCCAATACCCCATTAGACCTGGACCTTTCAGGAAGACCCAGATCTAATGGGGTATCTAATTAATTTAGAACAAAGCAGGTAAACCCTGCTTTGTTCCGAATTAATTCACTTTTACCTGAGATGTTGTTTGGGTGCCTCAGTTAAAAGCATGACAGGTCCCACATTTTTGGGCCTGTCTGGAAGGGCCCTGAGAGGTCCTCTTTCTTGTTCTCATCAAAGGGGATTGATAAGATTGAATCATAGAATCATAGAATAGTAGAGTTGGAAGAGACCTCATGGGCCATCCAGTCCAACCCCCTGCCAAGAAGCAGGAAATCGCATTCAGAGATCCTAATTGGATTCATTAACATTGTGTATTTTATTTCTTCATCCCGATCCCTCCATCTTTCCCCGTCTCTGGGATGGCCAGCCATCCCATGTCCTTACCATGTAGATGCCCGTCTTTCCCCCACTTTTCTTCCTTTGGAGTCGAGTAACACCCAACTCCTGAAGACGGGTGTAGGGTTCTATTTGTATGCACTGTGTAAAAGAGCCCCAGAAAACCCCACCAAAAGTATCCTTATATCATGTGATGTCCTCTGTGGAACTCCCGTGGAGCTCTGTTTCCAAAGCACATGGAAACAGAGCCCTAAACCCATTTGATGAGGCCCTTAGTTGTAACCAGCCTCAGTTAACAATATTAATCATCAAGCAACAGATTGATAATGGCACATCTTTTTACTTTTGACAATTGATACCGGCTAGAGGATTCTGTTTCTCTTAGCCCAAAACTGAATTCCTTAGGACACCCAATCTCAATTTCCCACTATGAACACCAACACCACCATAACTTCAATGTGGGACAGAGATGTTCCTTATTTGTATTAGAACAGAACATCTCGGGACAGACTTGCTCAATCTAGTGCTATGGGGATGAATTGAACTACAATCCTCATCATCTCCACACCATGACTAACTGTCATGCTGGACAGAGATTATGAAATGTATAGCACAATACAATTGTACATTACTGAGTTGAGAAGTGACTGTTAAGGGCACTTTTTAACTGAATACAAATGGACCAATTTGGATTTTATTGGACTTACATTTAAGTGTGTAGTATATCTCTCACTCACTCACACAAACAACACACACACAAAATTTGCCACTTAATCCATTGTTGTAACATTTCTGAACATAAGCTTCTCTCCAAAAATATCTATACAGAATGACATATATATGTTTGGCGTTTGCCAATTTCCAAAGTCATTTCTTTTCTTTCAGATGCTGCAGTGGAAAACTGAAGGCGGAAGTACATGCCTAAAAGCAAGATAAGGGTCCCACTTATTTTGCTTTGTTACTCTAATCTTCTGATATGATTGAGTGAAGATATTTGTAGCAACATCACTCCAAAGAGGAATAAATGTTTGGTTCCATATACTTTTCATAAGGCATGAGAAAAAAGCAAGAATTTAGCAATTGCAACGGGTGCTTTTAAAATTCCTATTAAATATTTTATGGCCATGGGCAACAGGTTAAGTCTTATTAGTGACCATGGGCCCAAAAAGTTAATTTTGAACATGATGCAATCACAAAGTTGTTTTATCATGTCTATTTTATGCAGTAAATGTGACATTTACATGTGCCCTCACATGGTTGCAGCTGGTATTTATTATGCCAGACCCAGATCAGGATTGTTAAAATGGATGGAAAACTGACCATGCGGTGAATTTACTGCGTCCAAAACAAAACAAGAGAACTAAACTTTAGTTTTTTCTTCAAATGGCCTGAAATCAGAGCAGCTATGTATTTACTGTGGGGGTGGCTAACTGGAGCACATTTTGCAATGTCTAAAATGTGCCCTTTCAAAAGACTATAAATAAGCCCTTGGAATCATTTTGTGTATGACAGCACAAATTTAACAAGAAAAAAAAACCCTTTTCCCTCCTTTCTACCTTGCTTATGCCACACATTTATCATGACTGTGCTCAGTTTTGTTGTTTTATCATAGCTCCTAGTCAGCAAATAATGCAGTTTTTCCCTGGTGGACCGGATTTCCAAAGCAGTGGAAAAAAGCAAAATAATTTCATTTGTTTATGCAAGGTAACTGATAGCTTTTAAATTTAGTAAAGGGGTGGCTAAGAGATATAGCAGAAGAAATGCTTTACATGAAGAAAGAAGAACACAAGGAAGGGTGCACCTAGAATTACACTGTCGAATCAATTCGGTTGGACAACACTTCAATTGCCCTGGCACAATGCTGTGGAATCATGGAGATTGTAGTTTGGTGAGTCACCAACACTATTTGGCAGAGAAAGCTAAAGATCTTGTAAATCTCTATCTCCCGTGACTCCATAGTATTAAGCCCTGGCCGTTAAAGTGATGTCAAACTGCATTACTTCTACAATGTAGATACACCCTTGCTGACATTTGAGACATCTAATTCTTAAACTTTGTATACAACTAAGTATCTTTTGCTTATTGAAGAATACCATGGAATACACCAGAAATGGAAAAATAGCCAGATGTTTGTGAAACTTCCCTGTGTCCTAGAGTTAATACACTTCAAAAGTTGTAACAAAGTAAGGAGCCCAATCTAAATGGATTCAGGACGAGAGCTAAATCAAGATATTTCTCCCATCTTATGAAGCAGTGCATAGGAAGTTCAGTTCCCTAAAACAGGCTCCCACAAAGACCTCCAGGTCTATAAAGAATGCCATTTACTATGACATTGTATATAATCAGACGTGAGTATCCATGGATTTTGGTATCTGTGGGTTGCTGTGAGTCTTTTGGGCTGTATGGCCATGTTCCAGAAGCTTTCTCTCCTGACGTCCTGACGATTGTGGTATCCATGGTGATCTTGCAAGCAAACACCAGAAGATATCAAGTGATCACTTGCAATCCCATAGGCTTTTCCATTTTTCAAGAAGGTTTATCTTGCAAGTTCGAAGAAGTAGAGTGGAAATATTCTCTATCTTCCTCTCTATTGTTGCCATCTGGGAGCTAGGATCCACGGTGGTACAATGGGTTAAATACTTGTACTGGCTGAACTGCTGACCTGAAGACTTCCGGTTTGAATCCGCAAAGTGGGGTGAGCTCCCTTCTGTCAGCTCTAGCTTGCAGAGACATGAGAGAAGCCTCCCAGTTAACACATCCGGGCATCCCCTGAGCAACGTCTCTGTAGACAACCAATTATCTCACACCAGAAGCTACTTGCAGTATGTTCTCAAGTCGCTTCTGACATGATTTAAAAAAAAATCTGGGAGCTCCAGTTAACCTGAGCAATATATAATAAGCAACAACTAGTTTTCCCCTCTTTTGCCCCAGGTGTGTTTATATATAATTTAATCCTGAGATAACTTTAACAAAACAGGTGGCTTTCTTGAGATACTTGAATGCATTTCAGTAAACTTTCCCAACTGGATCCATTAGCACTGTGCATCTTATTTCGATTTCGCATTAGAATTATATGACCTTTCAGTTCTTTCCCACCTGTCTAATTCTATGAGTAATTATTGCAGAGAACAGTTTGTAAAATTTAGAACAAGTCATGAGGTTTCAGCCTTACTTGGCTCACACCAGGTGTTAGATAAACACCCTGGAGCAAGCAAGCTTATAGTAACCTAGGTTTGTGGTCATTAATTTGATTATGCATCAATGCTTCCTTCTTGGAACTTAGAACATTCAAAATGCAGTAAAAGAAATAAATCACCATTGCTCTTTTGCTGCATATTCTGCATCATTTTAAAAAGCAACATATAACTCATAAATCATGCGTAGCAGAGGGGCAGGGACTACTATTAAAATAGTGAGAGAAAGGGGAGGATAATTTAGAACAGTTACAGATAAATGGAATAATGCAATTCTCCTTGAAGATGCCTCTTTTTAAGAGGTCATTTTTAATGGGGTGCAACTCCAGGAAATGTGGCCAGCTACAACATCATCCCCAGGAACGATTCCAGGAACTATGGCTACAGAAAATTGGCCAACAACACTTCCTGGGCTCATGGAAGTGGCATGGCATTACACTTCATCTCATTTCTCTGACCCTAAACTTCCAAGCAAATGGCCAAGGGAGAAAAATAAATAGAAGTTTTGGAATATTTTTGGCAATTTTTTAAAATTCCTCTCTGAACTATGCTATATCAACAGTTATCAGATGTGATTATAAATCCTACCGCAAGACTGTCTAGAACACATTTGGGGTCCTGAACCCAAATGGGCTAAATGTTAGCTAAATGTTGGGGTCATGAAAAATTTGGAAACAACAAAAGTTTTCTGAATGGCACCTTGATATTTTCACGAATCTGTTAGCAATAACGTGGGGCATTTACAATGGACTCTGCAGAAAATGCTTCAGCTGTAAACCGGCATGTTTAACAAGCCTTACAAATGTTGATTTGTTATCAATGAATGTTAGATGTTTATACTTATTTTATATACCTATATACCCAGTGGCATGAAAAAAATTATTGAGCAGAAAGGGGTCGTGAGTAGCAAAAGTTTAAGAAACTCAAGTCTAGAGAATTCTGGACCATTAAGAAATGAATTATTTTAATGAAAGGGGATCCATGAAAGCTGACAAATATTCAGCATCTACAGAATAAAAAATGTATGCCCCAATATTCCTTTTGCTGACACATGTGGCCACATCATCTTGAATAGACAAATTTAGAAAGAGCCCAATGTAAAGCCACAAAAATGTATGTTTCCTGTAATAAAACACAGCTACATTTATTTCCCAAAAGATAAGTTCCTGTTAAGAATCTGTGTGTGCACGCTTCTCATAACTGGATAGCAATAATATCCAGACATTTGTAAATGTGCCCTGCGTAATCCAGGTTCCTGGCTACTCCAGCTCGGAAATATTCCACTGAAGTAAGCTAGTATATAATCATTTAGCAATTCCCACAGCTAAAAAATATAGTATATTAATTGGTCTTTACATCGCTGCGTAAGACGTGACCTAGCAAAAGAGGTAACATCTAAAGCACAGGTTTTTTGAACTATTTCACTCAGAGTTGCTTCTTCCTCCCTTAACCCCCCCCCCCCCCCCCCCCCCCAGAGCAGGAATCTCCCTGGAGTTGTCAACGAAGTACCATCTGCTGTGTTATTTTAGAACAGGAATCCTGACAACCTTTGCCAAATAAAGCTACACTTCCTCCCTACCCTATATTCTATCTTCTGCTCAGTACGACTCCATCAATCTTAGTAAGGTCTTGTCCAGATAAGATAAATAAGCATGGGGTTGGGGGCGGGGAGAGTAGAATGAAACTAAGAAGCTCAGTATAGCCATTGACTGTCGGTCCAGGAAACTTTTCTAAACTGGATGAAGTAGGGAAGCAGTCTACAATTTTTAAAATAAGAAATGCTACATTTTCATCCCTGTCTAGGTACAGGCTACATGTGACACTATTTATTGCTTAGAAACTGAACACAATAGGACGTCTTATTACGCTTACTAGTTGAACATAGTTTTATTGATACATAAAGTTCTTTAAATACAACAGAATCCCTCTGGAGGACCTAGAAAATGCCTAGAGAAGTATTCTCTCTGGGTCTCCTGCGTGATTCTACAGTCAACTTCTGGAGGAACATCTAAGTCCTCCAGATAAAATTTATGATATGGTTCAGTCATCCTTCATTTCAGGTAAAAAAAATCATATTAGCAAAAGGATCTGTGTCACATCACTGTCCTGTCGCCATTTTTGAGAAGTCCAGAGGAAAGTTGAGATATTGGGTGTAGAATGGGATTCTAAAATGATTATGGGGGTGAGGGCTTATTTTTGCATGTTTTCACATGTTTGGAGAGGGTTCTTCTGTATAATTTGTATGCATGTTTTTCCAGAAAACATACTTTTAAAAATATAGTTTAGGAGACTTTGGATCGTCCTTATATATCTCAGGAGCCCCTTTCAGAGTCTACTCATTTTATCCTCTGTTATGTTCAGTTATTATTATTGCTTAAGTTTTAATTGGTTGTTGATGTTGTTTTATGTTTTCATGTAGTTATTATGTTTTAAATTTATTGATCAGTATTTTAATCTGTTGTTGTCTGGGTTTGTCCCCATGTGAGCTGCCCCGAGTCCCTTCGGAGAGATGGAGGCGGGATACAAAAATAAAGTTGTTGTTGTTGTTATTATTATTTGGAGGAAGGCTTAAGAGGCCACAAATGTAGGGTCCAGAAGCAGCCTGCTATCCCTGTTCCACATTTTGCCCACCCATGTTCTAGTTATTTCTAATGTTGGTAGGAAAGTACAACCCTACATACTGGGCTAGGTTGTGGCCTATGGCAGTAAAGTTGGTATCCTAGGTCTTAGAACTTGCTCACCCCAGTCTAAATAACTGTAACAATTTTTCCCCAAACATGTCACCAAAATGAATCTTCTTAATTCAAATATAAAAACCTAGTACTAGGTTCACATAATACGTGTTCATTAATTCTTTAAAATCCATGGGCTGGTGGATCTTTTATCAGTATGCAGAATCTTTACACATGTGTTTAAGCAGATGAGATTAAAGATGAGATGAATGCCTACATCTTTTCAATTAAAAGGTTGTTGCTGGCCATATAATTTTGAAATGGGACTTCTCCTGAAAATCTATTTTAGAATGGAAATATTCAGTTATAAACTCAAAAGAACTGGAGATATCCTAATATTACATTCCTAAAAGATATTTACATAACAGTTCAGTCCAGAGAAATCAATGGGGAATTTGGGGCACATTAATACCTCCAAAGTTTCAGAATCACACATTTCATATTGAATGGTCCTATCTTCCATATTTTTCTATCACGAGAAATTGAACCTAGCCCTTTGGTTAAATTATCTGTTAAATGTTTTGTCCCACATTGGCTAAATTTCTCTTTGGAGATGTCATATGGAGACATTTTGAACAAGAGCCCATGCCCTTTTCAGAGCACATTAATTTTCTTGGAAAATGTGCAAAGCAAAAAAAAACATAAGGCAGAGAAAAAGGGGGCATGTCTTGCACAGTTAAAACCACTATAGGAACAGCTTTTCTCAGAATTCATTATTCTAAGATTATCCTTTTGC
Source organism: Anolis carolinensis (assembly GCF_035594765.1). Classification (NCBI taxonomy): domain Eukaryota; kingdom Metazoa; phylum Chordata; class Lepidosauria; order Squamata; family Anolidae; genus Anolis; species Anolis carolinensis. The sequence goes on from NC_085843.1 coordinate 196,628,316, forward strand.
TCTCCCCTCACCACTGGCCTTTCCACTGCCAACATCGAAAAGAGTCGACTGCCAGACAGTATCCTCTGATGTGGCTCTACTTCCTGTCACTACTGATAAGCGAAGAATGGGCAATGCGGAAACAACAGCAAGGATCTCTGGCAGTGAGAGGACTGGAACAATTAAAACAGCATTATTAAAAAGCTTTGCATCTTTGAACTTGAGAACCCTGCTGAAGGGCTGGAGAGCAGTAGGCTTCTGTTGCTAGGAAGCTTAGGATTGCATCTGACTTTTGCCAGATAAGTCTGTTGTTATTGGCCTCAGATCAGAGAGACCTCTGAGATATCTGTGGGCCTGAAAGGTAGGGTATGGGGTGGAGTGGAGAATACAAATGTTCAGCGATATTGTGTGCAACAGTTTCAGGGAAATGGCAGAGCCGTTAACAAATCAGCCATTTATATGTCTACCTTAAGCAGAAGTGGAACAGGAAATTAATTCAATTTGCCTAGGACGTACATTACACTCTTAGTTTCCATTTAATTTAAGAAAAGAGAAATCTACCACTAACCAATTCCCACCCACCCAAAGGAGAGTTATCAGTGGACAAGCTGGTAATTGAAGCTTATAACACTCCAATTAAAGAGATCTAATCATTATTAGTAGGTAGACTCCACAGTACGGAATAAGCTAGGAAATGAAAGCATTAAAATGGGAGCTGTTTAATGGAGAAAAAGACCTTCTTCAGAAGTCATTTTGTTGCCAGCAGCGTCTGATTTACTGAAAAATATCCCACACCCAAAGGTAATGCCATTACAGTCACCGAAGCCTTTTAAGCAGGTTACCACTCTCTGTGTTTTAGATGATATGGCTGCTTGCCAGTAATTTAGCTTTAAATATGAAAATGGATATCCAATCCAGTTTTCTAGATATAATAATAGCACAGAAGATTTATTCTATCGTTACACAGCCCAACGACTATTTAAAATGCTTTTAAGCTGAACTTACAAAGCTCTAGTGACTTCTAGAATGACAGGAACTGTTAAATAAGAAATAAAATTAGCAAAATGCAATAAAAGATGCCAAAGTGAATTCAGCAATGCAACACACACATGCACACAAGAACTTGGTGAAAACAAAAACATTATTTATGAAGCCAATCAATAATTCTTCCATACAATGCTAGGAGGGATGGGGTGAGTCAGGAAGGTGTAGAAAAGATCATTGGAACACATGCAGGACACTCAGGGGCAGCTATGGAACTTTGACTGATTTCAACCACCAGTTTTACATTTCTATGGAGGTCCTAATCTCTCCAATCTGGAAGATCCACTTACCGATGGCTCGTCTACAAGGGCTTAATAACCTGAACTCACTGTGCAGTCGATTCTGTCTGTCTCCATTACATCCTGCAACGTTCAGTGCCAAATGAGAGGTAAACCCAGTTTAGTCGTATTTAAGAAAAGTCAGGGTGTAATCTGGGGTTTGCCTGAAACTCTGGAACAACCCTACAGCTCTGGTGCAGTGTGGATAGCAGGACCAAGTCAGATTCAGACCAGTCCGCTATCCAGACAGTCCGCCACCACCATCTCCTTTCCCCCCTGTGCTCATCAGTGCAAGGAAAAGGAGACAGATTGGGGACATGTCATTGTTTCTGACATTGCCATATGGCCGTAAAGCTCCATGAGAGCTCTGGGCTGTTGTAGATACTCTGTGCTGACACCAGCAAAGGCCCTTATATGACCAGGAATAAGGAGGGAGGATTGCCAACACAGATGATGTGGTGATACCAACATCGAGGTATTGGGACAGTGTATGTGCCCACTTCTGGGACCAGTTCAGAGCACTTCTGCTCCAGACTGCTTCGGATTAAACAGTCAGTTCAGACAAATCAAGAAAGCCCTTACTTTACTGGTCTTGTGAAGTGAGGAGCATCAGGAACAGATATCCTGCCAGCCTTTAACATGAAAACTATATTAGCTCTATTTTATTTATTAGTTTAATTTATATCCTACTTTTCTACCAAACTGGGATCCAACATGGCTCACAATGAAAGACTACCTAGATGACTGGACCCAAATGTAAAGATGTTCCAAATACCTTTTAGCAACAGTCTCGATCCTTCCTTCGCTGCCAAAAAATACTGATATGAGTAGCAGATTCTGTACCTTCTTCCACTGTCCTTTTCTTGGATAATTATAGTATTTCTTGCTCATTCTGTGAGCCCCAACCTGACTTGTTTGTCCAATATATTGAATTACATACCTCAATTCAGATACAATTGAGAGCACAGAATACAGTTCAACAAGGAATTCATTCATGCAATGAATTTATAATTGTATGTGGCCTCTGGCTGATTTCTCACCCGTGGCTCAATAGCTCTTGATAGATGAAAATGTTTTCCTATCCCTGTTCTAGAAGTTGTGTATACATTGCCAAGAAAACACCTAATATTTTACATTAGACAATTTCCCTGCTCAGGGCTATAAATGGTAGATTTCCACAGATGAATTAGACCAAGTTGCTAGGACTACCAGAATTTAAGTAGATCTTCTAGAAAGCTTGGATTGCTGATATTACAAATCCCAGTGAAATTTTGTTGTTTATTCATCTTTCATGATCCATCACTAAAATGACTCCACAATGTGTTTCAGCAGTTCATTCACAGCTACAAATGTGTCCGTTCCATTATATTTCCTGGCTCAGTCTGTGTCCAACTTGTTTTCAGTCTTACTAAAATTTTCTGGGGAGTTTTCTTCAAATGTTATATATCTCTTTTATGACTGAAGAGGGGAGAAGGCAATATAACTAAAATTCACTTAAATATGTGGAATACGTTAAAGCCACAATATAGTGTTTTAACTATAATATTTGTCCTTCCAATAATAAGTGGTGCCGAGTCCAGAATGGAACAAAAATGGGTTTCTAGCTTATTCTTAGCCATGCATCTGCTGTTCCTTTCAACAACAATTTAAACTGGGTCTTTTCTACAACCAGCCACCAAATAGTTAATGACAGCAACCCAACTAATAACTTTGTGAGTTCAAGCTGCTGCCAACAGCTGTTATTTTTGATGACTGTGCTATCACCCAGTAAACAGACAGACCAGACGCAGTAACGAAATAAAGAGAATAACACGGGGGAAGTGAAGTATCTAGAGTAAGCCACTACTTAAGATGAAAGACTATAGCTATATTTAAAAAAACACACACAAGACAGAGTAACTCAAACAACACTCATTACCATATGCAGATCTATCATAAAATCCCTTATAGATGCTTGTCCTAAAAGACATATTTCCTGCTTTCTTTTAAAAGGAGACGGATTAAGAAAAATGACTTTGGAATACACCCACTGCAACAAAAAAGACTGTTCTTAAAGATAGATCCATATCCAGCAGGTAAGTGGGAATCATACTCAACATGTTTGTGGGCAACTCTAGAGCCTCCAGTATGGTTCTATGGTATGCTTCCAGACAAAGTATAGTCAAAATATTGGGTTAGCCATTATCCATGGTTTCAAGTGTTCATGGCAGGATGTAGAAAGTATTATCTGTATCTATTCATGTCAAAATCCCGAGCACTCAAGCAGCAAAAATTCCTTACCAAAAACAGTATACCAAAAGCACATTATTTTCTGAATCAAACATAGTTTTAGATCTAAACAGTTTTTCAATATTAAGATTAGGGAAATGTCCCATTGGTTAATTTTGAATAGAACAATCTAACTTTTTATTCCACTCTACTGTAACTTCACTGGCAATATATTTAGTGCTTTCCCAAAAAACTTAATAGAAATGTAAAATATATTAAGTTTTAAGTATACTTCCAATACAAATAGTGTCAGTGTCTGAAGTCTATATATGGACATCAAAGAGCATTTTGTAGTTATTGTTATTATGTGTTGATCATTAAATGGCAATATAGGACATGATAGAAATTTATGCTCTAACCCTATTAATCAATCAAGTAAATATATATTCCACAAGTGGACCATTTCTTCAAGTAACCAAACACTGTGTACATCAAAAGCAGATAAATCAAATAGTAATCATGTATCGGGTCTCCTTGACTACAAAAATTACAAGAGGAGCATTGTTTTTTTTCTTGAATTGACAGAATCTAAGACAGTCAGACCAAAGGGAGTACCAAGTCCTTCAATTCAAGAATCACTCAAGGAAGGATATTTAAATAAACATGACTTATCAGCTGTTTGTAAAAAGTCAAATGATATACTTTATGATTCAATACCAAGCCTGTAAAATTAAATCCAATTTCAGGAAATGTTAATTGCAGCTTTTAAAAAGTAAAAAAATAAAAGTAGTGGAATCCCCCACATACATTTCCTAATTTTCTGGCGATAGATAGGTTTGAAGAATATACAATGATATGCCTTGAAGAACATATAGTATCAGTGGTAGAAAATTAGTCTTAAGTACATTAACAATTAATATAAGTGACATCAACCCATCCAAATCAAGAGCTACTTCAGATAATAGTGCAGTCAAGTTCAGCTTAATCATTTAAATTATATACCAAGAGATTTATATGCTAAAGACCCAGAAGCTTCTTTTAGGTCTGTTAACATTTATAGAATTGTTAATCTTACATATAATAGAAATATGGATGAAAATTAATGTGACAATTGAAATCCTCAGGTAACTAACAATAAATGCCATTAGTACATATGTCACTTGAGGGCTTGGCTCCTTAAAATACATTCAACATTTTCATTCATATGTTAAGGGTGAATGGGCTGAGGTTAGGACCTTGAGTCATTTACCTGAGAGTGCTCAATAACCTTGAATTTAATAGCACAAATACTAATACAAAGTACAAAATTATTTATGGTTAGAAACAACATATCATCTGCAACAACTATTTGCATTAGGTACCAATTCCATTTCAATAATATTGAATCTAAGTGAGAAAGTATGACCTTCGGCACACACACTGACATGTTCGCTGCGGGGGTGAATCAGCTGCATGACACAAAGACCCGATTCCCGTTAATGCGACCTTGAACCAAGCAAACAAAAGTTGTGGGTTGCTTTAAATTCTACCCAAGAATCCTGAGCAAACTGCAACTTTGGGCCCATGTAAGTAGGTGGGTTGAGTCTGAGACAGAACCGGCTGCAACTGTTAATACGGCCATCCCATATTCAGTGAGTTTGGGTGGCCTAGAGACACAGGACGGCACTGACTGCCCCAATCCCATTCTTTCTTATAATAGGCAGCAGGAGTGATGTGGCCAGGGTCCATTGCTCATCACCTGGAGTGATGCTAGTCAGAGTGCCAAGGTGATAGAAGTGATGGGGGAAAGGAGGGAGCGATTTCTCCCCTTTGTGCTGCTCTGGAGCCCCAGCTAACATCACTCCAGGTGATGAATGACAGGCACTAGCCATGTCACAGAGGATGGTAAGGGTGGCTGTCCTGCAACGTTGAACTGAATTCAGAACAACCAGACAGTCAGGACTCCTTCCCACTGGGCAGATGGTGGTCAAAACCTTCCTGGGACCCATGCAAAATTTGATGGTCTAGATCACCCCCAGTATCAGTTATTATCTGTACAAATATTGCAAATGTGAGTAGATAAATAGGTACCGCTCCAGCAGGAAGGTAACGGCGCTCCATGCAGTCATGCTGGCCACATGACCTTGGAGGTGTCTACGGACAACACCGGTTTTCGGCTTAGAAATGGAGATGAGCACCAACCCCCAGAGTAGGTCACGACTGGACTTAACGTCAGGGGAAAACCTTTACCTTACCTAGGTCAAAACTTTGTCTAGCATCACACCATTCTGGCTTATTTCACAAAAGTCAACGGCCTGAACACATTTCTATATTTAAAACAATTAGACTCAGGTCCAACTTGAAACTAACACTACAGGGCCAACACATTGGAAGATCCTTCTCATGATTTCTTTGGAGTTGGTTCTGAAAGTGCATACGGGGGTGCAGTGGCAGTGAGACTTCAGTTGTTTCACTGTCAGTAAAAGCCTATCTCCATTCCTATGACTTAAAATACACGTTAGAACAATGCTGGGTTTAGCATACTTTCTTAACTGGGACAAGATAAATAAGAAAAGCACATTAATCCACTGATGCAGATAAATGTTGTCTGTGCAACTACAAAGATACAAAAATGTGTAATCTAACCAAAATCAGTTTAATTTTACTTACATTAAAAATATGCAGTGGTGTACTTATCCACATTTATTCTTTATACTATAACTGGATTTGGACTACAGATGGAGGACTGTGATTGAAATTAGGGGTAAAACAAATGCAGTGGAAACTAGGGTCAGAGAGCCTGTATTGATTTTCCAGACATAAGAAAATATGTCTTTACTTCTATCAAGGGGAATTATTGAAGAAAAACAGAATTTAACTTCTGGCTCCTTCCAACACGTGTCAATTTTATTGCCAAATGGTAAATGAAAACAAACACACAAGACATTTGATGGTTTTCAGACATTTTGACTAGGAAATGGTGGTCAATTCAGTCATGACACCTTTAAAGTTCCTTCCAACATTTGTACAATCTTCCCAATGTGGGATTACATTTTGTGATATGTGTAGGTTCCTTGAGTGATATGTGTAGGTTCCTTGAATGATAGCTAAGGATGCAATTGTCAAGCTAAAGTAAGTTTTCTTGAAACCTCTGGGTTCGGTAAAGACAATTGACTGGGATCTATGAAAGGTTTAAGAGATGTATTTGCAAAATTATTATGTGAATCTTCAGAGCAATTCTTTGTAACCTGCGTTGTTTGGGGGAATTGAAGTTGATGATTATAGCATATGCAATCATTATTTTGGTTGTTACTTAAAATGTGACAGTAAAAAGGATTGGTACAATTGCATGTCTGGAACCAGTCCCCCCCCCCCCCCCAAAGTTTTGATATAAGATTCTGTATGTTTAGTACAAGGCACTTTTCCATATGACTGCATAGAATGAACCTTCAAATGATTATTTTTATTTATTTATTTACTTTGTTTTATGCCCTGCTCTCTCTTCCTCATTGAGGGACTCAGAGTGGCTAACATTCGGTAACAATTTGATGCCATTTAAACCTAGGACAATAAAAACTCAAAATGCATATAAACCAAACACACAGACATTTTAACACCTCATATAAAACAACAGTACATGCTAAAACAGTATTAAAACCCAGCTATATTAAGAACCAACTTTATCTCGTTGCCATAGTCGGAATCCATTGCCATATGTCATGATTACTCCTTGTCTTCACCAAAAACTTCCTTCCAGAGAAAAGTTTTTATTTGCTTTCTGAAGGAAAACGGGGAGGGAGCCATTCTGATGTCCTTAGGGAGGTAATTCCAGAGCAGAGGAGCCACCATTGAGAAGGCCCTCTCTCGTTCCCATCAGTCGTACTTGAGACGAGGGTGGGACCGAGAGTAGGGTCTCTCTAGCAGATTGCAGGGCTCGGACAGGCTCATATCAAGAGATGCGGTCAGACAAATAGGTTGGGCTGAACCGTTCAACAATAATATATCATATCAACAATAATATATCATAAAAGATAGCACTGCATAGCTGCCATGTTACTTAGTTTGCAGGACTAGTTTTCACAATAAATTGTACAACGTAGCTGGTTTATCTTAGTGCTGCCTTCCCCAGTCTGATGCCCTCTAGATGTTTCGAGCCACTATTCCAAGCCATTATATTTATTTATTTACTTACAATATTTATATTCTGCCCTTCTCACTCTGAAGGGGACTCAGGGCGGATCACAATGTACACATACATGGCAAACATTCAATGCCATATGAACATAGAGACAGAGACAGAGATACAGAGGCAATTTAACTTTCTCCAGTTTTCAGCTTACTGAGGGTATGCTCGATTCTGGCCACAGGGGGAGCAGCTGCTTCACCATCCACTGTGACACCGAGTTTTTGATGGATACTTCCTCATTCCAAACGCTGCTGCACGATTTTTATGGTGTCGTAAATTAGTTAAATTAGCCTCCCCACATAACCGGCACCTAAATTTCCTACTTGATGGATGCAACTATCTTTCGGGTTGCTTAGGTCAACAACGAGCAGGGCTATTTTTTAATGGTTGGGTGCTCATTCTGACACAGGCTGTCTTCGAACTCATGACCTCTTGGTCATAGTGATTTATTGCAGCTGCTATTAACCAGCTGTGCCACAGTCCAGCCAAGAATGCTGGGAATTGTAGTCCAAAACATCTGAAGAGAAGCAGACTAAAGCAAAAATGAGTTACATTTAGTTTTTAAGATTGTAGATTTTCTTTTCAATTTACATTGTTTATTCTGTAGATAAGTCGCACCCAAGCTTTATTAAAATACTATAATTTCTTGGTTAAATACACATACATATATTAGCATTCTGAATTGTAAAAGGCTGCTTTCCACATGAGAAAAGTAACACAAACAAACACTGGGTAGGGAAGGTTTGAGAACTCCTTTTCCTCATCTGTGCATTTAAACTACAGTCAGTCAGAATGCTTGAACGGGATTCTCAACTGTACCTATACAGTTCAGCATTCAACACAATGTGCACTTGACAGGCATATGGAAATCAAGAGAAGCACAGCTGTAAAATGTTGCCTCTAAATAGAAACTAACACATTTCTGACAAATAAAAACAGCCAAGGGAACAAAATGTCTTGAACTGAACTACTGAAACTAAACAGGGAAGTGTAGATTCAAATTACTTTATAAGCAAAGTCTGAATAACCACAAGTATTAGCAACAGCTTGTTGCTGTTGTTTTGTACCTTCACATCAGTTTTGATTTATGGTAACTCTAAGGCAAATATATCAGGGGGTTTTCTTGGCAAGTTTTCCTCAGAGTGGTTTTGAAAAGTGGCTTTGAGGCCGAGTATGTGATTTACTCATGGTCACCCAGTGAGTTACTTGTCTTCTAGTGTCCTAATCCAGGATTCAAATCTCTACAGCATGCTTGCTCTCTTCTATTAGGAACAGCAAGATATTTAAAATTATTACAGGCAGAAAACTTCCCAATTAACTAGGCCATCGCTTTCTGCAGTAATTAAGTTCAGATATTTCCATCCTCTTTCTCTAAAACATAGGGCCAAGCTTTTGTTGTGATGGAAACCCATTCTCATATTTAGAGTCAGCTGCAGTAAGTTGTGATTCAGCTTCAATGCTAACAGCATCTTTCTTTTTACTGCTGTTACCATTAAAACGGTTTTTCCTGTGGTTAGTTTATATGCTCCAACTCATTAACATCTAGAATACTAGAAACTTAGCCTCATTAAGTATGGCATTTCTGAGGAACACATTCTCTGTTCATCTTCACAAAGCAGGATACCTCTTTGGTGGCCCAGCTGTAGCACCGCATGGTAGCAAAAGAGGGATCACCCTAGCAATAAAAATACTACAGGATCCCACATAAGACACAGTAGGGGGCAGTGATATTTATTAGCTAATGGCACAAAAATTTACAGACTGCTCAAGAGCTAAAAAATTATTTTACTATCGAAGCGGCTTCCTCTAAAGAACTGTATGGAACCAGTCTACAGAGCCAATGTTATTGCCTTGAATGGTTCAGATAAAATGTTTTTGGAGATTAAAACTAAGTAAAAATACCATTATGATTTTTTTCCTTAACCAAAAATATACAACATTGTAGGCAAGCAGAAGGATGACTGATGAAGTCATGACAACAGCTTGGTTTGAACGTAATCTGAATTGCAGAAAGAATGAAGAACTATATGGAGTTAGATTTTCTAGAGACTGTGCAGGGTTCCTCTTATTCACACAATGTAGTAGCATCTGCTCACTACTTAGATTTGTTTCAACAATAGCAAGATAAAAAAGGCAGCAAAGGCAAATAATAAATATAAATATTTATATTACCAATGCTAGAAATAAATTTTGAAAGGTTTCTGCATAGCAATACAATTAAAAACTCAACTACCATATATACTTGAGTCTAAGCCAACCCAAATATAAGCCAAGATACCTAATTTTACTACAAAAAACTGGGAAAACTTATTGACTTAAGTATAAGACGAGGGTGGAAAATGCAACAGCTACTGGTGAATTTCAAAAATAGAAATAGATACCAATAAAAAGGCAATTAGTAGTAAATGTTTTTGAATATTTACATAAAATTGTAATTTAAGATAATAATAGGATTTAAATAAAATAAGACTGTCCAACTCTGATTATCTATATACTTGAATATAAGCCAACCCGAATATAAGCCAGCCAGGAAGCTCACTCGAGTATAAGCCGAGGGGGGCTTTTTCAGCCCTAAAAAGGGCTGAAAAACTCAGATTATTCTCAAGTATATATGGTAAGTAGTTTTTAACCTAGTGGTTGGGTAGAAGGCCATCCATGCCAGAAGCAAAGTTGTGTGCCTGGAGTAAATCAAATCAGGAGGTATATAGAAGAAGAAAAATCTGTAATACGTGTTTGGAAATACAGAGCATTTGACAAGGATAAAATCTGAAGGGAAAATGCTATTTTTACCACATTGATTTAAAATTAAGGCAAAGGTGAATACTATTACCGGTCCTTTAGCCCATATAGACTTGCAGAAATTGGTACAAAGAAGGGTGTTGTATTTCACAATTAACATGGCTTTTATAATAAAGGGTTATAACCTTCCATTTACTGAGTGATCACACTATGCTACTAAAATATTTAGAAAGTGAATAAGACCACTACATGGTGATACAAACACATTGTTTAGGAGAAAAATCTTGTTCAAGTTTCAGATGAGATATTTCCCTCCTTTTTCTGTCTCTCTCTTTCTCACAAACATGAACATTTAAAATTATACAACCTGTAAGAAAAAATGCCTAAACTGCAATTTTAAGGATTTGAGATTAGAGATACTCATTCATCCTACTCCTTCATTTGGCATCATTTCTCTTCTTTAAAAGGAAAAAAAAAACAACAACCTAGAATACCATTACATCTTTTGCAACAGCTTTTCTTCATTTTTACAGTATCAGCAAACAAGGAAGGCTGTACATAACATTATTAAAGAGAATTCTTAGCATACTGGTATGCTTAATCTCTCTCTAAACATTCTTGAAAAACTTTTGTATAGAGATTTTTCTCAGGAATAATGTACATGTTTTAGGGAGAAGATTTCAGTTCTTTGCATGGAACTGCAATCTGTGTAGGTTTCTCTATCCCAAAAATATGTGCAGACCTTTACTTCCCATTGACTTGTCTTGATCTGAGGAAGGTAAAGGTTTCAACCATTCTTTTAAGGTGACAGTATAGTACATACAGAGCCCGCGGTGGTGCAACAGGTTAAACCACTGAGCTGCTGAAGTAGCTGACTGAAAGGTCGGTGGTTCGACTCCAGGGAACTGGATGAGCTCCTGCTGTTAAACACAGCTTCTGCCAACCTAGCAGTTCAAAAACATGCAAATGTGAGTAGATCAATGGGTACCACTTCAGAGGGAAGGTAATGGCACTCCATACAGTCATGCTGGCCACATGACCTTGGAGGCGTCTATGGACAATGCCGGCTCTTCAGTTTAGAAATTGAGATGAGCACCACTTCCCAGGAGTTGGATACTAGACTTAGTGTCAGGGGGTAATCTTTACCTTTTATAGTACATACAATATGACAGTGGCCTTATTACACAGCTCAGCTATCTTGTGTAATTATGTACAGATAGTACAACTATTGTACAGGCAGGCCAAATAAATACATTTAGCTGAGGGTCCTTCCACACAGCGATATAACCCAGAATATCAAGGCAGAAAATACCACAATATCTGCTTTGAACTGGTTTATTTGAGTCCACACTGCCATATATTCCAGTTCAACGCAGAAAATGTGCGATTTTCTGCCTTGAAATTCTGGGATATAGGGCTATGTGGAAGGGCCCCTTGTCTCTTCAAACCTGTGTATGAGAACAGAAAGAAATAAGTGCAAAAAAAGTCAACAATATCAGCAAATGGGAAGGGAATCAAGTAAGACAGACACACAATTTTTTCCTACCCTGTTTCACTTCTCGCCTGCTTTAAAGAAAAGTCACCACCATAGACAATGATCTAAGTCTGCACCTACAGAAATGCAACACAGCTCAGCTATTGCATTTTTCTATCTTGTGCACAGGCTATGTTTATAGTTTAAGTAAATCCAGTGATACTGGAGTAATTAATCCTGACCAGTAGTTGTGCCATCCCCATGTTTATTCTCATGAGGACAATATTTATTGGCAGGAGGATGAGAAACAACCCAATTCTATTTATTTTCTGGCAGAATGGTTTATTCAGCTGCAGCTGAAAATGCTGCAAATAAATAATGTATCTTAATATTTGAGTATGTGGATGTTATGAAACTGTCATGCCAATAACCAAAAGCTTCCCTACTCTAGACACTTATCCAGTCTATCTTATATTTGGAGGGGAGAACTTTCCCAACATAGAATCTGAATAATAATGTGTCACAAACTGACACAAGTAAATGCAAAAAAAGTGACTGGACTGGTCATCATGTAAGGCATCCACCAGTAAATCTCACATGGACAAAAAACTTACCAATTACAGCACTCTGAAAAAGTGATGATAAAATACTGCTGCCAGACTTCATGATAAACGTGTTCTGATATTGAGCAAAATTCCAAAACATAATACTTCGTTTGCTAAGAACATTTGTTTCCTCAGATGGAAAGCCAGATCTAGTCACAGACCAACTTGATCTGTATGCTGCATTTCTATAAGAAATGGAGAAAGCTACAGCACTGGATGGATTGTATAATCCTAAGCAATTGTAACGGGCTTAAATATTAAGTTTACATTCCCAGCCTTCCTTATTAGCAATGCAAAACTGCTTCAACGCTGCACCTGAAGCAACACTTGTTCTCCCAAGTTAACATTGTTATATATTTATGCCTTTAATAGCATACCTCAAGGCAGAATGTGCAAATAATTGTAACTCTGTGCTACCATGTCACCAGCATTTTTTGCTCATCTTAAAATATTTGCCGCATCCTCTATCTCAGGGGTGGAGGAAACATGGTTTAAAATGACATGCAGCCCCTGGGCTCATTTTTACATTTCCTGAGGAATCTCTCACCAATCCCCCAAATCTTCATGAATTTTACTCCCCAAAATAAAAAAATGGCACAATATTTTGACAAAATTAACACCCAAAGTCCCCAGAAATACATGAAAATATGCAAAAAGCTTTTTAGCTATATCAGAAATTATTCATTTCGAATGCCCTTCTTTCCTCTCTGTTTACCTTTCAAAATGGTGATGAAAGTGGCATGAAATTATTTCCAGCCATCATTTTGAAGAAGAAATAGAGAGGGGTAGGTGGGACAATAGTAAAAAGCTGGTCCCTAGACCTCAAACAGTTGCCCATTTCTGTTCCATATTCTAGAGTTAATCAAACTCAAATTTAAGGATGTATATGACTCTGATAATGAAATTAAGTTTCTACAACTGATCAGACTGAATCACTATTGCTTCTTCCAAAATCTAATCGTCCGTAGTACAATCTGTTCACTAGTGCAGCTTTATACACCTCACTCTACTTAAAATAGCAATGCTATGTCAACAAAACTGACATCTGTGTTCAAGCTTTAGCCTACTTGTCTTCAATGAGTCTGTAAGCATTGCTGTTAAAAAATCTCAGAGGTTGATTTTTCTTTACCTCCACAAAGCTCTTTGGACAGCAAAAGCACAGGTGCTTTCCCAGCCTTTTCATGCAGAAACATCAATGGTTGCTTCTGTCCCGGTGCTGTAGACAGCAGGGCTGGGCCACTGGAAACAGAAGACAAGAACAGAGGAAATGCTGCATCCTATGTACCACTACAGTTGAATTCTGTGTTATTACTTTAAGAAAATGAAGCAAAGCACAACAATTCCGTAAAACAAGGGCAATGTTCTTAAAATAAATAAATAAGTTGCTGCATAAAGTGTTAAATCCCATCAATATCTAGGCAATTTGTAAATACCACTTTCAGCCATGAGATTTTAATTTCATCTATTAAACAGTTTATCTTATTTGTTTTTATCCTGAACTGAAAATCATACGATGTATGTTAAATATTTTACCTTTACCTATTAAATGGAGGGAGTGGGGTTTCTGGGCTTCCCCCTTGGTAAGCAGAGCTGTGAAGGCCGAAAACACTCAACACAGGCAACATGTAACAGGCTGGCGTTTATGGTATCAGAAATTGCTCCAATCTTACTTGAGCATTGAATCTCACTTAAACCATGTGGAAAGCAAGGAATATACAAAATTTACATTTATGGAATTGAAAATATCTAGTTTCAATTCTGTAACTATCGATTTCCCGCACAGTGTGACTCCCCCAATTCTACCTCTGTTTTCTAAGCACTAGATTCATATGTTGAGTGTATGGTGAGAGGAAGCTATACAGGACAGTTCACCACAGTCAGGTGGAGGCTACTAACATCTACCTAAATCACCTTGGTTGGCATTTAAATGCATGGATATATGCAGGTAGACCCCAATGCATATAGAAGCCTGACCTCATACTTTGTTTTAACTGAATCCTTAGAAATAAATACAAGAACTTGTTTGTGATAAATTCACTTCAACAGGGTGAGTTGACAAAACTGACAAAATGCATTTTTACCACCACAAAGGTATACATGTGGGCAAGTGTGCATGCGTGCATGAACACAGGTACACATATAACATGCACTTGAACCTTAACATGCCTCAACAACTCACACAGATACAACATTCAAAGACAAAGCGATTTGGAGTAACAGTATGCAAATGGGTCTTGTGCATCTTAGAGACTAAGAGATCTAAATTGTTAGCATAAGCTTTCGTAGACTTAGTCTATGAAAGCTTATGCTACCAACTGCACTCTCTTAACCTAATCTGTTACATGATCCCATTTGCTTAGACTATATACATGTTCACAAGCTGTATATAGGTTATACTTCTTCCTTTCATTACTGCCTGCCAAATGTTATAGCATCAACAGATACCTACATACAGAATGCCCCGTATGTATGTGTGTTTTATAGTAGAGTGGACTAGCAGGGCTTACTTACTTAATTACCAATGCATAAAAAGCTCAAATCATACGAAGTGCAAAAACCAGAATCAAAGCTTCCCTCATCTCCTATGGTACATGCCAACTCCAGACTCTCCAATTGCTTTGAGTAGAATTGATGCATTTCACATTAGCAACATGAAAAAAATGTATTTTTAATTTAATCCTACATTCAGGAGTATACGCAGGGTGAGCACTAGCTGGTTCGCTCAACTCTCATTTTAAATACGCCAAAGAAACATTCAGTCACCCCCAGCAAAACACTGGTGTAATATTAGATTACTTACTGCTCTGGCTTTAAAAGAAGAAAAAACTTTGGCAGTCGCCGTCAAAACATGGCCTTAAAATGCCAACCAGATCCCTAGCAACACAGACTCCCATTCTTTTGTCCCACTACATTAAACGCCTATCAAGTGTGGCTGTGTGACACTTTATGAAAGCACCACACTAGTCATGCTTGACAGGTGCCAATACCCTAATATGATAATTCCACTCTGTCAGTTAAACATCTCTCTTCTCATGGACTTTACACCCAGTACGAAGATGTAATCAATCATTGCCTTTTGCAGTTAAGTTTCATTTGTTTGACTCTTGAGTACACTATTCTTGTCGAAGAAAAAAAAGAGGGAAGGGAGGGAGAAATACCCAACTAAATAAAATATTTACACACCTGCTCTTTGTTCTCCCTGCATTTGCTGGAATCCTTCCAATGTATATAAGCATCTATTTAATTTCGACTTGCAAATTATGGTTTCAGTGGATTAAGTCCAGTTCACCGCAACTGATATGAGAGAAGCACGTTTAAAATGTCTCCAAACATACAATTTTAAAAAATAAGGCGCAAACCACTCTTCCTGCAGAGGACCAACAGTATGGTCCAAAGCAGATCTAATTAAATGTAAGTCTCAAAAGAATTTAATATTGTTTATTCCCAAGTAAATGGGTTTAAAGTTGTATCCAAGGTGATCAAGGCAATCTACTCATTTTTCATTTTAGATTCAACTTTCCAATTATTGTATAATCTTTCATATTGCATGGAGCCTAATATCATTTGAGTTTGTGTTCAAAGTGTTGTTCAATTTGCTGTAAGGTTGGAATAATCAAAGCAAGGGGGGAAAGCAGTGACTAAATAAAGGTGTAACTGATTTAAGATTTATGTGATGTTATAATATGGAAGATTCTCACATTTAGAAGGCTCAGGAAAAGAAGAAAAAAGAATCCTGGCACACACTGGAAGTAGTAAGGAGACAACTAAACACTGCAAGTGGCCAGAGGTCAAGGTGCAATGCTCAAGAACCCCAAAACATCTTCAGATTTACATACATAATTCTTAGAAAGCAAAATTCTGTTTATTTCTTAGCTGTGTGGTAGCTGTCAGCAGCATGTATCCATGGAAACTGGTCAGTCAAGCAGACAAAAGATCTGATGACCTTGAGTCAGATTAAAAAGCCAGAAAACAAAAATTCTTCCTTGCTAAGTGTGGAAAATCTCTAAGACTGAGTGACATCACAGCTTCAGAAGG
Source organism: Anolis carolinensis (assembly GCF_035594765.1). Classification (NCBI taxonomy): domain Eukaryota; kingdom Metazoa; phylum Chordata; class Lepidosauria; order Squamata; family Anolidae; genus Anolis; species Anolis carolinensis. The sequence continues at coordinate 196,644,843 of NC_085843.1, forward strand.
TCAGGAACATCTGACATTTCCCAAGGAGTCCTTACTGAAATTCTAATAACTTAAGTCAGTTCAAAAAAAGAAAGTCTATCAACAAAGTCAGATGGTTTCATTGCACAGGATCCTGTCGGACAACATCAGGTTTTATCCAAAGACAAAATCCAAAAGGTAATCATTATCTTCATTACATACAGAAAACAGTAAGGCAAATTTCACAAGCAAGTAGCCTAGCATACTACGGGCATGTTGTTACTTCTGTCACCATTTGTAGTCGGCAACCTCCGGATTTACTGGATTTGCATCACACTTTTCTCTGACAAGCAGAACTCAGACTTTTGAAATAAGGCTGAATATGGACAGGTTGCTCACCTGTAACCATGTTTCTTCGAGTGTACTCTGTGAATTCACACTAATGGAGAAGCTGCGCCTGCGCAGGTTCCAACGGAAACTCTTCCAAGCTGAAGTTCAAATTTTGGCGGTAACCACGCCCCCCTTCCCAAGGGGCATATAAGGCAGCCCCAGGCGCGCGCTCCCCAGTTCCTACGCCGCCAAGGCAACGAGAAAGGGAGAGGTTTGCCAGAGGGGAAGGAAGGGCGGGTTTGTGTGAATTCACAGAGTACACTCGAAGAAACATGGTTACAGGTGAGCAACCTGTCCTTTTTCTTCGTGTACTCTGTGAATGCACACTAATGGAGACTGACACGCTAAGGTCCCGGATGGTGGGACAAGGCAAAACTCAACAACTTAGTAAATGTCCAAACACATATTTATTAGGACATAATGAGACAACAGTCTCAAGAGACCAGTGCAATCAATTGTCCGAAAGGACCAGTGCAATGCAAACATGAGCATAGTAGAAGAGGAAAACATAACATAGAGAATTTTCCAATAAACATGGTAGAAAAAAAAAAACCATTCAATTGCATAGTGCATATAACGCTCTCCCAGGGGGGAGAGGGACAAACACATCATATCCGCCTGGATAAATAAGGCGGTATCAGGTAATAGAGCGACTGCTCAACACAATCAGGGAAAAACACATCCCTAGAGGTAGGTATGGGGAAAAAATGACCGGCCGAAAACTTGAAGGAGAGGTATAGAGATTCACCTGCGGGTGAATATAAGGAGAAAAAACGTTCGAGAGTCAGGAGAGGCAAGATGAGAGTACTGATCTTGCAAAGGCCGAGTCCTTTAAGGCTTTATTGTCCAGTCTGTAGTGAGAAACAAACGTAAGAGGGTTTGACCAGATAGCCGCTTTACATATGGAGTCAAGCGGAATACCCCGAAGAAAGGCGGTCGAAGCCGAGAGGCCCCTAGTCGACCTCGGGCGGATGGATGGAGGAGGAGGTCGCTTGGCTAGTTCGTAGGCCAACTCAATGGCCTGAGCAATCCAGTGGGACAGTCTTTGGGAAGAAATGGGATTCCCCAACTTGTCCTGGGCATAAGCGACAAAGAGTCTTTGTGTCTTACGGATGTCTTTGGTACGGTCCCTGTAGAAGAGAAGTGCCCTTCGAACATCAAGAAGGTGCAGTTTTTGTTCTAGAGGAGAGGAGGGGTTAGAGAAGAAAGCTGGTAGGACAATGTCTTGATTGAGGTGGAAAGCTGACACCACCTTAGGAAGAAAGGTAATGTCCGGGCGAAGAACAGCGCGGTCATGGTGAAAGCGTAGATAAGGCTCGTCGACCCTGAGAGCAGCAAGCTCGGATGGCCGTCGTGCCGACGTGATCGCCACTAGAAAGGCCAACTTCCAGGAGAGCAGACGGAGATCGGTCGAGGCAAGCGGTTCGAAGGGAGCCGAAGTGAGTTGAGAAAGTACGAGTTCGAGATTCCAACCCGGCGTAGGTGGTAGCGACGGCGGGCAGATGTTATTGTAGCCTCGGAGAAAGGTTTTGATCAAGTGATGAGAAAAGAGAGATGGCTGACCGTGGCGTTGAAACGACCAGGAAAGAGCTGCGAGATAGGCTTTAATAGAGGCGAGAGAGAGTTTCTTCTCGACGAGAGTCATCAGGAAGTCGAGGACCACCGATACCGAGGTCGGAAAGGTGTCGACGCCACGGGATCGAAGAAAAGCGTGAAAGCGAGAGAGTTTATATGAATAAGCCTTGGTAGTAGACGGCTTATGGGCTGCCCGAAGGACGTCTTGCAGGCTCTGCGGAAGGGAGGCTAGGTAAGAATCCTCCATGCAGTGAGATGAAGGGAAGGGAGGTCCGGGTGAAGAATTTTGCCGTCCTCCCTTGAGAGAAGGTGCGGCGAGGGAGGCAGAGGGCGAAACGTTCCTCTGGAGAGACGAAGAAGGGCCGGATACCACGGTTGGCGGGGCCAGGCCGGAGCTATGAGAATCGCTGTGACCGAGATCGAGAGAAGTCTTTCGAGGACTTTCGGTATGAGAGGAATCGGTGGAAAAAGATAAAGCATCTCCGCTGACCAGTCCAGCAGAAAGGCATCTCCCAGACAGCCGGGGAAGGAGTTCGGGGGAAGTCTCGCCCCGTAGCGGGGTAGCTGAGCGTTGTGGGGAGACGCGAAGAGATCCAGAGTAGGGCGTCCCCAGTGGAGGAACAGACCGTCGAGGATCTCGGGATCGAGCTTCCACTCGTGGGAGGAAGATGTCATCCTGCTGAGGGCATCTGCTAGGTCGTTTTGGGCGCCCGGCAGGTGGATTGCCGAGATCTGTACATCGTGGGCTATGCACCAAACCCAGAGACGGGAGGAGAGGAGCATCAGTTTCCTCGAACCCGTACCGCCCTGTTTGTTGATGTAGAATACTGCTACGAGGTTGTCCGATTGAATGAGAATGGACTTGTGACGGATGAGGCGGGAGAATGCTTTCAGGGCTTTGAGAATGGCGAGAAGCTCGAGAAAGTTTATGTGGTTGGCCCTCTCTGATGGGGACCAAAGATCTTGAACCGTTAGACCGTTCATGTGGGCTCCCCAAGCGTAAGTGGAGGAGTCCGTGGTTATGGTTAGCGACGGCGGGGCTGGATGAAATGGGAGGCCCCTGCACACGTTTTGGTGAGACGTCCACCAGGAGAGGGACCGGCGGACGAACATCGGTATCGACAGGTATCTGGAGTTGTGGTGGTAGGACGGCTTGAAAGTGTCTATAAACCACCTTTGTAGGACCCGAAGGCGCAGCCTGGCAAACGGGGTCGTGAGGACCGTGGAGGCCATGTGGCCCAGAAGGACTTGGATGGCACGGGCTTTGACTCTCCGGGCAGATCGACAAAGGGCGATGTGGTGGCGGAGAGCTAGGAATCTGTCGAGCGGAAGTGAAACAGTCTCTGTGACGGAGTCGAAGAGGGCCCCGATGAACCGGATTCGGGTCGACGGGGAGAGATTTGACTTCTCGGAGTTGAGTTGGAGGCCGAGAGATTTTAGAAGACGCAGCGTGAAGGAGACGTGGTTTTTGAGAAGAACCGGATCTGGCCCGACGAGAAGCCAATCGTCCAGATAAGGAAAGACCGTGATGCCATGTAGCCTTAGGTGGGCCGCTACGGTGGCGACGACCTTGGTAAAGACCCTCGGGGCCGTAACGAGCCCGAAGGGTAAAACGGTAAATTGGTAGGTTTGGTTGAGCACTTTGAAACAGAGGAAGCGTCTGTGCGCCTCCCGTATCGCCACGTGGAAGTAGGCGTCTCGTAAGTCTATGGAGGCAAAGTAGTCTCCCCGCTGCAGCATCGGGAGGATAGAGGCAATAGAGACCATCCTGAATTTGGAAGGGCGAATGAATATATTGAGGGCCCTTAAGTCCAGAATGGGGCGTAGCCCGCCTCCTCTCTTCGGGACTGTAAAGTATCTGGAGAAAAAACTTAAAGGGTCCAGTTCGGGAGGGGAGGGACGGATGGCGCCCTTGGCTAGTAACGCCTCGACTTCGGCCAGTATCTCTGGGGAAGGAGTTGAGTGGAGAATGCGACCTGTAGGTGGGAGGTCCGCGAACTCTAAGGCGTAGCCGTCTTGGACAATGCGAAGAACCCATGCATCTGAAGTAATAGAGTCCCAGTGATTGTAGAAGGGGGCTAGGCGGTCTGCAAAGGCGCCGGAGGGTCGAGGCAGCGTGGGCTCTGCATCGGTAGCGGGCGAGGAGTCTTGGCAGGGGTTGGCGTCAGGTACGCCGGTTAGCCTGCGGAGGAGCGGGGGTGGTTCGACCGCGTTGCTTTTGCGGATGAGGTCCCCGACGAGGTTGGTGATGGGTTTGATTATTCGAGCCCGATGGCCGCCTGAAAGAGTGGTGTCTGAAAGATTGCGGCGGGAAGCGGCGGGAGCGGTGCGGGAACCAGCGGGTGCGCTGAGGTTGCGGTTGGTCGCCACATTTAGACGCAAGAATTTTAAAGTCATGATTAGACTTGAGTTTGTCATCGGTACCGGAGTTAAATAGTCCGAGCGCGTCAAAGGGAAGGTCTTCAATGACCTGTCTGGAAGATGAGGAGAGGCCCGAAGACCTGAGCCAGGCGTGGCGGCGGATGGATATCGCGTGGGCAATCATCTTGCCCGCAGTATCACCTGTATGCTTCGCCATTTGTATTTGGTGGTGAGCAAGCGAGTCTGCTTCCTGTTGGAGGGTAGTGAGGACGGAGCGGTCTTCGTCCGACATCTTAGCGAAGAAGGGCTGTGCCTTCTCCCAGATAATCTGCTGGTAGGCACCCATGCAGGCTCCATAGTTCGCCATGCGGCAAAGCAAAAGGGCTCCGGAGTAAAGTTTTCGACCCACGGCGTCGAAGCGCTTCCCCTCTCTGTCGGCCGGAGTGTTCGACTGACGACCTGAGGATTGAGAGGCCTTAACGACCAGGGAGTTGGGGTCGGGGTGGTGTTTGAGCCATTCCAAGGTATCATCGTCGGTACGGTACCAAGTCTCGATCCTCTTCGAGGTCGGAGGAATGGAGGAAGGGGTTTTCCAGGAGGCCTGGATAACGTCCAAGAGATAAGGCAGAAAAGGGAGTAGCGTGGCCGGCGGAGCTTGGGCCTGTACCCTTTTGAAAACTGGATCAGACACTGCTTTGGAAGTCTGCTTAATCTCCAAACCCAGGGCGTCGGCCATTCTGACCATTTGATCAGAGAAAGCACGAATATTGTCAGTAGGAGAAGGCGGGTCCGCCTCATACGCGTCGTGGGGAGGAGAGAGGTCGAGACCGAGAGAGACCACCGAGGCCGAGAGGACAGAGTCTGGGCGGTCAACATCAACATCTTCCTCCTCAGCCCCTTGGGGGGACTGAGGGGGAGAAGAAAGCACAGTCTCGGGAGGAGGCATGGCCTCACGGGAAGAGAGGGTCGGGAGCCGAGGATCCTTGGAGGCTGAGGCCTGAGCTGCTCGAGCCAGGCGAGCCGTTTGTCTGCCACGCTCCGGTGTCGAGGTGGGAGGGAAAAGCTGTTGGCGCGACGAGTGAGGCGGCGCAAGGGGCTCCGGCAGCGGCACCCTGACCACCGTTTGGGTAGAGTGGTGGGGTGAGTCCTGCAGCTCCCCGTCAGACAGGGGGTGCAATGGAGATTGAGAAACATCTCTAGGCCTCTGTGCTGGTACAATTGGAGAGGATCTTCTCGAGGAGGTTGCCGAGGAAGATGGCTGGCCTCTCCTTGAGGAGGCCGAGGAAGAGGAGCGCTGAGTCAGCCGTTTCTTTGTCGGCGGTTGTTTGGATGCAACCCTCAAGGACTTGCCAGGTGTGGGAGGAACCACAGCTGAGTCAGATTGCGCTCGACGAGACTCCTCGTGAGCCCTCTTAAAGGCTATCTTGATAGCAGAGGAGGACGGAGGGGAGCCGATACGCGAACGGATCGAGGTCACCGAAGCCAAAGAGCTCGACGTCGAGGAAGGCCCCACCTTTCCGGAGCGGGTCGATACGGTAGCCGTCGTCACCGTACACGGTGGCTTGACCGGCTTAGCGGCCCTGGAGGTTTTGGACGCTCTGGACGAGACCGAGGAGGCTTTAGCTGACGGAGGCTTAGCTGGCGGCGCCGACATGGCTCTTAAAGCTGAAGACGACGACGCACCCGACGTCGACGGGGCCGGTTCTGGCGCGAGAGATTTCTCGTAAAGTGCCGCTCTAAGCCTAGCGGCTCTGTTCTTTCTGGCCTGAGCTGTGAGAGCTAGGCAGAAACGGCAGGTACTGACCACATGAGCCTCGCCAAGACAGAAGAGGCACTTGGCGTGGCCGTCCGAGTCAGGAATCTTAGCAGCACACTGCGTGCAACGCTTGAAGCGAGTAGTAGACATACGAAGAGTCCGAAGTGAACCTTGCGGCGGAAAAAAAGGAACTGGGGAGCGCGCGCCTGGGGCTGCCTTATATGCCCCTTGGGAAGGGGGGCGTGGTTACCGCCAAAATTTGAACTTCAGCTTGGAAGAGTTTCCGTTGGAACCTGCGCAGGCGCAGCTTCTCCATTAGTGTGCATTCACAGAGTACACGAAGAAAAAATTGCAAATGCAATGCATCTCGGTATGTCAAAGGTCAGACGCCAACTGAGAGCAAAATATAGTTTATTTAAGTAATGACTCAAAAACAGCTCAGTAAATTGTCAGAGGCTTAAAACACTTAATCTTCAGTGTTATTAAGCAGTTAAAACAGAAAAAACGCCAAAAACATGAACTGGCGTATAATCCTGATTAACCAGAGATCTAATCCGGATTTAACATAAAGTACTTGAACTTAGCCCAAAGGCACAAAACGGGCTTTAAATGGCAAAACAAACATAGGTAAATCGCTACGAAGCCCCAAAAACCTCCCAAAAACCCAGGAGTACAGCAGCAATTCCAAACTGAAGCAAAAACCCAAACCGGGCTAAAAGCTCTTTGCCATAAGCAGCACAAACAAACAAAACTGGAAAACGCTGAGGAATTAGCGGCAAGCCGCTGCAGAGTCACAAACCAAGCCAGGAGCCAAAGGAGCGTAGCGTTGAAGCAGAGTCAAGCCGGTCCGAAGTTGGGATAAGGAAACAGCGTCAGGGTCGGGAACGAAGCCAGCAGTCAGCAACAGTAGTTAGCCACGGAAATGAGAACGATGCCAAGCTGAGTTTGGGAGCGAAGAGATAAGCCAAGTCGAAATTCAGTCCAAGGTCCAAAGGGTGAAATTGTCACAAGAAGGTCCACGTCATGGGATGGCACAAAAAACCAAGACAACAAAGGCGAACAACAGCTAATGCAAAATGGTAATAACAGTGCAGTCCAGGAAAACCCACACAATTCCAGCCCTCTGTTGAAGAATAACCCGGATCAAACTTACATCTGTTGCAAAGTCCCAAGCCAGTCTTCAGAATCACGTACAGGAAACCCAATGGCGCCCAGCAACACCTTGCCACACGCAAAGAATAGTGCCCAAAAATCCCCAATTTATTTAGGTTTCCTTGGGTGTCCAAACTTCCAACGCCCTAGGGTCAGGTGTCCCAAGTTCCTCATCAGAATCTGAGCTCCAAACAGCCAATGCCCTAGGATCAGGCGTCCCAAACTCCTCATCAGAATCAACATCATCCTGCCCACACCCAACTCTGTCCACACCTGTGGAACTACCCTCATTCCTCCAGGCAGACCATGTGGGATCTGCTTCTGAAGATACCCAAGCCTCTCCAACATCCACAGCATCCATGGACCCAGACTCCTCCCCAAGATCCTCCGGAGCCCGTGCCCATTCTATGCCAACTTCCTCTGTCACCACTGGTTCCTCAGCATCCATTTCCACCTCAAGATCCCCTCCCAAGTCCCCACATGAATCCTCCTCGGAAGACTCCCCATCAATCTCCCTGATTCTCTTCCTGTGTAAATCTTCCAGTGAGCCCTCCTCGCGAGGGTTCTTCCTTCCTCTCCTGATCCCTCCATTATCACTAACAGCCTCAGAAGACTCATAACACGGTATATACCCCTATTTCTTCAGCTGAGATACACTAATCGCAAGTGTTTTTCTTATACATAAATAAATCTTTTTACATTTATTTTGATGGTTCTAAAAATTAGCATGTGTCTTACGATCAATAGTACCTTAGAATCAAAGAAATATGGCAATTAATGAAATACTTAGGGATAGTAAGCTTGTGTCACCAAAAATGTCCACTCTGAGAACTTTCAGTAGAACACAGTGACTATTTTAAGAAGAAACAGAAGACTAGAAATATATGCACACGATTCATATCTATAGATGAGCTGAAATCTACTGAATTTACATATCAAGTAGACTGTAGTTGTAATTTGGGTCATTCCCTCCACTTGACCAAGCATTATCATCTTTTCCAATGAGACAATTGTTTCATGAGAAGTGCTAAGTATGACAGCAGAAGCTAATCTGGTGAAAGTTCTTCTAGGAACCACTAATTTGTCTTTTTTTTAACATAGTATCTATAGAATCTTATCCAACACTACCATTCAAGTGAGTTGATTTTCTTCCCCTCAGCTTTCCTAATTGTGTTTTTTTGTTATATTCGTACATAGAAATCAGATATTCTTTGACCTCAGTTTGGTACTTAATGATTTATTTTTACAGTTGATGATTTTATTTTGTTTCTTCATGGTTGCCTTTCCAAGTCTTAGCTGTCTACTGATTTCCTGACTGCAGTCTTCAAGTGGATTAACAACTGATCCAAGTTATAAGAAATGTTTAATTACTTCAGTGTCTTCATTGCCCACTTTTAAAGTTATGTAAATTGTCTGTAGTCATTATTTTTATCCTCTTAATATTCAACTGTAACCCTGCTTTGGCACGTTCTTCTTTAACTTTCATCAGTAGTCATTCCAAGGCTTTGCTATTTTGTGAACGTAATGGTGTTATATGTATATCTTAAACTGTTGATTTTGCTTCCAATTTCACACCTGCTTCTTTTGAGTATAATCCTGTTTTCCAGATTATATATTCTGCATATGAATTAAAAAGATAGGATGATAAAATGCAGACTTGTTTGACCCCCTTATCAATGGAAAACCACTCTTTTCCTCCATAGGGGCTTCTTGATTCCACTGGTAGAGCAGAATTTTGCTGAATCAAAATCTGGATCCTCCTGATTATTCATATGAACTTTCTGAAAACTGTTTCCCTGATTTCTTTTTGGATAAAGTGGCAAGTATGAACTAGGAGAATCCGCACTATGAGAATCCGCAGTCCAACCAAATATTGCTCCGTCCATTGAGCTTGGATGTGAAAGGTTATAATTTAACAATGTAAATCATTTGTATCTTATAACAAGTGTGTGACAAAGTGACATTTTAAAATCAATGTAACAGGTACTAAAAGTTTATTTAATGATGAATGGAACAACTTTCTATTTAATTTTGAAAGTTATTTTAAGAAGATTTTGAGGCACTTTGGCAGAAAATGTTTATGCTGTTTTCTTATCAACCTTAAGGATTTAGCCACCTTTTAAAAAATAACAAAGCAATTGGAAAGTAATGAGAAGTACAAAAAGTTATGTAAAAGAGACAAAGTTTCCCCCTTCATTAGAACAGTAACAGCAAGGAGTTTCTTTATAAACAGTATAATGAATACAGAAATAAATTACTTCCCAAATTCTGGATTTCCTCTAATGCCGATAAGAGCAATTTGGTCCTCAGATTATCATTTAAGGGAAGGGAGGCTTTGAGGAGCAGACAGAAAATGTACTTTTGTTTGCGAAATGGAAGTTTTATTTGCCAGTATTATATACTGGGTTAACAAATCGAAGGCTAGTCAATTTCAAGGGAAGAAAAATGAGGCACATTAAATCACTGCAACGTTTTGATCTCTTCAGATTTCCCTAATTACTATGAGGCTTGTGTTCAATTGCAAAATCCTGTCGCCTTCAGCAATGGGTCTGAAAGGCACTACTTCATCTAAAATAACTTAAAATTTCCAGGTGTTATTTACAGATGGAAAAGTACAACAAAGCTTTGGAAGGGAGAAAAAGAAAATGAATCTCCTGAGTGGAGACAGAACCAATAAAAAACTCCAGCTCCAAAACACAAGGACTACTTAATGTAAAAAATATTTTATAGAAGAATATGGACTACAATCTAAGCAAAGATGCTTTACAAAGTGATGTGCGAAGCCAGTGGGAACTGAATACATCTACGAATACAAGCGGAAAATATTGGAGTGGGGACAACAAAGGGGTTAAAAAATTTGCAAGGTAGCAAATAGGAAGCAAGATTAAAGGAGACATCTTGGCCATAAGGCTGAAGAAGGCCTCAAAGCCAAAAAATGTCTCCCCTAATCCCATTTTCGATTTCTCTCATGCATTTTAATAACCCTTTTGTATATGGTACAATGATTTTCGCAAGGTCCATTTTAAGCAGATTTTCCACACTAAGAAGCAACATGGGTTAAAGTAATTGCCTACCGCACCACGTACATGAAGCACTTTGTTTAATCCCAATGTCAAATACTGAGGTCCTACAATATAAGAGGGCATCCATTCAAAAAGTGCCTTTCCTGACAAACATCTTGTACTGTACAAGAGCTAGTCAGTCTACACCCTCCAAACCCACCCCACCCAGCTTTCTTTAAGCCAAATAGGAGGCAAGAGAAGACAGAAATGTCTTTTGCCTGCTTTCCAGCATAGATGTGGAATTTCCTGATCTAATGTCACTGGGCAGAGAATTTCTTTGCCTTGGGGCAAAGCTGTCAAAGGCTCTGGCACCTGCCATTTCCAATCTGTACTTAGAAAACCGTTAATATAAACCATTACCCCAGAGGACATAGTACAAGATGAAAAGTGGGGATAGCAAAGTTTAAGCAAATAGAGCTAGGTATGTAAGTGACTTGTGAAGTAGAAACTTTATTGGAAAGACTAAACAAACTGAGTCACAATGGGGATATAACATTCTTCCTTTCATATTGATAAATGGTCTCTTCCTCTGTGTACCCATATAAAAAACTATCTTCCCTTATTCCTAATTGCACATTTTTAAAGGATGAACTTTGTGGATCTGTCCATCTTTGTGCAAAACACATATCACACTCTCAATAATTGGCTTTATATGCATGGATATATTATTTCGAAGTTACAGCATAAAATTTTCCCTCCCCACCCCCACAAAACAAAAACCCTGAAATAGCTTTTTAAATGTTATTGCACACTAATGCAGTTTGGTAAATTTAGATATGCAGCAAAATCCAGAGATGGAATAATCCAAATGTGCATATATCAACCTCTATTTTCAACTCCAGTTGGCAGGCTGGGCATCCACCAGACTTGAGAATAGCCACATACTGTATGAACATGGAATATGCTATAGCCTCCAATTACATTTTTGTTTCATTTGAGATAGAAGAATTATAAAACTTCAATCCTTTAATACCACAGGGAGTACTAAGTGAACTACAAGTGCCTTTGGTCTGGCATTTTAACTAAACTAAATAATTTAGTTAAAATGCCAAAGGTCAGGCTAGAGAGCTGCTGTGATTTCTCTGTTCCTTTATTTATGGATAGGACTGCAACTGGCCTTTGCCCTTTGTTAACTGGCTTAAGTTGCAAAAGTAGTTTTAAAACAAGTGAACACAACAACCCATTTCATAGCATGGACATTTCTGGGGACACAAGAAGCTGTCTGATCCCTTGTTGCATTTTGCTTAGTATTATTTACACAGCATGGCTTTGGAGTTCAACTACAGGTTGAGTATCTTTACTTGAAATGTTCAAGACCAAAGTATTTTTTATTTTTTTTAGATTTTGGCATACCTGTATTTGCATGATGAGATATCTTGGAGATGGCATCAAAGACTAAACATGAACATGCACCTTTCATATATACTTTATATACATAACTTGCATTTTGTACATAATAATTTAATAGTTTTATGCATGAACACTGTTTGCCCATCAGAAAGCAAAGGTGTTGCTATATTTGTGAACAATTTTGGAGTATTTCAGAATTCTGGATAAAAAATGCTCAACCTGTACCAGGATCCCTAATTAATGACTGGTGCTTTGGAGAGTCCAAAACAATAAGAAGATCATAGGTTAAGAACCACTCGTCTTTACAGACTAACAGCAGGTCTTCACTGTTACAGGTAGAGGCCTCACTCCATTCTAGCTAGACTTCTCAGAGATTGAATCTAGGATATTCTACATTCCAATTATGTGCTCTGCTCTTCCAACTATGATTCTTTAGGAGCAATCTTAGAACTCAAAATATTAAAATATCCTTAGGAAAGTTTTATTTAACCATCACCGAGAACATCATCATCATCATCATCATCATCATCATCATCATCATCATCATCATCATCATCAATTTATAGACTGCCTATCTCCCTGAAGGGACTCAGGGCGGTTTCTAACACTTATAACAAACGTTCAATGCCAGGAAAAATTCATCTTAACACAGTGCATCAAAACAATACACTTCAAAGAAAATAGAACAATAATTACAAAATGACTAAAATTATGAGCATATAAGATTGGAGTGGCATGTCTCCTCTTTGCACCAGTTATTTATCCATTTCAACTATGAAGGTGTTCATCTTTCTAATATCAATTTTCACTATAAATGCAGTTTGCACTTATAAGTTGCCCCCTCCAAATCTTCTTTAAATTCAAAATTCAAAGTGAATTCTTGGCACCCTTCTGCCTTCTTTATTTATAGAGGCCCTTTAAATAAAGCTCACTTGATTTCAGTAAGCAATTGTTGCCTTTGTGTGCCTTGAAGTTGCTTTTGATTTAGTAGAACTATAAGACGAACACATCACAGGGTTTTCTTCACAAAATCTGCTCAAGTGGATTTTATCTTTGCCTTTCTCTAAGGATAAGAAAGTGTGACTTGCCAGTGGGTCACCTATTAGGTTTTTGTGTTTGAGTAGGGATTCAAACTCTGGTCTCCAGAATCATAGCCCAATGCTCAAACCCATTTACAATGCTGTAAATAGTTAGCTGGAGTTTAAGAACAAGAGAATACAAATATGACAGGTTAGTGAAGGAGGGAGAATGGATTGCTACCTCACTAAATCCTTCCAGATGTCAGCTCCTGCCTAGTTCTACTTGATAAAGGGTTCTTTGCAACTTCAAAATATGACAGAAATTGGTTCAATAAAAGGGTGCTGCCTTCCCTTCACTTCTGCAGCTCCTTTTTCTTCTGAGTCAACATACTAACAAAACATATACTACATTTCAAACGATCAGACAACAGTAAAAGTATTGAGTGTTTCAAGCAACCACATAAAGCTTTCCTTTTCCCACTAAGTGATGTTGACAAAACAAGATGATTTCTGTTCTGACCTGTCTCTAGTCGACCACCCGCAATCCAAACAACATTCACTACACTGTCTGAACACTGGCACAATATTAAGGAATTTAAAAAGAAGAACAGCAACCACCACCTACGGAAATTCAATCAAGGGCTGAAAGGAACACTGCCCTTAGGGTTTTTAGAGAATGCTATGCAATACTTATACAGTAGAGTCTCGCTTATCCAACCTTCGCTTATCCAACGTTCTGTATTATCCAATGCAGTCTGCCTTTTAGTACTCAATGTTTTTTGTAGTCAATGTTTCCAATACATTGCAATGTTTTGGTGCTAAATTTGTAAATACAGTAATTGCTACATAATGTTACCGTGTATTGAACTGCTTTTTCTGTCAATTTGTTGTAAAACATGGTGCTTAATTTGACATAATTTGACGTTTAGGGTTAATCTCTCCTTATTATCCAACATTTTGGCTTATCCAACATTCTGCCGGCCCGTTTATGTTGCATAAGTGAGAATCTACTGTAAATGAGAGCTGAAAATGTTGCAAAGGTGCCTGCAATTCCAAAGCCAGGTTCCAGAAGACAAAGTTTCACAATGATTCAACTTTGACATCTTATGGAATCCTGGGATTCTCAGTTAAAATTTCCCACCAGAAAACTTTAGAGTCTTAGTAATCAATCAACACCCAGAGGGGTGTTGCTATGACGGTCAAGTGCAATCAAATTGCTATAATGTTAAATCCTTGTGCCAGCAGGACTGCTGGCTTGAAAATTAAGTTGCTGACCTGAAGGTTGCCAGTTCGAATCTAACCCGGGAAGAGTGTGGATGAGCTCCCTCTATCAGCTCCAGCTCTATATGGGGACATGAGAGAAGCCTCCCACAAGGTAAAAACATTAAAAAAATCCGGGCGTTTCCTGGGCAACGTCCTTGCAGACGGCCAATTCTCTCACACCAGAAGTGACTTGCAGTTTCTCAAGTTGCTCCTGACACACACAAAAATACTGCTATAATCACATACTGTGAAAGGGCCCCTGGAAATTATATGCCTATTCTACACATATTCTGTAATTATACATTGCACTATGAAGATTGCATGTGCCTAGGTCAGCAGTTTGAATCTGCGGGATTGGGTGAGCTCTCATTGTTAGCCCTAGCTTCTGCCAACTTAGCAGTTCGAAAACATGCAAATGTGAGTAGATCAATAGGTACCGATTCGGCAGGAAGGTAACGGCGCTCCATGCAATCATGTCAGCCACATGACCTAGGAGGTATCTACGGACAATGCCAACTCTTCGGCTTAGAAATGGAGATGAGCACCACCACCCCCCCCCGAGTCAGGACTCAACTAGACTTAATGTCAAGGGGAAACCTTTATCTTTAACAGTTACACCCTTAAATTTTCTTAGCTCCAGGGATGAGCCAAAAGCGACATCTGGAAGGATTTTGTGAGGTAGCAATCAATTTAGCCTCCTTCACTAGCCTGCCATATTTGTATTCTTATGTTTTTAAACTGAATTAGACTGAATGGCCCTTGTGGTCTCTTTCAATGCTATGATTCTATGAGTTGCAATTTAATCTCCTGCTGTAACTGCATATATAATGTCAGGGTGTCTGAACTCCATTAAAAACTTGAGCAAGCAACATCTGGATACCAAAAATTTTCTCATCAACCGAAAGAAGTCAAAACTGCAATCCACAAAGGAATCCGTAAAGAAAGAAATAGAGATGGTAGTGAAGATTTGATCAAGTAAAAGTATGACAACATCATTTGATGGCAGGCAGATCCTTCAGTTCCTCTCAAATTAAATTGTATCTTTAACAGCAAATATTAGTGATAACTTTTGATCAAACAGTCATTTGTATCTACAGAGAAAGATCACTCCAAAAAGTGAAAGAAACAAATATTTTCCTATCCATTCATTGTGACAGTCATTGAAGTATATCTGGAACTTACACAGTGACCAAACCAAAGCTCTAAGAATGTATTTTCTGAGTTACAACTTTCAGAATTCCATAACCTCGTCTCAAATTAAGCAAATGGAGGGGTTACCAATTTGGACCCAATTCAAAACAATGTAACTACTGGTATAACTGATCTTCAAAACCCTTTTGTATGAAACTATTCTAAATGTATGAAACTGTTCAAAAGCCACCAGAGAAGGCATATTCTCGGGTGCAGCTCCCAAGGTATGGAATTCACTGCTGGAGGAAGTTAGATGGGCTCCTACACTGATTTCATTTAGGAAAGGTCTGAAGACCTTCCTTTTTGAAGCAGCTTTTAATTGCAGCCAGGCATTTTACGGTCGGATGGGAATTTTAGATTGTTGTCTATTATTATTGTTAATAATATGGATTATCTGTTTTTAGCTATTGTCTTATGTTCTATGCATTTTTAAGATGTCTTGAGTCGTCTTGAGTCCGCTCTGGAGAAAGGCGGAATAGAATTCTTCAAAATAAATAAATAAACAAATAAAATGTATACTTACTGGAGGGTATGTTTTACGTTCCACTACTTTGGAAGGCTAGGTTGGTAGTACACAGTCATAAGGACTTTTGTGGTATCATACCCCAATGTAGAACTTTCACCTAAGGGAAATGATATTGGTCCTTTCCTTATTTGATTTAAATGGCTAGTAAAAGCTGTTTTTTTCCACTGTGGAATATTTTGTCACTCTTTTAATGTCTTTCTCAAACTTTATTGGGTAGTTTTGGTTCATTTGTCTCTTGTTTTCTTGACTTTATTACTACTTCTAATCATGTGTGTGTGTGTGTGTATTTTTAATGGAATATTGTTCTACATACAATTCATACACTAACCAGTGGACAGCTAAAAATGTGCCTCCAGGACACACTATTCTGTGCATTGGCTGGGAGACCTAATGCCTTTGAGCTTTCTTCCAACTGAGCAACCCAAATAACTGTTCTCCAGCTTTGAAAAAACTATTAAATCTCTTTCTGTTTCATTTTTTTGAGTGTCTTGACTTTATCTCCTTGTTCAGTTCTCTTAAGGGTCCATAAGTGGTTTTCACTGTACTTTGAATTTGGTCTGATTTGTGGGCTTAGAATCTACTATTTTATAGTTGTTTTAGTCTGATTTTATGAGTTAGTTAAAGGAGGAGTCAGACCAAAAGGTGCTGCAAACAAGCTGCAAGAATTGGTTCCAAAGAACAGTTGGAAGGGGGAGAACTATTAGCACTGTTCTCCTAATGCTTGTGCAAACGTTAGTGTTTGCACAGTTTTACTTTAAATACATTTATACTGATACACACTAACGTCACATGAATAAAAAATAAAATATATGGGTTTGTCATGATGTAGAAGTAAATACTCTTACACTGCTTTTCTCTTAAACACATGGATAATGAGTCCAAACATATATTAGACCTTAACCTCTATAGCAGTGGCAACAGAAAGGAAGATTTCATTTCAACTACTATTTCAACACAAGTCAAATTAGAATAAGGAAAAACACAATGGCACAATTGGTAGAATTCTTTGTCCTGTTTGTAAGATATCTGGAAGATGAACTCTTTCCCATTCACCATAATCTGGACTCCAAAATTAATACAGTATAATTAGCTGGGGTATCAGAGCACCATTAGGCAATCCCCAAGTTCCTGACAAGACAGGTTCTGTAGGTTTTTTATTACGTTGCATTTGTTTGTAAGTCGGAAAACGTACATTTTAAAAGTGTAACTTCAGCCAAAAATACATATTTCTTAGCTTTGGATGGCATAAGAAACGGTTAACATCCCTGTGGTGTTTGTTTCGCTGTACAGAAGATTTCACCTCACTTTCCGTCCCTGTGATAACTGGATTTTAAATAATTTGGCTTGTTGTGGAAACAAGGATTAGTGATAAACCTTTTCCCCATGATAACTTTCAGGAGTGGATTTCCCTTCTTAGGGGTAGATTTATTTCATTTTCTGTTGTGTCACCTCCGTTTGTAATTAAGAATTGTTTGTAAATTGGATGTTTGTAACTCAGGGACTGCCTGTACTTCTTTGAGGACAGTAACAATGCTAACATCCTTGACTGAGAAGTAATTTGGACAATGTTAGGCCAAAAAAACTAACAAGAATCAAATATAAGGCTAGTAAGCAATATTCCTTTACTAGGCAAGGTGATCAGTAGTCATTGTGCAACTGCAGATCCTCTTCAAATCAGCTAATATTATAGACACATTTCAATCTGTATGCATCTAAGCCCATTTCAAAGCTGATCAAGTTTGCCGTGGCTATCATCTTGTGGCAAACAACAAACTTTATATAATGAGTGAAGGAGTTTCTCTCTTTGTTTATATCCTGAATTTTCTACCATTTTCGGCTTCAGTGGATGAGCTTATGCCTACCTACCTTCTTCAAACGAGATAATTTCATAGATTTCTATAATATTTCCCTTTACACTTCCATTTTGTAAAGTAATTTTGTAAAGTAACTTAATATCTATGTCCAGAGATATTAAGAACTAAATATACCGACACAAGAAGATTGGCTGATGAAGATATCTGGATTAGCTGAGATGGATAAATTAACAATGTTGATTAAGGAGAAATTCTTGACTAAATTCAAGAAAGACTGGGACATATTTATTACTTGTATTAAAAGTAGAAAGGTAGAAATAAAGTGATACTTAAAGGGACTAAGAAGTAAGAAGTTAAAATCAACAGGCAACAAGCAGGATACTTATAGATTAGTTTGGTAGGTATTTGTTTAGAATGTGTAAAGACTGTATGTTATTTAAAGGTGTGTTGCCTACTTTTGTATATAATGAAAAATTGTTTTTAATTGATTTATGAAGACTTTATAAATGGAGATGTCCAAGATACCCTACTATTAGCGGCTCTTGCAGACTCAGAGCAGTGGCTTCCTTTATATCAGTCTATCCAAACTTAAAATGAGGTCTTTTTCTCCACTGCCTTCCACCTTACCAAGCATTACCATGTTTTCCATGAGTCACATTATCTCATGATATTCCAAAGTATGACCACTTCATTTTAGTCATTTTGGATTTCAGGGAGAATTCAACCTTGATTTGCTCAAATACCTATTTAATTGTCTTTTCGGCAGTTCACATAGAAGTTTTTTACATTTCAAATGAGTTCACTGTCAGTAGGTATCTCTAAATACTGCAGTTTTTCCTCACAAGAGAGTTGCTTCAGTCTCTTCATCATTTTCATCATCTGCCATATCCTTTTATAAGAGCTGTGATCAGAACTGTATACAGTATGACATACAGTGTCATATCATAGATTAAGATCAGTCTGATATTGGCAATTTTATTTTTGATTCTGCTTCTAACTGGCCAACATTGCATTTGCTGTTTTATAACAGCTGAATCAATGTCTTCTGAGAGAAAAACAATAGAGATGAATCCCTGTTAATTCACTAATATCTCCTCACTGGCTTTGACCTTCAGAAATGCTTCTTGAGTTGGATGCATAACGGTAGTGGGTTCATTCCTACTTGAATGGCTGATTCCAGAAAAGGTTATGGAAGAATATTCGTTTATAGTCAAAACACGTCTTGGAAATACGTTATGTGGTCCTTCAAGGCTCCTTATCTCAAATGCTATTTAGCATCTACACTGGGCAAGGTCATCTGGAAATTTCAATGAGGTTCAATCAACAAGCAGGTAATGCTCATCTTTCTCTGTTTCATCAAATTCAGGAGAGTCAGTGCATAAGTGCTTCAGTGCATTAATACACTGGATGAAGGCCACTAAGGTGAGATTCAATCTAGACAGAATGTTACTGGAGTGGTCTATCTGTTGTGTTGAAATGCATTCAACTTTCTACAAGGAACTGCCTCTAAAGAAAAGATACTCTAATGCACTGGTATTTAAAATGTCCCCCGTATTTGTGGGGATACATTTCAAGACACACAGTGGATGCCTGAAGTCCTGGATAGTACCAAACCCTATATATACTACTTAATGTATTTTATTATATATAAAAAGTTTAAATTATAAAATATGCACAGTAACAACAACAACAGTAAAACAGTACAATTACAACAATATATTGTAATAAAGGTTTTGTGGTTATAGAACACAATTTAAAACTCATGAATTGCTCATTTCTGGAATTTTACATAAAATATTTTTAGACCACAATTGATTGCGGGTTACTGAAACTGTGGAGAGAGAAACTGCGAATAAGTGGGAGGAACCACTGTATGCAGCTCATTGACTGACAGTCTCTTGAGACTTTCAGGGAAAATACGATACTATTTCACAATACAATGGGAAAAGTGAGTTGCTGGTCCCCAATATCAGATAATTGGAAATCCATTCCCCTAAAGTATCAGTCACTATTTGCAAGTACTCGGTGTTCCAAGTTGCCATTGGTGATAACGTGTTACTCAGTGACCGTGAGCCTTTTATTACCTTTGATTGATGAACCAGCAGTAAACTTATCTGTATAGTGACAGTGTGACAGTTATCTACTTTGTCAACATAGGAGTGTTTGGCTTTATACAAACATGATCTCATATAGAAGAGGAAAATACTTTATGGCAGCAATGGAGAACTAAAAATTTACAGCCTTCTTTTATTGCCTTTGTTCCTGTCACTTCTCTGTTTCACTTTTTTGGGGGAGGGGGGAGGTCTCAATATTTTGTCTGTGTTACACTTTGTAGCACTGAAATGAACAACATGATCACCTGTATCCCATGATTTCAACATCACATTTCTTTCTCCCTGAATAAACTTTGTGCACATCTTTACCTGATGAAAAAGGCCAAAGAGCTTTGGAAGGTAGTGCAATATTTTGCACCACCTGGTTGATCCAATATAGGTATAATCAACACAGATTTGGGAGTCTGGGTTGCATTTACCCATGATCAATTGGACACTATAATGAACTGCATCTAGGTGCATTTGAAACTGGCTTTGGAACTTCAGTTAATACACAATACAGCTTTAACTGGGCTTGAAACATTTGAATTTATTATGCCGATACTTTCTCACACTCTGTCCCATCTCTGAGCACAGTTCAAACATCTGGTGTCAGAACCAGGTTACTGAAAGGGTCACATCGTCCCACAGGTTTTTTGCTGGACCTTAGTCACTGTCAGTGTCTTTCTCTGAGTGCCATTACCAAGTGATATCCCATACAAGTGAGGCCCCTCTATTATGTGCTAATATCCTGATTATGGAATATTTAATAATAATAATAATAATAATAATAATAATAATAATAATAATAATTATTATTATTATTATTATTATTATTATTATTATTACAAACCTGCAAAAGTATTGGAAAATGAGCACGCAAAAATACTGTGGGACTTCTGAATCCAGACTGACAAAGTTCTGGAACACAACACACCAGACATCACAGTTGTGGAAAAGAAAAAGGTTTGGATCATTGATGTCGCCATCCCAGGTGACAGTCGCATTGACGAAAAACAACAGGAAAAACTCAGGACCGCTATCAGGACCTCAAGATTGAACTTCAAAGACTCTGGCAGAAACCAGTGCAGGTGGTCCCAGTGGTGATGGGCACATTGGGTGCCGTGCCAAAAGATCTCAGCCGGCATTTGGAAACAATAGACATTGACAAAATTACGATCTGCCAACTGCAAAAGGCCACCCTGCTGGGATCTGCGCACATCATCCGAAAATACATCACACAGTCCTAGACACTTGGGAAGTGTTCAACTTGTGATTTTGTGATATGAAATCCAGCATATCTATCTTGTTTGCTGTGCCATAATAAAATTATTATTATTTATTTGTATCAAGCTTTTCTCCCTAAACTGGACCCAAAACGGCTCATAACATTATAAAAACAATCCAAATCACCACACACATATATATAACAATAATTTATAAAACCAAATTTACAATGAGGAATAAACATATTTAAAAAACATTTGTCAAAAACAATTGTTGCAAGAAACTTAACAAAATAGATGGTGAACTCAGCACGACTCACTAAAAGTTAGCTTTACTGTCATTCCAACAAGCTTGTGCAAACAGGAAGGTCTTTAGCTGCTTTTTAAAAGATGACATAGAGGGGCTGTTTTAACTTCTTTAGGGAGGGAGTTCCAAAGGGTTGGGGTGGCCACCGAGAAGGCCCTCTCTCTCATCACCGCCAATCGCATTTGCCATAGTGGTGGCAACAAGAGCAGGGCCTCTGGTATGAGGAGACGCGGTCAGATAGGTAAGTAGGACCTGAACTGTTCAGGGCTTTAAGGGTCAACACCAGCACCTTGAATCGGGCCTGGAAAGGAATTGGCAGCCAGTGCAGGTGCTTTGGCAGGGGGGAAGTACATTCCCTGGGTCCAGTACCTGTCAATAACCTGGCTGCAGATCTCTGAAATAATTGAAATTTCCGGACACTCTTCAGGAGTAACCTCACATAGAGCCTGTTACAGAAGTCTAAATGGGATGTAAACAAGGCATGGACCACCATGGCCAAGTCTGGCTAATCAAGGTACGGTCACAGCTGGCGCACAAGCTTTAACTGTGTAAAGACCCTCCTGGCCACTGCTGACACCTGGCTTCCAGGCTTAGTGATGAGTCCAGGAGGACCCCCTGACTGTGGACGCGTGTCTTCAGAGGGACTGTGCCCCCATTCAGCACACATTGCCACCCTAAACCCTGATTTGCCTTCTGACTGACCAGGAGGACCTTCGTCTTGTCTGGATTCTATTTGTTTGTACTCATCCAGTCCACAACAGCTGACAGTCACCAGTTCAGGGACTGGGCAGCTTCCTTGGCTTTTGGTGGAAATGAGTAGTAGAGTTGGGTGTCATTGGCGTACAGACAGCAATGAAATTGCAAAACTCCAGATGATCTATGCAATCAATCAAAGTGGTAATTACTTTGTTTCCCCAATTCACACACTTTAATGAACACACAGATAGCAGAAACCTTCTTTTTTATTATCCCAAGCTTTTAAGAGCTATAATTATATTTGTGTTTTGACTTTTAAAGGTTCAAGGACTGTATCCAATTTTCTAATTTAATCTTTGTTATGTGTTTTATACTATAACTATGTTTTGTAAAACAAATATTATTATTTTAACTGCTACGTTAACAATTGCCATCCAAAAACTTTCAATTATGAAACTGGAAAGGAAAACCACAAATAAGTATATATTTAAAACAAATAAAATAGCACAATGGTTCTCACACTTCTGCTTGCAAAAGAGCTTGGTTAAACTCTGACGTGAACAGGAGGAGATCCCTGTATTTAGACTTGCTTGTTTCCTGTAGAGTTGCAATGCAGAGATGGGTAACACATGGCCTTGTAAACCATATGCAGCCTGTGCTTATTTGGGGAGTGGATGGGGTATAGCATTATTGTTTTGTGAGCAAAATCGTAAAGAAAAGGAGAGCTGCTGCTTCTGGAAGCCTTAGTGGGAAATGACATTCAAGGGCCTGCCATTGCTATATTTTTCAAGTTTTAAAAACCATTTTTGGAGGAACATAGCCCATAAACAGGTGCCTTACTGGCCTCCAGATCAGTCTTAGATGTTCATCATGGCTCTAGTGGGAGGTGTAATGCAATGCTTCTATAAGTGGATAATACGACATATTTTGGAAGCCACCCCTGGTTCTACATTATTACATATAAACCTTTTTTAAAAAATCAGAACGAAGAACTCCAATGAAATCTCAGTAGAATAAACAAGCATTCTAATAAACTGGAATAAAGTACATCAAACCGCACTTCCAAATAAACGCATAAAGACTAGGTTTTTCAGTATAATCAAAATTCTCCAGTAGCCACCGTTAAAAACCAAACCAAGTTTTAATAAAATAGAAGGACATGCAAAGCTCGGTGTAGCATGAAATATCTCCAGAGACCTGTTTAGTGAAATTAACTAGTAGTTTAATAGAAAAAATAGCCTGATATATGAGAGTGCTCCAATTTCTTCATAGAAATTAACATTTCAATCCTGTTTTTATCTAGAAGTCATTAAACTGTGCAACATGAATTATTGGAACTGTAGCAGAGAATTAACTCTATTCATCAAGTAAGTCCAAACAGTTTAGAGTGCATCTGTAATGAAAAAATAGCTCCACATTTCTATCTCTTCTCATTAAAGTAAACCAGTTTTCCCTCTCTCAGTATATAAAACTGTCTTCTCTTCATGTAATTTATATTACCATAAGCCAGCTCACATTCTAAACTATTACACGCCTCCAATTAATTTTTGCAGCTTTTGCCTGAAAATTTAATGAGATAGTAGTGTATGAACCTGCTGACTCCAGATTATGTGTGTGCTTCTAATATTAATGTTGGCATAATAAAATAATCTGATAACATGCTTGATGGGAGCTTTACACTATTGTGAAAGTTGTTAAGGCAATATGTAAACCCAGTTTAATCATTTTACTCTTTTTTAAAAAAAGAGGTAAAGAATTATGAAATTATTAACTAAAATTGTATCAGTATTTTTACCTCAAACATTAGAAAATGAAGATGTTTGCTTTTCAGCCAGGGTTTTTTGTGAGAACTTCAGTCTTTTAAAATTGCAGTGTCTGCAAATTAAAACCAAATTTCTTTTGTTTTTTTATTATTTGTTCTTATAGGGATGTCCAGATTTGTTTGCAACAGTTTATTCAAGAGATTGGGGAAACATACTTACATGGTGAGAATTAATCACTCACCAGCTTGTTTTTAGGTTATTTGAATAATGCAAAATTTACAAATCATGATAAAAACTAACCTGGTCTGTAACTTTAGGAGTAATGCGCAAATCAGAACTTGATTTTCATAAGGATTCCATCCTAACCAATGTATAAATGTGGTTACTGTCTCTAATTTAGAATTATAAATCTAAAAATATACTAAACTGTCAATTCTCATGTACATTTTTAAAACAGCAGGTTAATGCAGAAATACGGTAAAAATTACTTATGGCGAATGCGTATGACCATGGACCAGAAATAGACTGAGTGACACATCCCTTCCATTTTTAAATGAAACTTAGAACGAATAGTCTGGCTTATAGACAATTTCTATGTGCTTTCTGTCTGTGACCATATGGGTTCCATATTTCTCTATATTTAAACTCTCCGTTGTCATTATTTGATGCACCATCTAGCAGTGGTGAAAGACATACCCCTGATCTACATAAATCAAAAAGATCTTAAAACTTAATTATAAGGTTCAGTTCCAACAGACTGATCGAGTCAATTGGATTTATCTATGTGTTGACTACCATTCAACAATGGAATCAATGGTTTATTGGAATTGAGATTGCCTAACAAAATTCAGGACGTATGAAAAGATCAGAAAAACTGATTCTTAGAAGTGGGGACCCTAAAGAAATCTTTGGTGGAAAAAGCCATTCTATGGTGAAGAACTGGAGAGCCAACGTGAGGTAGTAGTTTGAGCATTTGAATTCCCGCTCTGCCATGGAAGCCCACTGGGCGAACCTGGGCACATCATATTCTCGCACCTTCAAAGAGACACAAAAACAAATCCCCATAGGAAGAACTATTGCTAAGAAACCTCTGTGATCAGTTGCCATAACTCAGAAATGACTTGAAGACAACAAATGCTGAGGACCTATGCAATCAAATATAGAACACTGAATGAGCAAACATTTTTCATTTAGTTAAGTACAGAGGGCTCACCGAAAGTGTGTGAACTGATGCTGCTCATCCCATACCAGGAGATGAAGTATAGCATTTCAAAAATAGCATTACATTGAGCTGCCAATTCAGGGAATCCACAATGCTGAACTCTTATCAATAAAAATGGACAAGCAAAACCATCTCTTCGTCTCATGATCTGTTTCAAGCATTAAACAGCTCTTATTCCTCACTTATATCAACACTCTGAGTCACTCATTAAACCAGCAATCTGTATCTAATCCAGTGTATTCATTCTGTGATCTATGGGCTGCCATCCAATTTATGAACCGCTGATGTAGTCTATTTGAACAAAACCAACTAAAGTCAGAATCTTCTGTTTCACATTGTGTAAGCTTTATAGCTGGGGCACTAAATTCAAAGAGAATGCTAAAAAAACTTTTATCAATTGATTTACTTGCCTATAAATGGCCCATTAGGAATATTTTAATACAGTGACAAAAAAGAACTATATTAGAGGGAGAAAGGCAAATCTGAAACTTTCATGTTCATCATCTGTTACAATCCCCAACCATATTTGCAAAAGCATTACTCCCTGTTTTCTCAACATTTGATATAGTGCTTGCAGAATTCAAAGGATTTTCCCTGTCCTGGTAGAACAAAATTTGAGATATTCAGGTGGTTGGGGATGTAACCGAATCATTATCTGGTATTGCTTTTTCTCATGAATCTTGATATTTCTAAGTTTAGATGTGCCAACCTTCCAATTGGATTCCTTCCCCATAAAGATGTATCTAACAACAGTGTTGGGAAAAATAATTTTTGCTGTGGTGTTTTATTTGCAGTGTAATCCAAGACTTTGGGCTATTTTTCTTAGAAAGCCTAGATTGGCTTCTTCTTTGTCAACCTCTCTTGGAAAGACCTTGAATTGATTCCAGGACTCCCATGAAGACCAAAATATTCATGTTATATTCATTTATATTTGTGTATATTCATGTTACCTATATAAAAAGTGGAGACCAAAATCTGTATATATTCATGTTACCTATATTTGCATACAACCAAATGATATTTCAAAGGAGTGCTAGAGGGAGTTTGAGATCTGTGAAATGGTGGGAAACTACAGCAGAGTATGCCACTTCGTTCATGTGAATGCAACTATGGATATGGCAGGTCAACTTTACACCACTCTGTTTCCTGATAGAATTCCAATTTCTGTCTTATAAAGCCCCCTGCAGTTGAGGTCCAATTTATCTTGGCTTTGAGATCTTCAAATGAGGGCATTCTCCATCCAACCACCATCCTAGACACACATTACGGGAACACACGAGAGAGCCTTCTCAGCAGCTGCTCCCAAACTCTGGAAAGACAAGACTTCCTAGAAGAGCTTGCACACTAATAGTGACCTACCAGAAGCAAGAGAAAACATTTTTATTTAATTAGCTTTCAGGAACAGACTACTTATGGGGAAATAGATTTTAGTAGTGTACTGTATTGTTCTTACCTCTTTCTGCCTAATGGATATGTTTTAAATTGCTTTTTAACTCTTAGGGCTACATTACATTTTTATGTTTTTACAAATGTGAGTTTTCATCTGCATCTGTTTTAATTTTTTTAAGTTCTCTTAAATCCAGTGTTTTTGAAAAAGAGAGAATATAAAAACAAAAAATAGTATTTTGTAAAAAATTGAATTTTGCCATTCCCTTGATAATTTTTCAACAGAAAAATTGGAAATTTGGAGATAACCTGGGGGAAAAAAATTTAAGCTGAAAGATTGGCTAGAATTGTCCTGGTAATTTGACAACTATTTACTAGTTTCCACAGAATGTTCAAACACTCTACCAAATCAACTTTCAAGTTTAAGGTGGGGGTTCCCACAAGTGGGAGAAAGGAGAAGGTGACCAGATAGCAAACATGCCAGAAATCCAAGACTGCAACCTCATTTCTTTTAGTCTGGCTGCAGAAGTGCTAAAGTGTGAGGTTTATTGGATAATTAAAGTTTTACTTTAAGTATTTTATGTTGCCAATGCAGTAAAATTAAGTTTAAGTTTAATATGAAAGTACTGCACACATTTTAATTCCCCCCCCCCACAAAATAAAAAATAGCAAAAATGTTTTCCCTTCAAGCTTCCCACAGAAGTAAAGTCTCAGTGACACTTACTTCCAAGTAAGCCAGTTCAAGGCTTCAGTCCACTACACCATATTTCTTGGTGGTTCATTTCTACTTCTCAGTGTGCTTCTTTATTAGGGTTTCTTCAGATCCAACCATATAACAGTGCTTCAATGGGGGCTCCATTAGCTACCAAATATATCGTTCTTCACTCTCAGTAAGGCACAGACTGAATTAAAAAGGAAACTTGAATTGCTTAAATGACTGTCTGATGTGCCATGAGCTAAGATGAGATACCAGGTGCAGGACAAATCAGTATAAAGCATGGAGAGTCTTGTATGGGGGCGGGGGGTACACAAACTTTTAGGAAATTAACTTTCTCGCATTTACTACCCTGTTTCCCTGAAAATAAGACATCCCCGAAAATAAGACCTAGTAGAAGTTTTGCTGAATTGATAAATATAAGGCCTCCCCCGAAAGTAAGACCTAGCGAAGTTCTTGTTTGGAAGCATGCCCAGCGCCTGACAAACAGAACACCAGAGCATGCAGGATTGGTAAATGTACATACCAGTTGTACATGGAAATAATGGTAGTAAGAAGAAATCCTTGATAGGATTCAGTTTGTCTGGTTATGCTGGTTTGTGATGACAACAACTGTACAGTATATAATAAATGTTTATTTTTTTTGTTCAACAATAAATGTGAATTCTTCTTCATGGAAAAATAAGACATCCTCTGAAAATAAGACCTAGCACATCTTTGGGAGCAAAAATTAATATAAGACACTGTCTTATTTTCGGGGAAACACGGTATGTATGTGGGAATCCTATATAGTTCACAGAAATGCAATAGCCCTTTTGTGACATTAACCACCATTACTAACCTCTCAACTCAAATACGTAAAAAGAAATGTTGGTGCACACAAAAAGAAATTTAAAGATGGGCTTAAAGATAACCTTAAAAACTGTGGCATAGAGACTGAGAAATGGGAAGCCCTGGCCCTAGAGAGTTTTAACTGGAAGTTAGCTGTTACCAACAGTGTTATGAAATTAGAAGAGGCACAAATGGAAGGCAAAAGGGGGATATGTGCCAACCCTTGTCGGGACCGCCTTCCATCTGAAAACTGATGTCCTCACTGCAAAAGAACATGTGGATCAAGAATAGGTCTCTACACCCACCTACAGACCCATCGCAAAGACCCTATACATGAAAGGTAGTCATACTCGGCCACAAGTGATAGCCTACGATAATGATGATATCGGCATGTATGCCTATATTGTAAGTGTTCCATTGTTCTTTGCATGTGCACCCTCAAAACTGTTGTAGAATCTTGTAACGTTTGGATGTTGCATGTGGTCAACGCTAATTCTACTTACACACTTGGAATAAAACTGATTTTGGCCTAAAAAGGTAGAGAACTCTTGGAAGTTTCTTCTAAAAAGAACAGAGGTTTGTTTCCAGTGGCAATTATAAATTTTTGAAAAGGTGTAATCACAAGTAATGGCAAACATGGGCTATACAGTATGCAAGCTAATTATACTCATGCCATTGAAGAATGAATCCACCCTGGCTTTTAGTATGAACTTTAAAGCAGTAGTTTTCAAAATTACTCTTTCAGATGTTTTGGACTCTGGACCCAGAATCCTTGAACACTGGCCAAACTGGTTGGGTTTTTTGAGAATTGGAAGTCCAAAACATTGGAGGACCAATGTTTGAAAAGTACCATTTTGAAGGAATTATCCAAAGTGCTAAATTTATTCTGCATGAAGCATCTTGGATAGCTTCAGACTAAAACCTAGAATGAATTACCTATCTCACTGACATGGAAGTCACCAGGCACTGGTGGACAATTATTGTTAGTGGACTATTAACATTTTTCAGGAAGGCAATGCTTTAAAAATATCATCTTTATTTTATTATTTTAGAACCAAGGAAGGTGGTACACCAACATTTACCTTCCCCAAAAAGCATAGAACGAAAATATGCTTGAGAAAACCTGCTTCAGATCAACACTAACATTCAGTTATATAAGTGTATCTTTTTCTTCAGTGTTTGTCTGGCTTGATAGCGGGGTCCACTTAACTGGTTTGTTGGTGCCATTTCACCCGGTTGTGCGCCTGATCAGGGTGTATGCCAGCAGTCGGCAGTGTTGTGGGACTTTTGGGCTAGCTTACTTGCCCCAATTTTGTCCTTGAATCAGTGACCCTCACATACTTTCCACTCTCACCGGGCTTTGTAAGAGGGCATTGGTTCCTGTGAATCCATGGGCGCCATAGCCTTTATTTGGGATCCATGGGGCAACAACCATATGATGTGATATTGATGGTCCTCCATTGGCCAGCCCGTCACGTAAATAAGCCGGTTGCCGAGTATAATACAAGTGTATATATAAAAAATAACTCTTTTTGCACCAATATATAAACTATAATCCAAAGCACAGGATTCAGGTTTTCTCACCAAAGGTAAAATAAATGTTTTAGTAAGCATATTAAAATCATACATACAATGTTTCAGGGAACCCTAGGCAAGAAATACGCTTTATTCTGCAATACATAGAGTCTCACTTATCCAGCATTCTGGATTATCCAATGCAGTCTGTCTCCTGCCTAGATCCATGGTTGTTTCTCTAGGCAGCAAGGACTGAACTTTTTACGGATGTAAGTTCCGACAATGTTGTTACTGCAAGTTCATTTTCTGCAAATCTATCTTTATTTGTAGTCAATTTGTTAGTAGCCAATGTTTTTATAGTCAATGTTTTCAATACATTGCAATGTTTTGGTGCTAAATTCGTACATACAGTAATTACTACATAACGTTACTGTGTATTGAACTGCTTTTTCTGTCGATTTGTTTTTAAACATGATGTTTTGGTGCTTAATTTGTAAAATCATAATGTCATTTGACGTTTAATGGGCTTTTCCTTAAACCCTCCTTATTATCCAACATTTTCACTTATCCAACGTTCTGCCGGCCCGTTTATGTTGGATAAGTGAGACTCTACTGTATTATGTATGTTAAACTGCAATTCTAGACATATTCAACTTCTATTACATTGAACAAGACTACAATTACAAATTCCTTGAGCTTGTAATCAAATCAAAGTTATTTCTGTTTCTTAAAACATTTATGATTCATAATTATTACAATGTAGGTGCCAAAGAGGGATTTGTTCCCTTTCTGGAAAGAGAAATTATAGAAGCCCAGCAAAAGTTGATGAATATTACTTTTATTGTAGCGCGTTTCAAATTTATGTGGTTCGTGCAATCAATATTTGGGAGGCTTTAGTTTATCTATCACTGAGCCTAAACAAGGGTAATGGCATAGAAAACTGGGAAACAATAGGTTATCATTTGTGGATAATCAATCCCATATGTATCAAATGAATCAAACTGCAATTGCCTCTTTAGCTCCATCTTTAAAGGAAACTTATAGAATGTCTTGTACAAGTAAACAGTGTACTTTAGATTAAGTTCCATAATCTACCAAAATAGAAAAGATGATCTAAAGATAAGAAGGGGTTGAATTGTTGCTACAATATTTTGTAATCACTGTGCCTCCAGTACACAACCAAAGGACACAGACCAGTCCAAATTAAGATGGTTTAAGATTTCATTTATTACATTCATTTATCCTGATCAAAATACACTGTAATTTTATGTATTAGCTTTTAATATAATAATAGTAATAATAATAATAGCAACAATAATAATAACAACAACAACTTTGTTTTTGTACCCTCCCTTTATCTCCCCAAAAGGACTCAGCTAACATGGGGTCAATCCCAGATAATTACAACAGTCCGAAATAAAATACATACATAATACACATCATCAGGAGATAAAATACGTCAAGATAAAAACACAATTATATACAGTAATATAATAAAATACTAAAATAATAACAATAGCATACTAAAACATAATTTAAAACTTTTGAATTTTTCTTCTTTACTTTTTCTTGCTTGAAGAAGAAAAAGTAAAAACCTTTCTTCCTACTGCACCGCCTAAGATTAGGGGGGATCAAGCAGAAGATTAAGCACATTTCATACAGATTCTGTAACACAAATTTATACATTTTAAAACTGCAATACCTCACCTTGATAAGCTATGTGAAGTATATACATTTTGGTTTTTAAAGATATAGATTTCCTGCCTTCCTTACAATCTTCAACCTTATACATGGTGCCAGTTAGCAAATCAAAATCTGCATTTAAATAGAATATTTGTGATGTGCAAAAACCAAGCAGCCTTGGGGTAAAAAGGTATCATTTTCTATTCTCCATATGCACAAAATTACATTTAAAAATGGATTAGACATCTGAAGTTTTCAATCTATCACTTTTGTTTTATTGTTTAAAAAATAGAATTCATTTCTTTTGCCAACACATTATTTTCAGCAAAGAACATTCATTAATAAAAATAGTATGGTATTTCAGCATTCTATCAACTTAAGCTTGGGAAAAAAGACTGCACTCAACCAAGTCTTGTAAATCAGCATCACTCATAATTCCAGCCATTATTCAGTGTGAAATTCAAGCAGTTGGAATTCATTAACATAGGTTGCTACAAATCTGCATTTTCAGACTTTGTTGTAAAATGCAGACGACCAGATTCAGTGACCTGAATCTAATAGCCTTTCATATGAAGTGGCCTTGTTAGACGGCTCCTGCTAACCCTTGTCTCTTTTACAGCCCAAATAAAGATGCCACTTGCATTCTCAGCTACTGACCGGGTCATAGCAAGGGAAAGTGAACTATTCAAGCATCACTGATGCTAGGGGTTGTGTTTTTCAGAACTCAAATGGTAGCCAACAGCCCCTAGTCCAACACAATCCACTTAAGTATCACTTAGAATTGCAAAGCTAAAAGAAGCACATTGTCAGACCAGATGTCCCGAAGGAAGATCCCCTTCCTACCACAAATGCATATCCATAAATAATTGTGTACACAAGTATTAGAGGTTAATGTTCCAATCAGGGCTCCTAATAATATATACAGTAGTGTCTCATTTATCCAACATAAACGGGCCGGCAGAACGTTGGATAAGCGAATACGTTGAATAATAAGGAGGGATTAAGGAAAAGCCTATTAAACATCAAATTAGGTTATGATTTTACAAATTAAGCACCAAAACATCATGTTATACAACAAATTTGACAGAAAAAGTAGTTCAATACACAGTAATGCTATGTAGTAATTACTGTATTTACGAATTTAGCACCAAAATATCAAGAGGTATTGAAAACATTGACTACAAAAATGTGTTGGATAATCCAGAATGTTGGATAAGTGAGACTCTACTGTACCAAGAGGTCTGACTGAAGACTTTTTGCAGCCTAAGGGAAAGGGGAAGATGCTATATGCTCTTCCTACTCCACGTGATTGATAATTCAATTTTAATTTAATAATGGTAACAAAGGAGAGTCCTCCAATATTTGTGAGATTTCAGGCCACTTTAGGAAGACCAGAACAAGTTGCATGGCCTTAAGAGTCTAGATGTGTTGTTTGTTTTGTTTTGTTTACTTGCTTTCTCCTAACATGGAACCCAAGGTGGTTTAACACAAAGGTTAAAATCACATCAAGTGAAAAAATATTACAAATTATTAACAATTGCAACATTCACACGTGCCTCAAACAGACAAGAGCTTTTTCTCCCACCCTCAACATTCCACAGATATATCAACCCCACTTGCCTCATTCCCAAAAGACTTCACAACCTCTGAGGATACCTGCCAAAGAAATGTCAGGAGAGAATGCTTCTTGAACATGGCCATATAGTCTGGAAAGCTCACAGCAATCCATTACAAATTAATTACATTAAAATGCCAATAATTTAGAATAGTCTGAAGTCATTTTTAAAAATTAGCAAATGGTTATGAATCTGTCATTGCTGCACCAAGCATAGTATTGCATCTTTCTTTTCCTCACAGTGGGGATAGCCCTATATCTGTAAATGTTTTAAGGGGACAGACCTTATGGATCATATATCAGCCTCCTATGGTCTGATGTCCATTGCAAACACAGTTTTCACATGAAATATAAAGTGCCCCTAAGGCTAATGTCCATATGCTCATGCCATAAAGAACAAGCAGCAGTCATTACACATTCCCAACGACTGAGTTTTTTGTTAAAAAAGGGAAGAAAGCCAAGACCAAAGAAAGGGACCCAAAAAAGCTAACCTTATTTGTGAAAGTAAAGGATCGCTCGTTTGATATTGGCAACAAATTTCAAATTCTCAATCTAATGAAATTGTGTAAAATTAGCAAGATTTCAATAACAAATAACTAGTATTAGTAATATTTCTGTAACAGACCCAAGTTGGGAATATTTTCTGAAATGCCTGGCAAAACCACCTATGAGTATTCTTTGCTTAAGAAAATTTATGAAATTCATGGGGAGGCCATAAATCAACAGGCACCTAAAAGTATATAGATACATGTAAACAATTAAGTGTTTTAAAAAGGAATTGTTTAAATGCTGATTCATTTCTATTAGCTATTCTGGTTCATCGTTACATCTTTGAGAATGCACATTACCATATAATAATGGAAACTAGTCTCAAATAACTAAGCCAAGTTACAGACTGCCAGGTATGCAAAACAGAAAATTCCACAGAAGGTAATTACTCAAGTTAGTTTCCACTAGGGTAATCAATTTGTTCTAAAGCATAGCATGTTAAGACTGCAAGTAAGACCTCACAGGATTAAATACTACTCAAAATATTTGTAGAGCTATGTTTATTGTAGAAGTCCAATTAAGGATTTTTTTTCATACATAGTTTATGGCTTGGGACAATTATAACTGCTAGCTGAGAAGATGAAGGACATTTGTATGACCCTGTGTGCAGTAGTAGTTTAGTTGTAAATTAGATACACTATATGTTATATGTTTTGTATGATCAGTTTTTTTTCTATTGTATTATTTGGTTATGGTTAGTTTTCCCTAAATGTTGCTTTGTACATCAACGTTTTGTGTATGTATGTACATGTGTGTGTGCTACTCAGTGCGGATGTGATTGTTCACGGATCATCTGCTGCCCTACACCATTTTTATAAGGACTTAGATAACACTGTCCAATCTGACCTAAGAGAAGCTGTCATTAGTCCGCTCTTTAGTCTGAAGAGAAGTCAAACTGGTGGGGTAGCTGTGCCCAAACACATGCATGTTCCCTCACATACTCACTTGCTTACTTGGGGGGAGGGGATGGGGCAGGGAGTGAGAAGAGAACAGATTGATGGTTCATGGTCTTCTGGGACAAGTAAGGGGGACTTCTGCCTTTGCCTTCCTCCTGCAGCCACTGCCACCCCACCTGCCCGGGCTCTCTCATCCTCCCATCCCACTTCCTTCATCTGCCCAGGAGATCCATGCAACACGATCCTCCCTTCTTCCAATCCTCTGCCCCATATATTTCCTCCCTCCTGTCCAAACGAATGAATAAATGCACATTGGTTTTGTTTATTCTCATTCAGAATTTCTTTCATCATAGAACGTAAGGCACTGTACACAAACCTTAGTCTGGGTAAGTACTCTCCTATTTAGACCTTCATAGCTTCATGTGAGATGGCATCATTATGTGCCTTCAAAACCTGGCTGGAATATCATTGAGAAATAGACTTCAATCAATTATGCAGAAGTGGAGCCATAAGGGGTACATCTGATATATAATATAGTTGTTAAGCAAACATACAAAAATACACCCACTTTAATGAATGTCCAGTGGCCTCTATTAAAAACCACTCCTCTTTAGCATGGGGAAATAATAATGTTGGCCTGCTTTTACTGACAGGTTTAAATGTTTAATTAAAATATAGGTTATTTGTGCCTAAGACCAACACCCAACTATAGAGAAGTCACTCAATGATTACTTTTATTTAAAATGGGTGCCTCTTGCCTACACTGTCTTTCTTTGAAGAGGGTGTGGGTGGGAAAAGGTTATGGAGTGGGAAATAACCTGTCTGGCTACTTTAAAACCAGTCAGATTGAAATTTAACTAGCATTAATTACTATGGGCATGTAGTAAGGAAAAAAAATCTATTCAAGACCAGGAATCACAGAAGTAAGAGTGTGTTTCTTAACCAAACCTTCTCCACCCACCCAAAACAATATAGTCAAGATGTGTATCAGCACATTTATTTTTCCAACTGCAAAAGCCTAGCAATCATTAAAAATTGTGCTGAAATAAGACATGTTTTGAAACAGGTGCCATGCTTTGCTGGAAGTACTACAGGGAAAAGAGAATAAAAACTGACAATTGTGCCATCAGGGGAGAATTCAATGACATTGATTTATAAAGGATCAAACCACTGCAATAAAAATGACTCATTTGTCAATGTTACCTTAATCTTTGCACCTTCCATCAACAGGAAAACTCATTCATCTGAAAAGATGGAGAGCTGGATCTAGCATGTCCAAAGGCTGGATTTTAACAATTTAACAATGTTATACAGTTTAGACCAGGGGTCCCCAAATTTTTTAAACAGGGGGCCAGTTCATGGTCCCTCAGACTGTTGGAGGGCTGGACTATAGTTTTTTTTTTTAAAAAAACTATGAGCAAATTCCAATGCACACTGCACATATCTTATCTTGAAGTAAAAAACCAAAACAGGAACAAATACAGCCTCAATGTTAATAATAATCATAATAAAAATAATAAAGAAGGTTGGAAGAGACCCTTTGGGCCATTTAGTCCAACCCCCTTCTGCCTTTGTGCACAAAAAGCATAAGCAAAGCACCCCCGACAGACGGTCACCCAGCCTCAATGTTGTAAATAATAATGATGATGATGATGATGATGATGATGATACATCACACAGTCCTAAATGCTTGGGAAATGTTCGACTTGTGATTTTGTGATACGAAATCCAACATATATATCTCGATTGCTGTGTTATACTGTGTCTTTGTGTCAATAATAATAATAATAATAATAATAATAATGAGGGTTGGAAGAGACCCCTTGGGCCATTTAGTCCAACCCCCTTCTGCTTTTGTGCACCAAAAGCACTAGCAAAGCACTCCTCAATAATTAATTATTAATTAAATAATAATTAAAATACCATTATAAACATGCATAGCTTGGGAAGGCACGCATCAGGAGAGGGGGGAGGCAGGAAAGGCGTGCGCTTTTCCCTCCTCCCTCACACTGCATGCGCCTTCCTTGGCAGAGGAGGAGGGAGCTGCTGCTGCGGGGGGGGGCCCAGGCCTTAGTTTGGGGACCCCTGATTTAGGCATTGCACTCTATACTACACTGCTCACTATTTTTTTTTAAGCCCAAGAAACAACTAATCAGAAAACAGAATATGGGAAAGATGTTAATCATACATTGAGCATAAAATTTAGGATTGCAAAGAACTGAAAACTGGAGGTGCCCTTTAGTGAATATATATGCAAGTTATGATGAGCAACATCAAAACTCCCTCTTCTATACAGTCATTAAAGAGTTAGGAGATGTCTTCATTTTGTCTCAAATTACATTAAGAAAACTTCAGTGGGTCCAATGGGTCTATAATTTTGTGCTCTTGGAATCTTCCAAGGACTGCACAGCCTTGTAAAACAACAACGGGGGAATACAACCAGAAGTCAATAGTAGTTTGGAAAAATTGGTAGACGCCATGTTAAACATAGAGCAGGGGGGCTGAAAACTATTTTCAGTCTCAGAAAGTATCCTCAGAAAGGAAATCAGGGTTAAAAAAATTAAGACTGGTGAGAGAAGAGGAGAAAAGAAGCCCCTGCCCATGGACCATAAGCCTTCTCCTGCACCAAATATTTCTGTAGCCTCATTTTTCTTTTGCTAAAGGAGTTTTAGCAAAATCTGTTTGGCTAAACTCAGGAAAAAGAAAGAAAAGTACAGCCCCTGTCGTTCAGCTCAAAAAGCCAAAGTATGCTCAAAGCACAAATTCTGTATCTGCAGTATTTATACATATACTGTATACTTAATACTTGTTTAGACCACTTCAAGCAAAATGTTAAAAACTTCTGCAACAATTTAGTAGTCGCCAAAGTCCGGAATGGCACTGTTGTTTAAATGTGAGGTGTCCACTAAAAAACTTTCACATTTCCCCTGGTATTAAGGAAACACATCCTGATTAAAACCAACTTGTTAAATGTGAAGTTTTAAAGCGAAATATTTCACACAGAAAACATACAAAAACATGTAAAACCATGCAAAAAGGCAGCATGTCTTGCAGAAACACCTCAAAACAACAGTAATAAAAGTCAACCAGAACAACAGGATCCATAAGTATATATTCCAAGTAGAATCTATAAAAGATAAAAAATATATGACCATTCAATCACTCTGATTGATGAATAGTCAAACAATTACAATACAAAAAAAATCTTTGCCAGTGTCACTTTAATCTTTGTACCTATGGTCAATAGGAAAACTGCCATTCAACCGAAAGGATGGAGAACTATATTTTGTGTAGCCCAATGGTTCTCCTGTTGATCCCCAGGTGTTATGGCCTTCAACTCCCAGAAATCCCAGCCAGTTTACCAGCTGTTAGGATTTCTGGGAGTTGAAGGCCAAAATATCTGGGGATTTACAGGTTGAGAACCACTGGTGTAACTTAATGCCTCCAGTTATTTAATAATGTTCTAGAATAACTATTGATTTAAACATGGGTTTCTCACTGAGCACACATTTAAATCCAGAAACCTACTGAGGGCACAACACTAGTCCAACAAGTCCATCATGGTTGTGGTTTAAGCTTCTACGTGTTCACACAGGATGGTATGGGTGGCTGTTTTGTATCACCTACTTCTTGAATGTCTAGCCTTTGTGGTGGTAGGGACCCAAGGCAATATGGAAGAAGTGATGATTATCCACACGACAATTATGTGAGAAAAATAACACATAGAGAAGGGAAACTTTTCCTCCCATTTGCCAACATTTTCCTCCTTTCGCACCACCATTAGTAGAGTCAACAGAGTCACATCCTTAGTCCATAGATGGTGGAAGTCTGTAATAAATTGTAGTAACTATTATGCCTGTTCCTGAAACTTATGAGAAAGCCCATTACATTTATTAGTAAACTGGTTTTACAATAATAAGAAATAATCAAAATGAAAAGAGAAGGCTTGTAACTAATGCTTAAACCAGGGGTCACCAAACTTTTTAAACAGGGGGCCAGTTCACGATCCTTCGGACCGTTGGAGGGCCGGACTATAGTTGGCCACCAAGCAATAATAACAACAACAACAACAACAACAACAACAAAAAGAGGGTTGGAATAGACCCTTTGGGCCATTGAGTCCAATCCCCTTCTGCCTTTGTGCACCAAAAGCACAAGCAAAGCACCCCTGACAGATGGCCACCCAGCCTCAATGTTAATAATAATAATAATAATAATAATAATAATAAAGAGGGTTGGAAGAGACCCCTTGGGCCATTGAGTCCAATCCCCTTCTGCCTTTGTGCACCAAAAGCACAAGCAAAGCACCCCTGACAGATGGCCACCCAGCCTCAATGTTAATAATAATAATAATAATAATAATAATAATAATAATAATAATAATAATGGTTGGAAGAGAAGAAGAGACCCCTTGGGTCATTTAGCTCAACCCCCTTCTGCCCTTGTGCCGTGGGGGCCGGATAAATGGCTTCAATGGGCCGCATCTGGCCCCCAGGCCTTAGTTTGGGGACCCCTGGCTTAAACAAAAGAAGAGCTTTTTAAAGGAGATGTATCATGTGGTACAAAACTGTAGAGAACAAAGGGATTTTCTAATAGTTAACTTATGTCTCTGGTATTGAGCATCTATGTAAATATTGAAAATCCAGATAAAGCCAATACAGAAAAAGAACAGAAAAAAGATGAGCGAGTGGATGGTAAACGTAGACATAGATGAGAAATCACAAATTAGAAGCCAAATTCCCATCTTTTTTCAAAAGTCTAGCCAACCTATTCAAAAGCTTTATTCAAACAAGGAAACCGAACATACAGAACTCTCTCACAAAGACAAAAGTTAACAATCTATTTTATATGGGGTAACACCAGAAAAAGGGCCCACCCTCATCCCCCTCCTATTTCCAACTTGAGGTTAAAAGGAATATGTTTTACAATTACATGGTGAATCTTTCCATGGGAGAAATAAAAACTAGCATTAAAAATCAAAAGCATACAAAATGAGGAATGAAAGCACAGTAGTTTATGGTAGTAAATCAATGCTTTAATATACATGATAAAACGGTACAAGGGTATCCTTGCCAAAGCAAGTAAAATCTCAGCTGTAATAGTTGCTGTTCCACTTCAAGGAACTGCAAGTTACACCCACTCTGCTGGAA
The DNA here is from genome assembly GCF_035594765.1 of Anolis carolinensis. Lineage (NCBI taxonomy): Eukaryota > Metazoa > Chordata > Lepidosauria > Squamata > Anolidae > Anolis > Anolis carolinensis. The sequence goes on from NC_085843.1 coordinate 196,683,907, forward strand.
GTAACATCTGGAGGAACTGTAAATGAGGACTATCAAAATCTGTACTGAATTAGAAAAAAGTAAAATGCTCATTTTTATTCTTGCTCAACAACAAAGCCAAGTTAGTGTTCCTAAAAAAACAAACAAACCCTAATGACCTAATTAAATCCAAAGGCTCCTATGAATAATCCAATATCACCACTTGTAAAGAGTGCTCCTTTCCCTTTTTGTTTTCCCATTTTGATATTACAAAAGTTCTTTCTTTAAACAATTTCAACTGATAGCCTTGCACACTGCACAAAATTAGTGTTTGATAGGCATCTGGGATGTATTAGGATCGCATAAAAGGACAAAAAAAAAGGCAATAGAGTGGTGGTTATGTCCAAATTCCTATGCTGTCTTTACTTACTTACTTAAGTACCTAATCAGTTTCAGGGGGTCCACTCACTGCAGGTTAATCGTGGATTCATCTCACAATAATGTGGGTACCTTTCATATGCCACAATTAAGCATTCCACTTTAACTGTGTCAACAACATCTTATGGTAACCTGGTGTTTGTAGTTTGGCACCGGCGTTCCCCAGCTGAGAAATCAAAGCCTTGCTGTTGTGTGCCTTCCAGTCACTTCCAACCTCAGGCTACCACCATCCCATGATATGTGTGGCAAGATCTGATCAGAAGAGGTTTGCTACTGCCTTCTTGAGACCAAGAGACTCTTGGTCCCTTGAGTCATAGCCCAATGCTCTAAGCATCATACCATATTGGCTCATGAGAATTCCCTCCGTAAACTGCCTATTCCAGTGTCACCTGAGATGACTCGTATCCTTTTCCATATTGGATAATAATACCATACACAAGGAAAGCTAATATTTCAATAGATAAAGTAACATTTCAGTCTGGTTTATTGTACTGGACTGGGGGGGATAAGGTTTATGGAGAACAATTTCATAATGTGAGCATAACTTGGGAAAGTTAATTTTTAAAAAAGAACAATCCCTAGAAGACTCCAACTAGCCAGTGGTAATGCTGACTGGGGATTCCAGGACTTGCAAGTCCACAAAAGATAATTTTTCTTTGTTCTAAATGAGCTCTCAGTTGCAGTGGACTGCCCAGATACAGGTTCATTGTGCTTTTTTTTTTTAGCATTAAGCCAAAACATTAAGCTTGTTGAATTAGGACAATGTGCAATTCCCATGCTTTGATGGATTGTGATCGGAGACCTGCCCTCTGCAATCATGTTACAAATATAATTGATGTAGTTGTTCATATCACTCAGCCAATATAATACTCAATTCATCTGTCCTAAGGCAAAACCAGCTTGCCCAGCTTTTGGCTTTAGAGGTCTGGGAATCAACCTATCACATAGGCACAATATTATTTTTGGTTGTAAGATTTCTGCTTGCTGTACTTTTTTTGACTGATCTATCCATTCTGTACTACACAAAAGGAGACATTTGCAGCTCACTTCTAGAGAGTAGCATATGTATTGCACTCTGAAACCTTCACATCTTAGCTCTAAAATAAGACAACTGCTAATACTTGACATAAGATATGAAGCTGTTACGAGTATCCAAACAAAAATAAGATGTCTTTACAGTGCAATGTTTTAACACGTTATGGCATTTATGAAAACATAAATTTTTAAATAATCAGACAATTCTTTTATGCACCAAGCTTTAATATTCTTTACACATTAGCAGATTTTCCCCTGCCTAACATTATATTTTCTGCCATTTATAATTAATTTTAACAGCTTCTGCAACTTATCCCACAGGTTGTTGCTGTTTCTTTTAAACAGTGTGCTGCTGAGAAATTGATTTGTTTTCTCCGTATGCCGACAGAAATCACATTATAAAATATGCATAAATGTCATTTCTCGGGCTGCTTCTGAGGATTAGCACAGAATAAAAGCTCACTATGGCACACTCACCATGAACACAACGAAAAGAAAATGGGGGGAAATTAAAATAAAATGCAATGAATTGCAAATAGTGCCATATGTACAGTTTCATTGTGCATAGGCTTCTACCTAACCAAAAAGCATCAGCATCCTCACTCGTAGCCTCAAAAGCCATATAGTCCACAGGTTTTGCTCCACTTAAGCTTCTCCTTTCTTTTAAAAGCTATCATTCTTTTCCTTTTCCCCCCTTCCCAAATGACCAATCCACCAATAAGCTGTCATCCAGTGAATCCACAGTTTACAAGGACCGCTCTGTAAGCAAAAGACAGCCTCTGTGCTTTGCACTTTTGACCCACAAGGATCCCCCAATCTAATCTGGAAAGAGATTTCATCGTTAAAGTCAGGTGGACTAGTGAAGTGACTAGACTTTTGTTCACCTTTCCTTGCAGTACATTCCAGGAGCCTGCTTGCTTGAGCATTTTGGGTTTTACTGAAATGTACTCCTTGGACTCATGGCAGAAAATCAACAGGAAAGTGATATAGCATTTGTGGAGCGTGTCTGACACACAGTGGATTTTTCTCTGGGCCAGTAAAGTCACCTCTGCACTGTGACAGTTTACTCGCAGTCTCTTGGAAGAAAGGAATATGGGTTGTTTTTTCCTCTGCAAAATAAAGCCACATAAAGTGCATACTCCCCATCTGTCCTGAATCTAGGGTCATTCATAATGCCCATCATACTTTAAGAGAAAAATAATGAGTAGCAAAGTTGTGTCAATGGATGGAGGTACACTGTCACCTCCCATGGATTTGCTTGTTCTGAACAACCTGACTTAATATAAGCTCCATTTCCTTCCCCCAATACCAACATTTGATAATTTCAAGGACAATATGTATGCAGCATACCAACAGCATCCATATCGTACCTCAAAGATAGACATGTCATAGGTGGCATTCTGTTAGGCATGCATTTTTCCATGACTTTTAGGGTTGATGCAGCAATGGGAATTCCCTTCTTCTCTCTGCAGTAACCAGAACAACCCCAAACCTTCTCTAGTCCATCCCAAGAGATCCTTTAAAAAGCATGGATATACTCTTACTCTCTCTACCGCTTCTATCCCTTTTGAATGCCCGCATGGGGAAATGGCAGTGGTGGCTTTTGTAACTGCCACCTTGGGATGGCACAGTTACTTTCCACTTTCTGCTGAATGATCCTCGATTTATCAATGAGTCATATCAAAATCAATTTGGGCCCCAAAACCTGTTCTCAATTTATACATGAATATATACTATTTGCTGTCTCTTTTCATGGTTTGCTTACATCTTTGGGATTGTTTTTATACACTACCAAATATGTAGGATCACAGAAAGGGTCATTGGCAGCAATATCCACACTGTTATTTAATGAATAAATATGCTACCTTCACAGACTGAAAATACTGGATGATGATACAGTTGGGGTGAATAGGTAACTAAAGCAGAAGTCAAGCTGAAGCATACATCCAAGAATATACTATATCCATATGGTAATGATGCCACTGCAATTGTTGTCCTGCACACTGCTATCCTAACTTGACATATTCAGAGATCTAATATAGGAACACAGCATTCAGACTACTTCCATAAAAGCAATAAGACATGTTAAACTTCTGTGGTTGCAAAGATGCTGTCATTTCACAAAGTCATGAAGTCTAATATTTAACTTTGGGATACCACAGCTTTTCAAACATGTTCATCTGTGCCTGAGCTTCGGAAACCAAACAGATTGTGTTTTATTTACTGTTGCAATTACATTGTACACATTTATGCATTTCTCAACCCGCCACTGTTTTTCACACACATGTATAAGTAATTTACAAATATAATGGGATCTTTTTCGGCAAGAGATTAGAATCCCACCCTGCCGCTCTGCCATGCATGCATCATAATCACGATGGAAATGCAGACACAGGGAAATTGTCTGAGATACCACAGAATATACACATCTCTTGTCATAAGAATAATCCATTTTAAAATCCACTCAGCAGGATAATGTTATCACAGAAGGTACAAGGTAGGAACTGCTAAATTTAAAGTTGCAAAACAGGTTTGGTATGCAGTGGAGTGGAACAGAATCTGATACAAAGTGAGCTGGGATGTAAGCAAACCGGGCATAGTGTCCTGCCAAGCAATACAAACAGGTTGCCTGATACTGCAAATTAATTTCTACTCAATAGAATTAAATTATGATCGTTCTTGCAGGTAGCTCTGATTTAAGTCTCTTTTAATAGAGGAAAAAGCAGAATATAAGGCAGCTGACACAGCAGAAAGCAACACATATGTTCAACAAATCCAAGACTAGTTACCGTCCTGTGTTGCTTTTCATTTTAATATTTTATCAGCTTACAAATTTAAAATTGCACCAAGTAACTATTTCTCAAAAGATTTTGTAAAAACATTTCTCAAATGTTCCATTATTCCTCTTCCAGTGGTTCTCAACCTGTGGTTCCCCGGGTGCTTTGGCCTACAACTCCCAGAAATCCCAGCCAGTTTACCAGCTGTTAGGATTTCTGGGAGTTGAAGGCCAAAACATCTGGGGACCCACAGGTTAAGAACCATTGCTCTATTCCCTTTTATTAAATCCGAGCATCACTATAGTCAATACTACATAGCTTGCCCTTACTTTTAACAGTGTTTCAATGACATTATTGAAAGAACAAGGGAAATTATATTTTTGACAATCACAGTTGTCTCTACCAAATAAGATGTTTTCCCAGCCATTTCCCAACTCTAAAGTTTAGGTCCATCCTTACAAGTAAATGCTGTCTTAAATGCTTGGTTTTTATCCATTCCTATATGAACAGTTTCCAAGGAATAGCACTCAGTACTACCTTAGTTACTCCTTCTGAAATGACTGATACAGACATGTGGATACCAAACCCAGTCATTTGGGCTACCTGGGTAGGAGGCTACTTGTGGACAGTCTTCAACTGGAGAGAAAAGGCAGGGTACAAATAAACATAACAACAACAACAACACTGAAAAGTAGTGTTCTATGCAGGGCCGCTTGGAAATACCATAATGTTGTCAGTCCATTAGCAAGTATTTGCAACGCTATGAAGTGATCTTTTCAAATGACTATACAGTGTTCCCTCACTATTTCGTGGTTCACTTTTCGTGGATTCGCTATTTTGCGGTTTTTCAGTAAACTCTAAAAGAATATTATAAATCATAAAAAATTACAATTTACAGCCTAAGGAAAGGAGAAAGGAGAAGCTGAAGGGAGAGAAAAGGTGGCCAAGAGACAACAGGAAAAGAAGGTGGCGATTTATCAACACACAATTGGTTGATAAAGACTTAAAATAGTGTATAACTACTTAAAATAATGTATAAATATTAAAATAAATATAGTGTCCCTACTTCGTGGATTTTCATTTATTGCGGGTCATCCAGGAACATAACCCCAGCAATAAATGAGGGAACATTGTATTGGTAACATTCCATCCCACAAACAATGACCAATTCCTTTTTTTCTAAGAACTATACTACCTCTTTTCTCATACTTCCTTTAAGATGACCATATCAATACATTACAGGGCATTGCATCTTAAGATTAAAGTTGCTGGTATTATCCTGTAAAAAAGAATTGATCCAGATCTGGAACCAGAAAGTGTGATACATATACATATATACACATACATATGTGAATATGAATATAAATACAACTTCCTGCAAGGGCCATACTGATTAGATGATGCTCTCTTAGAGGAAGACAAGCTCCTTCTAATCAAATCTGCCAAGAAAATCCCATAACAGGTTCACCTTAGGGTTGCCTGAAACCACCTGAAGGCACACAATGACAACAGCAAACCTCAATAAACAAGCTGTGAAAGTCTGACCACCTGTCTCTGACTGATTTGTTTATCCACTTGTAATTGAAAGGTTCACACTCAAGGTGTATTCATGAAGAATGAAAATAAATTCCAGCATTCAAGCAACTGTACATTAAGCAAGTATAAGATTCATACAGAGAGGCAATTGGATTACTTGTGTTTGTTTTGGTAGCAGTAGTTTTAATACATTGCCTGGTTTTTCCCAGCTTTGCTCAGATTCACAGTGATGTTTGACATTCGAGTTATTATTCCTTGACAGACAAGATACCATGAGCTCAATTCTGACTTGTGGTCCCCATTAGTGTAATCCACCCTTGGATATTTTTCAGCGACAGTAGCAAATACTATGAAATGAGCTCTCACTTCAAAGTTAATTACATGTATTTGGCTTTTGATAAATGAAAGCATCAGACGTGATTAACTGAAGGACAATCAATAAGATGTAGCTATTAGACATCTTGATGAGCTTTGCAGGGCCACTGAACAATCTATAGCTATCAACTAACTGGAGTGTGCACATGAGGTCCTTTGATGAGTCAACTAAGAAAAATCCAGAATTTAGGCTTCGTTCCCCTCACACATACAAACACAATCAAAAATTCAAATTTAAACTAATCGAATACACTGCGGCTTTTTAAACCATGCAACCGTGGAGAAAACATCCATCCATAGCTTGAAAGGTGGCTCAAACTACTGTATATGAAAGACAATATCACCTTATATGAGCCTGTCTAGCTACGTGGAAGGGTTGGGTCTTGGTCCCACTACAGTTAAAGGTATATCTGATAAGGTCATTATAGGTATGTCTGGTGAAGGATATTCTTCCAAGGGAGTCTCAGTTGACTCCCTCACTCCTCTCTTTTTGCCAACAAGGGAAGATGTTCTTATTTAAAACCTGACTTTTATTTTCAACTGGCTAAGATAATGCAACAGGCATCCAGTTTAATATGCAATGTGTTTTAATCTGTTCCAAACTACTTTAAAAATTCAGTAGATTATGGTTTAATATTTTTTAAATATTATGCATTGTTTTAACATATATTGTAAACCCATGGGAGAGAAAACTCGCACAAAAATTAAATAAATAAATAGACTGTACCTATTGAGAATATGACAGTGTCCTTACTCACAGACTTTTGTTCATACAAAGGTGTGTCTTACATGTAAGACATAGATACAGCCCTACCCTTGGGGACAGGATCATTGCATTTTCTATATATATATATTCAAACAAGATGGATTCATGGTTTGATTTAGTAGGATAATTCTTACAATTTCAATCCAGACTTTTTGAAAAATGATTTTTTTTATCAAATGGAACATCCCAAAGTTTGTAAAAACCAGTTTCATACGCTGTTTATCTTTCCTTTATCCCAGTGGTTCCCAATCTTTTTTTGACCAGGGACCACTTTGACCAGTGACCACTCTCCAACATTAGTACCAAAGGGGTTACAAATCAGGTTTTGGTCAACTTTGGATTCGGTTTGGTTATTTGGGGTGCTGATTCAGAAAATTGCATTGGTTGGACCACATCACCTCTAGTTTCTGATACAGAACATATGCCATCCAGTAGTTGCCATCTGCTCACTCACAGAAAATCATATTTAATAATCTAGAGCTGATGTGGTCTATCCAATGCAATTTTCTGAATCAGCACTCTAAATAATCCCAGGAACAGACACCAACGCGCCCCTCCTTCCAGGCGCCACATGGAACGGCTTCACTCAGCAGGAGGGAGGAGGAGAAGGAGAAGCAACAGTCAGGAGGCTTTCGTGGGTAGTCAGCCTCTCCCCTCGTGACATCCCCGTTGCCTCGGCTCTATAAGAGGCTTTTGTGAGACCAGTCACTCTCATTGCAATGATGTAGTAATGGTGAGGCCGCGGACCATATTTTGGATCTTGGGGACCAGACCACACTGGTGGTCCACGGACCACAGGTTGAGAACCACTGCTTTATCCATACCCAAATATAAATGTATCCACTTATATTTATATAAAAACTTAGCATGCAGTGAGAAAGCCTCAGAGATATCAGAAGTAAAAAAGTCACCCTTTCCCCAATATTCTAAGATAGACATATAAGAAAGGTTGGTAAAGATTGTAAGCTTGAAGTTAAAGGGTTGCCAGACATTTTAGGAAAATATAACCACATAAACAGTACATTGCACAAATCTATAATATGTAAGTACTATTAGCACAAATGCTGACAACTGTTAATCTACTATAACTTTGATTAATGGATGTGACTGTCCATTAATACTAGGCATTTTAACTTACTACAAAAATTGATTAGTCAGTTAAGAATTCAATCCTCTTGTTCAATAAAATTGCTTTCAGTCTCTCTCTGAAAATGCAATATGGAATAAAGTGATGCATCTGTCAGTACACACATATATTACAAAATGCTATATATATGTGTGTGCATATATGTATGTGTAATAATCACAATATTAACTATATGGCTTGAGCTGTTTTCAAATGTGATATCAAACACTGGATCCCAATACTGATAATTAATGTTATAGATAGTGTAATTACATTTTAATAGTAATTTTAATGCTTTTACGTATACATTGCTATCTGTATCTGTTTTAATTTTATAAGCCATTTTTATGGAAAAAAGATGAAAGAAAATGGAGAGGGAGGAGGAGTAGATGAAGAAGAGGAGGAAAGATTACTTAAGTTTCAATCATAATATATATATAGACATGATCGCAATCTGCGGCATTATTACAGCCTTATCAGAATACAATTGAACATGAATCTACAAAGCTTCTCTAAAACACACAGTACATGTCAGTACAATCTAAATCTAAAGTCCAAAACTGAGAGTCCATATATTTACATACAAATTTGAAAGTTGATAAAACGTAGCAATTAAGAGTGCTGTGTAGACTGGGAAATTCTACCAAGTAATCATTTTATGTCTGAAACTAACTTACTAATCCAGGCCATTTTTTTATATTGGGCAATGTAGTACATGGAAAGTGAATATCAAGTCCATGTTAAGCAAAAGCCAAAACTGCATTTTGAAGCCTATCCTTACAAATTAGCACAGGCAGAATTTATGCAAATATTGCCCTTTTGTGGCTAAATGCAAGATGTAAATCTATACGTAAACAGAACACAACAGTTGACCAACTCTACAATTCTGACATAAATGCAAAAGAAGTTGAATCGGCATAGCTTCACTGCTCTTTCATTTTGCAGAAGATGCTTCAGCTGTACTTCATTTTAAAAAGTCAGGTGGTTTAGCAAGCCTTGCAAATGTTGATTTGTTATCAGTAAATGTTTGATTTTTATACCTATTTCATAGATCTATATATCCAGGATCATGTAAAAAATTCCTGGGCCAAAAGGGGTCGGGAATGGAAAAGTTTAAGATGCCCTAATATGGTTTGTGCTTCCATTGAATCTTGACTCCTGAACTGAGAAAGCAGCTAATTGGAGGTGTTAGGATTTCTTGGTTGAAGGCCAAAACATTTGGGGCCCTACAGGTTGAGAACCATTGTTTTACATGAAGAAAAAATAACAATAATGATTTTAAAGCACATCAAAATAAGGGTTATTGTATCGATTACACGTATATCAATTTTCTCATAGTCACCTTTCTTAATGAAATACCCAGGTATACATATCAAATAAAACTTGGAAATCTATTGTTAGAATGATTGAAAGCTGTTTTAGGTTGAATTTAAGGAAAAATTACAGTAGACATAGCTGAATTACTTTACTACAAAACAGGAGCAGAACCCAACTAGAACATTTGCTGTATACGTATGAACATTGACAAGGTTATATTTCCAATTAACTGTAGCTTGTTATGGAACTTGTCATCATACTAAAAGATAAGGGACTTTTTCTAAAGCCTGAAATTGGGAGTTACAACTGTATCAACAGTTTTTCAGATGTCATGGAGATACCAGCACCATCAGAAATGCCTTGCAGCTTGGCTAAATATAATGTCAAGCAAAACCATGTCTGCAATATTATAGATGACTCGATGCTTCCTCCACAGATTTGTCTCCTATATTTATAATCTTCTTCTTAAACTTTTATAGACCTTCAGCTATATTTTACAGTAACTCTCTTCAAGATAACTGATTTTAATTTAAATAACTTTCAGTCATACTGCGGGTCTGTTTTAGGTAGATCACAAGATGCCCAAATGATTGAACTTGAACCTGCCTCTGGCTCAAATAAGACCACCTAGTTTTGCAGTATTCTGCATATCAACCTTAAGGTAAACCCTGGGCTACGTTTCCTCCTTCTATACATGTCAATGTTGGAATCAGACCCCAGGGAACAGAGACTAATAATAGAAATTCCCCAAACTGTGATATTACAAAAAGTGTTAGCACCACCATAATATTATGTGAAATACTGTACCTTCTGATTATACGCTTAAGAAAATAAGTGTGATACTAAGTTGACATCTCACTTTTTTGCCATTTGATAAATGCAAGAGTTTGAAAGGGAGCTTTATTTAGTTATTTGAAGGGATAAGTAGTAAGAAGATTTATATTTGCATTTTCGTCCTCAAACCCCCACAATCTATGGGTAGAACACTTTATAGGGCAGATGCAGAAATACATGAATCAGTGTAACTGTATTACACTACCTTCCACATTCACTGGGTTTAGATCAGCCCTCCACATTCACTGGAGTTAGGGGCACAGGATACATGCAAAAGTGCAAAAAACAAATAAAAAACCTCCCCAGCATAAGTTTATGAAGCTCTTCAGGCAGAAGATGTCAATAAAATCACAATGGAGGACTGACAAATGCATAGAGATGAGTTCTCTTATCAAAACCTCTAGGTCCTTCAACAAAATTCTAAAGCCACCGTCTGGTGGAGTTGTGCTCGAAGACCTACAAATCTGGTCACGGTGGTCCATGCTTTGGTTATATCTCGTATGGATTATTGCAATGCACTCTACGTGGGGGCTCCCTTTGAAGACGGCTCGGAAGCTACAATTGGTACAAAGATCTGCTGCCAGGCTGCTCACAGGAGCAAGTTATAGGGAACGTACCATCCCCCTATCAAAGCAGCTTCACCGGATGCCTATATGCTTCCGGGCCCAATTCAAAGTGCTGGTTATTACCTACAAAGCCCTACACGGTTCGGATCCAGTCTGATCACATCTCCCTCTATGAACCTGTATGGGCCTTAAGATCTGCTGGGGAGACCCTCCTTATGGCCCTGCCTCCGTTGCAAGCATAGTTGGTGCGGACGAGGAAGAAGGCCTTCTTGGTAGTGGCCCTGAAGGTTTGGAACACCCTCTCCAGGGATATAAGGCAAGCATCCACACTGATGTCATTCAGGAAGAAGCTGACTTAGCTGTTTGGTGATATGTAAGTACTTTGCACTAACTTTTAAATGGATTTTATGGCATATTCTGAATAATGGGATAGGTTGGACGTTAACAGCAGTTTAAATTGTTTAAATTGTCTAATTGTTTGAATTGTTTATTGTTTTATTATAGTGGCTTATGTGCTGACCTGTCTTGTGTTAATTTTGATTGTGTAATTAGTTATGTTATTGATTGGATTGTTTCTATTATGTTTATGTATGTAGCCACTCCAAGTCCCTTGTTGGGAGATGAGGTGTGTGCCCTCAAGCCCCCCGGGATGATGGTGCTACTCCCTCCTTCAGCTTGGGGCCAGTCATTCCCGCAGCGGCTTGGTCCTTCCCGGGGCCACATGGTGGCAAAGCCCAGGCCACAGTGGGAAGGACAACGCCGCGTGGCGTGGTGGGCGGAGCCGCACGGCATGGTGGGCAGGGCCAAGCTGTGCAGGCCGGATGGTGGCCGCGGTCCCAGTTCACAGCAAGAAGGGCCTGGCTGCAGCGCTGCGAACAGGACCATGCTGCGGCCGCCATCCAGCCCGCACGGCTTGGCCCCGTCCACCACGTCGCACGACGTGGTGGGCGGAGCTGCACGACATGAATTTGGGAGGGCGCAAAAATTCTCTGCCTACTCCTTAAAATTGCTTAGGGACAGCTCTGTTTCCACAACTATAATGTCTGGTGTGTTGTGTTCCAGAACTTTGTCAGTCTGGATTCGGAAGTCCCACAGTATCTTTGCGTGCTCATTTTCCAATACTTTTGCAGGTTTGTGATCCCACCAGTTCTTTACTGCTGGAAGGTGGTACTTGAGGCATAAGTTCCAATGAATCATTTGGGCCACATAGTTGTGCCTCTGTTTGTAGTCTGTCTGTGCGATTTCCTTACAGCAGCTGAGAATATGATCAATCGATCTTGGCCTTAATTGCATTTGTTCTGATGGTTTGCTCCTGGGCTGCAAGGATCAGGCCTTCTGTCTCCTTCTTCAGTGTCCCATTCGTGAGCCATAGCAAGGTCGTCTCCTTATCAGTTTTTCCTTCAATTTTGTCAAGGAACTTTCAATGCAATGTTTTGTTGTGCCAGCTGTCAGCTCTAGTTTGTAGTGCGGTTTTCTTGTACTGATTCTTTGTCTGCTGTGCTTTGAGGAGTTTCTGATTTTTGACTTCAATCAAAGCAGGTTCTTCACTTTGCTTTACATATTCTGCCAGGGCATGTTCTTCTTCTTTGACTGCTTGTTTTACTTGTAAGAATTCTCTGCCACCTGATCTTCTAGGCAGATATAGCCGGTCAACATCACTGCAAGGGTGCAGTGAATGATGAATGGTCATGAGTTTTCTTGTTTTTCTGTCCAAATTGTCCAGTTCCGCCTTTGTCCAGTTTATGATGCCAGCAGCATATCTTATGACAGGTATGGCCCAGGTGTTTATGGCCTTGATGGTGTTGCCTCCATTGAGCTTGCTTTTGAAAAAAATTCTGACCCTTTGTGTGTATTCGTTGCTGACCAGAGTTTTCACATGTTCATGCTTGATGTTGTCCAGCTGTAATATGTCCAGATATTTATAGACCTCTGGCTGGTGACACTTTATTGTTTGGCCATTAGGCATATTTATGCCCTCACTTTCAATGATTTTTCCCTTCTTCAATGCCACTTTCGAACATTTGTCCAAACCAAACTCCATGCTGATATCAGTGCTAAAAATTCAGGCAGTGTTAGTCAGAGACTGGATTTCAGTTTCTGTTTTCCCATACGGCTTCAGGTCATCCATGTATATCATATGCGAAATTTTGTGAGATTTTTTTAGATGTTTGATAGTCGAGATTTGTTTTTTGTAAGATTGTTGACAGAGGGATCATGGCAATAATGAAAAGCAGAGGGGACAATGAATCTCCCTGGAAAATTCCTCTTCTGATGTTGACAAGTCCATAGCTTTCATTTCCAACAAACAGTTCAGTTTTCCAGTGCTCCATCATGTTTTCAATAAAGGTGCCAACATTTTTACTAATCCCAATAGCGTCCAGGCACTTGATGATCCAGCTGTGTGGGAGTGAGTCAAAGGCCTTTTTGTAGTCAATCCATGTCATGTGAAGATTAGCTTTTCGGCTTTTACAGTTCTCCAGAATCATTTTGTCAATTAATAACTGGTCTTTTGTGCCTCTGCTTTTCCGTTTTTTGCCTTTCTGTTCATCTGGCAAGATGTTTTTTTCTTCAAGATAGTCTTGAATTCTGTCAGCTATGATGCCAGTCAGTAGTTTAAACATAGTGGGCAGACACGTTATTGGCCTGTAGTTTCCTGGTGCTGCTCCTTTTGCTGGATCCTTTTGTATCAGGTAAGTTCTTCCAGTTGTTAGCCATTCACTGATACTTCCTTTCTGCAGCACCTCATTGAATTGTTGGGCCATTTTTCCATATAAACTAATCAGATGTTTGAGCCAAAATCCATTAAGTTGATCACTACCAGGTGATGCCCAGTTCTTGACTTTTTGCACTCGTTTGCTGATCATTTCAGTTGTTATTTCCATCTGTTCCATTTTGTTCTGTGAGAATTTTCCTTCAAACTCCTTTATCCACCCAGAGTTTTTGTTGTAGTTCTTATTATTTTCCCAAAGCTCTTTCCAAAACTTCGTTGTTGCAGTTTTCTCTGGCTTTATGGTTACTGTGTCTGTTGTTTTGTTCAAGTAAGGTATTACAAATAAGGCATTATTATTATTATTATTATTATTATTATTATTATTATTATTATTATTATTTTCTTAGGGAGAATATAGTAATAATTTCTGCAAAAGTAAAACTTGCAAATGTGGAGGGCCAACTCTAATTCCAATAATATCCTTTTATTGCAGCACAAGTTATATTCTGTTTTAAAAGTTTCCCCCTCATTTCAAAACAAATGCACATATTCTGTAATTCAAATTATTACCAAGATTGCATATAACCATGTTGATCTCAGCACCTTAACATGATATTTTCTATGGAATCCTTTTGGATCAGTTGATATAGAAATTGGTTGATATGCTCCAAAGGTCCTATTTTCCCCAGTGGGCAATTTCCAGAAAAAGTGACAATGCATGGTTATTTCTCTGCGTTGTGCTGTACTGCACAGCTAAATTTCATCACTCATGTTGTTTGACAACTATAGGACTGACATCAACAAAGGTTTTGCAGTGTGGTGTCATCCTGCTGTGCCTTTTCTAAATTGTATATATTCATGCATAAGTCAATATCATGTATAAGACAAGCACAAGGTTTGGGACAAAATTACAGATATTTATTTGCCCTGTGGGTAAGTTGAGAGTCATTCTGCAAAAAGCAGAAAGTGCCCCTGTTGCTACAGGAGACCAGTCACTCCTGCTACCATTCTTTTAGATCTCCCAGGGAAGACTGAGATCTCAAGTACTGCCATTCTATTCAGAGAAGTGAATGGCTCTTTTCTTTTATAAGAGTAGATTCACATGGATAGGAAAGTCTGTGGATGCTCAAGTCCCATTATGCACAATGGCGTAGTAAAATAGTGTTTTAAAAATGAAATTACAAAATCAAGGGTTTTTTTTGAATTTTGATAAATATTTTCTATTGGATATGAAGTGCTGACTGTATTTATTTGTCCAGCTATTCAACTGATTTTAGTCACTGTTGGGTGCTTTAATCTTTATTTTCAAAAACCCTAATTCTTAATAAAATTTAAACAAAAAAATCTATCTAAGTTTGAAAACAAAAAAGGAAATATTGAGATAGAGAAATTTCAACTGAAATAATTATCTACATAATTACGGTGAAATTTAAATTCTTGCCCATGCGTCCCTTTATGGTTAGGAAACATATTTCAGAAAACGTAATCAAACAGCAGTAGCTCATTCACTTAGCTCCATGGTTACATGTTTAATTGGCATTCAAAAAAACATACAGGAAAAAAACAGTAGCAGGGAAAGAAAAATCAGCAGTACTAGATTAAAGGTCAAAGGATTTTTCAAACCCATCTTACTGCTTTCCTCACTAAAACTCATTTTCTCTCTATTTTTCAGAAGATCCTTTATTTTTATGAATTCAAACAGTCAGTTTTCCCGCTTTTTAAATTTTGATATTGGCTTGAAAATCTATGTTAAGCTATAAATATGGGCAATTTATACAGGTACCCTCTGGGTTAGTGAGGGAATGCTACAAAGATTTTGCAGAAAGCTTTTGCACTAACATGGAATTTACAAGAAACTGCACTTATATTTAGCAGAGACCTCAAATATAGGACTATCATATGGGTGCAAATTACAGAAGAAGCAGGTTTTTTCTAGCTCTAGCTTCTGCCTAGGTAAAGGTAAAGGTTTCTCCCTGAGATTAAGTCTAGTTGTTTCCAACTCTGAGGGTTGGTGCTCATTTCCATTTCTAAGCCGAAGAACCGGCGTTGTCCGCAGACACCTCCAAGGTTATGTGGCCACATGACTGCATGGAGCGCCGTTAGCTTTTGCCTACCATGCATTTGTCTCTTAAAAGATACTAACTCTTTGGAGCAGCGGTTCTCAACCTGTGGGTCCCCAGATGTTTTGGCCTTCAACACCCAGAAATCCTAACAGCTGGTAAACTGACTGGGTTTTCTGGGAGTTGTAGGCCAAAACACATGGGGACCCACAGGTTGACAACCACTGCTTTGGAGGGTAGCCATGAGATATCTACATTAAGGCTGTATGGTTTGTGGCCCTCCAGATGTGGTTGTACTTCAACTTCCATCATCTCTTAAATCAAACTATCCTGCCAGGGTTTCTGGGAATTGCAGCGGAACAACATCAGAATGACTACATATTCTCCATCCATTCTTACTGAAAAGAACTGAAAGAATCAAAATAACAAACTCCCTACATCTGCTTTTGTATTTGTCTTTAAACAACATGCTTCTCACTTCAGAGTACAGTTAGTTGGCTACCCACCTTTGTGGGTTTAAAGTTTGCAGAATTGATTGTTTGTGGAATAATAGTGAATAATAATATTGCGATTCTCCAGAGTGTGAACAGCTTCTGAAATTACAAACAAGGAAGTGTGTGGAACCCCATCTAGACAAATGGGCAGGCTGATGCAAAGACATAAAATACAGTTGGACCAATATCCATGGATTCCACCATCCATGGCTTGAAGATATTGCAAAACCAAAAATACCATCAACAAAACCTTCATTTCAACATCTATATCTATATCCATTATAAAAGTGAAAACCCGCATGTGTATATGTGGCACGGGTGTCCACTCACACAGATAGCCTCCGGCCTGCACAAACAGTGGTTCCCAGTGCTAAGGAGTCAAAGTCACTTCTTTCCGCTGACATTGCAGTTACAGCGAGCTCCATGAACATGTAGCCCAAACCCTACCAATGTCCTCCCCAAACACTACGGCCCACCACCCAAGGAATGTTTTCATTTGGGGACCATTTCATCCTAGATTTTGCATTTTCCTTCACCACAGGCAGGCGTTCTCCCAGGGTTCTCCATTGCTGTGGAATTTGCATGACCCTGTCTACTGCCCTTGCCTTTCAAATCTGTCTGCATAACAAACAGAGCAGAACTGAGCTTACTGGAGGGGTTTGGGGAATTGACTTCACATGGTGGAAATTGTAGTTCACCCTGCATCAAGTCAGAGCACTGTGACTCCTACTGGGCAATTTAGAGGAGTTGTAGTTCACCTACACCCAGAACGCTATGAACCCAAACAATGATGGGTCTGGACCAAACTTGCCATGCATACCTGATATGCCCAGTTTTGAATACTGGTGGGTTTTGAGGGGAATTGGCCTGGACATTTGGGAGTTGTAGGTACTGGGATTTATAGTTCACCTGCAATTGAACCCCACCCATGATGGATCAGGACCAAACTTGGCACACAGAGCCCCCATAACCAATAGAACATATTGGACTACTTTGGGGGAAAAGGAGTTATAGTTCACCTGCATCGAGAAACAGTGACCCCCCAATGGACCGGGACCAAACTTCGCACAGAGAAGCCTAATGAAATCTGGGAGTTGTAGTAGTTCACCCCCATCCAGAGAGCACTGCAGCCAGGCGATGACCAGCCAACGACAGATCTGGACCACACTTGGTACACAGATCCAAAATGGCCACCTTTGAATACTGGCAAAGTTTGGGGAGGATTGACTCATGACTCTGGGATTTGTAGTTCACCCACTCCAAACTGAGAATACATAAAATTCAAAGACATATACTTCTTTTCTCAAATGACCCCGGCACCGCCAGATCCCCAAGCTAGTTTTATATCAAGGAGACCTTTTATTATGTCATTGCATATAACGGGGCGTGAACATATAAATTTTGGTATCCGGGGGGCGGGGGGGAAGTCCTGGAAGATAACCCCAATGGATACCAAGGGCTAACTATACACTTTGCTTCCCTGTCCAGTATAGATGCTAGAGGGCAGAACCTCCTCCTTCTGTCCTCTAACATAGGAATGATGCTGTCAACCCTTCCTCTGGCTACAGTTTAGCACAATATATGGGCATATAAATGAGTAACCTTGGGAACGTTATCTAAAATGCAGTAGTACTAACTGTATGAATGGTCTTAAGTAGTTAAGAAATAGTGAGCAGCACTAAGCCATTATTCATTCACAAACACTTTTCACTGAGTGTCAAGCTCCTTAGCGTTTTAGACAAAAGTCACTGAAATACTATACGGTGCTGACTTACAAGAAGGAGAGTTGGTTAAAAAAAAACCTATTTATTTATTTATTTGTGTCATATGCTGCCTCTTTCCCAGAGTGGGATCCAACGCAACTTCCAAAGAAAATCAATTTAAAAATTCAACAAATAAAGATATAAAGACAATTAAAATTGCAACATCAAACAGTATACAATCATTTAAAAATATACAAACGTTTAAAAATGAACACATATTCCAATAAGAAGCCTCCTCATTTACTTATGAAAGGTTTGCTTGAATGAAAAGGTCTTTGACCACTAGCAAAAGGAGAACAAGGAGGAACCTGGAAAGAAATTTCAGAGGGTGGGAGGCGCAACTGAGAAGGCTATTTCCTCTGCATTACAAACTGAAAACAAACAACAAAAACTAGACATACCAAGTTTTGTTTCGAAAGTGATAGAAAAGCTTCATGATTATCAGTCAATAACTGACCTTCCCTGGTGCACTCGACTTATTGAACATGTAGTGCGAAGATAGGACTTTGAATCCCATGAAAACCTACAATATGATCTTGAGTAAATCAAAATCTTAGAGGAAAGCAATAACAAACTTCTGAAGAATGGTCAGGAAAATCCTATGATTGGGCCACCCTATGTAGGAGTTGACTTGCAGGTTCAGCTTCAACACAACAGCATGTGACACTGTTGTTTTGACATTGGAGCTGGATTCTCTCTATCCATGACCTTGCTTCCCCTTCAACCCAATCCAAGCTCCTCCCCAACCTTATCTGAACAGCTTTCACTTTATTCCACTGCACCTATAACTGCAGAGAGAAATTTAAGAGCTACACAGAATACGTCTTATGAAACGAGGCATCTAGTTCAGTAAGATATATTCAGTGTAGTTCTATATACAAATATATAGTGATTTGTTATGTTATATTTACTATCTAATAAGCCTATTCCAAGCTTTTGTATATGCAGTATTTCTACTGAAAAATAAAACTACAATTTTTCTTTTTCAATTTAGATAATCTGCTGTCATAACAAATATTCTTAAACATACAGTATTAGGTTTGTTATGACTTTAATGCATACCAGCATAAATATATATGAACCTTGTCACTATACTACAAACTTTGCAAAAATTACACCATCCTTGTTTAATGAGAAGTAAATTTATCTGAAACTTAATTTACTAAATTGATTTCAAAGTATTTGATTGCTAACTATAAACAAAATATGATGTATTTTGGATTTTTCATATTTTAATTTTTCTATAATATACATGAGAATGTACATCATAGTCTTTGATCAAGAAACATGTCTGAATACTTTAAAATATGTTTATTAATGTCTGATTTAAACATGTTCGTTTTCAGGCCTTTCATTTGGTACTGATCTCAAATTTTAAAAAAAATCTCAAAAAATGCCATAACTGACCTGAACCCATTTAGGGATAGGTGGGGGAGGGGGACAGTAAAGCCATATTCTGCAAACTGATAATTGATAATTGTATCATTTCCAAAATCCAAATGATGAAGATTTGTGAAGCACTACAAATACAATGAACCGGACAGAAAACATTAGACGCTATCATAACAATCTAAAAAAATGAATATGCTGAATCTCCTTCAGAAACTGTCTGAAAACAGTGAAAAATGTAATTTTGATGGACAATGGGAAGAGATTTTCTTCAAAGAGAAATGAGTAAGTCACGAAGTGAACTATACTACTATTGTACCTGGAAAAAGTGAGGAAAAGAAACCAACAGAAGTTGAGGTTAATGAACATACTGACTTGGACAAATGATCATGAGACTGTGAAATTCACACTTCGTAAAAGATGTATACTTGTCCCATCCTGTTAATGTTCTACTTCGGTACAATCTGTTATTTGGTGTTAAACCTTAAAAAGAAAGAATGGCCGACAAAATAGCAAACACATTTCCAAGCTAAGCTGTATAGCATTTCAATACCCGGCAAAATAGCTGGTTGAGTTTTACCTGGAGTAAAAGATTTCTCTCGCTCAATTAATAAATATTATGTTAGACGATACAAAACCATGTTTGGTTAGTATGACAAAAACAACATTGAAGACTGTCATACTGTAAATAGACATATTCTCATAACAGTATTTCCCCCCATTCATAGATAACAGCAAAATTGTCAGGATGAGCCTATTGATCCAGAAACAAAATGTAGTTAGCATAATAGTTGATGCACTAGGTCTGGTTTGAATTACAAAAAAAATTTGACGGGTAATAGCTAAACATGGCAGCACTTTCAACGGTCAATCTGAGAATAGTTAAAACTGTATCCTAAACATAGCTTCCTGTTGTGAACATAATTATTTACAGATGATGCATACAAATTATGATATGTAACTGAGAGAACAGCACACATTTCTAGCTTGACAGTTTTGCTGCAGCTGTACCAGGCTGCTCTCATCTCAGAATAACCAATTCAATATTTGCTGAATCAACCTGAACTCCTGTTGTGCAACAGCAGATTGTAGTGACTCCAGTGTGGAACAGAGCAGAAATGGTCACAAGAGAAGCGGTCTGATTCCATGCAACTGAAGAAATGTTTAGTTAATGGAAAAATGTCTGGAGGTTGTATAAAGGTTAGAGCAGTAATTCTCAACCTGGGGTCTCCAGATGTTTTTTGGCCTTCAACTCTCAGAAATCCTGGTAAACTGGCTGGGATTTCTGGGAGTTGAAGGCCAAAAACATCTGTGGACTCCAGGTTGAGAACCACTGGGTTAGAGTATACACTGGGAAATTTGAGAAAATCAAGTTTGACAGTTTTGTATGTCAGCCTGTGATTGTGTCTGATGCTCATGATGGCAATGATGATCAGGATGATGTCCACGATGGGAATGATATTCATGTTGATATGCATAATGGGAATGGGGAATTAAGTTCAGAAGAGAGGCCTGAGCAAGAGCCTGAGCAAGGTCATATTTCTGGGAAAGACCTTTCACCGATTTTCTCAGAGCAGCAGCCTGAAACTGATGCTGAGATTGCTTTGCCAGCAAACCCTTGAACAGAAAGCAGAGTTTTAGTAAACAGAGGCAGCACTTTTAGAATCTCAGGCATTCTGTTCGTTTACAGCAAAGGAAAGATAGCAACAAGTTATCTAGTGTGAGAGCGAGAAAGAATGCTTTCCTGTCAGTTTCGGCTTTTGGAAAGGGTTTATATTTATTCATGGGAGACTAATATTTTAGTCAAGTCAACGTCTTTAATCCATGCTGGTTTCATTTCCATTGCCAAGATTATGTATTTTGCTTGGGAGTTCCTGCTATTTTGAACTCTTGTTTTCATGTGCCTTGCTGTATGGTTTCCTATGTACTAATGGACTTGGTTTCCTGCTAAAGGTTAGCGATTATATTGGATTTTGGCTTTATACTGTTTTACTACTTTTTATTGCTTTGTTTATATATATTCTACAATAAACTGCTTGCTGATTTTGCCAACATGGTGTACTGTTCGAGTCAAAGGGTTCTTGTTCTGGAGTGTGACAGACAGAGGTGCAATATGATCAAGGAACTGTGTCACAACTCTCAACGCAACTCAAGGTTGAGAATCCCTTAACTGAAATGCCTTGGAAAAGAAGTATTTGCAATTTTAGATTTAGGAAGGGGTTTAGAATATCTGTATTTGCATATATGTACATGATGGAATATCTTGGAGAAGGATTGAAGTCTAAACATGAAATTCTCATATATACCCAGCTTGAATATAATTTTATGCTTTATAATTTTGAAAGAATGTTTGTATACTGAACCATCAAAAAGTGAAGATGTTACATTCTCAGGTGGACAATCTTGAATTAGGTACCTTATATTTAAAAATACAATACATACTAAACAGGGGGTCTCCATTGAGTCCATCAGCTGCACACTGCAAATGAAAGAGAAGGAATGCTGCAGCCAACATCTTGAAAGTGGAAGCAGGCAACTGGTTAAAAAAAAGATTTTGAAGCGGTTCAGATTTTCGGATAAGGAGTGCCCTGAAATATGTATCATTGTACCCTGCTTGGGTAGAATTGTCATAGCCTGATAATGTGGATAAGACACTTGAATAGGTCCATCCAACAATATGTAGTCTTGGCTCTTAGGATGTAGTGATGTAGATTGATTAGGTGGTGTCAAAGGGTGATAAATGACTCACTACAACAGGAGGCGGTGACTCCTGCCTTGAAGGAAGCTGTAGTGTAACGTCTCCTGAAGCAGATCTCCCTAGACTTAAAGACATGTGATAACTACTGCTCTAATCACTAATATCCAATATTTTGGCAAGGTGCTTACACATTTGGTAGCTGTGCAACTTCAGATGTTTTCAGGGAAAACAGATTGTCTGCACCTATTTCAGTCTCGTTTCAAGCCAGGGATACAGTTTTGGTTTGATGGACAATCTATTCTGGGGAAGAAAGGGGAAGTGCTACCCTGATTTCTCAGCAGCTTTTGATACCATTGATAATGGCATCTTACTTGACAACCTTTGGAGAATGGTTCCACTCTACCTGCAAGGTGGGTTCCAGGGAGTAGCATTGAGAGACTCCTGCAAAGTCCCATGGCCAATGTGCCACAAGGCTCAATCTTATTTTTCTTGCAGTTCACCATCTATGAGGCTGCTGAGATAAACCATTAGGAGTTCTGGGATTGGATGCCATCAGTACACTCTACTTCTCCAGCTGGATCTATAATGGGCTAGATGAGGGAGAGAAAACTGAGGGTGAATCTAAGTAAGCCAGAGGTTCTACAGATTGGAGATCTCAAATCTAGAAAGCAAACGGGTTATCCACCTTGGACTGGAATGGCACTTGCCTTGAAGAAGCAGAAGCACTTGTGGATAGCTTCTACCAGTCTGCTAACTATGGCTTTTCCTGGGCAGAGATAACTTAGGTTACAATCGTCAGTGCACTATTAACTTCCTGATTAGACTACTGCAATGCAATCTACATGGAGCTGCCCTTGACAAAGACTCTGATACTGCAGCCAGTGAAAAATGCAGCAGCTAGAGTCCTCACTGTAACTCCATTCAAGTATCATACAACACCTGAAAAACTTGTAATTATAGTACAACACCCATATCCACAGGAAAAGTATCCAGTTTTATTTATCCATGTCTGACAAAATATAACCTCTGTATAAATATTTTAGGTCCCTTAGTGTTGTGACGCAGCTGGAACCTCAGATAGACTCTGATGAGGATGATGGGATTCAGGTTCAAAATAAGGTTCAAAATGTTCCTGTTGTAGAAGATGAGGAACATTGAGTGCAAGTTCATTTTCCTACAGCAAGGAATGATGTTATTGATACTGTAACTAGTCAGGTGCAAATTGACTTGGAAAAGGAAGACAGTTCTCAGTCAGATAATGAGGCTCAGCAAACTAATGAGCAGGGTGACCTTGACTAAACAGGTTCCCTAGATCGAGCTGACTGTTTGGAATTCAGGGTTCGGAGGAGTGTGAGAATTGCAAACAAGAGGGAGGTTAGAGGCCAGAGAAATGCTTTCATGCTTTGCAAAGGGTGTTAAAGCACTGTGTTTGTAGACAAATCTTTGTCAAAGCAACTTTTCGTTCAACCAAGAAGGAAGCTCTCATTTTCCTGGATTATCTTGCAGCCTATGAGTTCATGTTCCTGGGACTTTGTCATGCTCTATTGGGACTTCGTTTATTCCTTTTATCTTCTATTTTCTAATAAACTAAAAAGACTTCAACCTGTGTGCAGTTTGGTGTATACAGCAAGGTGAAGCTAACCTGAGGTGCGACACCTAGCATGACTAGGTATTCTTGGGCCAGAAATCAATTTCAATAGGGTTCACTATTATCTGTGTCTAACACATATGTGTACGAAGTCTGGAAATGGAATATTTTAAGTTGCCCTGAGTTCTTCAGATAAATAAATAAATAACACATCGCTAAATAAATAATACATGCCATCAAGAAGGCTACACTAAGTGAT
This sequence comes from Anolis carolinensis, assembly GCF_035594765.1. Classification (NCBI taxonomy): domain Eukaryota; kingdom Metazoa; phylum Chordata; class Lepidosauria; order Squamata; family Anolidae; genus Anolis; species Anolis carolinensis. The sequence continues at coordinate 196,707,596 of NC_085843.1, forward strand.
AATTCTGCCATTTCAGCAGATTTGTAATTAGACTGTCTGAGAACATTCAACAACTAGGTCTGCACTATGGTGCATTTCATGATCTAACCATAAATTAATGCTCAACTATTGCCTTTTTGCTTTTCATCTAATGTGTTAGATGTTCCTAACTTATTTTCCTCAGACAGCATAGCAAAGACTCATTTTTAAAACATTCAGAGTGGGAAACTAGACTGCCTCGTACTGCTGTATTTCCCGTTGAGTTCTTCAAAGCCAAGAGTTCTGCTAACATAAAGCTATGCAATTCTCTAGGACAGTGGTTCTCAACCTGGAGTCCCCAGTTGTTTTTGGCTTTCAACCCCCAGAAATCCTTACAGCTGGTAAACTGGCTGGGATTTCTGGGAGTTGTAGGCCAAAAACATCACGGGACCCCAGGTTGAGAACCACTGCTCTAGAATGTGCCATCATGGAAGACTACTGCTTTAACATACTCTGCTACTAAATTATTACAAACACTGTTTGCTCTCACTGTTTTTCTATTATTCCAGAACCTCTGGTAACAATGGATGCATTTATTCAGAAAGCTTAGGAGTTTTAAATGCTACCTTCGTTAAACCTTTGCAATGGCAAAAAAATCAGCAAGTGTGTCTTACTAATGAATAAGAAAAGAAAAACCATATTTTAAATAAATTAAATATATAAATTTGATTAAATATGTTTGCGTCTTTGTGCTGACATTTAAAATAGGGAGTATTCATTTTCTGTTTTGAAAAGAAAAACTCTTTCAAATGTAATTTGGATCTGTCAAGCCAATCTCCTTTACAGATCTTTTAAATGTCACATACCTTCAAAAGGGGAAGGCAGATGCCTTACAAAATGTATGATGGCAAACAGTCCACGCTAAATCAAGAATTTATTAAAATATGCTGGTGACATTTATGTTGATTAAGCATAGCCTTTTTACTTTCTCTCCTCTAATAGAAACACTTTCAAAAGAAGTGTCACACCATCTTACATTAGCATTGTAGTCGCAATAATTCCAAAACATGCAACTAGGCGTTCAGCATGCAGCTACCCCATAAAATGTGGTGGCATGAAAAGAACTCATTGGTTACTTTGTACAGAGATTAATGTGAAATTATAGTTACTCTACATGGGGACTTGGTGGGGTATTATTTATGATTTCACCCCAGCATCTATGGTAATTTACAGCCAAATTTTTAACTGCACTTAGTATAAATCAATTACAGCACTGTACTTAATAGTTTTAAACAGAAGACTGTATTAATAGCAACATAAAGAAAAAGCTAGCACCACTCTATACAGACACAACATGTATTACTGAGCTCTAATATATAGTTTATAATGTTAGCATCTACAGCCCAACTACTATTATTCAGTCTCGGGAAAGGGCAATCTTTCTTGTAAAAATACAGGGAAAAAACAGTGCTTGGAAGTGATGGTGACATGGAAGCCGGAGGCAGAAATGTTAACGCCAGTAAACTATTAACTATAGTTTTAAAACTATTCTCACCCTCTGGTTCAATCTTTTAGCAAGCTATGAATTACGATTTTCGACAACACCAGGAATGTGAAATATTTCTCTGTCTCATCAAGTACAAGCTTTGTTGACTCTTCACAGCCAACTGAATTCAAAGAGTCTTTTTCATGAGTTATCTCCTGTAAAAATGTTGCTATAGGGGGCAAGTATGTTTAAATACTATATATTTGAACCTGAAAAGCCTGCTACTGGATCTAAAAGCTTTTTCCTGCTAACTGATTTTATAACAAAGTGGAAGATATTAACTGTTATTCCAGGGTAAATTCTATTTGTACTCTATAATTACTCACTGGATATGTGAAAAGAGTTAATTCCCAGCTAATTAAAAGGTGTTGTATGGTGCCCTATGGAAAGGCATTAAAAATAAACCTATACACTATTAAATGTTAATCATCTCCAAAAGATTACTAACAGGAGAATTAATAGCAGACTCATTATATAGAGCACACATATACGTAATACCACTATTATCTACAACAGTTATTTGGATATAGCCATACTAACAACTACGTGATAATACTTTGAAAAGCCTATCTGGAAATCTGGAATGCGGTGTCATCAATGCACAAATGAAGTTCTTCTCCATAGCCCTGTTCAAGAAATGTGCCTGAATTCATGAGGGATAAAGCCAGGGGGGAAACCAAGTCTGCAAGCATTGGCTCTGACCCATATCCCCAAATGTGCTTTCCTGAACAATGAATATGAGTTGAACTTATTTTCAGATCTCACCAATCAGTATCAGAAGGTTTAACAGAGGATAGTGAATGTGAGTCAAATATTATGGGATAATAAAGCAAATATACACTCTAAGTACATCTCCCTGTCTCCAAGGGATAATCACAATTTTCTTGCATTTTCCAGTTTTGCATTTTGATATTTGCTTTTCAGGATTTAAACCCCTTCTCCATGTTCTCTATAACCAAAACACACAGAGTGGTATGTCTCCATAAGGCATCGTGCTCATATACTGCACAAATTGCAGAGGTATATATTGAGTAGTTGATCAGCTATGACCATTACAATATACATGAATGATTATGGCCATATTTACACTGCTAAGACAAAAAATTATTACCTATGCCAATAAAACCCACATGTTGCTTTTCAATGGAGAAAAGTATATAAATGCAGGATACAGATGACACAGGATAGTCTCCAGAAATATAACATGCAAGCAAAATGAGGAACTCAGATGTTGCTTTTACACTATTAGGTGCTGTGACTACAATTTTATTGCTGGAGGATATGAGACTGCATTAAATAGAAACAAGGAGCCATAGTAAGAAACAGGAAAACACAACAGTAAAGTCCACAATTGGAAGGAAAGCACTGCTTCAAACAATGGTGGGAACAAGTTTTAGTTACTTAGTATGATAATTGAAGAATAATATGGGCCAGAGATAAGAGAGCCCCACTTGTGTTGGACTTATAATCGATACCCCCAAATGTCTGTGTTTAAATAACATGTTCCAGAAATAAAGACTCTCCAAGTTCTCCTACCCAAAGGAAGAAGCAACAATGGAGCATACCATCAATAACCCGTCACTGAAAGACTTTTAAAGTCAAGACAAATGAAATATGAAGAAGTCTACTATTCCAAATTAAACATATCTGCTCCATTTACATCTCCTCCCCTGCTTGACTTTCATTGAATGCTGATAACTACATTGTTGTATTGAGTAACATATTAGTCATGAGAAAATATCCCTACTGAGTAACATTTTTGAAAGTGCAATAACTATTTATGCATACATTAACATGTAAGTCAACCTTTTGCATAAGCCGAGGCAAGTTTTGGGGCCAAAATTATGGATTTGGATATGACCCATAGATAAATCAAGGGTCATTCCACGGAGAGGGGGAAAAACACTACCAGAAGCTGGCTGGAGTGAAGAAAGTAGAAGAAGTCGGTACTTTGAGGGTTTTCTGGGATGGATTAATCTCTCGCCTTTTGTCATTGTATTCAGAAGTAGTGGTGGTTCATTTTTTGATGAGAGTTAAAGTACAATACTTACATTGATTGACCTGTAGATAAGTCAACCAAAGTTTTTGGCTTGATTTTTTGGCTTAAAGGTTTACACTTATACATAAGTAAATAGAGGGAACTATGTGTGCAAACCTATATTGTTTAAAAACTGTTTTTTATTATTTTAATTACATTTTAAATTGTTAGTAAAATTTTATGTTTTAATTTAATATTAAGCTTCCACGAGTAAGCTAACGATCATGATAACAATAATAATTTTAAGAATGTTTTAAAGTAGCAACAGTAAAATAACAACATAGGTCCAAACACTAATATGGCAATCTTATATATTTTTTAAAGAAAAAGCCAGTATAGCAAACTCTTCAAAAGAATTGCTTCTTAAAAATATATTTCAACTCTACAGTACCATTAAGCAATATAGTGTTGTTGTTTTTAACGCAGACATCCATCTATGGTCATTCTTTGAAAAGGACCATTTGTATCTAACAATAATCATTCTAGAACAAATTGACTTCAACAGCTCAATACCAAACCATCTGCCTTAAAGCCAGACACATTATAAGGATCTTACACTACAAAGAATTTGAAAACTGTGTTTGTTACTTTACAGAACTCAAAGTGCAGTGAAGTGTAAACAGAACAATCTCTCAATCTGAAAAGAAAACTACAACTATCAATATGTAATACAAGTTTAGATTTGTACGAAGAAAATGTAATTGATACTGCAGTTTTTTTTGGTTACATCTCAGGGCCCATCCAGACAGGACCCATAATGCAGGAGCTCCCGTGGTTTTAGCGGAGGAAAACCCTGCTTTGTCCTGAATTAATTTAATACTCCATTAGACTCAGGTCTTCCTGAAAAATCCAGGTCTAATGGAGTATGGGCCCTTTGGGGACTGACCCCTCGGTAGTTCTGGGACTACCGAGGGGTCCGTCCCCACAGCCCAATTCACTTGTTCAGGCCCTGTGGTCAAATCACAAAGACCTGGTAAACACGCTGATATTTTCTTATTTCAGAAGCTAATCCAGGTTGGGCCTGGATAATACATGGATGGAAGACCATCTGGAGTTCCAAGAAGAGCTAATGACTAATGGTCTGAGCAAGTATGCTTATATATACCATTTCCTGGTGAACCTCCACTCATGTGCTGCTTATAAGCTTCCTAAGAGGCATTATGGGAACCAGTATTCAGAACAAGATAAACTTTGGTCTCATTCAGCAAGATTTACATGTACATTCATTGTTCACTTCATCAGCTTCTCTAAAATTTCAAACTGTATGAACTCTGTTGTTGTTATATGAAACCGTTCTGTTCAAATGCTATTCCAAGTCACATAAAGCATGCATTCTGGCCCTGCAACAGCACACATACACTGCTCCCTCTCTCCAGAATGGGAATGGATTTAATTGGCACTGTTACCACTTGATGTACACAAGATATGTAACACTGTAAAGGTCCACAAATTTTTAAGTAAACAAGTTGACTTTTTACAAATGAGCATGGGCAACGTGATCTAAAATGACCTTTTGCACTTTCTTCTCAACTCTTAAGGTATCAGGGACCCCATTTCCCTTTCCCTGCATGAACCCCTTGTATCCCTTGTGTTGTCTCCCAGTTCTAGGGGAACCCCAAAAGCCCTTTTGCCTGGTGGGCTACTGGAGAACCTCTGGGATTCCTCTCTTTGTCCTTAATGGGAAACACAGGGGAGATCAAAGCCCTCTGAAAGCCCCATGAGTTTACCTGCATTTGTTTCCCAACACATGGAGATGCTGGATCTCGTGTTTCTCCCCCATTGTGAATCCCACATGTGTCTCCTATCAATTTTATTTTATTATTATTATTCTTTATGATACCTTGCCCCTTATAAAAAAGATGCACTGTGACCTTGACGTGAACTTTTGACCAGCACACCATCCTGACCTGAGTGCCATCTGCCTGCCTCAGGCCATGTTTTACAAAAATGGATTACCATGCTCACCACCTGGAAATAAAACAATAGACTCTTTCTCAAACTTCAGAGGCCAATGCTAGGCCACTTGAGAATGGAGCAACCTTTGCATATTCCAGTCATTCACCTAAATGGCTTATCTCCTCTGAGAAGCAGCAAGGGTAAGCTGCAGTTGACAAGACAAAGCCATCTCCCTTCCTCGGACTCTGAATCTTTTTTATCCCATCAAGATTACCAATGCTGCTGTTCTTTTGACAATAGGACTGACACTCAGGTGTCAGACTCCCATTCAAGGGACTTGTTATTCCAATCAATATATCAATAGACAGATCCGGTTGGCAGGGCCCTGGGGCACTTGCTGGACCGTTTGACAAAGGACCCAACATAGGGTCATTCATTAATCCTTTCATCAACATATGATTTGCCTTTGTTTCTCTTGCTGCCGCGCCTCCATCTCTCCCATTGGCCAGCCAGGGAGAGACATCACAGACGGGGCTCGCGCTACCATTGGCTGAGGTGTGCGAGCCCCCAGACTGCTCCTCCTGGCTCCTGATGTCAGGGACTCCCCTGGTCAATCAGCAAGAAGCCAGCTGGGTGGGCGGGAGTGGGAAATTCAAAATGCAAAAGTATAAAATGTGTATTTTTCTGTATAATGGCATGTCGGTTCTTCTTGCAACTTATTGCTGCCGTCATCCGGCTCCAGCTGGACCAGAATAAACTCGGTGACTTCTGCTTCAAACTTGGTGAGCCTTTTATTGGGAATAGGGAAGTCTTTATTTGCTTCTCACAAGCTCGCCAGGTGTTGCGCAATCCTCCTTCTGGATCTAGCGCAGGACTCCATTTTCAGCAAGACCCCCAAATCTGTGATCTCATCATAAGTGCACATGCATATGCAAAATGTCACAAACTACTTGTGGTACATAGGCTTTCCTGCCGTATAAATAGCCACCACATACAACTATCTGTTCTGCCAGCTCCTCTTTCTCATTCTTCTTCACCTATAAGAATTCAACAATGGCTGTACTATAAGCTGCAGTCTAAAAGACAACTGAACTCTTCCACCTACTTCTCTACCACCTTTGCTCCAAAGTCAGTGGCTGGTTTGGAGCTTTCATGCCAGAATTATGAAAATTATAGTAAAAAAAAAGCGGCTATAGGCTATGTTCCAGCTTCTCTAACAATTTCAAGAGGAGGACTGCAGCCCTATAAGGTAAGTCTTCTCCAGGAAATGAATATTCAAGAGGTAATTGAGAGAGGTAATTCAGATCTGATCTGATTAAAAGTTATAGCATCTCAGCCACCACGAAACAGTGCCAATTTGCACTTGTAACTTTTTTGAGTAGGAAGAACATGACTACATTTTTGAAAGTAATGTCTTATTTTTAAGCCTAGAAAGTATACTCCAATGCAAGGGGACACTTAAAACTGGCCTCCAGTATCTCTGAACTGAATTTGACTGCTCTAACTTCAACCTTCCTTATTCTGGCAATGCATTTATCTCAACATTTATCCCAGCTGAACTATTTAAAATCTTGAAAGATGATGCTGTCAAGGTGATGCATGCCATATGCCAGCAAATATGGAAAACACAAGAATGGCCATCAGATTGGAAAAAATCAATTTACATCCCCATACCAAAAAAAGGAAATGCTAAAGAATGTTCAAACTTCCGTACAGTGGCACTTATTTCCCATGCCAGTAAGGTTATGCTCAAGATCCTGCAAGGCCACATCATGAGAAGATAGGAAAGCTTGGAAAAAATCACGATGCTGGGGAAAATGGAAGGAAAAAGGAAGAGAGGCCGACCAAGGGCGAGATGGATAGACGGTATCCTTGAAGTGACTGGCTTGACCTTGAAGGAAGTGGGGGCGGTGACGGCCGACAGGGAGCTCTGGCGTGGACTGGTCCATGAGGTCACGAAGAGTCGAAAACGACTGAATGAGTGAGACGATGATGAACTTCAACCTTCCTTATTCTGGCAATGCATTTATCTCAACAATCTGGAACAAGTACTGGTTAAATCTTATCTAAACTAAACTATTTTTTTACCTTCAGTGACTATACAAACAGACCAGGGGTGACAAAAAGAAAGTTGACAAACCGAAGAACCTGTGATTTTTTTCATCCAAGTTACATCACAATGCACAAACTATGGTTGCAGCATGTATATCACCGAACACTGAAATGGCAAAGACATTCTATTTACGGTATCCTTTAAAGCCTAAATAGTTTAATATTCTGGTCAATAATGATATATCCTTGCTTTCTTGCCTGTATTTCTGTGTGGATACGTTTTTAGGAGGTACAGTATGTCATGGACTCGTATCTTGTGCATTCAAGACAACAGAACACCTCCATGGCATCAAAGTCAAGGAACGAAAAAAAGTAGAACCATCTGGATGTCAGTGTGGGAAAGAACAAATAGTTGCTTACCTGTAACTGTGGTTCTCTGAGTGGTCATCTGTGAAATCCGCACATGTGGTAGTTAGCTGCACACGTTCAACTAACTACCACATGTGCGGTTTTCACAGAGACCACGTGAGAGAACCTGATAAAACTAGCCTGCTCAGACTGGAGGGACTCTTGAGAACTGAGGGGGTGGGATTTTGGGGTATTCAACTGCTACGTTTTCTTCATTTGCAACTTTCCAATATTTCCTTGTGAGTGAATTTAACTGCTAACAAGGTTCTGCCATCTTCACATGTTGTCTGTCTGCAGTGCAAGCTTAAACCTCCTTTGAGCAGGTCCTATGATGCCTCTGTATTTAATAAGCAGCTGATTTCACATATGGCCTTTTCAATGCTGAAACATGAGTCGCTCTAGAGGGTGTATATGATGTGGCTCCAAAGTCCTCCTCTCTATCTAGCCTTTAACACAAAAAGTACTTTCCTTCTTGCAGTTTAAACAAACCTGGAGAAACCAGATTGAGAAGATGCAGAGTCAAGTTCAAGTCCCATACTCTCATCCCCATAACTGAAGGGAAATCTGCCAACCACCCACCCTAATCAGCTGGAAGTTCATAGCTATACGCTACTCCCAGCTGCCAAGTTTCTATGGTAGCATGAAAATTTAAGTGGGGTTTGGGGGATGGAGAGAGAAGGAAAGAAGACACTCTTGCAAATTAAAAAAAACTAACAACTGAACATATACACCAAGGATTTTCTTGAGAATCTGTACTTCCATCTGCTTAGATACATCACTTACACCTTTTTCTGGATTTGCTTTTAAGCCTAATGAATCATTACACTCAGCTCTTAAATTACATAGGAAGACAGATGATCATACTGAAACACACTGAACCATGCTCTTTTCCTAATCCAAAGAAAGAACTGATGTGTTATCTTGTTTGTTTATGGTCTAAAACAGGATTTGTCTCTTATATTTTCCCTTTGTTCAGCATAAACACTGAAGTTGTTTATTTATTAACTTACCTTATTTGGATGAACATAAATTGCACAGCTATGCAAGTCACTGAGGGAACTGTTTAAAGCATGTACTGTAAGTGAAAATCTATAAATAATACTTTGTAGAACCTATACTAATTATTAATTTTCAGCTCTACTTTTGGCTTAAGTTTCCAGGTAAGAAATCAAATCAAGTGCCCCAACATGATTACTTCATTATGATAACAATCTTTTTGAACTGGCGAAATAGGCAACATCCTTGTTTACGTGTTTCCATAGTTAGCATTGTCGATGAGAGTGAATGTAAATATGCTAAAGAATTAATATAGGAGAACAAAAGCTAAACAAGTTATAATATAAATCAAAAGAACAACATTAACTCATTTCTTGTAAAGGTCTGCATGTTACCTGAGCAGGGTACTCACCAGACTTAGTTTGAAAGTAACTTGGATAAAACATGAGTTTCATCCAATAGCATCAATACAAAACAATAGCATCAATACAAAATGGAAAACTACTGCTACCAATCCTGTGATACAACATTAAGCAAGGTACCCATCTGCCCATACATTGGTATTTTTCCAGACTTACCAAACAATGAAATAGTCAGTATTCATATTTCCATCTACTCCAAAGTATAACTAGCTGATAGACGCATCACATTTACAACAAACATAAACAGTGTTTCTCAGATATCTGGTGAAGAGAACCATCATAGATAATGTTCTCTTTGTTTAAGATATAGTGTTAAATATCTAGGCTGAGTTCAAAGGCAAACACTGCCCTAACATTTGCTGGGGACATATAGTGACACTGAATTCCATTCTATTATAGCATCATTTTATACAAGAGACACTCGTAAGCATATGGGACACATTACCCATTTCTCTTTCCTAAGTGACAGGGGAACTCAAAAAAGATTGTAGGGGGATCATGTGTGGCCCATTCTTGCCCTAGTAGTTCTATCCCTCTTGTCTTGTACTGCATCCATCCTCACTATCAAATAGCCCAACATGCAACAGTGTTAGGCATCTCATTGTGTACATGCAAATATATGGGTATTCCAAAATCTGAAAATAATCCAAAACACTTTGGAGCCAAAGCATTTGGGATAAGGGATACTCAAATCTGTATTCAATCCCAATCCAGAAATATCATGCAATTGCGACACATCATCAAGGTACAGGCACAGTACACATTTGTGCAGCAAACCCAGCATTCTCTTCTGGATCCCACCGGAATAACCAGAATTGGTTTTCAAAATCTGAAATCCAGTTTAAAGGGCAAAGCATGGGATCTCCTAGGAATTCAAAGCACAGCACTCAGCAATACTATTTTCTAGGCACACTGTGTTCATTGTATGGCTAACTTGCATAGTACAGCGACGGCACACAGCTCAGGGCAACAAGGAATCAGGCCCGTTGAATCCATGATACTAAACGGCTGTACCACACTGACTCCCACAAACTTGCTGCTAGCAACCAGCTGCAAAATGGAGCCAGAACTGAATCTGTTATTAATTGGATCTGATGGCCAGGAAATGTTCTGCAAAATACACTGATGCAGGATGGCTGATGCCAGTGCAAGTTTTACCCTTTTCGTGAAATACACAGCTTATTTCTTTTCTCTGGCATTCATTATCATCACATTCATTTCATCTGCTTGTCTGCCCCTCTCAACTCTAAAGTGTTGCAGAGGCACTGCAATACATATAAACTGGAAGTCTTTCTCGGTATATCACATTGAGGCAAAATAAAGGTGAAAAGCTTAGTGTCATACTGGAGAACACAAGTAATTGCCTTTTACTGAGGTCTGGGCTGAGCAAAGTAAATGCCACAGATAAATGAAGCCAAACAAAGATATTGATGTTCCTGGATATATTACCTCATAGCTTGTAAAGTGGCGAAAGTAAAATACAGTAAGATGGGCACCGACAATGCAAAAGGCATGAAGCATGGACTACAAACAAAATTTACAAGGGAAGTAGCTTAACAACTGGCTTCCCGAATGATCAGATCTGAAGACTTGAAGAAAAACCTGCAGTAATCAATTTACACAGAACACACTGACTCTGTTACAGAACTGCAGAGAAAAAGAATCACACCGGGCAGTCACCAAATACAGGCACCAAAACCAAAAGGAACAAGATTCCCACTTTTTGACAATACACCAAAATGCAGTAATCATGATGATATTAAAAGCAATAAAATATGAAGATGCTAAGAATGACAATATCACCAAAACAAGGAGACAAAAGATAGTTAAAAGGAGGCAGTGTTAAGTTGTCGTCACTGCCAACACATCTGGCAGGATGGGCAAGAATGCAAGTTTTATGCAATATACCTTCAAAGCATTTAATAGGAGAGCTGGGGGGGGGATTCCAAATCCTACCCTCTCACACCAGATATTTTGGCACCAGTCTGCACAGATTATGGCCGCAATAATAAATCAGATGTTATCTTATTCTTTGCACCCAGAAATTAAGCAGAGCATCTCATTTCCCAGGTATGCTAGAAAACACAGCAATGATCAAATTTGCCAACAGGGGACCCATCCAGACAGCCCCTTTAATGTGGGACTTCCCTCAACAAAAAAGGGGCTGTCCAGACAACATTTTTGGAAAACACAAATTAATTTGCCACAAACTAGGAAAACCCTGATTTGTGGTGAATTTGATGGTGGGTTCTGCGCCTTCCAGGAAGGCACGGGATAAACTCACTACTTCCACTGTCTGGAGTGCAGTCCAGACAGCAGTCCCACGGTTTTCCGGGCTAAATTATCCTAATAATCCTAAATCATTAAGTCACTGGTAGCAATAATTACAGCTCACACCTTGTTTTCAAAAGACAAAAACTATACACCTCCAACTTCAACAGTTTTTAGAGTTCAAGATTGTAACTGGGTTTCAAGTTCTAATCAGAACTGTACCATTGTTAAGGTACAATGAACAAGCCACCCATCTCCATTATAACATACAAAAGGAAGCAATTTAATTAAGAGAAACTCAAAAACCCTATCCCCATCCCATGATCTTCAATATTCAAGTAGATGGGCCAAGCCATGTCATCATCTGAAACACTGACAGCTTATTCAGAAGCAATAGAGAGGTGGAAATGACACATTTGATCATTGCTCATTCATTGTACTGAAGTAATTCCAGGGATTAATATTGCTTTTAAAAGACAAGAAGATGAGTAATAGCCCCCAACACCCCCCTCAAAAGGCTTCAAGATGCATAGAGGCTACTCTCAATCGGAATATTGCCAAATATATGTCGATGCAGTGCTAATTTCTGAAACTGTAGCTACATGCAAGCATTACTTTGGCATATGTACAGTTTATTTGATTTAGTGTTCTGCAAGCTCCTCTTCAATCTACTGAAGAGGTAATTTTCCCCCCGTCAAAAACATAACTGCTTAATTGGCAAGTATACAAAATATAATTACACTGCACGCAAGTGACAATACTGCTTGTGGGAATATCATAGCTCATGTGTTCTGTTTTATTTTGTGTGTTTATCTTGACTAAGGAATCTACACATCAAAGTAATGCTTTTCATTAATTCAATATAGTACGCCCCCTTATCCACGGATTTGATATTCACAGATTTACTAACACCCCCAAAAATATCCTCCATTTCAGAAATGTTTGTGGGCTTCTCTAGGTCCTCCAATATAATTCTATGGTATGCTTCCAGCCCAAGTACAGTCAATATATAGGACTCACTATTATTTGCAGTTACAGGTCGAAGGGGAGGAAGGTTTTGGACCATATCCCATACAGATATGGGGGTCATGCTGTAAATTATTCAGCTGTTTTTTCAAATTACCCTGATCGAAAAAATACAATTAATTTAAATTAAATATCTACCAAATTAAAATAATATACAAATAAACCTTGGACTTTATTGACCTTGTGTATATGCCTTAAAGTCACCTACTGACTTAAGGCAACCTCATTAATTTCATAGGGTTTTCTTAATCAAGGAATACTCACATGTGGTTTTGCCAATTCCTTCCTCTGAAGGTGCCCACAGCACTTTGAATTCCTTAGCAATCTCCCATTCAAGTATTAACCACAGCTGCCCCTGCTTAGCTAACTACTAAAATCAGATAGATATCTTTAGGGAATTTTGGCCCTCAGTGAGGTTCAGAAATTTCATATGGCCTGAAAACACTAACAACTAAAAACGAAATTGGCAACCAACAACTGGGCTGTCAGATAGACAAGAAGCAGGTTCCCTGTTTCCGTTCTGTCTACTACTCTTAGTACAACTTGTCCGCTGCTTCTTCTTCCAGTCACTCATTTCTCATCAAAATTAACCAGCTCTGCCACACATTCTATTAAATATGGTTAATTAAAATTAACTATAAAATATTAGTTTATATAAAGTGATTATATTAACAACATATTGCAATTAGTGAAAAGCAAGACAAAATCTCCCAAACTCCTATTCCTGACCATGCTAGAGGAGAAATCAAGGAAGGAATACATGAATCCAAGACTCTCCTACATTAATTATCTTAACTATAAACCAATAATCCAAAATGCAAGCCATATTTTTCCCAAATACACAAGAGCCTCCATACCTGGTCCCCTAATAATAATCTTTACTAAATACATAGAATGAGTAAAAAATTATTCACAAGGTAATTTACACTTAAGGTCACAGGATTTCTGCCACAGTCACAATGTTTTATGGGTCTTTTAGTCTATTCTAGAAGACTTGTAAAGACCCTTGTCCTTCTGAATAAACAAAATTTAATTAGAGTAAAGTCACAAAACTGTAAATAAGTCTTCTTTGGACAGAATAATCATATTTTATAATTGGACAGAGTGGTTATCCCTTCACGGTTAAAAAATAAAATTGGAATGCTTCTTACTGACATATTTAAACATGTACACACAGATTTCAGAGTATCAAAACAGAAAAAAAGGGGGAGGGAGAAAGTTGAATAGGGTTAAATGGATTCAGTTTTATTATTAAAAGAAAATTTAACATAGACAACTGAGTGGGTTCAAAGCAAAGAGGAGATTCCAACCAGGAATTTTCCAGTTCTTTAGTCACTAACAACTCACGAATACACAATTTAAAAAAATAACACTAAAGGCAACTGGAAGAATGTGTCACAGGTTTGATAAAAGCACTGCTGATATCAAGAAGACTGCTTTAATCTTTAAAATAATATCCACAATCTCAGTAACTGCAGAATGCAAATTTGAATTTAACTACAAACACCGTTTTTTTTGTAAACTGAATTTATAACAAGCTTGGTTTAAATCACAATATGGACACAGATGTATGCGCCAACACACTTTAGGATTTTGTTATGGCAGAACACCCTTCTATTATAGTTAAGTGACCTCAATTTTAAACTTGTGTTTTCAATCATGTGTAGTGTTTTCACAAGATTACCCTTGGCGCTAGAGACTTTCCAAACTGGATGACAACTCAAAAACACTGCTTATTTTAAAGTTTAAATTACACAGCACTGAATTTATTCACACAATCGCCAGATTTCCTATAATTTGCTCCATTCTTTTTCTATCACCTTTTCAAATAACCGCGAGCAAGCTTTGCTTTGACACTGTATACTTGACGGGCATGCTATCCAAAATATAGAGCATGATCTCTACTATTTTCTTTACCAGTATGTGTCCACAGTGGAATGTACCAGATGTTGATTCTTTAAAGAATGGACTGCTCTGAAGGCTAACGGATCAAACCTTGAGCAAACAAAAATCCAGAGAAGTTAAAGAGTGACAATCTTCCACACTGATTCACATGCATGAACAACCTAGATTTTTTTTGTCTATCTTACACTAAAATGAAATCAGTTTAAAAAGAAAAAAAATGACTAGATTCAGATGATCCATACAAATTACACAAGTGGACAATTAATGGCTCTTAATTTTTTTTAAAACAGAGGAATGGAAGTGAACAGGACTGTTTCATGGCAATAAATATGTTGTCATCAGTACTAGACTGGTTATTTGAATGGAGGCAAGCAATGGTAAACTTTACAGAACAACGCAATAACATGGACAGATATTTTATTACATTTCTAGTTGCCTAACTTCAGTCAAGCCCCCAGTGGCACAATGGGTTGAAAACCCTTGTGATGGCAGGACTACTGACCAAAAGGTAGGCGGTTCAAATCCAGGGAGCAGGATGAGGTTTGTCAGCTCCAGCTTCTCATGCAAGGACACGAGAGAAGCGTCCCACAGGATGGCAAAACATCTGGGCATCCCCTGGGCAACATCCTTGCAGACAGCCAATTCTCTCACACCAGAAGTGACTTGCAGTTTCTCAGGTCACTCCTGACAGGAAAAAAAATAGGTGGGTTTTTTACATGTCAGCAGCAACTTGAGAAACTGCAAGTCGCTTCTGGTGTGAGAGAATTGGCCGTCTGCAAGGATGTTGCCCAAGGGAAGCCCGGATGTTTTGATGTTTTGACCATCCTTGTGAAGGCTTCTCTCATGTCCCTGTATGGAACTGGAGCTGATAGAGGGAGCTCATCCACGCTCTCCCCAGCTTGGATTTGAACCTGGCAGCCTTCAGGTCAGCAACCCAACCTTCAAGCCACAAGGCTTTAACCCACTGCCATCGGGGGGGGGGGGGGGGCTCCTAATTAGGTGGTTGTATACATGGATTCAAGTGAGCTTTAAAGTCATATTTACAGCTATAGCCACTCCAGCAAAGTATGAGAATTTGTTATCATAAAAGGAGGGATCATTTGTCTTATTTGCATGTCTCTAAACATAGGTACATCTCTGAGATATATTTAGAATTGTTCCTTTCATATAAAAAAAAACTTTCAAACTCCCTCGCTTTTACAGGGCTTATATAGTCAGTTCTCAAGTCTTAACAACTGTTTTCAATCATTTTCTCCAAGAATTCTAATCTAGATGTATACCAAGAAAAGGAAAGAACTTGGACTGATGCTGGAATC
The DNA here is from genome assembly GCF_035594765.1 of Anolis carolinensis. Taxonomy (NCBI): domain Eukaryota; kingdom Metazoa; phylum Chordata; class Lepidosauria; order Squamata; family Anolidae; genus Anolis; species Anolis carolinensis. The sequence goes on from NC_085843.1 coordinate 196,723,430, forward strand.
TGTAGGTACAAGGAAGATTAAACACCCTTCCTATCCACACATTCTAAATAAATGACTTTCTATCCAGCTTCATGTTTCCTGAGCAAAGATAGTTTTGTGAGCACATTTGCCAAGGTGCTGAAGTTTTGCCCTCTCTGCCAAACCTTTGAAAGATGTATCAACTATAAATCACTGAAAAAAGGAGAGGGCACAAACTGTATAATAATTCTAACAAGACATCTGAAGTGTTGATTGAGTTAATCCTATCAATGTGATGAACAGCAAGACTAAATTTGAGAAAAGTCCCTACCCGAATCATGTAAAAACCCATTCTAGCTGGATACGTTATACACAAACATTCCACACAACTTAGTGATCTAGAATCATCAGGAAATGAATGAGACATGTGGAATAATCACAGGATGTCTTAAACCTACACGTGTTGATAAACTCTATTAGCTAGCTGGCATTGCCCCCACCCCCAGATGTGTGACGGGAAGTTGCTGCCAACTGCGAGATAAATAAGGTTGAGCACTGTGAAAGCCACCCACTATATGGCTATCAGTCTTCTCCCAGTAGACTTAAATCAAGGAAAAGATTCATGAGAATCACCACTCCTCTAAATGTTCCTCCAGCAACAGTAATAATATTCCTGTGGGCAGCAAAATCAGGCAATCCCAACTGGTTGGCTCCCCACAAAGGTCTTCCTCCAGGGGCAAACCAAGAATAGGCAACTTGGAAGTCCCTGAACGGACTCAGAAGTTGAGTTGGCAGATCAAAAGACAACCTGGCAAAATGGCACTAACTAGAGGAATCCTCCACCTTGTGCAACTGTGGAGCAGAAGCATACAGCATCTGTATGCTTGCCCACAATGCCCTGCCTCATGCACAGATGCAGAACTGTTTAAAGCTACAGACAATGCAGTCACTGTTTCCCGTTTTTGGTCTAAAACTATTTAGCTGCTTGTGATCCTTTTTCATCAGTTTTTAAACTTATTTATTTATGCAAAGCTTTTGATACAAATAAATAAATAAATCAGGAAATGCAGATGCATGAAAACCACATTTTAGAAAGATTTCTCAGACTCTGCTTGCACTTGGGAGCTGAATACCCAAGCATAACACATGCATGCATGCTGCATTAACTGCAAGAGGTGCACATTTGTACAAGTTGCAACTCTCAACTTAAAAAAGAGGACTGTAACGTACTTCTCAATTTTCCTGTTTCAGAAGCACTCTTCTGCACTCTTTGTGACTGACGCTTTATTAATGTCTTTGATTTATATGCTGTCTCTTCTTAAATGATCTCAGGGCAGCCCACAGGGCTGAAAGATATTGGGAGACAACAGACTTGAAGGGCACATGAAAGAGTTAGATGAATACAAACAGGGCAGTTAACTTGTTAGGTCAGACAGAGAAATAGAGGAAAGGTTGAAAGAAGGCATAAGAAGGTATGAGTTTCAATAAGTTTTAACTGACGAAGATAATATTTCAGCATGTAAAGAAAAGACAAGGGAAAAGCAGGTTTTAACTGTGCATAATTGAAAGGAACATTCTCGGCATTTGCTGTGGATCCGAATATAGTTTGTAGCAGGATAGATGGTGTGGAAGGAGGAGGTAATGCATTTACCATGGACAAAATCGGGTACCATGGACAAATTCTCTTCCAGAGATATTCAACGAACGAGTATAGCAAAGTGGGATCTGTCAACTCAATCCGCACCCATTTCTCCAAGTCTCATTAAAGCACAACTCCTCATAAAGATTTGTTCTCCACTCTCCTTCTTCCCTTATCACACTGTGCTTCAGGGGGCTGCTTAAATAATAATTGGCACACACTGCTGCAAATAAACAGCAATTGATTGTTTGACAGCACCACAGATGTATAACATACACCAGTGCGACTAAGGTGTTCTACGCTGCCAAAGGAAAAGTCCCAACAGTTATTTAAACATGTACTGTATCACAAAATACCAAACAAAAGATGTAGGTTTCTTCAGGGTCTGTGTTTTCCTTTAAAAAAAGCACAAAGTCTTGAAGAGATGAAGGAAATTCTTATCGGTTCCATGAAGATATCTGCTTCCCCTGGAGTTCTGTGTCTCCACAGGAATCTTTACCAAACACACACAATCACTTTCCTCACCACAAACAACCACAGTAAGCTCATAAATGACTAGAATTAAGGAGAAAGAGAGTTTAAGACCAGCAGCTTGAACACTGGTTTGAAGCACAAGTACTACTACTTATGTAAAAAGTAAAGGTGGAAGGAATAACAAGTAAGGTTAAGAACTACTCAGTTAGAAAGCTGTAGACTGCCACTCACCTGGCTATCGGTGGCAAATAAAAGCCAACTCCAGGAGATAAAAGCAGTGGAAACTTTACAAAGGTTCTTTTGTTTTTGCCTTTCCCTTTCATTCCAGAAATGACAGACACAGGAATGTTGGTGATAATAAGCAAAAAACAACTGAACTAATTGGAGCCTTGATTTCTTTCCTCTCTTATCCCAAGGAAACCTGCAGTCCACAATGCAACTTATTTCTACAATAATTGGATCCTGGTTCTTACCACAATGACAATGAGAGCTGGAGTTCAAGAACAAGAGGATGCAGGTGGGTTGATGCAATCGAGGAAGCCAAAACCCTGAGTTTGCTAGCCCTAAGTAAAACAGTTGAGAGCAGGGGATCTTGGAAGTCTCTCATTAATTTATTTTAAATTTATTTTATTAATTTATAGATTTGTTTAAAATGTCTATGTGTTTTGATTAGGCTTAACTCGCCACTGGTCACAAGGACAGGCGAGTAAGAAATCATCATATTATTATTGTTGTTGTTGTTGTTTTGGCGAAGGCTTTCATGGCCAGAATCACTGGGTTGCTGTGAGTTTTCTGGGCTGTATGACCATGTTCCAGAAGCATTCTTTCCTGGCGTTCACCCACATCTATGGCAGGCATCCTCAGAGGTTGTGAGGTCTGTTGGAAATGAGGAAAATGGGGTGTATATATCTGTGGAAAGTCCAGGATGGGAGAAAGAACTGTCTGTTGGAGGCAAGTGTGACTTCCCTAGTTTCCAACAGATCTCACAACCTCTAAGGATGCCTGCCATAGATGTGTGTGAAACGTCAGGAAAATATGCTTCTGGAACATGGCCATATAGCCTGGAAAACTCACAGCAACCCATTATTATTATTAATGTGCATTAAAGCCACCTGTTGACTTAATGTTGACCCCTTACATTTCATAGGGTTCTCTTATGACAAACAATACTCAGAGGTGGTTTTGCCCATTTTTTCTCTGAAATACAGCATATAGCAGTCACCATAACTCAGTCATCTTGGCAACAAAGAACAACAACAAAAGGGCCAATATGTACAGACAGGAAAAGTTGTCAGAATATCATTCTATTAAAAATCAGACATTTAACCATAGCCGGCCTTTCTAGGCGTAGCATATATTGTATTTTCACTACTTTCTCATGTCAAATAATGTTGACTTAGGCTACCAAGGCCAACCCTACCAGTTTCTAGTGTTGTGACTGCGCCTTCGGGGATTATGGTTGATGGTGATGGGATCCGAAGAGGAAGAAAAAACCCTCGTGATGAGGGTTCACTGGAGGAGTTGCGCAGGAAGTGACTTAGAGAGCTATATGGGGGATCTTCTGAGGAAGATTCAGATGGGGAGTTTGGGGAAATGGATGCTGAGGAACAGGTGGTGGCTGGGGAAGTGGGCACTGAATGGGCACAGCCACCAGAGATGTCTGGGGATTTGGGGCCTATGGATACTACTGAACCTGGCGTTTCTGCAGGAGCTGATCCCACTTGGGATGCTTGGAGAAGGGAGGATGGTTCTTTAAGTGTTCATGGGGCTAAGTGTGGGCAGGATGATTGGGACTCCGATGAATTGCTAGGTACTCCAGATCCACAAGCTCTGGCTGTGTAGAGTTCAGACTCTGAGTAGATTTGGGACATCTGGTGTTTGGGTGTGAGTGTTTGGTCACCCAGGAGGAAGGGGAATAAAATGGGAATGTTTGGCCAATGCACGTTGCGTGTGGCAAGGTGTTGCTGAGGCGCCATTGGGATCTCTGTGTTTCTGTGAAGACTGGACTTGGACTGTGATTCGGATCTGCTGATACCATCTGGCTTGGCTCTCGCTGTGTCTTATCGTGGACCTGGTTTGGATGACTGCACCCTCTTCGGACTTTGGATTGAATTTGACCTGGCTTCTGTCTACGCTCCCTGACTGATGACTACTCCCGGCTTCTGACTTCTGGAATTTGCTGCTGCCTCTCGACCTGACCTTGGATTCTCCTGACGACGGCTATTCATCATCCCTTTGAAGCTTCGGCTTTATCTGCACCGTGGAAGCAGTTTACTGCTCTTCTAGTTTGTTTGTTTTTAAGCCAGTTTGCTGTTTTTCTTTTGGGAACTGTCCCTTTAACTCCGCAGAGCCGGCTGTCTGTTTTCAGAAACGGTTTGGAGCTAAAAGAAGCTTTTGCACTTTCTGTTATACTCTGCAGCTTTTGGAAGGTTGCAAGCCTTCGTTTATTTTGCATGTTATCTTGCAGTCAACTCTATTTGTTTCTTCTAAGCTGAATTGAAGCGTCCTTAGTTTTTATTGAATGCCAGCATGGGAAAATAGCATGGCTTGCTTTTGTGTTATTTTTGGCTTATCTTCAGAATAAACTCTGTTTTGTTTGTTAACTGGTGTCTGACTCTTGACATCTACTGAGTAGCTGCAGTTCAGAAAGCCTCATGTTGCCTTGATCCAACTAAACTTAGCCATGGCTTTCAATGATACTTGCAATGCAAATCTCTGCATGTTTTGTCATGCATTCAATAGGTGCATTTCCCTGGGAAGTGTGCATAGTACAGCAGATGCAGCCTTCATTACTAAACTATTGCTACACTGGACACTGGTAAGTACCTTAAGGATCAGAGTTACAAAGTCATTTCTCTCTTTACTAGTGGTGGAAAGATTGCTTGATTGACATTACCTTGGAGTTTTTGGGATCAGCCAAGCACTTCCCATTCAGAAGCCATGCTTTTTAAAATATAATGAAGATGTTCTCACAGCAACAACTACTAAAGTATTATCTGTGCAGTACCTAGGCTGACAGAAGATTTGTTTTCACCAACCTCAGCTTGAATAGAAGCTATCTGTAGCCTTCATCTAGGACACAGCACATTTGGGCTGATGCTTTTAAACAATGAGAAGATTATTAGCACTGAGACCCAAGACTTGCTCACATATATTATGTTGACACATCTTCTCTACTAAAATGACAGTGTTAAAAATGGAAGCTAGTAGCTCCAGTCTGCTATTACTGCAAACCCCTCTTAATTTTTTTCTGCCATTTAGGAATCACAGAAGGGCAAAGGGTATAGCTTTGCTTTCAAAAGTGATTCATGGCAGAGTGATTTTGTATTAACTGACATTCTGGAATTGGAGCTTCACAAAAAGTCACCCAGCAAGAGTTATCCTGTTGAACTGAATCTAAATACAAGGACACCACAAAGAAACCTGACTTTCAAAGATGTGTCCTATACCTGCTAAGCTACAAAGCCATCTTTTAAAAAATAAATGGGATAAAATGAATGGCAGTCCATTTGTAATAAGGAGTCAGACACACTGAGGACCAATTCCACTGAAAGTGGCAGATGTGTGTTTACATGTTCCCTGTAGGAAACAATGGGGCAAATCTGGTAAAAAGCAAAATTATACCAAAGAGAATGTACAGCCATATGAAACAAAGTGTGTAAATATATATATATAAGTTGCACGCATCCCTCGCATATCCCCTTCACACTTTATGTGTTACCCACATGGAACACTGACTGTCACTACGCATGAAAAAACTGCAATAGTGCAATCCTAGGCAGTTTTCCCTTAGATTTCAATCCTATACATACTTATGAATCCTTGCCAAACACAATAAAAAAAACTGTTGACTCACTGTTTTGCCTCTTATTAAGGCAGAGGTAGATTTTGTATCTGGAATAAAAATTATTCCTTGTCTAACAAAACCCTATGAAATTCAAAGGGATGCCATAAGTCGTCAGGTGGCTTGAAGGCACACGCTCACTCAGAGCCAGGAGGTAAGGTGGAGAATATTGTGGCAATCAATTCAAAGGCCCCATAAATTGAGATAAATGATTTTCCAATCTTGATCAATCAGTATCTGAATAGTCTCATCTTTTGAGTCTTTTTTTATATATGCAGAGTTAGTTCCTACTTCTGCTCATCCAAGAGCTAAGCAGCAATAGGCAGGATAGAGGCAACCTGCTTATAAGGCTGAAGTCTCAGGTAGCAGGTGAATGAACCAGGTGGAGGGATGGACAACCATGTTTTATATCAGAGGCAACATCGACAGCAATTAAGCTTCTCCTCAAACCTATTCTTTCTACCCTTTGACTTCAGGGTCACTAACAGCACAGCTACTTATTAAAAATAGAACTCCCTTCACAGGTCAGCTGGATTTGGTTATTTAACAAGATGTGTACATTAGTATTCTACCATACAACCCTAAGATTTCAAGGTGAGTTGTGCCAACCAACAGGACAATCCCACATTCCCATCTGAATATGCACATAATAATTAACAATGAATAGCAATTAAAATTCTCAACCTTACCATTAAAAGGCCAGCATGAAGAGAATGACTCCTAGCACCCAATTTCTCCAAAGCAGCCAAATCTAAGTAAGGGCAATCTGCCAGTGAGCATAATAATGGGGGGGGGGTATTTTAAAAGGAAAATAGCCAGTTCTGTTTTGAATTCCTCTCTGCTGCAAATGTAAATACATTTCTTGGAGTAAACCCTACTGAACACAGCAGGATTTCTTTTTTGAAGTTCACATGTACACTATCAAATTGTTATTTAAACTTTAGAAGTGTCTATATCCTATCACATAACTGTTTCCAAAAATCAAGAAATGATCCAGGAGCAAAAACTTGGCAAACTGTTTTAGAGTATAAATACTGACATCATACTATCACATGAATTGAATTTAGTTCTACCAAGCCTTTACTAAGTTAACAATTTCCGTCACAAGTGAACACGAAAAACATGCAAAACCTGAATTGAAGAGTTTTTTAAAACTTGTCCCTACACAGAAGTGTTTCTATTGTTTTCAGTTTATGTCCAACGATGTTTACAAAACAATCATTTTATAAACTTTGTTAATTGTACAGTTCCTTCAATGAAGCCTCACCATCTCATATCATGATGCACACAATTTTTCTCAATTCCTTATGAGTGCCATCTTCCTCATGATCTGAAGTATTCACATTTTTGGTAAAAATTGAGACAAAGGATGTATCTAAGTTTGACACTATTAGTGCAGTTTGATATCCCTTTAACTGTCATGGCTCGATGCTGTGAAATCATGGGAGTTGTAGTTTTACACGGTCTCCTGCCCTCTCTGATTAAGAATCCTAGGACGTCACCAAACTACTGGCTGGGATGATTCCATAGTACTGAATTATGACATCTTAAGCAGCCTCAAACTGCATTAATTCTAAAGTGTAAATGTAACCAAAAGCAGCTGACTAACACTCATCTTCTGATTCTACAAATGTACCTCTTTTGAAAATTCTAAGTTCTCCATGACAACTCTATAGTATGCTGCGACCAGAAGTCAGATACTTGAATGGTGCTTAGCTGTATCCATAGTTTCTGGCAACCATGGACTGACTGGGAATAAATCCCCCATGCGTATGGGTGTCTTACTGTATTTCCTCAGAACAAAGTGTCATCTTTATACCTTAAAACAGTGGCTCTAAACCTGTGGGTCCCCAGATGTTTTGGCCTACAACTCCCAGAAATCCCAGCCAGTTTACCAGCTGTTAGGATTTCTGGGTGTTGAAGGCCAAAACTTTTGGGGACCCACAGGTTGAGAACCACTACCTTAGAAGATGATGAGCAATACACTCTTAGACTTTCTCATTAACAAGAGAATGTTAACATCTGCAGCTCTCTTGAATATAAACACAAAACAAAAGTTTGGAAACTGCAACAAATTAAAGTCAATGAACAAAATATGTATTTGCATTCATTCTAGCCAGCTCCACCACCTGAAGATTTGTTGTCTCTAGTATTTCGAGAAATTTAAATCACAAAAGTAAACTTACAAAAACAGAACTTTTACAAATCCTTGGATACTTGGGATGGGATGGCTGTCAACTATGATGTACTTCATACTATTTTATGCACCAAGTTCCCATGAAGTTATTTTGCACTGGGCCTATTAAAGGGGGTTCAACTAGCTTTTGTGTAGTTATTTGATCTTTGAAGACTGAGATTCAAATCTCCACTCAGCCATGGAAACCACAAGGCGAACTTGAGCAAGTCACCCTCAGAAGAAAACAAAGACACTCTCCCCAAACAAATCATTCCAAGAAAATCCTGTTAATGTTCTTCTTCGAGTTGCCATTGGTCTGAAATAACGTGAAAGCCCATAAGAGTTTTCTTCAGTGCCTTCCAACACATGAAAAAACCAAAAAGACAAACCATTATGTGTTATGGCATAGTATATACTCTTGGCATCCTTTATATAAAATGATGAACAACTCAAAACAAGTATCGGAGAAACCTGTGAAACGGCAGGAGGCAGGGTACACCTACACATCAGCCAAGTGTTAAATTGAGACTAGGCTTTTTGGGGTTTTTCCAAAAATCTGAATATTTTCTAGTTGTATTTAGTTGAATCTGTGGATGCAGAACCTGTGGATAGGGATGGCCAACTGTATATGAATATTTAGAGATAGTTATGATAGAACAAGGGGTTGGACAAATCAAAGTGTTCTGATTGACATCAGTAATCAACTGGAACCAAGTTTCCATTGATTTCTCTAGATCTTGATTGCATTCATAGTGTACTTGTATCAGTGAACAAAGTTGTTTGGAGGGGGAAATTTAGGAACTTGAGTATCCATGGATTTTAGTATCCATGGGAATGTCCTAGCTCACTGTACTCCAGTAATACTAATTAATATTTCTTACCAATGTCCAACAAAAAACAATAAAACAGAAAGTTAATAACTCAATCCTATATACCTCTTTATAAGGTCTTTCTCAATAGTAAGAAAATATCAACAAACTTTATGTGACTCATAGAAACAGTAGACTTATTTAGTTTTGCCGATGTGACACTTGATCAAGAATGCACAGTTACAGCATTTTTATTAGTTTAATAAATATTTATTGGTTCCAATTAATTTTCAAGGACCACTGTAAATGGCTTTTTAAATTAATTATTACTTTTTTAAAATGCTTGAGCTGCCCTTCTCCTTCTATAAGTCACAGGACAACAGGATCAATTGATATATCTAATCATTCACAAATCTAAAGTCACATTTTTTCCTGAAAGCAAAGTAATACCATTGGTAGTCTAAGCTTTTGTCAAAAATACTCCCCAGGACTCTTCCGGTCTGATTTAAAGAGCAGTAAGTTTTAATCAACCCACCCATACTAATATAATATTTGAGCATAAGATTTGAAATTCAAGTATAAGATGTCAAAGTTAAAAAAATCCCAAAACAAAAAGAGAAGAGACTTAACTCAACCAGAGAAGTCAGCCATAGCAAAGCACTTGATGAACCAACCTGGACCACAGCATATTTAAGAACACAGAAATGCTGGACCACTCTAACAACCACCATGTCAGACTACACAGAAAAGCCACTGAAATCCACAAGCATGTGGACAATTTCAGCAGAAAGGAGGAAACCATGAAAATGAAAATCTGGCTACCAGTATTTGAAAAAAACTAATATCAGGACAGCAAATAAAAGTCAGCACTCTGAAAACAAGGGAATTCAAGACATGAAATAATCAGGGCCAGTTAACACCTCCCAATAAAGGATTCCCCCAAGCAGGAATCAGACAGACCTTGAAGCTGCAAGGCTTTTCAATGCTAATCAAGGTGATTAGTTACAACATTCACACTTACCTACAACAGACAAAGAGTTCTTTCTCCCATCCTGGACCTTCCACAGATATATAAAGTTTCCGTGCCTAGTTTCTAGTATGCTTCACAGCCTCTGAGGCTGCCTGCCATAGGTGTGGGAGAAACATCAGGAGAGAATGCTTCAGGAACATGACAATACAGCCCAGAAAACTCACAGCAACTCAGTGATTCCGGCCACAAAAGCCTTTGACAAAACAAGAAAAGACTTCTTATATCTCATTCCACAAGAACTATGCAAGAGAAAGATCTTTTGAAAACACATATCCTGTTTCCCCTAAAATAAGAAATCCCCAGAAAATAAGACCTACTAGAGATTTTGCTGAATTGCTAAATATAAGGCCTCCCCCGAAAGTAAGACCTAGCAAAGTTTTTGTTTGTAAGCATGCCCATCGAACAGAACACCAGAGCATGCAGGATCGGTAAATGTACGTACCATAGAGTATTGTACATGGAAATATTGGTAGTAACAAGACATTCTTGATAGGATTCAGAGTTTGTCTGGTTATGATGGTTTGTAATGACAACTACTGTACAGTATATAATAAATGTTCATTTTTTTGTTCAACAATAAATTTGAATTCTTCTTCATGGAAAAATAAGACATCCCCTGAAAATAAGACCTAGCGCATCTTTGGGAGCAAAAATTAATATAAGACACTGACTTATTTTCGGGGAAACATGGTATATTGACTGCTTCTTGGCAGGGGGTTGGACTGGATGACCCATGAGGTCTCTTCCAACTCTATTCTATGATTCTATGATGTGATTTTAAACACACCATATAAAGCATCTTGGTGTAACTGCATGCAGCATCTCTACGAAGGTGAGAGGAGATAATATATCATGCAGAAAGAGATGGTCAAGATCACTAAGAACCTTTGGAGAGTTACAGGTTAAAGGGTCAGAGGTAAACATTTTGTTTGTCACACCAAATGCTTTGCCTGAGGAACACCATCTGCATGAAACAGAGAGAAATCCTGTGTCCAGCAGAGTTGCTAAGGAGCCAATTGCTCGCTGATGTTTCTCTTGTTTATCTGAGCGGAAGGCAACACCTTTCCAAAACGCTCGGCCATTTCATTCTTGAAACACAGCACTTCAATTTTCCATTTCAAAAAGATGCCCAAGGCTGTTTGTGACTGCTGTGTTCCATAAGGGGGGAGCTCTACAGAGGAAAAAAAAGGATAAGATCCTTCCAAGAATAAAGTACCCAAACAATCAAGATCTGGTGCCCCCCCCCCTTCATGCCAAATCGCCAGCAGGGAAGCTGTGATGAACAATATATGACGCAAACATCTTCTCTGGCCAGCTCAGAAAAGGCACATTTGAGTATTCGTCTTATGATCGTCACCATCAGTAACATTAGCCATTATTTTGGAAGGAACACACACACACACACACACACACAAAGAAAATAGCAGGAAAGACAGGTTATGCAAAAAAATATGTTAAGATGCCTCTTCTCTTCTCCTCCATGGAGGAGTGTAAAACAAAACAACTGCAAGCACACTTTGTAAACATCACAATGAAACTGAGCAGAAGGCAAAGAAGAAAGAAAAAGTGGGTTGCTGTTAGTTTTCCGGGCTGTATCGCCATGTTCCAGAAGCATTCTCTCCTGACGTTTCACCCACATCTATGGCAGGCAGCCTCAGAGGTTGTGAGGCATATTGGAAACTAGGAAAGGGAAGGTTATATTATCTGTGGAATGTCCAGGGTGGGAGAAAGAACTCTTGTCTGCTTGAGGCAAATGTGAATGTTGCAATTAATCACCTTGATTAGCATTCTGGGATACAGGGCTGTGTGGAATGTCCCATTGCCACTAACAAAATGAAGTTCAGTAGGAACAAATGCAAGATACTCCACATAGGCAGAAAAAATGAAATGCAAAGATACAGAATGGGAATGCCTGGTTCGACAGTAGTCCGTGTGAAAAAGATCTTGGAGTTCTCGTGGACAACAAGTTAAATATGAGCCAACAATGTGACGCTACCCTTCTACTCTGCTTTGGTCAGACCACACCTGGGAGATGTTGACAAGCTGGAAGGTGTCCAGAGGAGGGCGACTGAAATGACCAAGGGCCTGGAGAACAAGCCATATGAGGAGCGGCTGAAAGAGCTGGGCATGTTTAGCCTGCAGAAGAGAAGGCTGAGAGGAGGCGTGATAGCCATGTATAAATATGTGAGGGGGAATCATAGGGAGGAGGGAGCAAGCTTGGACTAGGACGCAGAACAATGGCTTCAAACTACAGGAAAGGAGATTCCACCTGAACATTAGGAAGAACTTCCTAACTGTGAGAGCTGTTCAGCAGGTAAACTCTCTGCCCCAGAGTGTGGTGGAGGCTCCTTCTTTGGAGGCTTTTAAGCAGAGGCTGGATGGCCATCTGTTGGGGTGCTTTGAATGCAATTTCCTGCTTCTTGGCAGGGGGTTGGACTGGATGGCCCAAGAGGTCTCTTCCAACTCTAGGATTCTGATTCTATACAGCCCAGAAACTTACAGCAACCCAGGGCCATTCCACGCTGGCCCTATATCCCAGCATATCAGGACAGAAAATCCCACAATATCTGCTTTGAACTAGGCTATCTGAGTTCACTGCCATATATTCCAGTTCAAAGCAGAAAATGTGGGATTTTATTCAGCTGTGTGGAAGGGGCCCCAGAAAGAAAAAGCTTTGAGAATCCAGGTCCAACAGAAAGGTGGGGGGAAAGGGGCTGTGTGCTCACCATCGCCCAACCCTCCCCCCCCCCAATCCCAGGATCCCCAAAGTGCCTCCCAAATGCATCTAACTCCCTTCAGATTTTTCCCATCCGTTGTTCGTTTCCCACTCTCCCCACCTTTTGTGATGCCACTGTTTGGCGCAAGGAGACAAGACAAAAAAACAAACAAAAAACTGTAGTATACGCCACTTCCCCATCCCTGCTGGAGCACTGAAGCATGGATTTTTAAAAATTATTTGACAACAAAAGAGTGAGAGAAGAGGAAGAACAGAAGAGAGAGGGCCCAGGCGGCTGACAGTGTCACTTATCTCACATCCACCCACCCAAGCCTTGCGTCTTATCGCCACTTCTTCCAGTGGGAGGAAAACTTTCTCCAGATTGTTGTCAAAGTAGTTTATACGGGTTGGGGGGAGGCTGAGAAGTACACCAGACAACAGGGCTGTATCTAAGGGGAGGGGGGTTAGAGATTCAACCCCCCCCCCTGAAATTTTTCAGGTTTTTTCAAAACTGGTTTACTCATAAATTTTAACTGAGTGTCCACCGAAGTTTATCTGTCTTGAGGTTCCACTGAAGTTTATCTGACTTGAGTGTCCACTGAAGTTTATGGATGGAATCTGAATTCTAAATTATTTTGCGTTATGATTCTTCATGATTCCCTTAAAAAGTGTCAACCTCCCCCCCCCCCCCCCCCATTTTCGGGCTATGGCCCTGCTGTGAAGTATACCAGGCAAGAAAGAGATCCTCAGAGATTGAGGAGGAAGTGCTGTGTCTGAGCTGTGTGTGAACCCTCTCCTCCTCCTCCTCTTTTCTCTCTCCTTCCCCGCCACCCCTTTATAGTCCTTGCCCCCCTACTTTTCCCCCTCCCTCTCTCCCTTGTCTTGGCCGAGACTTTGGCAGCGCCGAGAACCGCGGGTTACCCTGCTAATCTGCTGGCAGATGTTGTCCATCACACTCAGTCCTAAGTCAACAATGCCGAGCCCAGCAAAACAAAAGATTTCCACTTCACCTCGTTTAACGTCTCTCACTTACTCTCTCTGCCTAAGCAAGCGGGAGAGAAGGGGGGAGGGAAGGGGGAGGGTGTTGTGGGGAGATTTTTGAAAGGCTCCAGGAAGAGGAGAAGGGCAGCAACTTATTGTCATTTCGCTCCCCTCGCCTCCCAAGGCAACACACACAATAAATACACCAAAACCAAGCGCTGTTTTGCCTCCTCTTTTTTGTTTCTCGAGCTGGCGCAAAGCTCCACTTGTTCCCATCTGTCCCAGGTCCCTTCCACACAGAATATCAAGGCAGAAAATCCCACAATATCTGCTTTGAAGTGTTATCAAATAATGTGGGACTTTCTGCCTTAGGGCTGCGTGGAAGGGTGCCCAGCTCTTTTCAAGACGAGACAAGATGCGTCCACGCATTTCTACATATGTGTGTGCGTGTGGAAAATGCCTCCAAAAGGTGACCAAAAAGGAGAAAGCGGAGTCTTTCCCAATTCACCAACCAATTGCGCGCTTTTACGCACGACTCGGGACGCGTTTGGGGACCAAACAAGCACACACGCCTCTCTCTCTTTCTCTCTCCAACCCCGTTCCCAAATGTTATCCATTCTGAGGTGTTTTTTTTTTTTCCTTCTCCCTACGAAATTCAACCCTATTCCCAAATGTTATCTATTCTGGGGGATATTCTGAAGGGAAAGAGGGGGTTTGAGGTATGCCATATGCCAAAGATGTCCTCGCCTTTTCCAAGCTCGCCCTCTCCTCTCCACCAGCCTTGGATGGCGCAGCCAAGCGAAGGCGCATGCATATTTGGAGACCGACGCGGGCACCAAGGGGGAAAAAACCGTCTTAGGAGACAAGCCTGGCTTTCCCTCCCTCTTTGCCCCTTCTTACCTCGTCTCTTAATGTCCAGGGGGAGCAGCAGGAGAGCCGCGGCCAAGGAGCCCCCTTCCCTCGCTCCTCTCTCCCTTCGCGCTCTTCTTCTTCTCCTCACAGCTGCATCTTTTCTCCCTCTTCTTTCTTTCTCGCCGCTTTGGATCGATCGCCTCCCCGATGGCTCGCTGGCTCTTTCCCTTTCCTCTCCTCGGGCTGCCGGGAAGATCCACCTTAAAATGTCACACACACACGCATGCACTCACCAAAAAAAATAAAATTAAAAAAACCCCAACTTAAATCCTCGCCTCCTTTTTGCCAAGGCTCTCCTGCCGAGAAAGAGACTGAGGGAGAAAAAAAAATCGAAATTGCAACTTCGATTCCCACCCTTTCAGTTTTTTTGCCCCTGCTTCGTTGTGCTGAGTAGCTAAGGAAGAGAGAGGTAGGGTCTTTCTCCCTTTCTGTCTCTCTCTCTCTTTTTTTCTTTTTGGGCAATAGGCGGGGTCTCTCTTTGCAAACCAATGACACAAACCCACATGGACCAGCCTCGCCCCCTACAGATACTCTTCACTGCAAATAGGCTTTCTCAGGGGATTAGTGGATCAGCTAAAGTACAAACAGACGCAGCAAGAAAGAAAAGAGAAGGAGGGAGGGAGGGGAAAGGAGGAGCGTCTCTCAATTTCCACCCCTCTTTTTTCTCTTTCTCCTCCTCCTCTTCCTCCCGTCCTCGACTTTCGCCGCTCCAAGTTGGCAGGAGTTGAGAGAGAGAGGGAGAGACTTGAGAGAGAGTGCCAAAACGTTTTGGCGAAAGAGAAAAAAAAAAGGCGGCAACAATGGGAAACGGAAAGAAAGTGCCAAAGCAAGGCACACCAACACACACACATACAGGAAAAGGCGGTTGTGGTTTCTTTCACGCCAAGCCAAGGGATTGTTGTTGTTGGTTGTTGTTGGTTTTTTTGGGAGGGGGGAGGATCAAGAAGGATCCTGCAAGGTAGACTCCAGCAATACATGGAAAAAGAGTTGGCAGATGTACCAGCCGAGTTTAGAAAAGGCAAGAACGAGATACCAAATTGCCACTATCCGCTGGATAATGGAGGAAGGTAGGGAGTTTCACAAGCACATCTATTTCTGTTTTATTGACTACTAGCTTGGGAACCCGGGGATGCCCGGGTTATTTGATAAAGGCATTATTTGTCTTTGATTGTTAGGTACAGTAGAGTCTCACTTATCCAACATAAACAGGCCGGCAGAATGTTGGATAAGCGAATATGTTGGATAATAAGGAGGCATTAAGGAAAAGCCTATTAAACATCAAATTAGGTTATGATTTTACAAATGAAGCACCAAAACATCATGTTAGACAACAAATTTGGCAGAAAAAGTAGTTCAATACGCAGTAATGCTGTGTAGTAATTACTATATTTATGAATTTAGCACCAAAATATCATGATATATTGAAAACATTGACTACAAAAATATGTTGGATAATCCAGAACGTTGGATAAGCAAGTGTTGGATAAGTGAGACTCTACTGTATTTCTGTTTTATTGACTACTAGCTTGGGAACCAAGCGATGCCCGGGTTATTTGATAAAGGCATTACAGTAGAGTCTCACTTATCCAAGCTAAACAGGCCAGCAGAAGCTTGGATAAGCGAATATCTTGGATAATAAGGAGGGATTAAGGAAAAGCCTATCAAACATCAAATTAGAGCACAGCTAGTTAGGTTATGATTTTACAAATTAAGCACCAAAACATCATGTTATACAACAAATTTGACAGAAAAAGTAGTTCATTACACATTAATGCTATGTAGTAATTACTGTATTTACGAATTTAGCACCAAAATATCACGATATATTGAAAACATTGACTACAAAAATGTGTTGGATAATCCAGAACGTTGGATAAGTGAGTGTTGTATTCTCAGTTTGAAGTGGGTGAACTACAATTCCCAGAATGGTGGGTCGTTCCTCCCCAAAACCTGCCAGTATTCAAAGTTGGCCATTTTGGGCCTGTGTACGAAGTGTGGTCCAGATCTGTCGTTGCCTAGTCATCGCCTGGCTGCAGTGCTTTCTGGATGGGGTGAAGTACTACAACTCCCAGATTCCCGGGGCAAGTGTCCCAAAACATCTGTCAGCATCCATAGCAGGCTATGTTGAGTCTGTGTGCCAAGTTTGATCCAGATCCGCCCTTGGCTGGGTTCAGTGCTCTTTGGATGCAGGTGAACTACAACTCCCAAAATCAAGGCCTCTTCCCACAAATACCTGCAGTATGGTCATGAGGCTTCTCTGTGTGAAGTGTGGTCCTAGTGCATTGTCGGTGGGGGTCAGTGTTTATCTGGCTTCAGGTGAACTATAACTCCCTTTTCCCCAAACTTGTGCAATATGTTGTATTGGTTATGCGGGCTCTGTGTGCCAAGTGTGATGCTCATTCATTGCAGGTGAACTATAAATCCCAGCACCTACTACTCCTCAACTTCCAGTCCAGTTCCCCTCCAAACCCACATGGGTCTGCATGGCAAGTATGGCCGAGAGCCATCATTATTTGGGTTCATAGCATTCTGGGTGTAGGTGAACTACAACTCCTCTGTATTCCCCAGTAGGAGTCACAGTGCTCTGACTTGATGCAGGGTGAACTACAACTTCCACCATGTGGAGTCAATCCCCAAACTCCTCCAGGAAGTGTAGTTGTGCTGTTTGTTCTGCAGACAGATTTGAAAGGGAAGGGCAGTGGGCGGGGCCATGCATATTCCACAGCAATGGAGAACCCTGGGATGCCTGCCTGTGGTGGAGGAAAATGCAAAATCTAGGATGAAATGGTCCCCAAACGAAAGCATTCCTTGGGTGGTGGGCCGTAGTGTTTGGGGAGGACATTGGCAGGGGTTAGGCTACATGTTCATGGAGCTCTCTGTAACCGTAATGTCAGTGAAAAAGAGTGACTTGCTGGCTCCTCAGCACTGGGAACTGTATCCTGTTTGTGGAGGCCAGAGGCTGTCTGTGTGAACAGACACTTGTGCCACATACACACATATGGGTTTTCATTTTTGTTATGGGTATAGAAAGAATATAGTATAGAATATAGAATATATATAGCTATATACATAGATATAGACTAGCTTGAGGAGCCAGCAGTGCTCGGGTTATTGGAAGAAGGCATTGTTTGTTTTAGGATGTTAGCTAATATCACTGTAGTTTGGTGTAGATTGATCATTGCCTGGGTTCAGTGCTGTCTGGATAAGGATGAACTACAATTCCCAGATTCCTAGGGCAATTACCCCCAAACCCCACCTGTATTCGCAGTTGACCATGTTGGGTCTGTGTGCCAAGATTAGTCCAGATCCATTGTCGGCTGGGTTCAGGGCTCTCTGGATAAAAGTGAACTAATACTCCCAAATCCAAGGTCATTCACCCCCAAACCCCAACTGTATGCAGTTGGCCATGTTGGGTCTGTATGCCAAGTTTGGTCCAGACCAACATCAGCTGGGTTCAGTGCTTTCTGGATGCAGATGAACTACAACTCCCAAATCCAAGGTCCATTCCCACAACCCCCTGCAGTATGTTCTGTAAAGATACTGCAAGTCCCATTATCTGTGGCACGTTTGGTCCAAAGTGGTCATTGGTTGGGTTCACAGTGCTCTCTGGATGTAGGTCAAGTACAAATCTTGTAAACAATTATAAATTCTCCCCAAACGTCTTGTTCAGTTGCTGATCAATTCATCTGTTAACCGTGTGCCATAGGAAAGGGTTAAGTTAGAGGCAGTGGGCGGGGTCCTGCAAATTAAGGAACTCTGGGATGTCCATTCTGGAGGAAAAACAGAACATCTGGGATGAAATTGTCCTGCATGAAAGCCTTCACTTGGGTGGAGGGCAGAATGGTGTTTGTGGAGGACACTGGCAGGGTTTGCGTTACATGTTCTGGGCGCTCACTATAACCTGCATGTCAGTGGAGGGAGGGCTGTTGGTGTCTCCTGCTCAGTGGGAACTATAGCTGTTTGTGGAGGCGGGAGGTTGTCTGTGTTAAGTGGACATCTCCACATACATACACATTTTCACTTTTATTATGTGTATATAGATATAGAAGATAGATAGATAGATTCCAAAGTAGTAGAATTTCTATAGTAGAAATATAGTAGTAGCAAATTTCTATATGGAACACTTTGAAAAACAAGCCCTAGAAACAGCGCCAAAAAAGCCAACTGTATGGCTCAGATACATAGATGACACCTTCACAATTTGGAGCCATGGAGAGGAAGAGCCCAGCAATTTCCTAGACCACCTTAACAGCATCCACCCAAACATCCAATTCACCATGGAAAAGGAAAAGGAAGGAAAACTGCCATTTCTAGATGTTCCGGTCATCCGCAAACCCAATCAACAATTGGGCCACACAGTTTACAGAAACACACACAGATAGATACCTTCATAAAAACTCCAACCATCACCCAAGTCAAAAAAGAAGCACAATCAAAGCCCTGACAGACCGTGCACAAAGAATCTGTGAACCTCACCTCCCTCAAGGTGAACTAAACCACCTAAACTGGGCTCTACAGGCCAATGGATACTCCACCACAGACATCAGAAGAGCTGCAAGGCCAAGAACAAGCCATGAGAGTCAAGACAAAGATCTACCCAGAGGAAAGGTGTTCTTACCATACATCAAGGGAACCACTGACGGCATAGGCAAACTGATGAAGAAGCACAACCTACAAACCATCTACAGACCCACAAAGAAAATCCAACAAATGCTACGGTCAGCGAAGGACAAGAGGGATCCTCTCACCTCTGCAGGAGTCTACCGTATACCATGCAGCTGTGGACAAGTGTACATAGGGACCACCAAACGCAGCGCCCAAACACAAGTCAAAGAACATGAAAGGCACTGCAGACTAACTCAACCAGAGAAATCAGCCATAGCACAAATCAGCCACTCTAATAACCACCATGTCAGACTACACAGAGAAGCCAGTGAAATCCACACACATGTGGACAACTTCAACAGAAAGGAGGAAACCATGAAAATGTACATTAAATCCTCTAAAATCAGGACAGTAAATAAAGAACATCACTAAGAAAAAAATGGGAATTCCAGACAGGAATGCTTCTGGAACATGGCGATACAGTCCAGAAAATTCACAACAACGCAGTGATTCAGGCCATGGAAGCCTTTGACAACAGAAAGAAAAAGATTTGAGAATCCGGGTCCAGCAGAAACGGGGGGGGGGGGGGGGAAGAGGGGCTGTATTCTCGCCATCTCTCAACTGGAGCCCCCGGTGGCCTTGTGACTTGAAGGTTGGGTTGCTGATCTGAAAGCTGCCAGGTCCGAATCCCACCCGGGGAGAGCGCGGATGAGCTCCCTCTATCAGCTCCAGCTCCATGTGGGGACATGAGAGTAGCCTCCAAGGTCATGTGGCCGGCGTGACTGCATGGAGCGCCATTACCTTCCCGCCGGAGCGGTACCTATTGATCTACTCACATTGGCATGTTTTCGAACTGCTAGGTTGGCAGGAGCTGTAGCTAACAACGGCCGCTCCCGCCCCTCCCGGGGTTTGAACCTGGGACCTTTCGGTCTCCAGCTCAGTGCTTTAACGCGATAAAAACATGAAAACATCCGGCCGTCCCCTGGGCAACGTCCTTGCAGACGGCCAATTCTCTCACACCAGAAGCGACTTGCAGTTTCTCAAGTCGCTCCTGACACGAAAAAAAATCTCTCAACTCTTCCCCCCCCCCCCAATCCCAGGATCCCCATATTAGTTTGCAGTGCCTTTCATGTTCCTTGATTTGTGTTTGGGTAATGCTGCGTTTAGTGATCCCTATATAGGCTTGTCCACAGCTGCAGGAGTGTACCGTATACCATGCAGCTGTGGACAAGTGTACATAGGGACCACCAAACGCAGTATTGGCCAAACACAAATCAAGAAACATGAAGGACATTGGAGACTAACTCAACCAGAGAAGTCAACCATAGCAGAGCACTTGATGAATCAACCTGGACACAGCATATTATTTAAGAACACAGAAATGCTGGATCACTCTAATAACCACCATGTCAGGCTACACAGAAAAGCCATTGAAATCTACAAGCATGTGGACAATTTCATCAGAAAGGAGGAAACCATGAACATGAACAAAATCTGGCTTATCAATATTAAAAAAACCCTCTAAATCAGGACAGTAAATAAAGAACAACAGTCCAGGGATTGGGACCCTGAGTAAAACTGGGTCAGGTAGGATCCTTCTTCATTGCATTCACTAGTTTAAAGAATTAATTGGATCCAGGTGGAATAGGCATAGTAAATGTGCTGCAGTAAAACTTCTTGTGTGTGCATATATTTCAGCCAAACCAATACATACAAACACACACAGTATGTATTTCAAGTAGGGCTTACTCTATATATATTTCAAGTAGAACTTTCACCAAGCAGTTTCTCAAGTCGCTTCTGACACGAAAAAAAACCCCAAAGTTGTGGTGTATATATATGATTGCACGAAGTTTTTTAAGCAGAGCTCCCTGGAACTCTTGGGTACCAGATGCTCAAGACACCATGATCAGAGAGAGAAGGACACTTCTTTAAACTTGTAGATATAATAATTTTGTTGAGGTTTCCTCATAAGACTTGTTTTGATTTTTTTATGTCAAGAGTGACTTAAGAAACTGCAAATCGCTTCTGGTGTGAGAGATTTGGCCATCTGCAAGGAAAGCCTGGATGTTTTACCATCCTGTAGGAGGCTTCTCTCATGTCCCCGTATGGGAAGCTGGAGCTGACAGACAGGAGCTCACCCTGCTCCCTGGATTTCAACCGCCAACCTTTCGGTCAGCAGTCCTGCCGGCACAAGGTTTTAACCCATTGCACCACCAGGGGCTCCAATTATTTTGATGGATTATTTGAATAAATAGATTGGGAAGGCTGTATATAGTCTATCTGATTACGAAAAACATTGTTGGATTTCAAGCAATACTATATTATCGAAGAAATTTGGTGAAGTTAGAGGGAATCAAATTATGGAATCCAATTGGTAATCTCAGCTAGAGATGGAAGTCCTGGTGGAAAAATGGAAACATAGAGGAGAAAACAGGGGTTTTTTTGTTTTTTTCCAAAGCAATGTTTTCCGGAAAATTAGGGGAAAAGTGTATAGAATATGTTCTTTCTGGCTGCCTCCCTCCTGCTCAATGGCCAGCGGAATTGCAGTTGAATTATATGACCCCAAACCTACCTTTTATGGCCTCTGAAGCCCCTCCCAATTTTTCTGGGGAAAAATGGCTTGGGAAAAAACGGGGGGGGGGCTTTCCCCCCTCATTTTTTTCAGGCCATCTCTAGTCTCAACTAGAACAAATTTGCAGAATCTGTTGAATGGTGACTTGTTTGTGTACACCCTATTGACTTAATCGATCTACTCTAGTTGAGTCTAGTGATTGACTTTAGGCCATATGTTAAATGGTAACACTTTATAAGCACATGCTTTTCACAGATGAAAACAGGACACGTGTTGTTAGTAACGCCAAACTGGTCAAAATGGCAAAAGATATTAACAAGGGAAAACACAAGTTGGAAGAGGCTGTAGTAGTTTGCTTATGCCTAACCTCTGGGAAGGACATGATTCTGCCTTCTCACCTTCCTCCTGAGGCCCCTTCTACACTGCCCTATAATCCACATTACCTGCGTTGAACTGAATTATATGAATCTCCACTGCCATATAATCCAATCCAAAGCAGATAATCTGGATTTTATTTGGCAGTGTAGACGGGGCTTGAGTTACTTGTTTGCAAACAATAGCCCCTTCCACACAGCTGTATAAAATCCACATTGAACTGGATTATATGGCAGTGTGGACTCATTAATCCAGTTCAAAATAGATATTGTGGATCTGCCTTGATATTCTGGGTTATATGGCTGTGTGGAAGGGCCCTACTTTTGAAGTAGCTGAAGAAATCTAAGGACAAAGTCCCCTTCTAAATAGCTGAATAAAATCCCACATTATCTTTTTTGAACTGAGATATATGGCAGTGTGGACTCAGATATTCCAGTTCAAAGCAGATATTGTGGGTTATCCTGCCTTGATATTCTGGGTTATATGGCCCAAAGGAAGAAAACAAGAAGAGAGAAACGGAGACATTTTATAAACACTTTTAAAAGTGGTACAAAAGAGTATTAATTGACAAATCAGAAATAGCTGGAATGTATGTAAATGTAACTGATGTTGCCCTAATTTTAATATAGCTCTTGTCTTGGGACAAGTAGTACACTGTGATTAACGTCTTCCCAGTGAGTTAAATCAGCTTTAAAAGATTTGGAAAAGAGTTGTAGGTTCTTATTCTCTCAGCTGGATACATTAACATGTAGGCCTTTCCTTCACTGTGGAAAGCTAGCCATACAGACCTTTGCAGGCCAAAGAAATCTGAAACCTGGGATGTGCTGGGGTTTTAGATAATGGCAATTATGCATCTAATTCCTTAAAATGTGTGCCCCCTTTATGCGTGCTCACTTAGTCGCACACAAGTGGGGAGAAATAACAGTTGGCGCATCAAGGCCCGTCCTCGCTTTTGTCCAACCCGGGGGCTTCCTGCAGCCGCTTAGAAGCCTTTCAGCACCACCCTGTCATTTTCCCCCAACAATGTTTATTTGAATGTGTGATTCTGAGATCACACATTCATCGCCATCCCTGTACAGGGCACATGCCGTTTGAAATGGATGTTGTGGAGCCTCGGCCACCTGACATGCTGAGCCCCTTCTAATGACTTCTTAAAGACAGAGGAGTTGACATGTACACCCCCACAAAGCGCAAAATTTGATTTGAATATCATACACTTGCGTGACAGTGCTCA
Source organism: Anolis carolinensis (assembly GCF_035594765.1). Taxonomy (NCBI): domain Eukaryota; kingdom Metazoa; phylum Chordata; class Lepidosauria; order Squamata; family Anolidae; genus Anolis; species Anolis carolinensis. Next base: position 196,746,758 of record NC_085843.1, read on the forward strand.
GATGTTGAATGGAAGATAGCAAGAGCGGAGTCAGGCACGTATTCATTGGGTTTTGCTTATCACAAAGATGTAGGCAAGTAGTGATCATATCTCTTTCTCTTGTTGGATAATAAGTCTAGTTTCCTTCTTGGATTCTTGCCCACTTGCCTTGTCTAGGAAGCAATGGATTCAGTAGCCAGGCAAAATTTGAAACTTCATAAACTATCTGGTGGAATAAGTATCAACATTTGATTTTGATTGTGAGATACTGTTAAAAGTTTTATATTTTCAACAGAAGTTTAGTTTGTCTATGATAGTACAGTACTTTAAATTCCAGATCCAATTGGTGGCAATCATTGTTTCTGATTCTAGGAGTTAGATGTGAATAGTGACTAGTGAGAACAATGATTCAATCTTGTGGATACTCACTAGGGAGTAAATCTCAATGAAATCTGTACAATTTATTTCTGAATAAGCATTTCTTATCGTTCACTGCACAATTAGAGACTACTGCATTTGCATTTTATTCTGAACCATTAATATCAGCAGATTCCCCTTGAAGTATGCATACAAACAACACTGATAATTGCGTTGTTGAAGGCTTTCATGGCCGGAATTACTGGGTTGCTGTGAGTGTTTCAGACTGTATGGCCATCTTCCAGCAGCATTCTCTCTTGATGTTTTGCCTGCATCTGTGGCTGACATCTTCAGAGGTTCTGTTGGCAGTGAATCAAGTGAAGTCAACAGAACCCCTGAAGATGCCTGCCACAGGCAGGCAAAACATCAGGAGAGAATGCTGCTGGAACATAGCCCGAAAAACTAACAGCAACCCCGCACTAATAATTTCTTGTTAGTGGGTTGGAGAGAGAACAGGTTTTCACTACCCTCAATGACAATAATTGTACTAAAATTGCAGGAATTAATAGCAGCTATGGAAAACAGTTCTCTGGTAATAAGTCCACTACTGAAAGCTGGTACAGTATAAAGTAATGATGAAAGTTACATTCCCAAAACCCTCTTCCATTATTGTAATCTAATGCAGGAAGAGCAGAAGTGAAAGAAATACTCTTGTGAATAATCTCATCATTGAATATCTGACTCCGTGCTCAGTCTGCTGCACTTGAATTGTTAAATAAAATGGAGAGAGTGAGAAGAACATAAAAGGAATATAAAATATTTTACATCATAATGTTGGCATAAAACTGTGTTTGTTCTATCTGTGATCTAGGAATATCGCAGTGGAACATTCACAGCTCCGTTTTCCAGTATTTGTAGTTCCCCAGACTATTGCCTATGTCCATATCAATTGCCCTCTTTCTCCAACCATTCTCTCTTATTTATTCATTATTTAATTTATATCCCTGCCTTTCTCCCAGCATAGGATTTGTGATTGCTTACAACTGTTTAAAACACACTCCAACTTTTAAAAAAAACATTCATTCACAAGCTAAACCACAATTCAGTTTTAAAACACAAGTTAAAAACTGCTTTTACAATTACATTTTGAAAACATAATCAAACTCAGACATACCATACCCCATTCAAAGCTCCATCTACTGCAACAAGCTACAAACAAATGCTGGTTAGATAAAAAGATCATTGCATGATGGTGGAAAGACATCAGGGAGCAGACCAACAAAAATCACCCATGGAAGGACATCCCACAACTTGGGAGCAGTCCTCTTCTGCTAGCTTCTCTCTTCCCTCCTCACCATTTTCCCTCCTAGGATATTTCAAGATGAAGTGGCTTATGGAATATCTCTCATTCATTTCTATGGTGTGAAATATGAGTGAATCTGGAGGAAAAAAGAGTAGACAACATCATGCCAGTGGAGGAGGAGGAAGGAAATGTATGTGCATAGCAACAGTGTGGGTTAACTCAGCAAAGAACTTTGCCTTTTGCTATATGCTGGCTATGTTTACTATGTTTGGTGAGTTTTGTTTTAACCTGTGCCACTCAGGTAAACTAATGTTCATCTGCTCTGTCTGCTGCACTGTTAAGGTTTGAAGAGTGTTACGTGGATAGGCAAGTGCAATCAATTAAGGTCTTTTAAATACTCATATTTACTTGAGTCTAATGTGTCATCGAATCTAATGCACACCTCAGTTTTCAAAAACCTGAAACCAAAAAAAAGTATTTGCTGATGAATGTAAAGTGTAGCGGCAAAAAGTGCACTGTTTGTAATTTAGGCAAAAAAAAGGTGTGCATTACAGTGGCAGCGTTTTTGGAAAATAGCATTCATAACCATTTGGAGCTCATAACCTTTTGGAAAAGTTTGATCTTTCAGAGAAGAGCTAAAAACCTGTTTGAGTAGAATCTTCTCACATGGTATACAACTAAATGTAGAGGCAAATGGCTTTAGTTGTTAGACTGAATCTATTGTCTCTGATCTGTCAGGAAAACAGAGAATATGCCAATGCACAAAAACAGAGTTTCAGAAGTGTTGTCGAAGGCTTTCATGGCCGGGATCACAGGGTTGTTGTATGTCTTTCGGGCTGTGTGGCCATGTTCCAGAAGCATTCTCTCCTGACGTTTTGCCCATATCTATGGCAGGCATCCTCAGAGGTTGTCTGCCATAGATGTGGACGAAATGTCAGGAGAGAATGCTTCTGGAACATGGCCACACAGCCCGAAAGACATACAACAACCCAGTTTCAGAAGTGTTTTTAGTGCCCAAAATAATATATCTGCTCTTCCATTAAACAACTAGTTTTATATCATGCACTCAAGAGACAAAAATGAAGTAGGCTTTGATAAAATAACATTTAGTTTACTCACAACCTTTATGTGTTCTTCATAACACAAGTACATAGTTTATCAGTCCAGTTTCAGATATGTTTGAGATTAATCTCTGTGTGTAGATGGCACAGGGCATAATTCCTATAAACATCAAGCAAGTGTTTGCTCTTAGCAGACCAAAGTCTAAGAAGAAACTAAAATGGAGTCTTAGGTCTAAGCAGTCTCAGATCATATCATGTGGACTGTTGTAATTTCCAACATGCATGCTTATAATTCCTTCTTTAAAAACAAAAGTGTTAGAATGCCAAAGCTTTCAACAATGGAAAAGAAAAACTTGGGATGCATCTATGCTGTAGAATGAATCCGCTTTGACTTTAATAGGAGCTCCAGCTGCTCCTGAAGTAGCTTCCCCTTTTGATTTGGCTCGGCACTAAGATTACCACATTGTGCAACTCTAATGTGCACCCTAATTTTGGGAAAGTAATTTAGCCAAAAAAGGTGAGCATTCGATTTGAGTAAATACGGTACCTTAAAAGAACCAGATCCCATCTGATCTAGGAAGCTAAGCAATGTCAGCCCTTGTTAATACTTGGACGGAGAATTGCCAGTGAACTGGTTTTGAAGAATATATTTCAGAGGAAGGAAGTAGCAAAACCACCTCTGAGCATTCCTTGCCTAAGAAAACCCCATGAAATTCATGGGACCGTCATAATTAGACAAGCAACTCGAGGGCACATAAACATGCACATACTGAGTTTTTCACTCAGTAATTTTAGTATGTGATATTGTGTTAAATGTGCATGCATTCCTGTCTGTGAAAAACAACTTGTGATACTGGAAACATCTATAATGATTATAATTCATAATGAGTTACATTTGTGGTGTGAACACAGAGAGGCTTGTGTTGAGCTCTCAAGGAAAGCACAAAGCCATAAGCACAGAAGAGATTCAGTGCTACATTGGCTTGTAAAGGTATCAGTTAACACATGATAAATGTTGCGATTTTAACATGTGCCAGGGGAACTTTATCACCTCACACGTTTTAAAAACCTCAGGCAGCAATGTAAAAAATGTCTTTTCTCAAAGCTTTAAGTCAACTGTTGTGAGCTATTTCAAAGTATACGACATCCCTGGTGGGAAACAAGGTGTGTGAATTTGGGCCTGTGCCTTCAACGATAGTTGCCAAGCTCACTGTTCGATGGGAGGCAGGAGGACGTTTGGCAGGCAGCGGCTCCCGTCATGGTTCTCTGCTAATTAGGGAATTGCCACCTGACAAACTTTGCCCTGGCATGAAGCAGCAAAAGGCACATCATCTTCCTACAAGACAGATGTTGGCAGCCCTGTCTTCACGCCTTACTTGTAGAGTTCCTTATTGCTTAGAATGCAAGGAGATTCTAGATGCTTGCTCTTTTCTTGTCCGTACCAGATCATGGCCTGCAGAATCCACACTGTTGCATTTGGAAAGGATAGGGAGGCCACTAACTTTGCAGGAAGAAAGGAGGAGAGACAAAAAAATATAAACAAATACAGTCTGAGACATTGAATTTGACTGCATCCCATACTAGTCAGCGTTCCACCTTTATTGGGGTTAGATGCACAGGTCTCCGGCAAAAGTGAAACACTGTAAGTAACGAAATTGCAGTTTTCTAGAAATGTCTAGGTCTTCTGCAATGATTTTAAGGCCAACCTCTGTTGAAAAGTGGCCATAGAATTGCAGTGGAGAACATAACATTTCCTGCAGTGGTCCTCTCTCTAGAACTGGGCTGTAGCACAGCTGGTAAATCATCAGCAGTAATAAGATCTACCAACCAAAAGGTGGCCAGTTCAAAGCCCGGTCAGGATGAGCACTCGACCGTCAAGCCCAGCTCACTGGTTACCTAAGCAGTTCAAAAACATCTTATAAGCTGTAAATAAAGAAAATAGGTATTGCAAATTGTAGGGGAGGCATTTTACCACACCATAAATAACAAGACCAGAAATGTGACCAAGAGGAAGGTGGAAGGAGGAAGTCCTGATGGCTATTCGTCATTGAGAATGGATCAATAACACTCCCTGTGGCTGAATCTGAGCGCAACTTCAACCTCCAAGGCACCAAAAAACCGGACTTCAAGATTACATACCCTGTTCTGTCCTTTCTTGTCTCCAAACGGCATGGAATGTTTGTTGTGTATGTGTATTGTGATCTGCCCTGAGTCCCCTTGGGGAGATAGGGTGGAATATAAATAAAGTGTTGTTGTTGTTGTTGCTGTTGTTATTATTATTGTTATTATTATTATTAACAGTGGTTCTCAATCTGTGGGTCCCCAGATATTTTGCCCTTCAACTCCTAGAAACCCTAACAGCTGGTAAACTGGCCAGGATTTCTGGGAGTTGTAGGCCAAAACACCTGGGAACCCACAAGTTGAGAACCACTGCTCACATTTGTGAATAATGAAATCTGTAAAAGTCAAAACTCCAATTGTCGAGGGACAACCCAACTTCAAAAGCAAGTTACATCTTTCCAAGAGTCTTACTTAAACTAGAGAAACACCCTCTCATGCTATGAGATATTAACTGCCTGTGTTCCCACTGTACCATCAGGAACGCTAGATGTGAAGGGAAATCTTTTAGCTTTCAAACTGTTTTTAAACTTGAACACTTTAGATCCATCTGTATTCTCTGAAGTGATACAGGCCAATGATAGGTAAGTACCTCCTCAGCTATCCTTAGCCTACATCACTTCAGAGAATACAGATGGGGAAATCACATGAAGTGTATGCTCCCTCTATATAGGAGATCCATGAGTTAGAGGTAAAGATTCTCAGCTTCTTAACATCCCATTTCTTTATGCAGAGAGTGTTTTTGAGGCTCAAGGGAGGCATTCAATCGTATAATTACCTGACAGCCTTCTGAAGTGGTACAGTTCAAGGAAGGCTGTGCAATGTAATTTTTCTGAATGTATGGATTGGCTAGTAGGATTACCCAGTCCTACCTGAAACTCTGGCAGGGCATTTAGAAATTATCTGACAAGAAGACACAAGGTTGCCCTTAAAACATATTTATTTTGGGATTTGTCCCTTTACTTTAGGGGTTTATATTGTAGTTTATTGAAGTAGCAGCTTAGTTTAATGCCAGACTTTGAGGAGTAAAGTTAGGCAAACTGCATTGAGAAATGTAATTGTGGTTGTTTGAGTGGTTTGGATGCTGTGGGGGTGTATGTGAAAATACAGCAAAAAGAGATATATTAAAATTTGGGGGATCAAGGGGACTCTAGAGATGGTTATGGGGCACAAAATAGGACCCAAGCAGTACTTTCCCCACCCCTGAGCTAGATGAATCATTAGTTTGGGTGCATCTACACTGCAGAATAATGCAATCTGACACCATTCTAACTGCCAAGATTTGATGCTGGGATTTGTAATTTGGTGAGGCACCAGCACTCTTTGGCAGAAAGGGCTAAAGATGTAAAATGACAAATCTTGTTATCTCATAACATTGATCCATAGCACTTAAAGTGGTACCTAACTGCATTAATTCTACAATGTAGATGTTGCGTTTGATTCATGATAAGGCAGCTTCATATGAAGGCCAACCAAGCAGGGTACGGGGGAGTGTAGCATCTATTCTGTGTGTGCTGTTGAATTGAGTGCACTGACATAGATGGTTGGTGTAGTTTTAACTTAGAGATTTGCAGGGTGTAGGCACAAGCCTCTGTTGGCTGAACTGCCTTTATGTTGGCATCACACTCTTAGCTGGCTGTTCTCATAGATCAGCTGAGAGAAAGCTCTGCCAGCACAACTGCTCCACCCACTGAGATCAGTAAACAAAAGAGCCAAAAATGGGGTCGAGAAGGGATGGAGCAAAGGAAGGAACCATGTTATGCCAATTCCAAGCCTCCCGTAGCTTGAGGACACAGTGCTGGCAGAAAATTATGCTGGGGCGGTCATTTCCGAGAACACGAGGCTGTGAGGCCTTTGGATTCAAGACAGCATTGGCTGGGCAAGTGTTTGTTAAGCCAACCCTCCATCATCTTGGTAAGTTATGATTTTAGTCTGTACCTCCAAAAACGGGACTTCTGAAAATACAAAACTGAACAATTAGGATGCTTGGAATTTATTGTAATCGTTCTAAACTCATAAATAAATATAGTTTTGGGAAGTATGATTTTGAACTGGTGAAAAGTATATCATATCAAATATTTTTCTGCTCAAAATTGTCCCATTTAGCAGCTTTCTCCTATGAAATTCGAAATCGAATTCGAAATTGGACTTTTTGTGTTCTATTGCTAGAATACAAAAGCGCCAGTGCTGATAAAATACTTGTTTAACACAAAATCCAAATCCAATTGCTAGACCTAATTAGAGTTAGACCAATTAAATAAGTGGAAATTATACAACTGCTGACTTACCTTTTAGCAATTAATTCAGTAGGTCTATTCTGGTCAGAACAAGCAAATGGATATAGAGGTTTTGCTAATGGAGAAACATTGATTTGAATCAAAGCTGAACAAGACTTCGTTTCTACTGAGATCCTATAGGGTACAGCTAGGCTTATTAGCAGGTAAGCGTGCATATGATTGCAATCTACATCCAAATCCTGTTATTAATGCCAAGACTCAGTCCTGGAATACCACAAACTCTAATGAAAAAGAGATGTCCTCTGAGGATGTGCATGCTTTCTTATCTCACTAATGAATACTACCCCTCATGTCTCTTTGGAATTAGGACCTGTCATTAAAAGCAAGTACTTCCAAGTTGGAAAGTATAAGTCTCAGACCTAAATGCCTAAACATAGGACACATTTACACTGAGTAGTTTTCCTAAATGGTAGGTGAATCAACTTTGTGGTGACTCAACAATGCATGGAGATGATTCAGGTTCACATGGGTCAAGGCCGCTTAACATGATCTTGAATTTGTTAACTGAAGTCACAGGTTGCTCCAAGAGTCCAGACTTAGATTGGCAGGATCCTAGATCAGTGGTTCTCAACCTTTCTAATGTCACAACCATTTAATAGAGTTCCACATGTTGTGGTGACCTCCAACCATAAAATTATTTTCGTTGCTACTTCATAACTTCATCCCTTAGGACTGTCCATGTTTGTGTAACAATATTGTTCTTTAGACTACAAGCCGTCCCTGAGGTACAAACGACTTCTAGTTAAGAATGGGTCTAAGACAACAGGAAAGGAGAGGAATCTATCCTTCGGAAGGGAAGGGTTATCAAACAGAAAAGTGTCTCCACTGAAGCTTTATCTCCAATCCTTGTTTCCATTTTTTTTTTTTTGAAAGCCATTCCGGGGAGACAGAGCCGAAGGAGGTGGTGGTGTGACTCCTCTCAAATGGCCAATTGACCCCCTCCCAGGGGTCGCGATCCCCAGATTGAGAACTGCTGTCCTAGATGGAACCGCAATCATTTAGCTTGTATTTTCCAGGCTTAGGTCATCCAAGGACATGGGATGGCACTCACAGCCCCTCTCCTGTTCTCATAGTTTCAATGGCTAGTGTCCATTGCTTCTCATCTGGAGTGATGCTAGTCAGAGCAACAAGGCGACTGAAGAAGGAGGTGGAAAGTAGTGTGTGATTCATCATCTCTCTCCTCCTCTGCTCAATGTCACACCAGGTGATGAGCAGCCAACACTAGCCATTTGCCCTCGGTGGCTGCTGTGATGACAGAGAACAAGAGGTTCAGCACCACTGGACAGTCAGAGCTGCCCCCCATCTCCACAGTGTCCTGGGAGTTGTTAGTCAAAATCATCCCAGGGCTGATCTGGCTTTTGCCCTTCTCTATCGATCCTGGGATAAAGAGTCCATGTAAAGCTGGCCACAGGCACCATTTTTCCAGCTGAAGTTTTGCTCTGAGAAAGAACATCTAAAATTGAATACACTAGAATCTCACTTATCCAAGCTTCACTTATCCAAGCTTCTGGATTATCCAAGCCATTTTTGTAGTCAATGATTTCAATATATTGTGATGTTTTGGTGCTAAATTCGTAAATACAGTAATTACAACATAATATTCCTGCATATTGAACTACTTTTTCTGTCAAATTTGTTGTATAACATGATGTTTTGGTGCTTAATTTGTAAAATCATAACCTAACTAGCTGTGCTCGGCCACGCGTTGCTGTGGCGAAGTATGGTGGTATGGGAAATAAATACTGTATTGAGGAATTGGTGGTAGTTAAGGTAAAGGGAAAAGGTTTTCCCCTGACATTAAGTCCATTATAAATGGGTCATATAGCTGTGTGGAAGGGCCTTGAGTCTACACTGCCATATAATCTAGTTAATACATAATCTGTATTTCATAGGCAGTGTGGAAGAGGCCTAAGTGAGGCCTAACTCTGCCTGTCCCCTGGGCTGAGTGGTTTGCTAGGAGACCAAGTGGGCGGAGCTTAGCCTTCTAACTGGCAGCAATTGGATAGAAACAATTATTCATCTCCTTCTAATTAGGACTTTATTTTTCTTTTTGTTGTATGAACGTAGAGGCATGGATGAGGGGTTGTGCTGCCAAATTTAGTGTTTCTGGGATGTGTAGTTTTGTTGTTTTGTCCTAGGCTGAAATTTCATTACCCTTTTATATATATAGATTTGATGTTTAATAGGCTTTTCCTTAATCCCTCCTTATTTTCCAAGATATTCGCTTATCCAAGCTTCTGCCGGCCCGTTTAGCTTGGATAAGTGAGACTCTACTGTACCATGGTGTCAAAAGATAATCTCATACATAACTTGAATATAGAGAAGATGATTGTGTATGTGTGTTTTTTAAAAAAGAAAATAGAATGGTTTTCAGGGCACTGTAAGTCAACACTATCTTTTCTGTACTATTTGAAGAGTACTCACATATTTGAGTTTGAGGGCAATCCAACCAAAGTTCATTGCTTCCGATACTGAAGGGAGCATGCGCCAGCTCAATACCTGTTGTTGAAGGATATGAGCAGGAAGGTACATTGCACGCGTGTTCTGCTTGTAGATGTTTCTGATGTATACTGTTGACCATTAGAAACAATACCAGACTAGATAGTCCTTTAATCACATGCATCTGAATTCTTATTTTCTTATAAACAAAGTAGTATCTGAATACATATTAAAATGACACAAAAGAGCAGGCTATGTTAACCTTGATTACAAAAGTGGATGCTGCTTTTTTTCAGAAAACTGAAACCTTGAAATACATGAAAGGGTTTTTTTTTAAGAACCATGGGTCAATTTTATCTTTTTCTCTCTCCCTGTCTCCAGATTGGTTTTCAACGTGCAAACAGTGGAAAGGAAAAGTGTATTTATGCTTCCGACCTTTAAAAGGTTTAAGTTTGTGGAATAAATTAAAGCCTTAAAATACACTCAAGTATTACAAGTGTTCATACTCAGCTTGAGAGTAGCCTAGTCCTGGGAGTGTAGGATTGATTTGGATTTTAAAAAAAAGAAATAAAAATCGACAACCAGGGTTAATTTGAGTTCTAAATTCACACAGCAACCAGTAACTGGCACGATATATTCAGTATTCTAGCCCAGTAATCAGAGTTTTCCAAAAAATAAAAGAATAAATGTAATATATATTTTCTTTTTTTACTGTATTTATACCCCACCCTTCTCACCCCAAAGGGGACTCAGCGGCTTTACAATAATGACTGGAATTTCAGTAGTTATTGTTGATAATGTTGGAAATAGCAAACTTTTTCAAGCCTCCTCTAGTTATTTGTTTGTATATAATTCAGATTGCTTACTTTATTGTATGTGCATGTGTTGGTATCAGTTTTCCTTAACTTTATGTTGTGGCAGGGACTGCAGACCATGTGATCAAAACTGGGACTGTTAAGGACTCAGATTCCATTTTTGAAACAGTAAGCTTTCAGATGCCAGTAGAGGCAGAAGCCATTAGACTTTCAATTTAGAAACAGTATGGTTTCAGACGCCAGTAGAAACAGTACAGTTTAGACACCAGAAGAAACAAAATGTTTTCAAGAACTGACTCCATGAGACTCTATTAGACACTAAGAACAGAGAGATGCTTTGGACTTTGGACTGTTAAGATTCTAAGAAAGATGTCCTGTGTTATCTGCACAAAAAAACTACTTCAAATTCTATCTGTAACTGGACTGATAAGCAATGTACCTGTATGCTGAATACATGAAGTTTGTGAGCAAACCAACTATGTTACTTTTAAAGAAGTCTACTTATTTTGTTTCTTGAGAGCATGATTTAAACCAAGATGTTTTAAGGGAGAGTAGATGTTTTTTGGGCAACTGAAAAGAACACTTCTGAAACTTTGCTATATATATGTTTTTGTGCATTGGCATATCTTTGTCCCTAACAGTTCAAAGAGATATCTAGGTATATCAGTTTAACAGCTGAGAAACCTAATTGCCTTGCATGAATACTAGTGAATGTTTACCACTAAGGAGAAGGTAGACTCAAGTGAGTTTTTAACTCTTCTCAGGGAGATTCCTGATTTTCCCAAAATGATGGTGAATGCCATTTTCCAAAAGATTATGGAGATTTCCATTTCCCAAACGATTATGGCATCATTTTTCTAACAAGGTCATGCCTTTCCAAAGATCATAATTTTCCAAAAGATAAATTATAATTTTTCAGTAAAGCAGTATAAACTTCTATTATAAACACTTTTCATTTCCATGAGCAATGCATGTGTAGATCCACCAATACATTGATTTGTGGTGTTGCAGCGTATTTCTACCCGCAAAGCTTGAAAACCATTACTTTTTGGACTACCACACTCAAAATCCTCTAACAGCATGAACATGGCCATGTGTCTTGCGGGATTTGGGGAGCACTTTTCTAAACAAACAGTGTTTCTAAGCTCTTCTAGGAAGATTGCTCCAGTTGGTCTGAAATAGAAACCTTGTAGTACTTACTGTTCAGGCCACTTAGGAGGGACACTTTCAAGAGAGACAAAAGATTCTGCTATTGTTCAGAAATTATGTCCTGCTGAGATGTCTCTATGTGTATATGCACACACACACACACACCGAGAAAGAGAGAGAGAGGGGGAGGCCCAAATCCTTGAATGATTGAGAGAATGAGAGTTAGTGGAAGTACATAGTACTTATGAACACAGCATAGTAATGATAAGTATCCCTTATTTTGGGTTAGTTATTATAAATTGGGGAACCAGTGTGGATTATTATTAAAGCCTTTGATTATGGGGAGGTTGATTTCAACAGGCACCTCAGCTTTCTGTAGGTGCTTCTACACTATAGAATGAATGTAGTTTGACACCACTTTAACTACCATGATTCAAGGCAATTCAATGATGAGAGCTGTCGTTTTACAAGGTCTTTACCCAAAAAGTGGTGGTGCCTCTCCAAACTACAGTCCCAGTCATAGTATTGAACCATGGCAGTTCAAGTGGTGTCACATTAATTCAACAGTGTAGATGCACCCTCTGTCTCAGCACTTCCTTTCACTTCTGACTTTCATTCTCTTTCCTTCTTCAAGTGACACCAACATTCTGCAAGCTCTGAGGTTGTTGAAGCTTACTAAGGTATTTCTCTAGGAAATCAGTTTAATAGAGATCACTCCCTTATCTTTAGATCAGCCTCAGCTGGTAAGCAGTTCTCCCTGGGTTCACTATTACAGCAATATTCACATTTAATTTTCAGACCTGTGAATTGGCTTTCAGTTTGCTCAAGGCAAGTCTCAGCATTTATCTGGGAAAATACCAAACTTCAAATTTTTCTTCTTTGCTTCAGTGGCAGATCATATCTTTGTGTAAGGTATATGGATTTTCTCCCCTTAAAACATCACACCCAACTTAAAGTGGAACAAATTCTCTCTTAAAATAAGCTTATTTGCATATGCAAATATAGACACTGATGATGCAGAGTTTTTACGTGGCTGCTGTGCTTAAGAATATACCTAGCATGATTTTTAGCAAAGACTGTACGATTTTCAGAGCTGTCAGGCTGATTCAAAACTCTCACAAATCATATTATTAATGCTAGTTCAGCAAGGATAATCTCAAAACAAATAATCCTTTTCAAAGTGAAATAAGCTCATCTATGAATTGGACTATCCATTTGATCAGCACACAGGTCGATTGAATAATGTATTTTCTGTTATGCTCCTTCTTTTATATACTATGCTTATTTAATATGAAAGACGTTAGAGTTAAAACTAGATTTTGCCTGTATCTCAATGAGTCACACTAGTTTAAAGATGCCTGATATTCTTTATCAAATGTCACACTTTCTCCCAGCTGGCAAATGTATTCTTTTTTGGAAAGTAAAAGTGGAGGGGAGAGACTTGTACATTGAAAACCTACTGAATTGAATTATTGGCAAGAGTCAAGAAATATGTATTACTTTTGCCTCTCTACAAATAGCTTTGTATGCATTGGTGGAAAATGTTCAAATTCACATCATTTTGCAAATACTAATAAAAGGACTTGCTGACACCTGGCAAATTGTCTCTTTTGGAAATTCATGCTTTCTGGTGACAGTGAAGACTATTTTCTTCTTCGTTTTCTTCCTATGCACCTTATTTTTCTGAACAAGTTCTAATCTAAGTCTTTCTGAAATTTTGTGCATTGATTGGTTGTAATCTATCCTACTGATATCGAGTCAACTGACTTACTACTTGAACATCTACGCCCTTGAAATCGCTCCCATTAGTCCTTCCAAGTAAATTACACAGATAATCCTTGTGTCGATCCATTTGGTTTAAAGGTTGATGGATGTGTAGTTTTGATAAGTGTGCCAGGTATTTCAAAACAAACAGTTGGAGATGTGTTTATGGCTACTCTTCCCTGACTATCAAAGCTGAATGTCTTTAAAGTTGAGCGTCTTTACAGATTGGGTTAAATGTAGTTAATCAATAAAGCAAATATATTATACTTTCCTATCTTAGTGATATGGACAGTATCAGGTTATGAAATAGTTTGGAATCTGTTTAAGCCTATCAACTTCAAACGCTTGCACTGATACAATGTTTATCACACTTTGGCTGATATCCACACCTTATACTGTGAAGAAGGGAAACAGAAAACAATGCTTAAAGGACAATTATATGCTGGATTGTCCTTTATGATTGGGAACAGAATATTAAACTGTTCTCAGGCTCCCAGTGAAGAATGGGCACCTTTTGCAATTGAGGGGTTATTTACTGGCAATAACTTCCCAGTAATTTCTATTAGGCTTGTGCAATTTGGCTGTAAGGTGATCCGGTTTTGGCATCAAAATTTCGTTTGGCACCAAGATCCATTTTCAGGAGCCTCCTGAAAATCAGCTAATGGAAATATCTGGTTTTGGGAAGATCCGGCCAATCGGCAGCAATGGGGAACTTACAAGGCTCCCCGTTCCGTTTCTGGGATCCTTTCTTTTCTTCCTTTCAAGGGAGTCTGGGTTTGAGCAACAGGGTTAAGGAAGCACCTTTCAGGGACCCTTTCCTTTCTTGTCTTCAAGGGAGTCTGGGTTTTAGCAACGAGGTTAAGGAAGCAGTGCATAATACACGTCATGGCATACTTCTATTCAGATTGGCTCAACAGGCAGGGCTCACAAGGAAACCCCATGTGAGCAGCATGCGACAGTTTCTTCGTGTGCCACCTGATGCCAAATAGGGGAGGAACAGCTGTGATCAGGTGCCACGTGGTCCCGTAATGGACGAAAAAATGTGATGGCTGGGTCCTTACTGTTGCAGCCATTTAGCTAAGCCGATCAAGCTGGATTGGCTGAAGGGAATTGACCACTCTAAATCAAGCCGGATTGGCCGAAGGGAATTGACCACTCTGAATCTGTGCACAAGCCTAATTTCTATGTGATCAAACTGTTTTTACATATCTGTATATAAAGGAAGTCAAGCATATTTCCCAATACAGTGCAGTAAATGACTATGAATTAATGTGATTGACAAATGAAACCACCCTGGATTTTTATTTGGATTGCATAATTTTAACTGATGTTTTAACAATTTATGTTTTAACTGCTTGGATTTTTAATGGATTTATTTTATGGACATATATGTGTATGGCATCAAGTCACTGCCTGTTTTAAGGCCGCCCTGAGTCCACTTTGGGGTGAGAAGAGCGGGGTACAAATGTGGTAAACAAATAAATAAAGATACATAAGTTGCCTCCACATCCTAGAATCAAGTACTATTTTTTGTTTTTATTTGTTCAAACAGTTGTGTATCACTTCCCATAACAAAATTTAAAATACTCTTCCAATAAGCAATGCTTTTTTTTTTTAAAAAAAGTTTACATTCAAAATAGAACATAAAGCCAAATAGTCAGAAGCAAGACAGGATATAATGACACAACAAAACTCAAAGTGATAAGCATGAAAGGTTTGAGTCTTACCAAGTTATTTAAAATGTGCAAGATGAACAGAGGGGCAAATCCAGAAGGTTACTGCCAGGTAAACCTTTCAGAGGAAACTCTTTTGTAACTGGAAATACCTTTTCATTGGTGTTATCTAACTTCATTTGGCTGAATAGAACCTCAGAAGAATATCGTAAAGTTTGAATAAGCACGGATGGGCAAAGGTGGTCATTCAGGTAACTGGATCCCAAACCATTGTGGCATTTAAATAAACCCTTAAAATAGACTGAAATCCAATGCAAGTGTCAAACTGTAAGATAGATAAACTCCAGCTAGTAATCTAGCACTCCTGTTTTGGAATAATTGTGGTGGTGTCTTTGATATGAGAGATACCATTGTGCTACATATTGTATATAGTGGGACTTGAACATCCAGAGATGTTGATATCCATGGGATGGTCCAGGAACTAAAACCAGAATACAAAGTGTCTACTGCATAAGCTATCTTTCTTTGGACTCATCACTTTTCTCAGGCATACTTGTGTGATTTGTGAAAATACATCTAAATAGCGTCTCATTACATCATAGCCATTGGAGAGACTATTTACTGAGATGTAGGCTATTTGCTGGCTTATTTCAGCTTTTGAAATGTCTATTATCGCCTGATTAGCAACTGCCAAGCTATTTGCATACAAGTGATCATGGAACTGCAGAATTTGCAGCATTTGTAGCATTTTCTGCTCCTTTCATTCATTTCTATTTCTGGTGCAAGTCGGAATGGTTCACATTTCATAGAAATAGGAACAAATCATTGAAATCAAGATGGTTCCATTTTATCACATAGATAATTTGTGCACAATCTCAGATGAGCAATGACAGTGTAGTACAATTGCTAAACTGAGTTAGGAAACCTTGAGTCCAGAGAGATGTTCTCCTCTTGGACATTGAACTAGTCTCCACTTCAGGATATCATCTTTCCCACTAAGATGGGTAGAAAATAAAATACTACCGTGAGCTCCTTAAAAAAGGGACAGAAATCGAATACTATGCACACACTGAGTTTCCAATCAAGATAAAATAGTGTTGGAAATTAACAAGGCAGTAGCATCCAAATGGCTGGACTCTCATTACCTAGGAATTACAATTTGGCTAAAATAGGACATTAGGAAGCTGATGAGAAAAGAGAGGCTTGGAATAAAATAAGAGATCTTGGCAAACAGTTTAGAAAGGTGTTTTAAAAGAATACCAACCATAGTCGGCAGGAGTTTCAAATTGCACTCACTAACCGCTGCATGTTCCCAATGCTTGGAAAAGTTACTTTCTTGGGTGTCAGCTCCCAGAAGCCTCCAGCCAGCATGAGAGTTGCTGTCCAAACAAAGAACTTTTCCAAGCTCTAGATGCTTCTCCCACTTGCTAAAACCTAAATTCTTTTGCTTTCTAGTGTAAGTCAGTAACATATATGTTCAGTTGGGATGCATCTACACTGCAGAATGAATGCAGTTCGATACAACCGTACTTTAACTTTCAATGTTGTGAGGTGATGAGAGTTGTAGTTTTACAAGGTCTTCAGCCTTTTGGGTGCTAGTGCCTCAGCAAATTACAAATCCAGGGATTTCATAGCATTGAGTCATGGCAGCTTAAGTAGTGTCAACTGCTTTAATTCCACATGTAGATGCACTCTTTGTCTTCTCTACCTGTGTTTATACACTGTATACATGACACAAACAATATAAAAGACACTGAATGGAATTTGATAGTGCATTGTTTATAACCAATTTAAGATTGCAATCCTACAAACATTTCTGTGGGAATATATGGCACTGAATAGAGTAGGACTTAAATCAGAACAAACAAACATTGGGACTGAAAAATACGCTTCTTTAAAGACTGCTACCACTACCACTTAATTCTAGCTTCACAGCAAAGGAAATGTGACAGTACTGAATATTTTCAAGGCAGAGTGTTTGTTTGTACAAACATCACAGAGCCCAATGGCACACTGCAATTGTTTAGAAAGCAATAAAGAACTTCAGAGAAAAACTCAAGACTAACCTGGTGAACTTCAAATGTGCTGAATTACAGCTCTTATCCCAACTAAGAAACTGAGGATGGTAGGATTTTTTTAGCCCGACACAACTGGAGAGGTTCAGTTGGGGAAGACTGCTGAAGACCAACCTCTATGTTTCTCCCAAATGCTTGGGACAGGACCTGTTTGGGATTTTGGATTCCCCTTCTCAGATATTTGCATGTTTGTATATACTGTATGTACATAAAGATATATATTGGAGATGGGAGCCAATTTTGTAGTATTTCAGATTTGGAAATTCTGGAAGTGTGATGCTTAGCCTGTACTAGGAGAACTGCAGAAATTATGTCTGCATGCCACCTTGCTAAAGAAAAATAGAGCGAAATGATAATGTATGGGCTACTAAAGCTGATTTAAATAGAACTCAGTTTGATCAGTTCTTTTTATAGTATGGAAAAGTAATAGGGTAAACTGTATTTCAAGAGAAAAGTGGGCAGCACATGGTTGTGGTCATTATACAATAGACTCTCAGTTAATCAGAACTCAAGTGACTGGACAAAAACAAATGAAGGAGTAATACTTTAAATTAAAATCAAAATACATCTATAATACAGTAAAACTGTGTTGAATTAAATACAGAGGGGGGAAAAGTATTTAGTCAGATACCACTTGTACAAGTTCTCCCACTTAAAAAATGAGAGAGGACTGTAATTGACATCATAAGTAGACCTCAACTATGAGAGACAACATGTGAAAACACATCCAGAAAATCACATTGTCAGATTTTTCATGAATTTATTTGCAAATTATGGTGGAAAATAAGTATTTGGTCACCTACAAACACGCAAGGTTTCTGGGTCTCACAGACCTGTAACTTCTTCTTCAAGAGGCTCCTCTGTCCTCCGTTCATTACCTGTAGTAATGACACTTATTTGAACTTGTTATCAGTATAAAAGACACCTGTCCACAACCTCAAGCAGTCACACTCCAAACTCAACTATGGTGAAGACCAAAGAGCTGTCGAAGGACACCAGAAACAAAATGGTAGCCCTGCACCAGACTGGGAAGACTGAATCTGCAATAGGCAAGCAGCTTTGTGTGAAGAAATCCACTGTGGGAGCAAATATGGAGAAAATGGAAGAGATACAAGACCACTGATAATCTCCCTCGATCTGGGGCTCCATGCAAGATCTTACCCCGTGGGGTCAAAATGATCACAAGAACGGTGAACAAAAATCCCAGGACCACACAGGGAAAGCTAGTGAATGACCTGCAGATAGCTGGGACCAACGTAACAAAGGCTATGATCAGTGACACACTACGCAGCCAGGGACTCAGATCCTGCAGTGCCAGATGTATCCCCCTGCTTAAGCCAGTACATGTCCGGGGCAGAGTGAAGTTTGCTAGAGAGCATTTGGATGATCCAGAAGAGTATTGGGATAATGTCATATGGTCAGATGAAACCAAATTAGAACTGTTTGGCAGAAACACAACTTGTCGTGTTTGGAGGAGAAAGAATGCTGAGTAGCATCCAAAGAACACCATACCTACCGTGAAGCATGGGGGTGGTAACATCATGCTTTGGGGCTGTTTCTCTGCAAAGGGACCAGGGCAACTGATCCGTATACATGAAATAATGAATGGGGCCATGTAACATGAGATTTTGAGTGCAAACCTCCTTTCATCAGCAAGGGCACTGAAGATGAAACGTGGTTGGGTCTTGGCATGCCAATGATCCCAAGCACACCACCAGCATTTCAAGGTCCTGGAGTGGCCTAGCCAGTCTCCAGATTTCAACCCTATAGAAATCCTTTGGAGGGAGTTGAAAGTCTGTGTTGCCCAGCGACAGCCCCAAAACATCACTGCTCTTGAGGAGATCTGCATAGAGGAATGGGCCAACATACCAGCAACAGTGTGTGCCAACCTTGTGAGGACTTACACAAAACGTTTGACCTCTGTCATTGCCAATAAAGGATATATAACAAAGTATTGAGATGAACTTTTGTTATGGACCAAATACTTATTTTCCACCATAATTTGCAAATAAATTCGTGAAAAATCAGACAATGTGATTTTCTGGATGTGTTTTCTCATGTTGTCTCTCATAGTTGAGGTCTACCTATGATGTCAATTACAGGCCTCTCTCATCTTTTTAAGTGGGAAAACTTGTACAATGGTATCTGACTAAATACTCCCCCCCCCACTGTATATCTTTATATTAATTTGATTTTAATTACTGTATTTTAATATTAATATCAAGTCAATTCAGAATTTATGGTATGAGTCTAGTAATGGGACTCTCTTGATGCTGATATTTTAGTATTAGGGTTATTTTAATAGTAATTCTCAAGCTACCAGAAACTACATTTATTTGGAATCTAACAATCTCTATGAGTGCTAATTAACTGAGAGTCTACTGTATTACTTTGTCTTCATAAGGTAAAAAGGTAAATGTTTCCCCTGACATTAAGTCCAGTCATGTCTGACTCTGGGGGTTGGTGCTCATCTCCATTTCTAAGCCGAAGAGCCGGCGTTGTCCGTAGACACCTCCAAGGTCATGTGGCCGGCATGACTGCATGGAGCGCCGTTACCTTCCCGCCAGAGCAGTACCTATTGATCTACTCACATTGGCATGTTTTCGAACTTCTAGGTTGGCAGAAGCTGGAGCTAACAGCGGCCGCTCCCGCTACTCCCGGGGTTTGAACCTGGGACCTTTCAGTCTGCAAGTTCAGCAGCTCAGTGCTTTAACACACTTCGCTAATCCAAAATATTTTAAATTTTTTATTTGTAGAATAAACCCCGTTTTAGTTTTCAGAGAAGTCCACTGTCTGGAGAAGGTTGAACCCAGGCTTCATCAACTTGGTGTGTTCAGGGGAGCAAAAGGTGAAATCCAATCAGAGAAAACTGGTAGAGTTTAATACTCATGCAGGACCTACAAGTGAATTATTTTTCACATTGAGGGTATTTGAACATCCTCCCCCAGAAATATTTTATTTTACATACAAATTAGTGATCTGTACCACGAGAAATCCAATTCAACAAATACTGCATCTCAAATAAATATTCATGTAACCATCTAACAGTTCCAAAGGTATCGTGGCAGTTTCCTTTGAACGTCTTGTATCCCACACATGAGGTTTATTTACTGTAATGTAATACATCTTGAGGGAATGTTGTAAGCAGATATTAGCAATTAACTCATTAATCTAAAAATCACAATTCTTGCAATTAATAGATCACTACACAGCCACTCTAATTACAAACTCTGCACAAAAGGCCAGTCGCATAGGGAACGCAGAGTTGCCTAATTAGCCAGAAATTCAAAGACAGACAGAAAATAGAGATGTTGGGGGTCAGACTGCAAAGGATGTGAATACATGGCGAGTGAGTGGTTGGCCTGTGCAGAGCGACCAATTTGCCCTCTTTGTTTCCCAGTTCAAATGGTCGGAGAGGTTGTTAACTGAAGGGAGTAGAAGTATGAATGCCAGTACACTGGAGGATAGTCGATAGAGTTCATACTGGATGAAGGCCTTGACTGCTTTTTAATGATGTCTTTCAGACTTTTTCTTCATGTGCATGATTCTACATCACATTGCAAGATGAACATACAGAAGGCTCCACTCTGAAGACACCCCCCATTCCCATAGGATGCTGGTAGGTCCAGTAGATGTGTCATGTTGGGGCAATCCTCCCCCCGCCCCGGCCGACTATTAGTCTTGTTTATATATGCAACTGTGTTTATCAAGGGAAATATGTCACCCTGGATCATAGGCGTTCCATAGTTCCAACTCATGGAATGAATCTGTATTTCTGTACATCTAAGAAGTATGGTTCCGTTTTGAAACATGCACATTTACAACAGAGCTAGTAAAACAGAAGAGGAAGGAAAACCTGAGAATTATCCAAAGTTGAACTGGATGGGCATAGTTGAGAAAACAATCATGTTGGAACATGGACCTTACAGACTGGTCTAAAGGAATACGTTCTTGGGACAGTTTCTTGGATGTGATGGATTTTGTTGGTTGTTGGCACCTCATCTGTGTCCATGATACACTCTTTAAGACCTGGTTTGCACAACAGCAGAAACAACCACAATGAACAATAGAAAAGAGAATTAAGTTATACACTCTTGTTGAGAAAGTAGTTGAATTGAGGTTTTTTGGCCTAAACGGTTCTGGCCCAGCCTACCTGTCTGAACATATCTTCCTCTATGAATCACCTTGGAGGTTAAGATCTTCGGGGGAGGTGCTGCTCTTGGTCCCACGTTCTTCACAGGGGCGGTTGGTGGGGACAAGAGACAGGGCCTTCTCAGTGGTGGTCCCTCGGCTATGGAACTCCTTCCCCTGTGAAATCAGATCAGCTCCCTCCCTCCTGAACCTCCTAACTTTTAAAAAGAAACTAAAAACCTGACTGTGGGACCAAGCTTTCGGAGAGAGTGCAATAAGTGGCTATGAGATAATTTCAACATGATTGGAATGGCTCCTGGATTATGACTTCAGATTTTTTGTGGTTTTAATAGTCAATTTTAATGTATTTATATGCTATGATTTTTTAAATTTTTATTGATTTTAATGTATGTGTATATTGTATTTGTATGCTTATGTCTGTATGGCATTGAATTATTGCCAGTTTGGAAGCCGTTCTGAGTTCCCTTCGGGGTGAGATAGAGCGGGGTAAAAATACAGGAAATAAGTAAATAAATTATTAAAAAGGGACCATTCCCATCTCTGAGTAGAGTGACAGACAGACTTTTTGAGTACCTTGGTGGGGAAATGACAGTGGTGGTAAGCCATTTGTGCTTTCCCCTCTCTATGGAATTATCCTCAACATCCATAGGCAATATTGAATTCCATAATTTTGGCCCCAACCCCTGTCTCTGACTTATATATGATGTTGACTTATATATGAGTATATATATATTGTATTCTGTATTCCACAAGATATAGGAATGTCCAGGGTGGGAGAAAGAACAAAATCTGGCTACCTGTATTAAATAAAACTCTAAAAATCCGGACAGAAAATAAAGAATAACACTCAGAAAACAGAGGAATTCCAGACAGGAAACAATCAGGGCCAGCTAACACCTCCCAACAAAGGATCCTCCCAGGAAGCAGCCAGGCTTTGAAGCTGCAAGGCTATTCAGTGCCAATCAAGGTGGCCAATTGCAACAGTCACGCTTGCTTCCAACAGACAAGAGTTCTTTCTCCCACCCTGGACATTTCAAAACGTCAGGAGAGAATGCTTCTGGAACATGGCCATACAGCCTGGAAAACTCACAGCAACCCAACTCTTAGCCAATTTATTCTTGACATGGGAATTCACGTACAAATAGTAACAGTGTTAATTGGACAAATATGTGTGTGTTGTTCCTATCTGCAAATTATGCTGAAATAATTCAATTTTTATTTTTAAAAAAAGTCCAGTAAGAAGAGGTTGCAAACCATTTTCTGTTTCTTGTAAAGTAAGCTAGGGATGCAACCTCTGTCCACAATTAACATCTTCATGCATACATGTTATGATTTGGAACATTTCACTATTCAGATCGAGATGTAAACATTTGAATTAGCCTGGAATGCTGAATCCTTTTCCTATTCCAACAGTATCAGCTATTCAAGACTAGAAAATATTTTTTTAGAAAACCCAAAAGCAAACCTTGGTTTTGCCATTTTATCTAAGGGATGCCATTTTACTACACCATTGTATATAATGGGACTTGGGACTCAATGGATGTTAGATATGGGAGACTTGGGAGTTTAATTTTCATTTGACAGACTTCTTCTGTCTCTTCTCAGTAAAATATAGGTATATATGGAAGAAAATATTTTAAGAATGCTCTGAAAAGTATATGTATGTAGGTCACACACTATATATGTGTGTGTGTGTGTGTGTGAGAGAGAGAGAGAGAGAGAGAGAAAGAGAGAGAGAGAGAGAGAGAGAGAGAGAGAGAGATCTCATCATGTGGATACTTGTTTGTAACATTATGACTATATGATTTTCACATAGTTACATGACACAAAGACAAGGGAGTTGATGTACATCTTAAACTACATCCATCAATTCTTGTGATATTATTAACTTCATATGCACACTAAATTTTATCTGGATGAAATATTGGAATAACAAGATTTCAATATCTTCCAAAAGTAATTAATCTTCTCAGGAGAAAACTTCATTTAAAGTGCTAGTAAAATATCTTTAAAATATTAATCAGGGGCACAGTGGGCTAAATGTAGATCACTGGAAGGACTCCAATGCAAATGAAATACGAGGACTGAACACAGATGGTCCCCCAGAGAGGGCTCTTATCCTGCCATTCAGACTCCACCCCCAGGCTGGTCAGTATGTTTTATATCTACAAAGGGATATCCAATTAAGGCTTCAGTTTTTTAAATACAGCACTAGATTTCCAAAGGAATGAAGAGAAAAGTAAAATTTGAGACATTGTGCAAGCTTCTATGAAGTTTGCTGTCTTGGGAAATGACTTCAAAAAGGGTTAGTAGGTCTAAAACGGGAGTTATTAGAATAGAAAAAACATAGTGTCCATGTACATAGTGGTTTAAGTTAGATTAAAAACCATAACTTATGTGGAAATGCGCCATTTAGTACTGTGGGGGTTAAATATAGTTCATAGTAGTTCCCCCCTCGTCTCTGTACTGTAGAGTGTATTAAATATAGTTTCCTGAAAGGTAACTGACATCATTATATGGCTTGCCAATTGAAAGCATTTGTTTTGATTTTTTGAACTATGTAATATGAACATTGGCATATGTGTGTGTGTGTGTATCAGTGTTGTAATTTTTACTTATCATGATGCATTGTGAAAACATATCCCAGAAAAAAAAGATTTTGTATCTGTTATAACTCAGAACAAGACTAAACATTTTATATTAACAACCTCTTGTTTATTGAAGCCTCTGTACTGGTATAAACTATAAAAACTACACAATGGCACATTTTAGGTACACACGTTAAAGCACACTGAATTACAGTAGAGGTGTCTTTTCCTATTAATGAAATTATACATTGATAGTTTACAATACCATGAGCAAAGGAGTTTAGTATATCCTTTACCCCACTCATTCTTTCACAGATAATGGGGCAAAGGTTGCATATCCCATTCTCATACACACACATCTTTCACACATCCGTCTACATAAATATCCCACACACACTTCCTTCAACATGTACCATTCAAAAACATGCATACATAAGCACATGTATTTGCCAGCTGTGCTTGCTAGAGTTGCCCACAAGTCAATGTGGTTTAAAAATCTTATTGAATTTTCACTTATGTGGGAGGTTTTTCTCTGATCTAACATCTGTTGGGAGAGCTGGGACTGAGAAGATAGGAAGCACAATTTGTACAAATCAAGCCTGAACCCTTCCTAGAAGCCAAGTTGACTAAACTAAGACAGCCATGTTTTGGTTCTATCATGGGAATACATGACTAGTTAGAAAATATAGTAATTCTTAGTAAAATAGAAGGCAGTAGGAAAAGAGGAAGATCGCATTCCAGATGGATAGACTCAATCAAGGAAGCCACGGCTCTGAATCTGAAAGACTTGAACTGGGCTTTTATGGACTTGGAGGCTTCTCACTAATGGGATCACCATAAGTTAAGTTTCTCAAGTCGCTCCTGACACACACACACAAAAGAAACCATAAGTTGAAGTCAACATGGTAGCAGTTAGCAACAACAAAATTGGGCTGAATCATCTGAATGAAAGGAGTTACATTTAAGCAAAAGGAGGAGCTGTGGCTCACATTTCAAAGAGACTCTTAGACAGAGAAGACCAAGGAGTAGAGTCAAATCACCTATGGGACATGTGGCTAATGAAGTAGGGAAGAGCTTGCAGGGTTGATGACGTAGGAGTAAAGCAAGACCTGGGTGTCTGTGAACTAACTGCACGAGATACTTTGGTAACAGGAAAGAAAATGTTTCTATTTTTAAAAAGCGATGCAGCATTTTCCAATCACAATAGAAGGGGTGACCCAACATAGAAAGCTGTCCCCTTTTCACACTGCACAGTTGGAAGACTGGTACTATTTAACTACCATGGCTGAATCTTATAGAATCTGGAGGTTTGTATGTTAGGGACACTACAGTAGGGTTCCTCAACCAAAATATTCTTTAGCAGTAATTATGTTTGTTTGTTTTTTGTTTTTTTGTTTTTTTGGCAGGGGTCCCTGAGTCATAAATATCATTTTGAGAGTTCCTGCAGGTTAAAAATGTTGGGAAAAGCTGCACCAACACAATCTGGCTAAAAATTCAAAGCACTCACCTCCAAATCCCCAAATCCCAGGGTTTCATAGGATGAAACTATGGCAGTTAAGGTGAAGTCACAGAACTACGATTGTGCAATGTGAAAGAGCTCCTGTTCTCTGTCTTGAACCACTCCTTCTGTTGCACTTGGTAAGTGGTGCATCACATTTCCTATTATTCCTATGTGGAATTACAGTGTTATTAATGTATAGTGTGCAAGAGCTACTTGGGTCCATAAATGCAGGAATTTTGGGCAGAAGACTCTCTTCTTTCTCAAGAAACTGAGTCCACCTGCAGTTGCCCAACTGAACAAGGTCTGCTTAACTACAGATGTAATCTGAACAGCCACGTAGGTTCTAGTCATAAAGCCAAATAAATTCAATGGAAGCCAGGCAGAATATTGACACTGGCTTGAGCCTCAGCCATACCAACCATGTGTGTGTTAGGCTGAATGCCCAGTACAACATGAACCTGATACTTTCCAGACAATGAAGTTTGAGCTCCCATTAATTAGCAGAAGTGGAACACTGTGCTTTATAGCTGAAGCACAGTCACAAACTTCCAGCACGATCTTTAATAAAAAGTATAAAGTTACAATTCTATTTCTCTGCTTTTAGCCAGAATAGCTTTATATCAATATCTGTTCAACTTTTTGTTAGCTGAAATCTGACTTGAATGTGCATAAATTTCTTAAAACAACCCAGTAGGGAATTTTCATATTTTCATTTGTTCAGTGTGGTTGTTAATCATATGAACATTTCGAAGGGCTCTGCTGAATCGAGCCAAAGATCTATGTAGCCCACCTTCCTGTTTTCAAATATCCAACCAAGCATGTATGAAAAGGCCGAAAATAGGAAAATAGCCTTCTCCCATTTTTGTTTCCAAGCAACTGGTATTCAAAGACAAACTATTTCCCATATGGGAGATGACATATAAACATCATGACAACTGGCTATCAACACCTGCATCATCTATATAAGGTAGTGGCTATTGCTAGATGGTCCAAAATGGAATCCCGTCAATACATAGCTCCCTTTTGTTGCTCCTAATTCTCTTGCCAATCAACTTCAGTTGATGACTTTGAGTACTGATATTATGAAAAACATTTTTCTTTGCATCGTGTCTAACTGTATAAATTCCAGTTATCAACCCCTTCCTTTCCCCCCCCGAAATGAAAAGAAATGCTTGCTCTTTTTATATCTTCTACAGATCTAAAATATCTATTTTTAAAACTTGTATAGTCTTGTCTCAAATAATTATATAAGAACATTGTGACTTTGGAACATTTATTTTCAATAACTTTCGCAATGACCTGTGGCATGGAATTGATTTTTTATACTGGTTTCTTATACTAGGTCAGATCTTTCTTGGAGCTATCACATCACAACCCCAAGCTCTCTTTCTTGGCCAATCACCTCCAGTTCAAACTCATGTATATATAAAGTCCGGAGTTTTACATTAATTTCTCAGAACTGCACTTGTTATGGTATTTCCAATAATCCTGTTCAAAGACTCCCTTTTGAAACTCTTCGCAGTTTTTTATTGTTTCAACTAACCTAAAGAATTTGGTATTATCTGCAAATAGGACCATTTCATTGTTTATCCCCAATTCCAAATTACAGGGCTGTTTCCTATTATAGGATGCAAACCAAACAAAAGAAGAATATGAAAAAAAAATGCTTCAGGAACATTAGAGGAATGATAAATAACACTGAAGACCCCAATAGTCCCTCCAGGACTTTTATAGACAACTTCGTACATCACTGTAGAAACTATACTTTTGCCGTCTTTGACAATAGTGAACATTGCATAATCTATGGATATGGGCCTGCCATACGTCCAACATCTACCAGTTTCAAAGTCACAGTCAGATGTGGCCAATCTACCTCCCAGCTGATGCAACATATCTCTCCTTGAGGTAAGCCATGCCTTTGGTCTAGAAGAATATATGGGCTTTTTGGAAGTGTGATATGAGCTCCTCAAAAGCAGAGGATTCCTCAGGCGTAGCAGGATTTGAAGGTTGTACTGTTTGCAGCTGACTTGGATGGGACTCTGAAAAAAAATTTATTTTCAATTTTGGTCAGTGTACGATTGTAATAAACAGAGGCATGTATATAAGCCAGCTGGCTGATATCCCACTAGCCCACCAAACATAACTCCTCTGACTCCTAGCTCCAGCTTCCTATTAATATCTTTGGTTTTACTTAATAACCTTCATATCAGATCAAACTGTCCTTCAGACTATCTTTCCAGGTTTGGTCTCAGCTTTTGTTTGGAATTCTTCATTTCAAGCTGGCTCTGCTACCTAAGGCATTCTGAGGTCCTGGCACCTTACCAGTCCTGATTTGTACT
The DNA here is from genome assembly GCF_035594765.1 of Anolis carolinensis. Classification (NCBI taxonomy): domain Eukaryota; kingdom Metazoa; phylum Chordata; class Lepidosauria; order Squamata; family Anolidae; genus Anolis; species Anolis carolinensis. The sequence goes on from NC_085843.1 coordinate 196,774,368, forward strand.
CTGCCTTGTATTTGGGTCAGGGGCCAGCATGGATGAGGAAGCAGAAGTCTGCATGTTCGGCCTCAGTTGAGTAGGCTGTAGCAACAGCAGAGGAACAAACAGTAGAAAGGGCAGTGTATGATGGACCCCAGTATAGTGTAGGCATTGGCACATGCCCTGTGATACCAACCACTGATACTAGGCTTGTGTCCCACACTTCTGATAAACAAGGAAGGTTTCTTCTTCCTTTGCCCTCCTTCTGACTAGTGGCAGCTGAATGCTCAGTGGGCAGAAGAGATAAAAGTAAATAGAGCCAGGGGTTATGGTCAGTGGAATAAACATTGCCCTGTTCCAACAGAAACCTGCTTTCCAAAGGACAAAGTAAGACAAATAATTTGAACAAGATTATAAGTACAAACTAGAGGGAGTGTGGATGGAACAATACAACACCCACAAAACCTATTCATTTGCAGCCTCATTTTCATCTTGCCTCAGAAATTCATTTCACAGAGAGTTAGGCTGACTCTAAGTTTAAAGATGTTGAAAGAACATAAAACATAGGAAAAGATAGCTCCTGGCCGCTACCCAGTATCATCCTAACACCAGCACAGTGCCAATTTTCTTTTTATGGAGTAGTTCGGAAAGAGGTAAAAGTGAAAGAAAAGGAGGGGACTCCCGAGCTGCTGCTATTCTCTAAAATACCATGATCTCTTCCATACTCTCAAAGCAAATACTATTTTATAAAAACCTAGCAAGAAAATGTATATAGGTTATATAGTTCAGTCCAAGTACCTATTTTTTTTAATAAAAAAACGGACTAATATGTTGTTAATCAGTAAACTGTGATGTCATAAATTAGATATGGTACATGATAACTGCTTCATATTCTCACTTTTGACTGTGGCACTATTGCCAAAACCACAAATGACTCTGCCCCCCCCCCCCCTTAAATGCTAACCAGTCATAGGAGTAATAGAAATCTGATGATGAGCAGGACAGTGCCAGATAATTTGACCAGCCACATCATGCCAACAGGCCTGTAGCCAGGTTGTTGGTTTTTTGTTTTTGTTTTTTTTTGGGGGGGGGGGAGCTAGAAACAATTTAATTTTTTTAGCGAATCATGAAGAGTAGGTCCATAATACAAAGTAATTTAAATTCTATGACACATTCTATATTTTATATAGACTTAATTAAATCAAATTTCTATTTTAGCTACAAAGTTTCAAGTCTTAACCCCCCCCCCCAAATTACTCTTAATTGGTAATTTAGTGGTTCCAAAAGAATGCAATAAGTCCAGTCAGTCTTTCTTGCCCCATTGTGCTTCTTATGTATGTTTTCAAACGTTTCAGAGTTAAAAACAACCTTTCATTTGTAGCTGTTGACGTTGGCATTGTTGCAGAAATCTGAAGTAGTTTCTTCACATTTGGAAAAAAAACTATTTATCATAGACAAGATATGCTTCCAGCGCATTTGATGGTTTATCTGCAAGTGTAATCTTTTTTGATTTTCTACACCATTCTTCCATCAGTGTGTCAGTATCTTGAAGGCATTCATTGTAAAGTTCTGTGTACTTGTTCAAGTTGGATGTTAAATAGCCACAATTAATAGAGAGGAATATTTGCAGTTCCTGAACTACTTCCCTGTGCCTTGTAAACCTTTCTTGAATCTGACAGCAGAAAAATTCCAGAAATGGGATGTAAACATTTAGCCTATAATATTAAGTTGGTGTTAGTGAAGTTGCAAGGATGTTGCTTTTACAAATCTGCCTTGAACAGATGCGAGGAATCCTACCTTCTCCAGTCATAGACTCAATCACTGATTTTTCTTTGTCAAAGATCTCCTGAAATTATGTTACAGATTCTGGGCACATCTCTTTGGTTTTTTCTAAGAGACTGTCAACATGTTGCAGACTACAAAAAATGTCCATATCTTCTCTTTGTAATGTTTTGCTAAGCTGAAGGGATGTATATGGTTACTACAAATTCAGCATTCAGAACATCTAAAAGAAGGTGTCCAGCTTGGGAAGAAGTCTCACTGTTGTATTTCAAATATTCTCACAATCACACTGTACAGTTCAACAAAACGTAAAACTGCATCAACTGCTCAACTCAACAGGTTTCACAAAGCAACAACAGGTTATTTGCTCTTGATTCAGGGGAGCGATCTTTTATATTTTTCTTCAACAATTCCAGTCTGATGGATGATGCTCTGAAGAAATGGCACACGGATGATATTGTTCCTTGGCAGTTTCTGACAGGTAAACAGGTGTAAGTCTTTGCTAAGGCTAGAATTAGTGAGTGAGCACTACAGTGGATGTAGACAGCCATTGGATACTGCCTGTGCACCACTAATATGACCACTCACATTAGTAGCACCATCATAACCCTGTCCACATAAGTACTGCAAGTTCAGTCCAATTTTTCCAGTGTTTTCAAATGATGCAAGCCCCCCACCTGTCATATCACATATCTTCACAAAGCCTATAAAGTCCTTTCTTATTCCTGTTGTTTCAACATCAATGTACCTTAACAAGAGCAATAAATGTTCTGAGGTAGTCACATCCAACATTTCATCTGTCATAACAGAGAAACACCATGATGCATTGCATCTTTCAACAATGTTTTGACTATCTTGTCACCACAAATGTCTATTAGTTAATTCTGTATTTGAGGAATAGCATACTGGGCATGCATAGCAGTAGTTTTGAGATGAATTTTCAGGCTAGTGTAGCCTGATCTGGCAAGAGACCTAAACAAGGCCCTGAAATTACTATCATTGTACAAAGGTTCTTCATAGGTAATAGGTCCTGAATCTTTGTTCCCTCTTAAAGCCAGTTCTTGTCAGCCACAAAAGACATTCGTTTCCACAATTGGCAGAAGCTTCTTTCTGGTTTTGTTCTGCTTTCTTCTTATTTCCTTTATTGTGATGATGGGTTACATCAGGATGTTTTCCACTGTGAATTAGCAAGAAGTTTTCAGCCAAGCACAAGTTATTCTGATGATACTCTTTTTTGTGTCCATTGAAGACTTGTATTGCATCTTTCCATTGCACAAATAGTTTAGCAATCAATGCAACAAGCCTTTGATGGCCACTTTTATCCGCAACTTCTACTCCAAACACCACACAATATATAAGAGTGCACCTTGTGTATGAAATAAGTAGGCTAACCATGGAAATCTGTTGAACCATTTGGGTTGAAAACTTCTTATCCACAAGAATTGCATTTCCTAGCAATGGAGTCTGTGAATTTTGCACTAATTGAGCTTTCACTGGTCATCAGAAACTGTCTTGTTCATATAAAGTCCAAGGTCTAACAATGACACAGATTCTTGTCTTTGCTACTGTTCCCTGGTTCCTTTGGCAGGGCTTGGATTAGATCAGTGTTTCTTAACCTGGGCCCCCAGATGGTTTTGGCCTTCAACTCCCAGAAATCCTAACAGCTGGTAAACTGGCTGGGATTTCTGGGATTTGTAGGCCAAAAACATCTGGGAACCCTAGGTTGAGGACCACTGGATTAAATGAAACAGTGGTAGGAACCTCGGTTTACACCGTTTCCTCAGTTTTCACCTGCAACCCAAATGTCTTTATCAGTATCAGATGCTGCAATGGTTCTCAACCTGTTACGTTATTGGTCTTCAATATTTGGCTTTTTCTTTTTTGCCATGAACTCAATAATGTTCACTTGCTTTGACAGATGTTTAGGCATATTCTGGAGTCAGGTGAATAAAAGGAAACACTAACAGCAACTAATACGGCTTTAAGTCTCAGAACAGCAACTCAAACTAGCAGAAAATTTCATAGTAAAACAGCTGTTTGGAATGACTCACAGCTGTTTTCATGCCTTCCTTTTATACCCCAGTGGGAGGAGCAAATGTGGAAAAATAGAGTTCTAAAAGGGGGGAAGAGCAAGAGAACATTGACATGACTACTTTCAAAAACTACTAAAGATAATTACATGGGTAAAAACAAATGTAAAATCCAAAAGATAATTGTGTTCAAATTTCATAAATGTTTTGCTTAGAATCAAAGACACATATTTTGAAAGATTTCTTATACATATATTTTCACTTTAAACTGGAATATCTAAAAATCAAGATCTATGACCCACACATATTAGTACATTTTTAGAAACTACATACAATCAAAGAAATGTGATTTCCTACATAGTTTCTAAAACTACATTTTACTCTCGTACCTAGTTATTAAAAATACTTGACAATTTAGGAAAAAATAAAGTATAAACTTTTAAAGCAAGCACAAATATTGTTATATACCTGGAAACATTGTAAATTTTATTTATGGAGTTTAACCTGGAAAGTCCAATTCTAATGTCTGTTTCAGTGAATTACATAGTCTTCACATCCAAAATGTTGATTAAACATCTGCAACGTCAAAACTAGGTCACTTTCACTATGTTGCCTATTGCCACTATTGGAATGTAAATTGGTGGAAAGGTAGGTAATGATAGTGTGAATAAATTATCAAAATTTGGTTGAGATAGTGCTCGCAGTTCTGGAGGAACTTTAATTTTTGCTTCTCATCGACTTAGCATTGGTTAAAATTCATGAGTAAAACAGGAGTTTTTAAATCCTGAAAGGGGGAGGGGTTGAACATTGGTTTGCCAGCTAATGAGTAACACCGTGAGGAGCAAAAACAGGGACCTCTGTGGTGACCTGCCACAACTTTATTGGATCTCTGCTATTCCTGACAGTTTTCCCTTCTTTTTCCAATACAGCACTTTCATTTTGCTTGTTTTCGATTTCTAGGTGTATCTGTTGTTCTTATGGCACTTTGTGCTGCTAGCATCCCTTGTGTCCCTGTATTCCCACCAGTCTTAGGTTTATGTTTAAGCTGTCTTCTCCTGCCATCAGGTGCTGGTGAAAATTAGTCCCAATTTATGGATCTTCAGATTCTTCCATGATAATGCTGTTGAGTAGATAAATATTCAACAGCCTTGAATAAATCTGTAGGATCTCTGTGTAGTCATTTGGCTAATTCTCTCTCTTCTTCCCTTCTTTTCTCTCTGTGTGTGCTTAGACCATAGGGGCCTTGGAATATAAGGGGGTTAGGGGAAGGCCCTCTGAGCTTCATTAAGAATGTAGAGGACCCTCAAGGAATTAAAATATTAAGATGAGAACTATCATCTATTTTTGGAAATGTTTTCCTTTCAGGAAATATCTCCAAAACGGTTAATCAGTGTAACAAGACGAGGAAGAGACTCTTGACGATCAATTGCTCCTTGCAAGTGAAGTAGTTCAAAATAATTGTATATGTTTGGGGGGCTCCTTACTGTAATTGCATGATACCAAAGAGTCAAGTATATTTAAGAGACTGTCTCCCCTGCTCTGTAGTATACAAAGTAATAAATGCCTGTTGAGGCTGATTAATCACTGATGTGGCACCAAGAAGTCTAATCCATCTCAAAAGTCCTTTATTACAACCATCCTGCCATACAGCTGAACAGTTGTATAATGCAGGAAAATCTTTTAACCAATCAGGAAATACGTTTTCATCTTTCTAGAAAATGTTCAAGCCGTAAGGGTATACTGTCATCTCGAGTATATTTCCAATGAACAATTTCAGAACACACAGGACAGCGGAAAAGGCAGCTGGAAACAATTCGTGATTGGCAAGTGGATGTGCTGGGTTTGAGAAGGACAATCACACTTGGGAACCATATCTAAACCACTACAGTTATTTGCTTTATTTCCGGAATGCCTGAAGAGCAAATTTCTGATTTATACTCCAGCATTGGCCAGTAAAAAAAAGTGGTCTGTTGAAAATGGGACCTTGATGAATTGTAATTTGAAAGGCAGTTTCAAATTTATAAGAAGAACAAAGATATATCAGTCAGGCAACAAGAGGTGGTCTGGTCTTGCTGATGTTGTTGGGCTATATTTCTCATCAGCCCTTGTTAAGATATTCAATAATTAGAGAGGATGGGAGTTGTGTCCCTCCAGATATGGCCAATGTACAGGTAAACAAGCTCCTGCAGGAAACGTTTTTTTAAAAAGCCTGTTCCTGTTTTATATATTCAGTATTTACTTGCATTGCTGTATGATAGCAGAGCTACTGTTGGGTCTATTTTCTTATACCTCTTCATACTCTGAGAGATCAGACCTCCAAAAGCAGGGTTGAGGAAATTTAGCACTCTGGATGACATATCATTTTTTTTGTGTCTGGCGCAATTATGAAAAAAAAAATCAAAACCCGACAGGACTGGACTTTTTCTTCTTGTCACAAAGTAAACTACCCCAGCTCTGACGCCCTTTGCATACTGGTTCCTACGGATCCCATCACATGACACAATGTCAATTTCATCAGTAACCCATAGGAAGCCATAGTCAAAGGATTTTCAGAGAGTACCTTTTGTAAGATGGAATTCCAGTCATCTTCACTCGTTCTTTTTTCACCATGCATGTCAGAGGCAAGGTGTTTAAGGTGTGATGCTATACCCATCTATAGGTTGTTGGCAACTTGCCCTTTGTTAATAGATCTTGGATATCCCATTGAAAGAAGTAGATTAGCAGAGTTTTGCATGACTTGAAGTGGTTTAGCAGATTCTTGGCTCATTGGATTAGAAGATCATTTGCATTGTGCAGTTCTGCAGGACCAAATAGCTGTTTTTATGGTATGGTTGTGTGTGTTTTCAGGCTGTATGGTCATGTTCTGGAAGTATTCTCTCCTGATGTTTCACCCACATCTATGGCAGGCATCCTCAGAGGTTGTGAGATATATACCTCACAACCTCTGATGATGCCTGCCATAGATGTGGATGAAACGTCAGGAGAGAATACTTCTGGAATATGGCCATACAGCCAGAAAAACACACAACAACCCTATGACTCTGGCCATGAAAGTCTTCAATAACACAAGCTGTTTTTATGTTTTTCTATTTGTTCAGAAGTCATGAACTTACATGGTTGTGCAAGTTCTGCCCCCAAAATAAATATATGTTATGTTCTGTGTTTTTTATTTTTATATGTTGTTGTATTATTGCTGTTGTTTTATCTACTGTGTCCCTCAAAACAATGTACAAGAAATGCTAAATCTTGCTGAGTTAGAGCTTGGGAGGCTCCAGCTGCTTTTATAAAATGCAGCTCCAAGCATTGCCCAGCTAGCAAAGCCTTAGTCCAGGCCTGCACAACATATAGTCCCCGAGTCATCCCAGATCCCTCCCCAGCCTTGCATTGTTTCCCTGGGAATGGTGCAAGGTTGGAAAGGGGTGGGGCTTCCCCTTTGGTGCCAAGGGAGATGGGGAGAAGCTGAGGAAAGGCCAGGGTTCCCCCCTGGGGCTCGGCCCCTTGCATACCTGCCTGCTGGGTCAGGCAAGAATGCAAAGGGACAAACGCCCAGCCCACCTCCTCAGCTTTGCACCTTTCCCGTGGGAATAGAGGGAGGGTGGGGCTTATACTTTGGCAGGGAGGAGGTGTGGCCCACTGGAGGGTTTGAGGGAAGGTGTCATGGCTAGTGCTGACAAGGATGTAGAGGAAGAATTATTTCACCCAGAATTTCAGTTGGGCTCAAATACAGATCAACAGCACATGCAACCAGACAGCATCCACCACTCGGGAACAGGAGCAACAGCAACCCCAAAACAGACATTGAAAGACTCTCCACTCCTCTGGGCTCAGAGCAAGGGCAGGATCAGGACCTTGACTTGGGTGACCAGGGGTTAAGTATTCCTACTACATAAAAGCTGTTAAAGGACAATTAAAGACAGATAGGATTCAAAAGCAGAGATCTAGTCATTTGGCTGAGAAGAGGGCCAGTAGGTGAGATCACTTGAGGGATCTGCATAAATAGCTGAATTCTGGAATAGCTAGTTGCTGGTAGCAATGTTGGTATTCAGCTGCAGCTTGAAGCATTGTGTCTTGATCCTTGAATGGCAGACTGTATTCTGGATGTTGGATTGTGGACTATTCTTGGAAACTGTGTTGGTGAGATATCTTGGCTTTGGAATATTATAACAGACTTACAGTTTACCCTCTTGTCTCACCCTTGATTGATTGATTGATTGATTGATTGATTGATTGATGTGTTGGCCTCAGACTGTCCCCAGGCTATGTTTGTGTCCTTAGCTGATTTAAAGAGAATTGCTGGGCAAGACTCTGACAGAAAGTATTGGTATTTTACAAGGGCCAAGTTGTGCAGGCCTACTATAGTAAAAAAAAAGGCTACATTTAAATGCAAGTTGAGCATTCATTCCTTATCTAGAATTCCAAAATCTGCAATACTCCAAAATTGTCTACATGGTTGGCTGAGATAGTGACACCTTGGCTTTCTGACATTTAAATGTACTAAAACTTTGTTTCATGCACAAAATTATTAAAAAAATTATGTCTAAAATAATCTTCAGGTAAATTGTACAAGGTGCATATAAAACATAAATCAATTTTGTGTTTAAATATGGACACTATCTCCAAGGTATCTCATTATGTACATGTATGCAAATAAAACTATTCCAAGATGTAAAAAAAATCCAAAACATGTCTGGTTCCAAGCATTTTGGATAAAGGAATCTCAACTATACTAACAATTTGAGGGCGCAGTAAAGCTGCTTGGAGACAAGGTAATAAGAGCAGACCCAGTCTGTCTAAAACTCATCCTAGAAATGTAGGCTTTCAATTGCCAATGCAGTACACTGAGTTGTGACATCTAAGGTTTCTCCTGGTGATTGTATGATTCTGTATATTTCTAGTCTCTAATGTATTTAGCACCGAATTTGCATCAAATAAAAACAAGGACTACAATTCACTGCACACTGCTGAAAAGAGCCTTTTATTTCTCTTAATTTGATTTCTTGCCTCCAAATAGACAACTACAACATAAAAGCTGTTAAAGGATAACAATTGCTACTTATAAAGTCTCCAATACATAAATAAAGGATAATGTAGAAATAGGGAAAGAGAATATAAATGCACTTATTGTTGGCATAGCCATAAAAAACCTCCCTCCATGAAAATAACTGTAACATTTTATTAACACATTTAGTAAAACAGAAATGATGATGTTTTCCTCCCATCTGGTTCTTTCTCCTTTCTAGGATTCAAACTTCACTTTCTCCTAATTTACCAGTGATAAAAATAATCTCCTACATTTACACATTCCTCAAAGCTAAGCTGTTTCATGTGTGGATGTAGAGGCTGGCTGGCAGGCTTCTTTACTGAAGGCTTAATTTCATCCCATGGCAATATTTTCCATTAATATAAAGAAAGAAGGCCACAAAACCAAGAGATTTGGTTAAAAGCACTGTAACTTTGCCTTCGAAACCAGGGTAAAAGCTATACCTGACAGGTCATATAACAAGGCATCAAAGCTTGGCAAAAATTAGTGTTGCTGGCTGGAGAATTTGGAGAATTGAAGTGAAAGAAATAACTTTTGCATGCTCTGGAATTCACTGATATTGATCTCGGAATTATAAAGCAGGACCATAGCTAGTGGTCAGCTCATAAATCACTGGCATAGCAGTGGGGAAGGTGTTCATATGGGCATGTTGGCATAGGAAGTGGTTAACGTTTATAGCTGGATCCTTCAAACATTAATGGAGTGGCATTAAAAGCCTGGTGGATGTTGGTCTGCCATGTAATATTTGCCATCAAGTTAGTTTTGACTTATGGCTACTAGATGAATGCAAATTCTCCAAGAATCCTTCTCATCAGCTGACCTACTCTGGCCTTGGATGTTCAGGCCCATGGGCTAGAATGAATCAGTCCATCTTTAAGGCATTATTTCTCTTTTTTTATTGCCTTCCTCTTTACCTACTTATTGGCTTTTCCAATGAGTCAGGTCATACCATAATATGTCCAAAGCACTGTAATTTCCCTTTAGTCCTTTTGGCTTCTGGTGAGACTTCAAACTTAATTTATTCTCAGTTCTATTTATTTGTCTTCTTAGAGACCCATGATATTGGTTAAATGTTTTCTTCAATACCACATTTCAAACATGATAAGATCCCTGTCCTCTGTCCCAGGTCAGTTTTCTTTACAATACAGATTTCACAATTTTACACCAAATCAGAAATACTATAGAATTGATCAGTGGTTCTCAACCTGTGGGTCCCCAGATGTTTTGACCTTCAACTCACAGAAATCCTCACAGATGGTAAAGTGGCTGGGATTTCTGGGAGTTGTAGACCAAAATACCTGGGGACCCACAGGTTGAGAACCACTGGACTAGATGATTGTGACTTTTTAATTCCATGATACATCATATCTCACGGGGGTAAGACAATAGAGATCTATCCCTCAGAAAGGAAAGTCATTCCGGGAAGACTTAACATGTGGAAAAGTTGTCTTCACTGAAACTTTTTCACCAATCCTTTTTTTCTACAATAAGCCAAATTTTTCAAAATCTAATTATCACAGGGACAGAAAGTGAGGTTAAATCTTCTGAACAGAGGCACAGAGAGCAAATCAAACACCACAGGGGTACTAACACTTCCCTATGCTATCCAAAGCTCTCTTTCTCTTTGTTGTGTTGTGTTGTCGAAATTCAACAAACCTACAGAACCAATCCTATTCATAACTTGGGGACTGCCTGTATTTCTGTTCTTTTAATAGTCATCTGTAACATTGCTTTTGCACTTTCTTCCTTAACTCTGATCAGTATTCCCAATCTTGTTATTTTCTTCTAGTAATATTATGTGGAAATCCTAAATCACTGATGTTCCTTCTTCTGGGTTTTATATCTCCTTCCTCTCGGTAATCCCACTTTCCATATGATATATTCTGCGTATTTGTCAAGAGATAGAGTCTTGTATCCTTGTCAATGGGAAACATTCTGTTTCTCCATATTGTACACTGACAATGGTCTCTGGTGCATAGTATAGGCTGTATAAAATATTGTAGCACTCCCATTTCTTTTACAGTGACCCATAATTGTTCATGATCTACACAAAAGGCTTTGCTATCATCAATAAAACACACGGTGTTTTTTTCTGAAATACTTCTGTGCTCTTCATTAGCAAACATATGCTTGCAACATAGTGCCTTTTCCGAACCCATCTTGAATATCTGGGATTTTATGTTCTGTATGTGATAAGTCTCTGCTATAAAATTTGAAGATCAATTTGTTTTCCTGGTGTCGTCTTTCTTGGGGATGGTGCAGTATTGAACATTTCCAGTATGTGTTATTGGGTTTTTTCATATTTGTTGGCAGATTTTTGTTAATATTTGGCAATATTCTGTCTCCATAACTTTTTTTTAAAAAAAAGCTCTGTTGGTCTGCCACTGGCTTTTTCCTGCTGATTTATTTCTACCAAGTGCTTTGATAGCAGTGGCCACTTCACTTTTTAAAATTGTGGTTTCCTCATCAAAAAGCTTCTTTCTTGAAGAAAATCTGTTCTTAGTGTCACATAAGGCAAAAAAAGGCCTTTCAAACAACTGTGAGCAATCAAATATTATTTTTGCTGGCAAGAGCTGGTATAAAACAGCAGCCCTGATGCTATTCTGTGTGGTTGCCAATGTCAGGGTGTGGTTTCTATCAGTCCCTGAACTAATGACTACATCATAAAAATATACAATACTGTAATGTATTGTGTGATACTTGAGCCAGTCACAGACAGAAATATTGTATTACATTTTATAAAGCACACAATGACCTCAGTCAAGTACAAATAATACTTAGGATTGTAGATCCAGGAGGCATTACTTCCCAAATAGGAATTCTATTCCCCATCACCACCTGCCCCATTAATTTTTCCTTCAATAGCCAAGTTTCTAGCTTTGCAGTTACTTAAAGCTTTAGTTAGGTGTTTAGAAATTGCATCCAAAACACAGTGACTGAGGAAATAAAAACACAGCAAATAAGAATTGCCAATGAGAAAGATTTTCACGGTCTCATCCTCTTGAACGCTGAAAGATTTTTTTTATTTGGGGATCATTGTCCTCATTCTCCCCCTTCCATATCTATACCCCTGATTGCAACTCCTTGCAGTCCGAGTTGTTGAGTCAACTAGTGATTTCAGTGAAAACTTTGGCAACTAAACTCCTCTGAATTGGAACAAGTTTTTCCTAACAATCTTTGTGGGTATTTCTAACTTTTGGGAACAACCTACTCAACTTCACAAATTGGCAGGGACGGTCCAGATTGTGTTGTTGAAGGCTTTCATCACTGAGTTGCTGTGAGTTTTCTGGGCTGTATGGCCATGTTCCAGAAGCATTCTTTCCTGATGTTTCACCCACATCTATGGTAGGCATCCTCAGAGGTTGTGAGGTTTGTTGGAACCCTGCTTGCCTAGTTGCCCATAAAACTCACAGCACCACAGTCTTGATGAAACCTCTGTTGCATCACATTTTCAGGTTCTTTCATTTCACAGGTGAAAACCAGGAAACATCTGGCCAAGCAATACCAGAGTGTAGTCGTGATGGTAAAATTTATTAATGACGAGGAACACACAAACTAGGTGAGGATGCAGCCTAGATCTATAAGGAAGGGCAAGATTCCCCTGCTTGCTTTACTCATCCCTCTGCTGAGTTAACTAACTGGAAAGTCTTTTTGTGCTTTGATCTCCGTTTGCAGCAATTGAAGTAAACCAAAGTAATGAGGGAGGAGAGAACACAACTGGGATACATTGAAAGGAGCTGGAAAGGTGGGGCAACAGAGGAAAAAAACGGTATGACCTTCCCAATTTGGGATAGTTAAAAAGGTATAGAAAGAGAAACACTACATATATCCAAAACAGATTATGCACACAAATGCTGTTTTCTTATCAAACAACATAAATACAGTGCATGCACCTAGACACAACCCTTCAATGGATCCAAACAATGATTTAAGAATTCCACAACCTCTTTTTCAGCTTCTGAAATGAAGATAGGGATGAGTGTGAGCAGCATATTGATAAAACACAGTTCCCAAACACTGGTTGGCCCAATGAAGTAGTTTAAAAGTTATTGTCGTACAGAAAACAAAAGAGAGGCCCAAGGAATACAAAAGGCCAAGGAACCAAGTGCCACCTGCTGGAAACCTTTGGGCAGGTATGCCTGAAGCTATTGAACAATTTTGTCTTTTGAGTTTCATGTAGTCAGGAATCTTAGAAGGGTGCCATGGTTGATAGTGTAAAATGCTACTAAGAAAGCCAGCAAAATCAGAAGGGACATATTTCTCTTGTATATGTCATTCATTCTGACCATGGCCCAGACCTAAATTCAGACTCAGGAGAAAGTGGGACTTAATTTGAGAAAGCAGGGCTGTGATTTCAACAGCAACTTCAAACATGATGACTTGATATTGTCCAATTAGTTACTAAAGTGGTAGGAGCTAAATAAAAATAGAAATCTTATTCGTATTTGCCTTAGCGGGAATTGAACTTCCTCTTTCAAGAAAGAATTTGCAACTTACAATCCTTATTCCATATCCTTTGGTTGAAGTAAATAACAAAGGACAGTTTACAGAATCTTTGCTCAATGCAGAATAGAAATGAGCATGGTTGTGACCAATTTTGTCGGCAAACTTTCCTAGTAATTATATTACAGTGGATCTTAGAAGGCTTCTCTTTACTAGCTTGGGGGAAAAGAGTATGAAACAGTATGACCATCTTATCCATGGATTCTAGATGACATTGTGATGCACAATGACCGAAGACAGATCTCTTTACTACCATGATTACCCCAGAATAAGGCCCTGAAATGGGCTCTAACTTGTGCTGGAATTCTGCCCAGGTACTTCTCCACTATTGCTCAAGTTGTCCACCAGGTCATGCATCATTACTCAAAGAGATTCAGAAAACTGAGTAATGGATACTACACTTATTACACAGAGGACATTTAGGAGCAATCTAACCCCTAGTTATGTTTGTGATGGACAACAATAATAATTCAGTTAATGACATGGAGTTTAATTTACATTTCCCTGTTTTTCAGGGACTAAGTAGGGTTACTGGTCCTTAGAATAAAAATAACTTATTAGATCTGTGGGGTACTGTATTCTCTAGAAAGCCAGCATGCTGCAGTTTGAATATTGAATAATGACTTTGGAGACCAGGGTTCGAATTCTTACTTGGCCATAGAAAAGTATTAGGCAACTGGGGCTTTCTCAGCCTCAGAGGAAAATAAAGGAAAACCACCTTTGAACAAAATTTATTGGATTGCTTAAGGGTTGCCATAAGTCAGAAAGGACTTGAAGGGATACAGCAGCAACAGTGTATTCCAGGTCACACAAAGTTAAGAGTTCAAAAATGGTATAAGATGGTAACAGCATCTGTTTTCAACAAGTCCAAAAGCGCAGGCAGGTCATTCTGCACCCCAATTATTTTTTTTCTTCAGTCCCCACATTTCTGGCATTGCAATAACATAGAACTTAAAAAAAAATAATTTTAATTGAATATTAATACAAATAGAAGCAGAAAATCTATATAAAACTGACTCCATTGAGTCTAACATACAGAAACATGAGGAAAGTCCAATTGGAGGGGGTTTCTAATCATGTGGGGAATGGGCAAAAATATGTGTAGGTCCCTTTATGGAGAAAATGGGGGAGGGCAAAAAGATAAAATGGGGTAGTTGTTAACTTCCAATCTCTTTCATGTGGGCTGTACATCCTTATTTGTTTTCAGACTTTAATTTAAAAAATCCCATTCCCTCTCCCAAAAAAATAAAAATAGAAAGTAAAAAAAGAAGCTTCTTTATGTCATCATCTGAATTTTTTCTTGTTTTAAGAAGTCTTTAAAAATAGTCCAGTCTGTTGCTTTTTCTGGATGTTCTTGGTAACTCTTTAGTTGGTGTATTAGGTTATCCATACTCATGATGTCTGCAGTTTTTAAAACCCATTCCTCAGTCATTGGAATTTTTTTTATTTTTGTGTTGTTTTGCATAAACTATTATTGCTGTCATTACAAAATAGTTAAATAAAATATCTTGATTTTTATCCAAATTCATGTCTATTATTCCAAGAAAAAAATATTCTGGTTTCATTTGAAATTTTATATTCAATATTTTTTGTATCTTGTATATTTCTCTAAAACATATAACTTCTTAACTTCTAGATCTGTGGTTCTCAACCTGTGGGTCCCCAGATGTTTTGGTCTTCAACTCCCAGAAATCCTAACAGCTGGTAAACCAGCTGGGATTTCTGGGAGTTGTAGGCCAAAACACCTGGGGACCCACAGATTGAGAACCACTGTTCTAGAGAGAATTCAGGCTTGATTTACTCTGGGCCTCATTTATTTGTTGTTGTTTTTTTGGCTGTTCATAGTATCCACAGAATTTTCTTCCAGCATTATTGTTCCGTCCCCCAGGACGATGGTTTGCCTTACCTATTGGTCGTTTGTTTGTTTTCCCTCCTTTACATTTTGTTTGAGCCTCTGGCTGCAATAGCCTAGGAAAAGTGGCTTGGAATCTGCAAGAGCTGGCTGCAGTTTTCTTTGCAGTGATTGGTCAAAGAGTGCAACATCTTAGGACCGCCCTTTTTACCAGGGTCTAGTCTCCATTTTAGAGCTTCATTCTGGCTATAGTCTTCCAACGTGCTGGAGCTGTGCAAAGCTAACTGGGACAAATCATCCTCAAAACCAGGCCAATCTAAGCCTATCCAAATTAGATAAGTATTGAATTATATTGATCTGGAATAAGAAATCTAGTTAGAGGAGCAGAGTTATTCCATCGCTTCTAGAACTAATCTTTGCTGTAAAGATAGGGAAGGAAAGAGTTTCTCCTTCTAATATAGGCAGCGTGATTAGGGTATAGTGGTTTTATAATCACTTTTGCCTTCTGGAACCAGGGATAATTCTGTGACTAAAACCTATAGAAATTTGTTTCATTTTCTGCAACTTTAAGATCTGTGCCAGGTTTACAACCTTGTATGAATAAACATCCTTTTTTGAAGTTATCCAGACTCAGTCGTTCAATATCTATAGGACAGCTTATAGGGATTTGCAGTTCGCCCGGATAAAGGACAGCACGTTTCAGTTTTATAGCTTTTTATTGTCCGGCGGACGGCACAGTTTTGAGGTCGATCAGCGGTTTTTCCGCTTCAGCTAGCTTGCACGGCTTTATAGTTTTTTATAGTTTAGGAAGTTTTAGTATAGGCTGCGGCTTTTCCGCCTGAGCTCAGTCTGCATACCTAAAGACTCTACCAGCGTCTGAGGCAGTGGAGCCCGCTCTCAGACCTGAAGGAGTCAAATAGTGGGGCTCTATTTCCTTGCTATTTGGCTCGCGTGTGCGCACGTAGCCCAGTGGCTTTCTGGGTTTGCACAGGCTGTGCAGTTCCCAGCAACGTCCAGGGCTCCCTCGGCGGTAGACCTCGAGCCGCGGAGCACCAGCGACAGTTCTTTGGCTGGCTCTGAGGCGTGGAGCCCACCAGAACCAGGCTAGAACCTGGACAGGCCTGGCAACGCTGCTGCGAGTTCGGCCGGAGCACTCAACCGGCTTTGACAGCCTCTTCATCAGGAGTTCGGCCGGAGCACTCGGCCGGCTTTGACCTGCCTCATGGTCCGGCGGTGGTGACCTGCCTCATCGTCCTGCGGTGGTGACCTGCCTCATTGACCTGCGGCGGTGACCTGCCTCATCGTCCTGCGGTGGTGACCTGCCTCATCGTCCTGCGGTGGTGACCTGCCTCATCGTCCTGCGGTGGTGACCTGCCTCATTGACCTGCGGCGGTGACCTGCCTCATCGTCCTGCGGTGGTGACCTGCCTCATCGTCCTGCGGTGGTGACCTGCCTCATCGTCCTGCGGTGGTGACCTGCCTCATTGTCCTGCGGTGGTGACCTGCTTCATCGACCTGCGGTGGTGACCTCCCTTCACAGCGGGGAGGAGGCGTCTTTTCTCTCCTCCTTTCCAAAGCCAGCCTCGGTGCTCCTTCGGCGGCAGGCCTCGAGCCGCAGAGCACGAGGTGCTTGAAAATTTGGCGAAGTCGCCATTTTGGCAGTTTACGTCACTCGGGCAAGGGAGGTATCAAGTGGCAAGTTGCTGTCAGTTGGCATTTTGCAGCTTGCCCACTAAAATCTGGCGCCAAAGGTCACAATCTTTGTAAAGTATAGTTACTTAGTGATATATATTGCTATGGTTAAGTGTTGTGCATTGTATTATATATTGCATTTGCTTTTATTGTAAATTTACTTGCTGGTATGTTGTATTTGCTTTTGTTGTAAATTTACTTGCTATTAAGAATACATAATGTCTATGCAATTTCAAGATGATACAGATGGTATACCTCCTCCTGAGGCTGAAAGTAGGAATGAAAGGCCCCAAAGGATAAAGCACCCTTCAGCCAAGATGCTAGCCCATCTAATAGACGAAAAGGAGCTCCTCCATGTGAGGTTAGGTTCGGCATGGGAGCGCATCACAACATTAATGGACAGAATTGAGAGCTTGGGTATTACAAGGGTGCCATCCATATTACAGACAGACCTTGAAGAGACCTTCGGTATTTGGAGGGGTTTGGTGTCTAAGATAGTCCAGGTCCTCGAGCGCATTAACGCCAAGGATTCAGAGTTAGAAATAGTAAGTGTCTTAGCTGACACTAATGAGAAAGAAAATAAGGTGAGGGCAATTCTAGATGCCTTGGAATTTAGTTCTCCATCTGTTAATCTAAGGTCTGAGCCAAAAGGAAATCAGTCTTCCTTATGCAGCCATGAGACCAATCTTTTAAAATCACCTGCTGTGGCACTTAGTCTTAAGTCCAACCGCTCTAGCCAGGTATCTAAACTAAGGGAGTGTGCATCATCTAAACATAGCCACTCTAGCAAGTCGTCTGCTGCTGGGAGTGCCATCTCTTCCCTAGCTGCCTTGCACATTAAGGAGGCTGCACGTCTAGAGCTAAAGAGCAAGGTAGCGGGGGCGGAGGCTGATGCTAAGGCAGCTGATCTCACCCTTCCCTTTAAAGAAGAAGAGCAACGACTGCAAATAGAACAGGCCCGTAGACAAAGCGAAATGCAAATGGAACAGGCCCAAAGGCAAGGTGAAATAGAAATGCTTAGAATAAGGATGGATGCTACTGCCAAAAAGGTAAGGGCTGAGACTTTGGCCAAGGCCCTAATTGAGCCACTCACAGAAGAAAATGTAAGTCAGTTGCCGAAGCAGGACCCTTCTTCCAAGGTGCTTGTGCATCTTAATAGCTTAAACAGCCAGTTTTCGGATGAGGAACAGGAAGACTTCTCTCCTTACCCAGAGCAGGGCCCCAAAGTCACTTTTGAGTTTCCTGCAGAGCAGAGCGTCATAGCGGGGAGCTCACCCTTGCTCGAGCTACCTGTGCCTCCTGCTAAAACCCTAGGTCAGTCAATCAGGGCCTCAAGGCCGAGTGCTAGTTGGCCCTTACAGACAGCTGCACAGGGAGCCACCGATTCGTCAGTGGTCGATGTCATCCCTCCAAGAGGCCAAAGGTTGACGCAAGGTGCACGGTGGGAGTCCACTCCACAACAGCAAACTCCTCAATTGTTCCCTTCGACGCCAGAGTCCCAGCTTGTCTCCATCATCAGAAGCCCCAGAAGAGATCTTAAGGACAAGGGTGTCGAAAAGTTTTCGGACAAGCCTGAGGAATTTCTTCTCTGGAAGGCCACCTTCCAGAGAGCAATCAGAGACTTAAAGTTATTGCCGGAGGAAGAACTGACTCTTCTGGCTGCATGGTTGGGCCCAGCCTCATCCTCACAAGTTAAGAAGATCTACGCAGCCCACGTAGCCGATCCCGACAAAGCCCTGGAAAAGGCCTGGGCCAGGTTGCAGCAGAGGTATGGGGCCAGCACAGAGATTGAAGCATCTCTTATGGACAAGCTCCAAAGGTTCCCAGCTTTAAAACTCAAAGACTTCAAACTCTTGTGGGACCTCAGCGATCTCCTTGCGGAATTAGAGTCGGCCAAGGAGAATCCAGAACTGCCCGGTTTGAAGTGCCTCGATCAGCACCTGTCCCAGAGGCAGATCTTGACCAAGCTGCCCTTCACTTTGCAAGAACGCTGGGGACAGGAGGTCTTCAACTACAAGGAGGCCCACTCCCAGGCATACCCTCCATTTTCTCATTTGGTCCAGTTCATCACCAGGGCAGCCAGAGAAAGGAATGATCCACAGACGGGCCTCCCCACCTTATACCAAGGGACCCAGCCAGAGAAGGCACCTGAAGTGGACAAGAAACCACCTAGAGAGGCCAATAGACCTGTCAGCGTAAAGGCAGTCGAAACTCAACTCAAGACTGACGAACCCAGGTCGGAGGTAAAAGAGTTGCTTTGCCCTATTCACCAAAAGCCTCACAGCTTGGCCAACTGCAGGGAGTTTAGTAGAAAGACATACAAAGAAAGGCAACAGCTAGTTCAAAAGCAGGGAATCTGCTTTAGATGCTGTGGAGCAACTCCACACTTTGCATCCAACTGCAAAGAAAACATCAAGTGTGAGAAATGCAACAGCCTCAAGCATTGCACCGCAATGCACAACTCCAATATCATCTCCCACCCCAAAGAGAACGCTTCACCAAAAGAAAAGTCAGCAGTCGAAGACACCGACAAGCCAGCCGCACCAGAGATGCAGGTGGAAGTTTCAGCAGTCGCCTGTACAGAGCTGTGTTCTGACTCGCACCAGTACAGAGTTTGTCATCCTATCTGCCTAGCGGATGTATATCCAGCCAAGAGCCCTTGGCTTAGAAAGAGACTCTATGTGGCCCTGGATTCACAGAGCGACGCCTCCCTGGCTACTCCAGAGTTCTTCCGCATGTTTGACCTTAAAACCAAGATGGTCGACTACACTATGACTACGTGTGCAGGAAAAAAGAAGTTGCAGGGTCGCATAGCATCTGGCTTCGTTGTCTCCTCTTGCGACCAGAAGAGACAGTTCAAGTTGCCAGACCTGATTGAGTGTTCCTCTATTCCCCGGAACAAAAGGCAGATTGTCACTAGAGAAGTTGTGGAGGCTCATCCACATTTGCGACGGTTAAAGAATGCTATACCAGCCTTTCGGCCAGATGTGGACATTGCCCTTTTGCTTGGCTCGGACTGCCCGAGCTTGTTCTGTGTGAACGACCAAGTTAAAGGACCTCCAGGTGCACCTATCGCACAACAATTGCCATTAGGCTGGACAGTCATAGGCCCAGTGTGCATAAACAAGATGCACCCACCATCGTCGTTGGACTCCAATCAAGCACAGGTGCTTAAAGGTGGACGTCCTACACTTGTGCGCAGTTGCCTAAGTCACATCTCAGTCTACTGCCAAGGAATAACTCCAGAGTATTCCTCCACCTTCAAAGTCTCTGAGAGAGACGAAGCCATAGCGCTCTTGAAAGATGAGCAAAGGTTCTTGGACAGTATGAATGCTCAAGTCTCACGAAGTACAGAGGGAAATTGGGTAGCTCCTTTGCCCTTTAAGTCAGATAAGCCCACTTCGCCAAACAATAGACACATGGCAGGGAAAAGACTCTGGTCCCTAAAGAAAAGAATCCATCATCAGGGTAGAACTCTAACTGAGGCAGCCCTTAGAAACGAAGGTCTGTGGGTAGTTAATGCCAAAAGGTTGGTCAACAGTTGTATTTTCAAATGTGTTAAATGCAGGTGCCTTAGGCGAAACTGTCAAAATCGGTTAATAGCAGAACTACCTCAGGATAGGACTTTGACAGACCCACCCTTTTCCCACGTGGGAATTAATGTGTTTGGTCCTTGGGAAATTGTTACCAGAAAAACCAGGGGTGGTGTTGTAAATAATAAAAGATGGGCGGTTTTGTTTACTTGTTTGTCAAAACGAACTGTCTATATTGAGGATGTAGAGGGAATGGACACTTCATCATTTTTAAATGCATTGAAAAGGTTCATAGCCCTCAGAGGGCCAATTAAGTCAATTCGATCGGACTGTGGCACCAATTTTGCATGTGCAGACCTTAGCCAACCACTTCTGGAAGAGGTGGAAGGCCGAATACTTAAGCCAGCTTCCAACCAGAAGACTCTGGCAAACCCCAGAGGACAATTTCAAGGTGGGAAACCTTGTGTTGCTAAAGGACAAAGACTTGCCCCGCTATGCCTGGCCTATGGGCATTACACTAAAGACCTTTCCTTGCCCTGACGGTAAGGTTAGAAAAGTTCAGGTAAAGACTCATAGTAAGGACAAAATGTCTGTCCTGGACAGACCAACCAGCAATCTCGTGTTGCTTGTCCAAAGTGTGTAAGTTTTATAGTGTTTGTATTGTTGTGTATACAAAGGTGTTTGTATGTTTTTGATTGGTAAATTCCCACATCCTGGGAATTTAGCGGGGAGTGTTCCGTCCCCCAGGACGATGGTTTGCCTTACCTATTGGTCGTTTGTTTGTTTTCCCTCCTTTACATTTTGTTTGAGCCTCTGGCTGCAATAGCCTAGGAAAAGTGGCTTGGAATCTGCAAGAGCTGGCTGCAGTTTTCTTTGCAGTGATTGGTCAAAGAGTGCAACATCTTAGGACCGCCCTTTTTACCAGGGTCTAGTCTCCATTTTAGAGCTTCATTCTGGCTATAGTCTTCCAACGTGCTGGAGCTGTGCAAAGCTAACTGGGACAAATCATCCTCAAAACCAGGCCAATCTAAGCCTATCCAAATTAGATAAGTATTGAATTATATTGATCTGGAATAAGAAATCTAGTTAGAGGAGCAGAGTTATTCCATCGCTTCTAGAACTAATCTTTGCTGTAAAGATAGGGAAGGAAAGAGTTTCTCCTTCTAATATAGGCAGCGTGATTAGGGTATAGTGGTTTTATAATCACTTTTGCCTTCTGGAACCAGGGATAATTCTGTGACTAAAACCTATAGAAATTTGTTTCATTTTCTGCAACTTTAAGATCTGTGCCAGGTTTACAACCTTGTATGAATAAACATCCTTTTTTGAAGTTATCCAGACTCAGTCGTTCAATATCTATAGGACAGCTTATAGGGATTTGCAGTTCGCCCGGATAAAGGACAGCACGTTTCAGTTTTATAGCTTTTTATTGTCCGGCGGACGGCACAATTATATTTCAAATGAGTTGATTCTCTTTTTATCAGCTTTCTTCACTGTTCAGCTTTCACAACCACACATAGAAATTGAAAATATGATTGCATATACAGTAGAGTCTCACTAATCCAAGCCTCGCTTGTCCAAGCCTCTGGATAATCCAAGCCATTTTTGTAGTCAATGTTTCCAATATATCGTGATATTTTGGTGCTAAATTCGTAAATACAGTAATTACAACATAACATTACTGCGTATTGAACTACTTTTTCTGTCAAATTTATTGTATAACATGAAGTTTTGGTGCTTAATTTGTAAAATCATAACCTAATTTGATGTTTAATAGGCTTTTCCTTGATCAGTCCTTATAATCCAAGATATTCGCTTATCCAAGCTTCTGCCGGCCCGTTTAGCTTGGATTAGTGAGACTCTACTGTAATAGATAATCCTGGTTTTGATATTTAATCATACGTTTTACACTAGATGGTTAGATCTAAGAGACTCTCAGATTTGCCAAGTTTTAGTGATCAAACATATCTTTTTGTTTCCATTACTACAGGATTCCATTTTTGGGACAAAGTTCTTGTAATCCCTCGGCTGGCTTGAAGGTATATTCCAAAAGATCTACATTTTCTAGCTCTGCTTCTCTTTCTTACCAACTCCATAACTTTTCTAAAGTAATTTGTCTGCCAAGCAATATTTTAACTACAGTACTTAACATATTGTATTGTGACATTTGCAATATTTTCACGGTAAGCATCACTTATACTGGAGATATTTTCCCCAGGCTAAAATCAGCTCATTATTTGTACAGCATATAGGACAGATTTGTGCTTCTGTTACTATCATAAAATATTGCTTTACTCTTCACAAACCTGCCCTGCATTTCCTTGGGGAGCAACATTTGTAGCGTCAGATAATGCCCAGGAAAGGCAGATATGCTGAACAATTCAACCCTTTGCTTCTTTGAAGATATCTGCCAACTTTCTTTCATTGCAAGGAAGCAGACTTTGCTGAGTTGCATTTCATTCTTCACATACTGGTGAATATGTTTAAAAAGTGATTAAGAAAATACCACAATAATCTTTTCCCTGTGACATTTGATGAAGTGATTGTGCATGTAGAAATATGGAATTGTTCATGGATCTGGGGAGAATCCCCCACATGTTAAAATACAATGTGTGCATATGATTAATAGATCGGGGGGGGGGGGGGGGGGCTCAGAGGTTCTAATATAATCCTAACATCTATCTCTGTAACTTAGCAAAGACAACTAATCAATAACAGTTGATGTGATTCAGCAAATAAAAATAAGATCTATTAAAATGGCAGTAAATGATATTTACTTCTGGTATTTACGCTCCAGAGTGCAATGCTGTCTGTCGATCAGTAACTTCCTCTTCTCCAGATAGAAGCAATTTGTGCTGCCTGATCCCAGTTTTCTCATTAATATGTAAATGAGGCATGCCAGTTGTTAGTTTAGAAGAAAGCTGTCATGTTTATTGTGACAGATTTAATGGATGTGTTTGGATTGTGCATTCAATGTGTTTTCAAGAGCATGTCTTATCTTTGTTTAGGCAGTAAATCAAACATGTAAACAACAATTCATTAGCATCTGTCAGAAGCTCAAAGCTACACATTGTTATAGTTGAAAATCTCCCCAGAGGTAAAAAAAAAGTATATCTGACTTTCTCCTGATTAGTCCGATTTCTTTTCCTCTTCTGTTTACTAAGTTGTTCCAAATGTTTGAATGGTGGCATAGATACATTTCTGATAGCACTAAGGATCAGGGATAAATGTCCAACATGCCAGGCTGTGCCAGAGCCTATGACTTATAGGTTACCAGTTTCAATCAGTATGACATGTAGGAAGAAAGTGCAAAGGCATGTTTGCAGCTGGACATGAAAAAAAAATGGCCACAGATCATTTACATATGTTTAAAGTAGATGATGAAGACATTGGAATGGTTCAAGATTTTCTATACCTTGGCTCAGTCATTAATCAGAATGGAGACTGTAGTCAAGAAATCAGAAAACAGCTAAGATTTGTAAAGGAAACTATGAAGGAACTAGACAAAATCCTGAAGTGAAAAGACGTATAATAAACACTGAAGTTTGGATTTTCCATGCCATCTTATTATCTATTTTTAAGTATAGTTGTGAAAGCTGGATAGTGAGGAAAGCTGGTAGGAATAAAATCAACTCATTTGAAATGTGGTTCTGGAGAATAGTTCAAAGGATACTGTAGATTGCTAAAAAGATTAGTAAATAGGTCCTGGAGCAAATCATGCTTGGACTCTCCTTAAAAGCCAGAATGACTAAACTGAGACTATTGTATTTTGCCCATATTATGGGAAGATATGATTTAATAGAAAAGACAATCATGCTTGGTAAGGTAGAAGGCAATAGGGTAGAAGACAATGTTACAGATGGATAGACTTAAATCAAGAAAGCTACAGCCGTGAGTGTGCAAGACCTGAGCATGCCTGGCAAGTATAAGGTGTTTTGGAGATCATCATAAATCAGTCATTGTGATGGCAGTTAAAAACAAATGTGCAAATTCTGATGATCTGATCCCATTTTAAAATAGGCATAATATATCTCCTTTGCCCAACACTTGGAAGGGAAACAAAGAGTTGATGTAGGTTTTCCATTATGTCTTCCTTTTCACTATTACCAATGAATGACTGGGAAATGTTTTAAAATGTTGGCTTATCAGACTTTTGTTTTGGTTCAATGCTACAAATCACCTCAAAGAGCCACAAAATCTTTGTTGAACATTGTGAAGAGAGACATACTATGTGATGAATTTTTACCACTAAGTTTCAGAAGAATATTATGGTTTCATCTTATGGATGACCCTAGAAAAGAAGTTTGCTTCCCACTGGTGTTACACAGAAAGACTCAATAGTTTTTGAAACAGAACTTTGATTTTTCCCAAAATGGCTTTGATTGGTGTTAGCAAATAATTTGAAAGATTATATTTTCATGAGTCAAACCATCTCTGCCTTTCTTAGGGTACATCTACACCAGTGGTTCCCAACTTTTTTAGACCAGGGACCACTTGACCAGAGACCACTTTGACCAGGGACGACTCTCCAACATTAGTTACAAATCACTTTTTAGCCAACTTTAGATTCAGCTTGGTTATTTAGGGTGCTGATTCAGAAAATTGCATTGGATAGACCACATCAGCTCTAGTTTCTGATACAGAACATATGCCATCCAGTAGTGGCCAGGCTAGTGTATTTATTATGAATAGTTCAGGTTAATATATTCCTTGTTGTGTATTTTTTATGTTGATCACCACTTCGGACATTTGTTCATGTTATGATATATTGAAAAAAATATTCTATAAAATATAAAATGGTATATAAAACAATTGCTTGCCCAAGATTGCAACTTATAGGATTTGTTAATTAAACATCACTAGAGTATTATTTCCCCCCCCCTCTTTCTTTTCTAGCCCATTATTTCCTTGAGCAGAAAATGCCAACTGTCTTGAATTACACTAAGGTTTTTAATGCAAACAAGTGGCAGCTACAGAACAGCTTGTTTTCATTATGGCTTACAACCAACCCAGATCTTTTAGCACAAATGGTTAGTATAATAGTTCACTTTACCATCATTTCTAAGGCATTTACAAGGAGAACAAAAACTAATAATTTAGTAAATGGGAAAAATCTAGCAATTATAGTCTGCCACGGATTTATGACTTGCAACTAATCCCTTAGTTTAGGTTTAATGAGGTCCAGTGATAAAGGAAAGCTATAACTCCAGGAAGCCTGGACTACTCACTGTGCTGAAGGATAACAATCTGCCAGTCCTGGCCCTACTATTATGGAGAATGAGGAAGCCATCTCAAGGAGGAGGGTGTCAGGAACCACCAAAAGATTGTTAGGCATTTGGTTTGTCATTGTGCCAGGAATGAAGAAAAATACGTATGGGATTTTCTACTTCATTTGCCTGGCTTTGTATACTGTCTACCTCTTCTTGGGAGGGTTGAGGTCACCATTTTATTTCCTGTCCCAAACAGCCATGCGTCTCACATTGGCCCTGGAAGCAGGTTTATGGCAGATACATAAGAGCTATTTGAAGAGCCAGCCTTGGAGAAGAAAGGCTTTGAGTCTGTAAGCATCAAGGGATCAAGATAAAGTGACCTATACTGGACACTTCTTAGTGACGCTAATCCCTGTTTGGCTTGGGGAAAAGATGAAGAGTTACATCTAGGCTTACCCCACTGTTCAGGTGACATTGTTCCTTTTCTCTTTGAGTTGCTATAGACTTTTAAGAAATATTCTGACCATGTACAGTTTTAGACTTTCAGCTCACATAGAACTGACTGCAGGAATAATACAGAGTTTGCATCCACATGATGATAAATACATTTAGTGGAAAATAAGCATTGCTTTGTTGTAGAAAAAAAAACACTTTCCAAAATCAAAGCAATAAAATGAGAATCTTTAAGCTAGGACCTTTTGATTTCAAACTGTTTTGTTTTTAAAAAAATAAGGTGAAAAGACTATAATGATAACCCTTGCCAGACCCAACATGGCCTTACTGGTCTGTGTGCTCTTTCTAGGGACTTTGTCACATACGCCATCGGAATCATTGGTTATTGCTGCAAATCATGGCAATTCTGGTGGCGTCCACTCAAGGGGTGTGGGGACCATTCACCCTGTGCCCCGCTCCATTCCGGCTTCCCCTTATCACATGGGAGGAAGCCTTCTTGAGCCAGCTCGACCCATCTTTCCTAATGGAAAGATAGGGAGCCTCCTGTTTTCTGCCGGTGGTGGTTTTTCAGTGGCGGTGGCAGTTTGGCCACAGAGCTGCTCTGGAAGTACTTCTCTGGGGTGTGATGTGGGCCATCAGGCTCTGTGGCTGAACTATTGAACTCCTGTTGCCACCATCGAAAAATAGGCAGTGTGACGAGGTCCTAGATCTATTTGCTGCAGCACTAAGCTAGGATCATTTGATTTCAAAATGTTTTGTTTTTTAAAAAATAAGATGGAAAGACTATAATTATAACCCTTGTCAGACCCACCATACTACTCTCCTAAAGTCTACTCCTAGCATACTCCACGGATATCCACACCAGGCATGTAGCTGGGGGGGGGGGGGCTTGAGGGGTTTCAGCCCCCCCCCCCAAATTTTCAGGGTGCTCCGCAAGAAGGTCTTATATTTATTATTTAAACTGTTATGTTTATTAATATCATGATCTGATCACCATGCTCAATATATCCCATATGCATGGGGGTATTGGGATAACAATACAAAAGATTTGCTAGGGTAGATCCTCTCTCACTGAGACTCAGCCCCCCCCTGCAAATCAAAATCCCAGCCCCCCCAAATCCAAATCCTGGCTACTGGCCTGGTCCACACTATACCATCAATATTACTTTTGCCACTCAAGCCCAGATTTTGTCAGTAGACGGGAGTAAGTTCACACAGTTAAGGCTTCCATGCCACCTGCACCTGTTTTTTTAGGATTTCTGACTTGGCCATGATGATACATTCTTTAGTTATATCCTGTTTGGATATACCTGCTCAGAAATTTGAACTGGTCCAGAGGGCTGGGGATGATTACAGCTATCATTACTCCTTTGTTGTAATAGTTCCACCAGCTGCAGGTTTGTTTACAGCAAGAATCTTCAAACTTTTTAAACAGAGGGCCAGTTCACAGTCCGTCAGACTGTTTGGGGGGGGGGGGGCAGACTATAGTTTGGAAAAAAATGAACGAATTTCTATATACACAGCACCTATCTTATTTGTAGTGCAAAAAAAATATGAAAGAACAATAAAATATTTAAAATGAAGAACAAATTTAACCAACATAAACTTACCAGTATTTCAATGGGAAGTGTGGGCCTGCTTTTGACTGCTGCTTTTAACAGGGGCCGTGCAAATGATATAATAATAATAATAATAATAATAATAATAATAATAATAATAACAACAACAACAACAACAACAACAACAACAACTTTATTTTTATATCCCATCTCCATCTCCCCGAAGGGACTCAGGGCGGCTTACATGGGGACGAGCCCAACAAATGTGATATAAACTGTTTTAATGTATATGTTCATGTTGTAAGTCCCCTGAGGGGTGAGAAGGGAAGGGTAGAAATGATGTAATAAATAAATAAATAAAACATCAACATAGGTTAAAACACAACCCATGATTTAAAACAATATGACAAAATTAATATAAAACAACAAAAAACACATCAAATGCTTTAAAAACCTAGACATAAATACATGTGCCGAGAAAGAAACTTGTGCAGAACTCATAAATAGTATAAAGGCAATCAGGATAGGGCGAAGGGACGGTCTTATTAAAACACTGACAGCCTATAAGAATGAGGAGTAGTGACAAAGTGCAATAAGACATTGTAAACAAGCTGGGTATCTGGCGGGATTGTTCACTCAAAAGTGCATTGGAACATCCACGTTTTTAGGTCCTTACGGAATGTGGACAATGAAGGTGCCAGTCTCATCTCCCTGGGGAGAGAGTTTCAGAGCCGAGGGGCCACCATCGAGAAGGCCCTCTTCCTCGTCCCCAACAACTGCACTTGAGACGGAGGTGGGAGCGAGAGAAGGGCCTCCCCGGAGGATCTTAAGGCTCGCATGGGTTCATAGGGGAGGAGGCGGTTGCGGAGATAAGCAGGACCTCAGAGAGCCACAACTGTCCCATGGGCCTTAGTTTGGGGACCCCTGGTTTAAAGGCACAATTCAAAGTGTTGGTTGTGATCTACAAAGCCCTATACAGTTCACATACAGATTGACTGTTATCAGCCTGCTGTTGTTTTACAAGGGCTTTAACTTTTATTGCCAGTAAGTGCTAGGGTTTTGACAAACTACAAATTCCAGGATTCCATATCATCGAGTCATGTCAGTTAAAGTGGTGCCAAATTACATTAATTCTATGGTGTAGTTGCACCCAAAGCATTCTCAGATTTTCTCCCCTGAAGTACATCATTGTGCAACGATTTCTAAGTAAGTAACTCACCAAGCTACAAATGCTAGGATTCAATATGATGGAACAATGACATTTAAAATGTATCAGGGTGCTATCACTATGTAGTGTAGATGCATTCCTAGCAGCATGCCATAAGCAGCTCTCTCGTTGCTACTGCTTCAGTACAGTACAGTACAGAAGGTGGGAGGGGTCTTTCTCATGGTATTTTTTGCAGCCTGGCAGCAATTTTCATGTACATAAATAGCGCAGATAGTGAAATAGGAAGACCAGAGGACGTCAAGATAGGTAGCAATGCTGGCATATCGCTGACAAAGAAACGTATCTATAACTTCTTACTCCACTGATCTCATGTCCAGTAGTGATACCACTCATCCAGCAAAGCAAAAAGCCCTTGGGTCACCTTTGTAAATTTAGCCTCTCCGGAGATGAGCCAGTGCAAGCCTTCTCCCCAAGCTGCAAAGACGCCATTGGCTTTTCATTTCAGCAACTTCCATTTTTCCGAAGGACCTTACAATTTAATCAGGACTTCTTAATAGTACATGAATTCTAAATTGCAATCATTCGTTGCCAAGTAGCCGCAGGCTTTCCTGTCTCTTAGAAATATCTCTGTTATTTCCTCTTTTTAGAGTTTACGTAAATAAAATAAAAGCAAACTTTTACAAATCACACTTGCCGCTTTAATGTTCATAGCCCAAATATCTTCCTGCAAAAATAGAAACCCGCCTCACAATCCATCCTGCAGATTGCCGTCTCAACTCCTTATAAAAGCCATAATGAATGTGCCACGGAGACCAAATGAGAAGATCATATAATCAAAATGATAATGGTGGCTATTGTGGAACTGGCTGGAGGAAGAAAAGGAAAAAAACAAAACAAGAACGATCACCTTCATCCCTCTGCAGGAAATCATATCTCAAGGCAATGTTCTCATCTCTGATTTCAGTAATAATTGTACATATAAGGAAAGGGGCAGCAAAAATGCTATATTGGTTCATTAACCAAGTATTATCTTGATGGGGCCTGTCTTGCCTGGCCAAAGATCTTAACTTGATATATGAAAAAGAACTATGGCTCTAAAGAGGAACAAGGCAAGAGAGGCATCAACCCGACCTTGGCCCTTCCAGAGCTACAGTTAGTAATTTGGGCTGATTAGCCACCTACCTTTGGCTGAATAATTCTCCTGCGGCTTTGAGGCTACCCCAATTCAACATATTAGGTCAGAGTTAAACGAAGAGCTGCAAGTATGTGGCTTTAGCTATTAAGCCCTCAGTATTTAAAAAATACACCCAGTGGGCGAAAGGAATGCATAAATCTTTCTCAGCAGATTGCTTATTGAATGAAAGGATTTTCTCTTTGTTACCTTTAAATGTTTCAGTTGTAGAAGCCACTTTAAAAAATAAGCAGGTAAGAACAATCAACAGTTTGTTCTCTGATTGCTATGAAATCTATTTAATTCAGCAGTGGGAATATTTAAAAAGGCTCTTTATGGGCCATAATAAGAGAAGTTTGACTGTGAATATGATTTCTTACTTGTCTGCTCCTTCCCCGCTTCCATCTCAGTTATATGAATATAGGAAGAGCTTTGCTGGATTAGACTATCACCACTGCCAATCTCATCCACTCAAGTTTAGAATATCACCTAAATCAACATCCAGCCTTATCACTGTTGAGCAAACCTAAATTGACAGGTAGCAACCTGGTACTTTCTGGCCCCATGTTCTGGGTTCCATGTTCTGTTGAGGGGCAACTATTGGAAAAGGCCATTTTGCACACAAAGCAGAAGAGCACTTACACAAGGAAAAATGGACTTAACACATAAAAAAGAAGTTTGCAAAGCACATAGAGGAATTTGAATGGACTGTTTTGCCCTAGAATCATAGAGCTGGAAAAGACCTCATGGGCCATCCAGTCCAACCCCCTGCCAAAAAGCAGGAAAATTGCATTCAAGGCACTTCCAACAGACCATCCAAGCTTGCTCCCTCCTCCCTATGACTTCCCCTCACATATTTATACATGGACATCATATCTCCTCGCAGCCTTCTCTTCTGTAGGTTAAACATGCCCAGTTCATTAAGCTGCTCCTCATAGGGCTTGTTCTCCAGACCCTTGATTGTTTTAGTCGCCCTCCTCTAGACACATTCCAGTTTGTCGACATCCCCCTTAAATTGCGGTGCCCAGAATTGGACACAGTGTGATTCCAGGTGTGGTCTGACCAAGGCAGAATAAAAGGGCAGCATAACTTTCCTGGATCTAGACGCTATACTACTATTTATGTAGGTCAAAATGCTGCATCATATTGTTGGCTCGTGTTTAATTTGTCCACGAGGACTCCAAAATCTTTTTCACATGTACTGATGTTGAGCCAGGCATTCCCCATTCTGTATCTTTGCATTTCATTTTTCTGCCTAAGTGTGGAGTATCATGCATTTGTCCCTGTTGAACTTTATTTTGTTAGTTTCAGCCCATCTCTCTAATCTGTTAAGATCGTTTTGAATTCTGCTCCCATCTTCTGGAGTATTAGTTATCCCTCCCAATTTGGTGTCATCTGCAAACTTGACGATCATGTCTTCTAACCCTTCATCTAAGTCATTAATAAATATGTTGAACAGAGCTGGGCACAGGACAGAACCCTGCGGCACTCCAGGATGAAGAAGATGCATTGGTGAGCACGCTTTGGGTTCATTCACTTAACCAGTTACAAATCCACCTAACCATAGTTTTGCCTAGCCCACATTTGATTAGTTTGTTTGCCGGGTATCCTGCCTCAATATACAGGCATGAACCCCTACCACTAAACAAAGGGTGGTGTTGATGATGGACAGAAGAGGCAAAATTAGGGCACTGCCACCCTATAAGGATTCTGCTACCCCAATTAATTTTGCTTTAATCTCAAAAGTTTCTGCATTGCAGTAACATAGAACTTCAACTGAGCTTTTAGAAATATAGTTGAGACATCTAAAGTAAAAGGGCAGACAAAGATATCAATGAAATATCAAAATTATCAAGTTCAAACTCCCTGAAATGCTAGTCATTTAAGAACTGAGGAAAATTTCATTTAGAGGTGTGGAATTTTTATTTTGAGGCAATGCCTTTATTCCTCCTCCCCATAGCTGCCCTCTTGCAAATAACTCCATCCAACTGGAACAGGACAATGCAGCCCAGCACAGGCAACCATGAGGAATGCAAAGCAAACTTGTTCAGCATGACCTTTATATCCAGAGATTTAATAGCCACAATTTTACTTATATTTACTCCAAAAAAAAAACAACACTTGTGGGTCTCTCCAAGTTTTATAGTATGTTTCCTGTCCAAGTATAGTCAAAATGTCAAGTTTGCTATTATCCATGGTTTCAATATTGGCAGAAGTCTTTGAATCTGTGTCTCTTTATTTTTTCCATTTGAGTTAGACAGTCTGTGTCTTAGTTGCACGAAAACCCCTGGCAATGGTGATGAGGTGGCACAAGTTCAATTTTAAGGATGGCCATTGAGGGATCAGGGCAGGAGGAAAGATTTTGCCTAAGGCCAGGATGAGTAGATAACCATATGAATGGTGATGGGAGTAATTACAATGTAGTTCAATACTGTCTGGGAACCAGAAAGGAGATATGATAAACTGGCCAAGAATGCCCTCATAGGGATGGGGTGTTAACTATCTCCCTTTTATTACTCAATATTTTGCTACCACATTTTGTGACCTAAAGATCACAGAGGAGTTGCTCTGGTGCTTTCATTGTTT
Organism: Anolis carolinensis; assembly: GCF_035594765.1. Lineage (NCBI taxonomy): Eukaryota > Metazoa > Chordata > Lepidosauria > Squamata > Anolidae > Anolis > Anolis carolinensis. The sequence goes on from NC_085843.1 coordinate 196,806,920, forward strand.
TGTTTGCTCTTTCAGCATTCAGCACAATCTTTTCCAAAATGCAGTGACCATAACTGTTCACAATATCTTAAAGTGCGGCTGTACCATCACTTATTCTTTTCAGTTCCTCTGCTAATAAACCTCAAGGTGGAATTTGTCTTTTTCACAGCTGCCCAGTGAGTCATTTTCATCAAGCTGCCCTGCAGACTAGGACACGGAACAATGGCTTCAAACTACAGGAAAGGAGATTCCACCTGAACATCAGGAAGAACTTCCTCACTGTGAGAGCTGTTCGACAGTGGAACTCTCTCCCCGGGGCCGTGGTGGAGGCTCCTTCCTTGGAGGCTTTTAAGCAGAGGCTGGATGGCCATCTGTCGGGGGTGCTTTGAATGCGATTTCCTGCTTCTTAGCAGGGGGTTGGACTAGATGGCCCATGTGGTCTCTTCCAACTCTACTATTCTATGATTCTATGATTCTAAGCTCTTTGCTGCAACACCAGGACCTCTTTTCTGGATGGTCACTGACAGCTAAGACTTTGTCAGCATAGATACAAAGTAAAGAATTTTTATTTTGTGTGCGTGCAACCAGAGCCGGCCCTAGATATTTTTCAAGTGTAGGCGAACAGAATTTTTGCACCACCCCCCAACCAATCACTGAAAAATAAAAGCGTTGGATAAGCGAAAATGTTTGATAATTAGGAGGGATTAAGGAAAAGCCTATTAAACATCAAATTACATTAAGATTTTACAAATTAAGCAGTAAAACATCATGTTTTACAACAAATCAACAGAAAAAGCAGTTCAATAGCTTGCGGAGGCAGGCCGCAGGAGACAAGAGTTGCCTCGATGGCGCCCCCAACAAGATGGCGCCACAGGCAACTGCCTAGTTGGCTTGGTGTTTGAACCGCCTCTGCGTGCAACACTTCATACTTTCTTTCACTTAACTCCATTTGTCATTTTAATATCAATTTTTACCACCATCTGTGAAGTTTTTAGGGCTAATTGTGTAACATGCATACCCAGCCAATATCAGAAGAAAAATAATTCTGAATGATTATTTATTTATTTATTTATTTATTACATCACTTCTACCCTGCCCTTCTCACCCATCAGGGGACTCATTATTATCTCTGCATCAAAGAAATCAGCCTGGAGTCTCGTGATTCTTCATGATGACTACAGTGCCAAATTAGCAAGCAAAATGGAAGATGCTCTTTCAAGAGGTATCTATCGGGTAGTCCTATTGCTGAGGAAAGACCACACTGTCCCTCTCTGTCCATTGGTTGCTAGTGGCTATGAGATCAGTAGGACAGTGAATCTGCCTCAGATTTTAGTCTAAGTTATTCAAGGTCCCGAAGTGATTTGTGTTAAACTATTCAGGACCACATCTTATTGATGATGTCTCCCATGCTGATTCACCAGCCTCCATAGCAAATCGGTGGGGCAGGGGAGCACATGTGGGAAAACGTTGCCACATGACTTGTCCCCATGGTAGCCCTGTTGTTCCAAATTGAACACTGGTAGGCTCCAGTATTGGCGACGCAGTCTTGTACTATGCTGCTGCCCCAGTTGAGCAACAGAGCCGCACTGGAAGAGAGGCTACGCAGTGTGATGGGCGGCATGGGGCTCTGTCGCTCAACTGGAACAGCAATGTCCTAGGACGCTAAAAATCCATCGTGTTATGAGATCATAAGTGCAATTGAGCCCAAAATCTGCTTGCCAAATTCTATTTGGTTATCCCTTGTTTGAAGAGGCCACTGCATTCTAGATGTTTGTGGATAGTATGGGATGTGAAATACCTATTGAATGCCCCAGTTTTCCATCCACTGCTGAATCTGTAGTCCACTATAGTGCATTCTATTGTCTGGTTTGATCTGAACAGACATCTCATACTGCCTTATTAGTTCATTTAGGCTCTTGATTGTACTACGTTGAGTTGCCTTTTTGAGTATATGTATAGAGTAGACCAGAAAAAGTATCCAATGCTGTGAGAACATATTACCGTATATACTCGAGTATAAGCCGACCCTAATATAAGCCAAGGCACCTAATTTTACCACAAAAAAACTGGGAAAACATTGACTCCAGTATAAGCCGAGGGCAGTAAATTTCAGAAATAAAAATAGATAGCAATAAATTGAGGCATCAGTAGATTAAATGTTTTTGAATATTTACATAAAGCCCAAATTTAAGATAAGGCTATCCAACTCTGATCAAATCATTATTTTCATCTTCTTCAATGTAAATGTGCTTATGTATCCTTTTAATCATAATAGAATAAAATAATATATGTAATAATAATAATATTAAATACAGGAAAATAATACAAATAATAATAGAGTAAAATAATAAATGCAATAATAATAATAATAATAATATCAGAGTGAAATAATAAATGTATTAATAATAATAATAAAAATAGAGTAAAATAAATGTAATAGTAGCAACAATAATAGAGAAAAATAATAAATGTAATAATACCAATAATAATAATAGAGAAAAATAATAAATGTACCTCATATTCTTGAGTATAAGCTGACCCAAATATAAGCCAACCAGGACCTTCACCTGAGTATAAGCTGGGGAGGGGGGGCTTTTTCAGTCTTAAAAAAAGGGCTGAAAAACTAGGCTTATACTCAAGTATGTACAGTACTTGTTTTCAGATATAGGAAGAGGCCAACATAGTCTATTTGCTAGATCTCAACTAGTCTGTCTCTTCACTTGACATTGATATTATTGTACAGGCTTGCAATATGAAATTACACATTGAATATTCTTCTTAATAACAGGCAGTCCTCTGCTGTGAATATTTCAAACTAAAATCTAGTGTGGATTCGCCACCGCAGTTAATTTGGAACCACCAGAATCCCTGTTCCATTTTGGGCAGATATAATTAATAGGCTTGGATTAAGAATGATCAAAAGAAGAATAATGACAATTGGACATTTGGGATTATTGACACACTGACAAAAGTTCACACATTATGAAATAAATGTATGCATCATTAACCACAACACAATGGTATCTGTGGCAGATTATTGTTTGTTTAAATGAGAGCCAGCATCATTTGAGCATTTGACTATGATTCAGGAGAGTAGGGTGCAAATTCCTGCTCAGCCATGGAAGCCTACTAGGTGACCTTGGGCAAATCACATTCTTTCAGCCTCAGAGGAAGACAAAGCACTGGATGTCTCAAGCAGAGTAATCAAATTTGTAAGCCAGAAGTTGAATAATTACAAGTCCCACACCCACACATACATGAGGTCTAGTAAAGACAAGAAGTGCGCTTAGTCTTTTGCATAACACATATGCATTTGGTTTGTTTATTAATACTTATGCAGAATAAAACACATGGTCTAATAGAACACAAAGAATGAAAAGAAAAAATAAAGTGGCAGTATAATAAATAAACAGAAAGTTGACAAACATGCAAAGCAGCAGTTATTAAGTATGGGCATGCAAAGTTTGCGACCTCCAACAAATAGAGGGGGGAAGACTAATTCACACTACAAATGGGAACAAAAATCTAAGACTGCATTGCAGCTGATTCTCTTGACACTTTTCAGGGAAGTATTTGGGCTGCTATCTTGTGTTGCGCCTCACTTTATTGTAGAGATCCCAGAAACAGAAGCAACCAATGATTTTTTTCCTTATATTGATTTTCCATTTCCAAAAATCCCAGTTTGTGCAATACAATTATTTGGCCAACAGTGTGGCAAACTTTTGAGATCTTCAGATTTCTCCATCAGAGAATTTGAAGGGAACTGCTGTGTCTGGGAAAACGGCATCAAAGTTTTTGGTAGCACAAAGATAATGATGGAAGGAATATTTTTTATTACTTGTTAGGAGGTTAAAAAAACAGGGTTTTCAGAAGTCAGAATATCGTGGTAAGAAATAAACTAGTGAGACTTTTGTTCAGTTTTCTCCTTGTATTTGAATTGTCACGACCCAGGCTGCAGAGCACCAATAACCATACACAGAGGCCAGAATCTATCTAATATCTTTATTAAGGAAATATATAAAGTTAATAAAAGCAAGTGTATGAAATAGTCCAGAAGTAGACCTTTCAGGAAAGGTCAAAATTAGTCCAAAGAAACAATGTCCAATAAGAAATATTAAGGTCCAAAGTTGTAATCCAATAACCGAAACACTCACTTTGCCAGGCAAAGTGAGGGGAGATGACAATGTCCTTTAGTCCATGAAACTTGAGCGAGGCTAGGGAGTAACTTGAAACAAGGCTTGATACAAGGCAACAAGGAACGAGGAGCAAGAACAAGATCCGTGGAATTACTTGGCAAAATCCGGAAAACAAGGCAAGGCTGAGTCCTGGAAAACAAGGCAAGGTCCGTGGAGATAAACAAGGCTGGAAACGGGAACGAAGGCTTGGAAACGGGAGCGAAGGCTTGGAATCAGGAACAAGGCTTGAAACAGGAACGAGGCTTGGAAATGGAGCGCGCTGTCCACACACAACTTACTCCAGTAGCTGACGAATTGACTCCGCAAGAACCCTTTGTGGGCAAAACACCTAAATAGGGTCTAGTTTTCCCACCAAAGAGCAGTTCTCTGGGGAACCAGAAACGAAAGCTAATCTCTGAGTCCAGATGCATGACTCCTTAAAGTTTCTCATGGAAAGCAGGCTTAATCAGCTGAATTCTTAGCAGCTATCCTAGCACTCCTGCGAGACGCTGCTTGAACTCCCCTCTGTTGTTTACAAAACTCGTGGCGAGAAAACACAGGAGATTTAGGCTCAGGGCTTGTTTGACAGACTTCTGGAAGACAAATCTCTTGCAGGTGCAAGGTTCCCAAATCTGGCTGGGAAGGTTCCAATTCTGACTGAGACGGTGAAAAACCCAAGTTCTCCTCTTCATCTGGTACTACAGTACCAGAAACGGGACTACATGGCCCATGACTCATCACATGAATGTTGTGAAATGTTATGGAAGATTTTTGCACAAAAACCATTTTCTGTTAAAGTAATGCTCATATAAGGGCAGAGTAGTGTGGGAGAATATTTGTTTTCTCACAAAGTGGGAAAAATACTGTTGTGATTATTATTTGTCCATGCACGCTAGAATGAAAGAACCATGAATAGATCTCATGCCAATACAAAGGCAGAATAAACCGTTCTGGTCCAGCTTACCTGTCTGAACTTGTCTTCCCCTATGAACCAGTGCGGATGCTAAGATCTTCTGGAGAGGCATTGCTCTTGGTTCCACCTCCTTTGCTGGTGCAACTGGTGGGGACGAGAGACAGGGCTTTCTTGATTCTGGCCTCTTGGCTACAGAACTCCCTCCCCAGCAATATTAGATTGGCCTCCTCCCTCCTGGTTTTCAGGAAGAAAGTTAAAACCTGGTTGTGGAAACAAGCATTCGGGGAGTAGTGTATCAACAGTGCAATATACAACCACAAAGTACAGTAGAGTCTCACTTATCCAAGATAAACGGGCCGGCAGAAGCTTGGATAAGCGAATATCTTGGATAATGAGGGATTAAGGAAAAGTCTATTAAACATCAAATTAGGTTATGATTTTACAAATTCATAACAGCATGTTATACAACAAATTTGACAGAAAAAGTAGTTCAATACGCAGTAATGTTATGTTGTAATTACTGTATTTACGAATTTATCTCCAAAATATCATGATATATGGGAAACATTGACTACAAAAATGGCTTGGATAATATAGAACCTTGGATAAGCGAGGCTTGGATAAGTGAAACTCTACTGTAATACAAACAAATCGGTTTGGACATGACTAAGAGATTAGAGGCAATTATTTTAAATTAGTTATTTAAATGGATCTATATGGTTTTAATTATGTTTTTATTGTTAATGTGTTGTATATTTAGTTTCTTGTATGTTAAGCGGCACTGAATTGCCAAACTGGAAGCCACTCTGAGTCCCCACAGAGGTGAGATAGAGTGGGGTAGAAATGTAGTAAATAAGTAATATACATACAAATAATTTAAAAAATAGAAACTTTATGTCCCTTCCCCAAGGTCCAAACGGTGTCTTTTTTGCTGCATTATATCATCTGAAAAAGTAAATAATTTTTAAAGCAGGCAAGCTGCAAAAAGGAAAAAAGAGAGCAGAAGCTGAAAGGGCGATTGCTAAATTGCCAAAATTCACAGATTTCCTTTTAGCAAAAATAATATGGGTTGACTCTGAGAACGGGAAGAGTGAAACTGACATCAGTAACAATGATGGATGTTGGTGTATATTCAAATTAAATTGGGAAGTTTGTGTGTGTGTGTGTGAAGTCTACAACAAGCCACTGTGTGCATTGTGAATCTGAGTGTTGTTGCTCAAACACCACATTCATCATCATCATCATCATCATCATCATCATCATCATTTAATTACTTATTAATCGCCCTCCATCCAAGATGCTCTAGGCGATTTACAAGATAAAATAGTAAAGGATAAAAAAAACACTTTATAATCACATTGATCACTTTATAATCACATTAAGGTTTTCTGTTTTTGTAGTTGCCATAGTTAGGTAATTGTGCCCACCATGTGATACTTGGGGCAAGATAAAGTTGAAGTCCAGACTCTATTTAATCTGACTGAGAAATCTGCAACATCAGTGTCCTTTCAAGAAACAGGTTCAAGTGAGAAAATGTATTATTGTATCTATCACTGGGATAAATCATGGCTGCAAATCTTGAAGCAATGTCATAAAATAACTTTCAGTCATAAGACTGCAGTCAAACTTTTCATAATGTGTGTGTGTAGAAAGTGGAGGCAGACAGGCATTGATAATATGATATGAATGCTTTCTTGCTTTTGCAAAATGTTGGACAAATCCAGAGTTGCTTCCACTGGATTGTTTCTATTTCAGGCCTTCGTGTGGTTATCACTGTTGTTATTTAGCAATCAGCATCACTCTATTTATTAAATGACACAATCACACTATACAAGATTCCAAGAACAATCTACATTTCATTTTAATGATTAGTACTTTGCAGCAACTCTTGGTGACAGTATCCTCCATTCTTAACCATTTGGGGGCCATTACAGGCAGTTGCAGACATATATAATTAGTGCATTTTTAAGACACAAATTGCTGCCTTTGGGGCCACTAGATACAACAGCTACAATCTGTCATGCCACATCTCATTCTCTTTTCTGCATCCAATTGTTGAAGAAAATTAACTAATAAAAATCATACTTATAATAATTGCAGTGCTAGGATTGTTTCCTTAACCAACAAAGAGAAAAATATCAGCACCAGATGGCCAGCTACATATTAATGATCATAGCCCAATTTTTGCTGTCAGATACTCAAATGAACATAGAAAAGATAAAACTAAGTCCCATAGGTTTGCAAAAGAAGAAATTAAGTGTGTGAATATGTGATCTCAGTGAAGTCATTTAGAATTTTATTGTGGATTTAGATATGCACAAATTGCCCTTAATAGATTAAAAGTGAAGCTGCGACATAATATATGGCTTTTGAGTTTTTATGGTGATACCTATTAGGCCTTAATGACCTCCCAAATGTGGATCAAAGATATAAAATTTAGTATGTACAGTAATTTAAAAGAAAACATGTATAAAATGATACCTAACCTCAACTAACTTGTGAAAAATGGCTAGGAATATTTCAAATCAATGTTGGGGATATCAAGATAAGGAGAATTCCTTTTCCCAAATATGGTAGACTTGTAAAAAGTTGAAGAGTTGTTGGTTTAAATTTACATACTAATTCAAAAAAAATTGTTGAAGATAGAGTTTGTAATGTCATCAGAATTGTTTTTGCTGAGCATTGTGGATAAATATATATATATAAAAAATATGGATTGCAATGGGCCTTCTGGATCTGCAGGCCCTGGGTCTGCAAATTCAGCTGACTATGGATTGTCACGCTCCATATGATTACATGGCAGTGAAATGACATGCTGAAGTGTGTGCATTCACATCTCTGCTATTTAATAACATTGGGTGTAATCATTCATGTTTTTTCTTATCCACATGGAGTCCTGGAACCAAATCTCTGTGGATATTGTAGATCCACTGTATTCCTTTGATACTGAAGCACTGATGATTCAAGAATGGATTGTTGAGGTTGCTGAGTTAGCCCAAATGGTTTTAATAGGAGAAACCAACTCAAGATTTTTGAAAGATTAGAAAGTGCTTACGCACCTCTTGAACAATAAGAAATTAATAAAGTAATAATTATAGTTATAGTTACTAGTATTTCTAGTAGGATTATTTAGTGTGATCAGTGTTTTAGTTTAGTGTTTACGTGTATTTGGTACTGTTCCATTATCCGGGCGGACTCCAAAAGGGGACCTAGACAGAGAAGAATAGTCCATTTTATGGGGGGAGTTGAAGGAGGAAAACTATTTCCCCCATTTTTGCTGATTATTCCCCACCCTCTCGCTTCCCATGTCATAAATGAAGATTGATTTGATGACATGGGTGGGGGGAATAACAAGAACACAGAGGAAAATGCTTTTCTTCCTCCAACTCCCCCCATAAAATGGCCTATTCTTCTGTCTAAGCCCCCCTTTGGAGTCCGCCTGGATAATGAACAGTACAGTGTATTTTAATTTTAGTTTCATTTTACACATACACATACACACACAAACAGTATATATTTTTGTTTCCTGAGTAAATGAATAAATGTTTTATATAATCTGTTCCTACAAGAAAATAGGAGAAAAAAGTAGTTTACATCTTTCTCCTTTATTTCACCATTGATCAAATGGGTGTAATACCAATAACTAAATCCAGTTGTTAATCCCAACTAAAACAGACGCTCTAAATCAATGGGATTTGTGTAAATGTTCTCTTACTGTTCAGCAGTTGATTCAATGCAATTATTCTAGCCGAATCTGTAATTAGATTTAGAACGATACAATTTAAAATACAGTAGAGTCTCACTTATCCAACACTCACTTATCCAACGTTCTGGATTATCCAATGCATGTTTGTAGTCAATGTTTTCAAAACATCGTGATATTTTGGTGCTAAATTCGTAAATACAGTAATTACTACATAGCATTACTGTGTATTGAACTACTTTTTCTGTCAAATTTGTTGTCTAACATGATGTTTTGGTGCTTAATTTGTAAAATCATAGCCTAATTTGATGTTTAATAGGCTTCTCCTTAATCTCTCCTTATTATCCAACATATTCACTTATCCAACGTTCTGCCGGCCCATTTATGTTGGATAAGTGAGACTCTACTGTATATAGCTTATACATTCTAGAATGTTTCAATAAATTCATAAAGTATAGCGAACTTTGATGTAGTAGATGCATTTCCCCATTCTGTTGTAGAAGAATACATTAGCTACATGTAGTTTGGAAATACTCTTGTTCTCCACCTCAAATTAAACCACTTTTCCTTTGACTTTCTTTTCAAAAACTAAATAAAGTCAGTGCTCTGTTTGGGTATTTACTTTGAAACTAATTTAAAAGAAAAAGGAAGATTAAATAATAGGGGAAGTGTACATGCCGTGAAGTGCATGCAGTGAAATATATCTCGATATATCTCTATATATCCAAATAAAGTCAGATTACCAGACTGAATCATTTGAAAACAGAGTGAGAGAAGAAAGGAGTTCCTAAATGTAATGGTGATCCCAGCACATAAATTAATCTTTTGCATACAGAGAAATAAAAGTCATTAAATGTCATTGTCTTATTTCAAAAAGCAGTAATATCCTGTCTGATTGCTTGTATTAAAGTGGGATGATTAAACAGAAACCTTATCTTCAGTGTTCCGAGGAGAAAATTGAGAGAAGTTATCCAATTATGGATAATAAAGTATAGCGGAAATAAGAATAGAAAAATTGAGTTAGGTGAGTTAAAGAATAGTAGTTTATAATCTGTCAGTTAAGACATCTTATACTGAACACAAACAAACTGAAAAGACAGTGTGTGGAATACTACATTCAACTTGAGGCAAAGTGACAGAGCTCTCTGGTTACTGAGGTGCACTGTCACTGTTCACCTATGGGATGAAATGGGATCACCCTTAATCCCTTTGCTATTAGTAGGTACTAACAATGAGCAGATGGAGAGACATTATCCCACCATAGCAATATCCATGCCTCTATCGGAGGTCCCTAGTGATATGAATATATTTGTGGTACTCTTCCGTGCTGCTGCTCAGTCGTTTAGTCGTCTCCGACTCTTCGTGACCTCATGGACCAGTCCACGCCAGAGCTCCCTGTCAGCCGTCACACTCTTCCGTAGTATAATAGAAAAGTCAGCTCACTTGGAGGTGCGTTTTTCTACTTGGAATCCCATGCTTGCAACAGGAGCCAGTTTCTTCTTCATTCATTCAGTCGTTTCTGACTCTTCGTGACCTCATGGACCAGTCTATGCCAGAGCTCCCTGTTGGCTGCCTCCGCCTCCAGTTCATTCAAGTTCAAGCCAGTCACTTCAAGGATACTGTCCATCCATCTCGCCCTTGGTCGGCCTCTCTTCCTTTTTCCTTCAATTTTCCCAGCATCATGATCTTTACCAAGCTTTCCTGTCTTCTCATGATGTAGCCAAAATACTTCAACCTTGCCTCCAATATCTTTCCCTCCAGTGAGCAGTCGGGCATTATTTCCTGGAGGATGGACTGGTTGGATCTTATTGCGGTCCAAGGCACTCTCAGGATTTTTCTCCAGCACCAAAGTTCAAAAGCATCTCTCTTCCAGCAGCCAGTAAAGCTGAGTTAAAGTACAGTATGGTATCTGCTGGTATTTGGTTCCAGGACCCCTCATAAAATTAACTATGTTTTGCATTCCAACATGAAGTTTTGGAAAATATTCCTGGTGGAAATAGGAGTTGCCCTGAACATTATTTTCAGTCATAGCCCCATGTACAGTAGAACAGCATCATGCAATTGTCCCACCCATCTTCATTCTGTGAAATATATGAGAACAGTGTTTTCAAGGTTGCACTTTGTCCAAGCCTTTATACTACTAAAAGTTAAACATTATCCTTCTGATCCACCAAAGCGAGTCCATTCAAGGAAGCAGGCTTCTAGGAGCAGATGGCCTTGAAGAAGGCACTTTATGGACACAAAATAGTGAGAAAAAAATCCAGTCTTTGGCATTCAGTGCTCTCGGCATAACTGCCCAATCAATGTTAAGTTGTGAATTTTAATCTGCACTATCAGTGGATTGTAACTTTGTGTATTTTGTTATATGTCTTTGAATAGTGTTTATCTCTTGTTTTAATGATGTTGTATCCAGCCTTGAACTGCAGGGAGAGGCAGGTAATAAAGTAGTAGTAGCTGTTATTATTATTATTATTATTATTATTACCATATACTCATAGAATCATAGAATAGTAGAGTTGGAAGAGACCACATGGGCCATCCAGTCCAACCCCCTGCTAAGAAGCAGGAAATCGCATTCAAAGCACCCCCGACAGATGGCCATCCAGCCTCTGCTTAAAAGCCTCCAAAGAAGGAGCCTCCACCACGGCCCTGGGGAGAGAGTTCCACTGTCGAACAGCTCTCACAGTGAGGAAGTTCTTCCTGATGTTCAGGTGGAATCTCCTTTCCTGTAGTTTGAAGCCATTGTTCCGTGTCCTAGTCTGCAGGGCAGCAGAAAATAAGCTTGCTCCCTCCTCCCTATGACTTCCCTTCACGTATTTGTACATGGCTATCATGTCTCCTCTCAGCCTTCTCTTCTGCAGGCTAAACATGCCCAGCTCTTTAAGCCGCTCCTCATAGGGCTTGTTCTCCAGACCCTTAATCATTTTAGTCGCCCTCCTCTGGACGCTTTCCAGCTTGTCAACATCTCCCTTCAACTGTGGTGCCCAAAATTGGACACAGTATTCCAGGTGTGGTCTGACCAGGGCAGAATAGAGGGGGAGCATAACTTCCCTGGATCTAGACGCTATTCCCCTATTGATGCAGGCCAGAATCCCATTGGCTTTTTTTAGCAGCCGCATCACATTGTTGGCTCATGTTTAACTTGTTGTCCACAAGGACTCCAAGGTCTTTTTCGCACACACTGCTGTCAAGCCAGGCGTCCCCCATTCTGTATCTTTGATTTCCATTTTTTCTGCCGAAGTGAAGTATCTTGCATTTGTCCCTGTTGAACTTCATTTTGTTAGTTTTGGCCCATCTCTCTAGTCTGTCAAGATCGTTTTGAATTCTGTTCCTGTCTTCTGGAGTGTTAGCTATCCCTCCCAGTTTTGTGTCGTCTGCAAACTTGATGATCGTGCCTTCTAACCCTTCGTCTAAGTCGTTAATAAAGATGTTGAACAGAACCGGGCCCAGGATGGAGCCCTGCGGCACTCCACTTGTCACTTCTTTCCATGATGAAGACGACGCATTGGTGAGCACCCTTTGGGTTCGTTCGCTTAGCCAATTACAGATCCACCTAACCGTAGTTTTGTCTAGCCCACATTTTACTAGTTTGTTTGCCAGAAGGTCGTGGGGGACTTTGTCGAAGGCCTTACTGAAATCCAGGTACGCTACATCCACAGCATTCCCTGTATCGACCCAACTCGTAACTCTATCGAAAAAAGAGATCAGATTAGTCTGGCATAAAATACTCGCGTATAGGAGCCCCTGGTGGCGCAGCGGATTAAACCGCTGAGCTGCTGAACTTGCTGGCTGAAAGGTCAGTGGTTTGAATCTGGGGAGTGAGGTGAGCTCCCGCTGTTAGCCCCAACTTCTGCCAACCTAGAAGTTTGAAAACATGCAAATGGGAGTAGATCAATAGGTACCACTCATGCAGTCATGCCAGCCACATGACCTTCGAGGCATCTACTGGCAACACCGGCTCTTCAGCTTAGAAATGGATATGAGAACCAACCCCCAGAGTCGGACATGACTAGATTTAATGTCAAGGGGAAACCTTTACTTTTACTATACTTGAGTATAAGTCGAGTTGAAAAAGCCCCCCTTGGCTTATACTCAAGTGAGGGTCCTGGCCGGCTTATAGTCGAGTCGGCTTGCACTTGAGTATATAGGTAATCAGAGTTGGACAGTCTTATCTTATTAAAGTCTTATTATTATCTTATAGTTTTATGTAAATATTCAAAAACATTTAACCTACTGATGCCTCAATTAATGTAATTTTATTAGTATTTATTTTTATTTTTATTTTTGAAATTTACCAGTAACTGCTGCATTTCCCATCCTCCTCTTATACTCAAGTTAATAAGTTTTCCCAGTTTTTAATGGTAAAATTAGATGCCTCGGCTTATAGTCGAGTCAGCTTATACTCAAGTATATATGGTATTAGGTATTTATGCAGCAAAGAGCTGTAGAAATATGGAACTTGGGAGTGAGGTGGGGGTGGACCTGCAGAATCCAGTCCTTTTTGAGTGAATATCTCATCACACTTGCATCACTCCAGTTTCATAGCAACTGTGATTGCCTTTTTGTTTTCAGATTCATAATTGGGAATTTGTATGCTTGTTCACAGATTCAAGTCATTGTCTTTTCTAAATCCAACACTCCAGTAATATTCACTGACAAAGTTAACTTCCTTTACTAACTGGTTAGTAACTCCATTCATTAATCAGATAAGGCAGAGACAATGTCTTTAAAAATTAGTGTGCAATTTCTTTGGCTGTGCCTGGCAGGAGTTTGGCAAGCCACATAGGCGAGGAAATAAGTATAGCTCAGCTTATTTCTGTGACAATTCAAAATCACTCCTCTCTACTCCACTGGTGGAGTCCTTGTCTCCCAGTTTGTCTAAACCCCTTCTTGTCTGTTCCACTAAACTTGATGGCAGACATGCCCATTAATACATACAGGACTGCATGCTCACCAAATCTGATACATTGCCAGGAGTTATTTCTTTCCAGGATGTGCAAATGAAGCTATTATCAATGTCACAATGTATTTGATGAATTTACTATTTCAACACCATGCCCATAGAAACACTATTGAGAGAATAGTTATGAATATGCTGACATTTAATAATATATTTCTTTTCCAACCCCTCTTTTGTGAGACAATTAATGATAGAAAAAAAGTTTGAAATATACCAGGATTGGTCTGGGAGCTAATATATTTTTGAGGCCATGTCCTGTTTGTAAATATAATTCTGTTTGTCTATTTGGATATGAAGCAAATAAGTAAAGTAAAGAAACCTTTAAAATATGTTTCCAGTTGTAATTATGGTGTTTAGTATTCCACTTATATACATTAACGGGCATGGCTGCATGGCATCCTTTTGCTTTTTCTGCATTTTCAGCATACACAGCTGCACAGTGGTTTTATTGCAGGCATGAAAAATGCATATCATGGACTGTATGAAGCCACATACTTCTTTTATGGAACCCTCAAATAGTCACAAGCTACCATCTTCCCTTCCCCATTTTAAATTTATCTTTAGGCAAAAAATTAGCTGTCATCTAAATGTCCAACTCCTCTCCACTTGCTTTCAAGGCTTTCTTTGCTGAAACTGAAGAAAATACTGGCTAGGAAAAGACAAACCAACCCCAAGACTGAGATACTGTATGTATGTGTACAGACTGAACATCCCTTATCATAACTGTTCTGTAGTTTAGATTTTGGAATACTTTTATGAACATAATGAGATATCTTGGGGTGTATCTATACCAGGCATGGGCAAACTAAAGCCTCAGGCCCGGATGTGGCCCACGGGGCGCTTACCTCAGACCCTCCTCATTTTCTCTATCCTCTTGGCATAAGGACACAGTGGCTTGCTGTATTTCTACGCCGAAAAGATGGAGGGGAGGGATGCATGCAGCAGCTGAGAGCCCTCTGGAGAACTCTCATTCACCGCTTGTCTCGCCCTCCTCTCAGCATAAGAATGGAGCGAGCGACCCCATCCTTATGCCGGGAGGATAGCTCAAGAAAAACACATGGTGGCTGAGAGCCCTCCGGAGCATTTTCAGTTGCCACCTGTCTCGTCCTCCTCCTGGCATAACGTCAAGAGGACAGCCCGAGGATTGGGGAAGTTGCTGCGCGTCCCGCATTCCTCCCGGTGTAAGGATGGGGCAAGCAGCCCTTCCTTATGTTGGGAGGACAACTTGAAGTTGACCCAGGCCCTGCCCCTTCCTACCCCTGCCCTTTCCCGGGCCCACCCATTCAGTGTGCAAACAGCCCTCCTCCCTCCCGGCCTGGTCCTTTTCACCGAGCGCACAATACAGCGCTAAGGCAAAAATGTTTGCCCATGCCCGAATGTAGTTTGACACCACTTTAATGGTCAATGTTATGGAATCCTGAGATTTTTGCTTTAGTGAAACACCAGGTCTCTTTGGCAAAGAAGGCTAAAGATCTTGTAAATCTACTACTCCCAAAATTAGACCATAAGGTCAAGAAAAAAAGGTTCAAGCTCTTAATGATTTCATAAAGGACAAAGAGAATGCATGTTGATTACCTAAAAGGAACAGAGTTATATGCACAAGGGATAGCCAGAGGCAGAAAGTTACAAATCTCAGAACAGGGTGGAACTTGCGGAAGGAAAAGCAGCATTTGTTAAAGGGGGAAATCAAAGAGAGCAGAGAGGGAGAGCATGAAGACTGATAAAAGAGGGCAAAGTAGTGAAGAGACTTGAAAGTTAGACATTTAAACTTAACACGGAAGTTTAATAAGGAAGTCAATGAATACAAAGAAATAGATAAAGAATTCAGAAAAGTGTGCACACAGAATATCTGCCAAACAAACATAATGACCTAAATCAAATTATTAATCCCAAGCAGTGCAGACCTACTGAATAATTGGAATTTATTTCCATTGACTTCCATTCCACAATTGATTCAATAAGCCTACTCCAGTTACGCCTACCCAACAGGAATGTGTTCAACAGTTTTAAGCTGAAAAACAGAAAGACTGATAGGCAAACGGGACTATGATTTTAAAATTACATTTTTATAATGTATTATGAAAAGAGAATTGACAGATTTCAGCTAGCATGGTAATGTGAGCTGGGATGGGAGGGGGAATAAAATATAATACTTAAGCGCTTAACTTGCCAAGAGGGCTGAAGAGTAATGTTGCCATTTGAGAAAAGAGTGCAAGGAGGTGAAAGTGGTGCAGGGAACAATGCAATAAATTCTGTTTTCTGCATATTGAGTTTGAGAAAAGAATAAATTACCCAAGCAGGAATAGCTGTAAGACAGTTGGAAATATTAGTAAGAACAAAGGAAGATAGGGAAGGAAATGAAAAGAGTTGGGTGTCATTATTGCAACAATCACAGTGCAGACCAAAGGGGGAAATCAAACTGCCAAGAGGGAAGAAGGTGATGTAGGAAGCCAAGCACAAAGCCTAAGTGATACTCAGAGAAAGGGAACACTGAAATCCTCTGTATCTTACTTCAGAGAAACACCAAAGTCAGTAGTATTTACTTCTAAGAAGACCCACATAGGATTACACTGTTAAAAATTGATCACCACTATCCACATATGAGGGATATCATATTTCATTGCATTGCACTTTTTATCTCTTTCTTTAGCTGAAAAAAGGGGGTGCGACTATTATGTGATTAAAAATAATCTGCACTATACAAAAAATAGCTTTGCTCATACACCTACCCTCTTTTCAGCTTCACTCACCCACTACCCTTTCAGTTACGGTGCTTCACGCATCTGAGACTGGAAACACTGGGTTGAAGAGAGTGATACTACTGCCTCTCTTCAACTCAGTGCTTTTGAACTCAGTCATGTAAACTGATATATGTGAAAGAGAGCCATCGGCATGGGTGACGCTGTTGCTTGTATAGTGGAGCAAGACGTTGGGGCAATGAATCGAGGCTGCAACAATTATGTGATTAAAGGAAAAATATCAATTTGGGGGGCCCAAAAAACGAGGCGCAACTATTATGTGGTGAAATACAGGTATTCAAATTCACTTCCCTTAAAGAGCTGGGCATGTTTAGCCTGCAAAGAAAAGGCTGAGAGGAGACATGATGGCCATGTATAAATATGTGAGGGGAAGTCATAGGGAGGAGGGAGCAAACTTGTTTTCTGCTGCCCTGGAGACTCAGGCATGGAACAATGGTTTCAAACTACAGGAAAGGAGATTCCACCTGAACATTAGGAAGAACTTCCTCACTTGAGAGCTGTTAAGCAGTGGAACTCTCTGCACCGGACTGTGATGGAGGCTCCTTCTTTTGCTGCTTTTAAGCAGAAACTGGATGGGCATCTGTCGGGGGTGCTTCTTGACAGGGGGTTGGACTGGATGGTCCCTTCCAACTCTATGATTCTATGAATGCAAATGTGTTGTTTTTAAGTCATAGCTTGCTTCATGCTCCACAGATAGAAATCCATCCTGGGAAACAAATATTCATTTGGGAAATTCCTATCTCTTCTTATTTAGCTGTGGTCATCAACCTGTTAATTGAAATGCTCAGCTCCTACCTGAAGTCTTGCTTTTGAATTCAAAGTCATTATTTGAACAGTACAATTAAGGCCAGTGCGGTCTCTGACCCATTCTCTGCCTGGGTAAAAAAATTGTAATGACATCTTGATACTATGCAATACTCAAAGTGAAATTTCTTGCTTTTCTGAGAATCTAATTTAAAGCTTAATGATCCTTTTTATTTGGTATGATCTCTTCCTGAAAAGAGAGAAACACAAAAGATTTCTAAAACCTAGCCTTTTCTTTCACAATAAAATCTCACAAAGGAAGCTTGCAATAAATTCTAGTGATCTTCATAATATATACCCCATATTTTCCTTTTTAAGAGACTTCATCCAGTAGACCTCTAACTTTAATAAAATAATATTCTGTCTTACATTAAAATGAAATTATTGCTTCACATTTTTTAAAAGAAAAACGGCCTTTCTGAAATGCATACTGATACCAATTTGGTTTTCAGCTTTTGCCAACCAATTCCAATCACTTCAATCTATGGGACAAGAAATATTAAGCCCTTATCTGGCTTCAGACAGTCTGAATCTTTTATCTATCTTTGAATAAATGACATAGAGATTGAATTAGACTATGGGCTGGATGCGTGGAATTTTTATTTTGAACAGAAGGACTTGGATCATACTCATTTAATTTCTATAATATTTGCAGCTAGTCTACGATGATGAAAATGATGTTGATGTAGCATCATCAAAACACAGAACAAAACAAGAAAGGAGACAGATAGGCATACCAAAATCATACAATCTTTTTTTAAGTTAGTGAGAAAAAAATATAAGGCAACTTTTAGTCTTATAATAGCTTCAACACAGTTGATTAGAAGGTTTTAACAATGCAGTGAAGGAAGTACAGATGAAGACATAGCAGGTTCATGCTCCCAAAAATTACAGTAAATAAGCAAGTAAAAAAGCACCCCAGCCCCTAAAATCCCTCCCAGATATTTCGCCCCCACAAACACCTTTGTTTCCCTCCATTTGCCCAGGGAAAAAATGGAAGGAAGTCATATGACATCAGCCCCTCTTACTATTTTAGGGGGAAAATTGAAGTAGTTTGGTACCCGCAGGAGGTGTATAGCCTACAGGGGGAGATTGAAGGTGGAATATTGGCCCTTGTGAACCTGCCAATTTATAGTCCAGATCTAATCTCTTATAGATATCTGACAGTTCCACATACTACAATCTTTCAACCTAAAAACCCTTCAGATATTGTCACTTTCCCCCTCAAGCTCTTATATTTACTTTGATTTCCAGTATGATTGTGGCCATCTATTTTTGAGATAAGTAACCCCATTTTAGAAGAAGTAATTTAACACTGAACATGTATAGCAATGTGACTTAACCTTACTTAAATTATTGGAAATATAAAAACCTCATATTTTTTCAGTGGAGAATGGCAAGTGCCCTATTAGTAGTGAGTGAAGACATAGGTCAACTTACACATGTGCTTCTTGTTTGGGTTTTAATCGGGATATGATGTTTTAATTGATTATGTATTGCTGTCCAATGTACTTGTATGGATTATATATGTTGTACGCCACTTTGAATCCCAACCACAGGAGAAAAGCGGGATAGAAATGAATTAATAGTAATAATAATAATAATAATAATAATAATAATAATAATAATAATAATAATATACATCACACAGTCCTAGACACTTGGGTAGTGTGATTTTGTGATACGAAATCCAGCATATCTATCTTGTTTGCTGTGTCATACAATAAAATAATAATAGTTATTGTGAAGTCCGGTATTCCCTTTTTTCTGTGTCTGATACTATGTCTGGTAGTTGGGGGAGATTGGAGAAGAATCTGGCTGCTGGCTGTGGCCCTGTACCCATGCAAAATGATTGCATTACTTGCTGATACCTCCAGAGGACCTGGTGGATCTTAGCAGATGATCTAATCATTTCACAAATTGGTAGTGGTGAATGACATCTGTAGTGTTGTTTCACACATGGAACTATTGTACTTTGCTAAGCGTTGCAGGATTCCATCCAATTAATGTTCTCTCCCAAAGATAACATCTGTGATATTTTAACAAAACTTGGAAAGTTTCATTTTAAAAAAGATAAACATAATGACATTGTCAAACCATTTATAACTGATCAGCGAGTGTACCATCTTATTGATTCTTCTTAAAATAACTTACTCAACTCT
This sequence comes from Anolis carolinensis, assembly GCF_035594765.1. Taxonomy (NCBI): domain Eukaryota; kingdom Metazoa; phylum Chordata; class Lepidosauria; order Squamata; family Anolidae; genus Anolis; species Anolis carolinensis. The sequence continues at coordinate 196,826,375 of NC_085843.1, forward strand.
GCATTTTAACATCGGCAAAAGAGAACCAAAAGACATGTTATGAATACATAAACCAAGCTGAAAAGTGGAGATATTTGTACTTCAACAGAAATCTTTAAACTGTTGTGTCTTATTTCTTGTCATTCTTGTCATTGACACCTTGTCATTCTTGGGATTAGTCAGCAGATAATGCTGACTACATTGATTTTAAATATTGGTGGGTGTTTGCATTTTTCTTCTTTTTCAATATATTGATATCACCACGCATTTGAGAGGCCATATGCTATTCGTTTTGGAGATTAGATTGATGTGAAAACACAAAGATAGTCTCTTGGATATATACCTGTACATAATTAAAGCTTTATATTTTGCTGTATCGTTTACAAGTTAGATGCACCTGGCTATAGTAGGATCACTGGTGGAAAAACTGGCTCTCCTTCCAGTAGTCTTGGGAATTTGGGATTCTCCCATAAACCTGCAAACTTTGACAGCAATCCAACATCCCATCAGTGCAGCATAAATACCCACATATAGAGATACGCTTTGTTGTTGTTTATTCGTTCAGTCGCTTCTGACTCTTTGTGACCTCATGGACCAGCCCACGCCAGAGCTCCCTGTCTGCCGTGGCCACCCCCAGCTCCTTCAAGGGCAAGCCAGTCCCTTCAAGGATAACATCCATCCATCTTGCTCTTTGTCAGCCCCTCTTCCTTTTTCCTTCCATTTTCCCCAGCATCATTCTCTTCTCCAGGCTTTCCTGTCTTCTCATAATGTGGCCAAAATACTTTGCCTCTAATATCCTTCCCTCCAGTGAGCAATCGGGCATTATTTCCTGGAGTACGGACTAGTTGGATCTTCTCGTGGTCCAAGGCACTCTCAGAATGTTCCTCCAACACTACAATTCAAAAGCGTCTATCTTCCTTTGCTTAGCCTTTGCTGTAGCACTTTGCTTAGTGCTACACTAGCACTATGCAACCCTTGGGCAGAATAGCAACAGTATACAACACATATAAATTGCCATTCTGCAATGCACAATGAAAAATAAACTATGTATTATGTGCCACCACAATGTGCAATGTGAAACCACAATTTCACAACCACAGGATTCAGTGTTGCTGTGGTGTCGCTTTACTACTAATGCTGTCATCAGAATGTATTCATTATGCCATGGTGAATAATTTGACCCTCTGTGTACTGCAACTTGTGCAAGATTACATCTTTAACAGGATGCCTGACTTTATGAAGGATACAACTGGTTTAGAAAATCAGCTGCATCCACTCACATACTCAGTTTTGTTCATATAATTGTTCATATAATTACAAATAAGGCTATATACTTAGAAGTCCGTAGTATGAAAAAGTAGCCTTTTCTGTTTGTCTTCCTGTATTGTTATTGAAAGTGGCAGAATGTGCTCTGCAAACCTTGGGTAACTTTATCTGCTTGAAATGCACAACTGCACCAGACAAGTCACTGCATCTATTGAATCTGACTTGTGCTTCTACTGCCTCAGGACAATGCGCTGTCCAGAGTTGACCCCAGGCAGATGCAATCATAGTGAGCGCATGGGGCCTCATTGTTTCAGGGACCATGGAGGTTCATGCCAAGTTTGGGACAGATTGGGACTCAACCCTAGAGGGCAAATAGTTGTGCACATAACTTTAAAATACTATGTTGACCACAGACTGACAGTTGAGATGATTGGATATGTCCAAGCTTGAGCCTGGAATTAAATAGTTACAAATAAGGGCTGCTTGTAGTGTATTTCTTTCCCTAGTAATGAAGGTATGACTACTAAGCTGCATCACTAATGTAATTTAAAGGAGATTCTTCAAATGAAAGGTGGACAGAAGAGGAAGTTGTATACTATTGTATTGATAGAAGGGGTTAATTTGACGCAACACTCCGATGGCAACAAGTTCCATTAACCGATTCTGTATGCTTTGAGGCAAAATAAGCTTAGCTCTCTCTGTGTTAACTCTATTAAATGCTCTTGCTTACAATTGTTCATCTTAACAGTCACCCTTGTTTCTATTTTCATAGTTAGTGTGTTAAATCACAGTCTGTCAGCATGCTTCAGCCACACTTCATTGTCGAGCTTCACTGTTAAAGTGGTATGAGGCAGTCTGTAACTCTTTGGTGATCTAGACCAGTGGTTTCAACCTTCCTAATGCCACAACCCATTAATACAGTTTTTCATGTTGTGGTGACCCCCAAACATAAAAATATTTTCATTGTTACTTCATAACTGTCATTTTGCTACTGTTATGAATTGTAATGTAAATATCTGATATGCAAGATGTATTTTCATTCACCGGACCAAATTTGGCACAAATACCCGAATTTTGGTGGGCATTCACCTTGGGTTTTAATAATAATAATAATAATAACTTTATTTTTATACCCCGCCCCATCTCCCCGAAGGGACTCGGGGCGGCTTACATAAGGCCCTGCCCGATAAAACAATCAAATCAATAACAGTTGGAGTTTTACTTCACCTACATCAAGAGAGCACAATGATGGATCGGGACCAAACTTGGCACGAATCTCAATATGCCCAAATGTGAACACTGGTGGAGTTTGGGGAAAATAGACCTTGACATTTGGGAGTTTTAGTTGCTGGATTTTATAGTTCACCTACAATCAAAGAGCACCTTGAACCCCACCAACAATAGAATTGGGCCAAACTTCCCACACAGAACCACCATGACCAACAGAAAATACTGGAGGGATTTGGGAGGAATTGACAATAATTTAGGGGAGATGTAGTTCACCTACCTCCAGAGAGCACTGTGAATTAATGTGTTTTCTGATGGTTTTTGGCAACCCTTCTGACACCCTCTCACGACCCCCCCCCCCGGGGTCCCGACTGCTAGGTTGAGAAACACTGATCCTGACCAAGAACACAATCCTCGTATGCAGCACAGAAACCCAAACTCAAATTTATATGTGGATTACATGTAAATGGATTTATAGCAAGAAATATGGAGCACGTAAAAGAAGGCCCTTCTTTCCCCCCTTCTTCTTGCTCCCATGCATAGTTATCTGTTTAAGTATGTATACTCTAAATGAGGTTATTTGTCTTAGGGAAACAAACAGATCCCCTTTTCTTGCTTGTGAAATGAATTCTACTCTAACTCGAGTAAAACTCAAGGATGCTAATGTTCAGTCAACCAGTTGTCTATTTATTTCTGTTTATCCCTCCTGCTCCATTAGCAACTTTTCCTTCCTTATTTTCTTTGAGACTGCTAAATGGTTCAAACATTTCCTAAAATTAGTTGATGAGCTTGTTAAGGGCACATTTCCAGGACCGATTCCTTTCACAGCAAAAGAGAAGATGAAGGTAATTTTGTTTGCAAGGAACGTATGATTGGGAGCTGACTGTTGAAAGAGACGCCGTGTCAATGTAATGAGGGAGTGTAATATTTTAGTTTGCATCAATATGGAAATAACGGTGCAGCTTGACAGACCTGATGCTAAAGGCAGTGCCAGAATGCTCATTACGCATTCAGCTTCTGATTATGAAAAATAGCGTGTTTTCTTTTAAAGAGGAATACACATTATCAATCAAACCACACCAATTATTTCCAAAAGGGATCACAGCTAAACAGGCACAGGGAGGGGGGCTCCCCAAGTATAACCGCACCTGAAAAAAGGCACATTTCAATGTACATGATAGTTTAATTTCATGACAGTTGACTTAATTAGCCATTTTAAGCCTTCTTTTCTGATTGGTTACTATACAGAACACTACCCATTAACAGGATGCCAAAAAGATGGCTCTTTCCTCCCTTCCTTTCCGTAGCTGAAACATATCAAGGTGACATGAAACATGATCTAGAAAAGCAGATTTTAAAATTTGAAACCCCTTACAGTTATTTAATTTGAAACTCCAGATTCAATGATCAGGTGAAACGGTGCCCATATGGAATCATTGGATAAAAAGTGGGATAGAAATATTTTAATAAAATGACTAAACACAAATAAATATTTCTTTGCCACCTTCAGTCTAAGGCTGGATCTACATTGCCATATAATCTAGATTGTCAAATCAGAAAATAATAATAATAATAACTTTATTTTCTATCCCGCCTCCATCTCCCCGCAGGGACTTGGGGCGGCTAACACAGGGCAAAAGCCTGAAAACAATAAAACAGAATGCAACAGATAAAAACAGCATCTTCAACTAAGTAAAACACAGTAAAATCAGATAATGCAATGCAATGTCAATATAATAACAGTAAAAACCAATTTAAAAATAAAATAATGAGATAAAAAGACCACCAATTAGGATAATGGAGTAAAATGGGAGGGTAGTCTAAATGAAAGTGCAACAATATATTTTTGGTGCCTTTTGGGGGCGAAGAGGACAAAGTGCTAAACATTCTCAAACATTGGAGTGAGGTATGACCCAAGTGAAATCTATTTATGCTTCTTGTATATCTTATACACATAGCATGAAGTTAGCTTTATACAATATTTTAAAATAATTTTGAGTTTTATGGTTTTGGGCACCGCACCTGCTATTTCTTGGGACTTTAAAGTCCACTTTTTATATATCAAAGACACAAGTTTTCAGGTATATAGGTCTAAAAATTTTAATTTAGCAAAGGTCTGATTATTTATCCTAAATGCTGGTTGCGTTCATTTTTAAACTAACAGTTTATGCCCAGTGGTAGTTTCCTTTTGGGGAAAAGTTGTCATTCAAATTAATTTTGTCTTGCAGCAGTCTTTGAAATTTGTGCATCTAAATGTGCTCTTGACCTATTTTCCTACAAGTTGGAAATTAACTTTTGATTGATTGAAATGAATTGTTCACGTCCTTTTCTTTGGATAAAAGTCTCATGACCCTTTCACTATATCAACATCTGGCTTATAGACATCAGCTTTACATGGACATATATAGGATCGCCTTCTTCTTCTTCTATTATTATTATTATTATTATTATTATTATTATTAGTAGTAGTAGTAGTAGTATTAATATTATATATTTATAACTGTTCTCTGTTTAAAGATCAGGGCAGCATACAACAAAACTGACCTGCGGGATTTAATATAATGCAAACAAGAACAATAGAAAAAAAAACATAAACAATTTAAAATGTTTAAAACAAACATTACAGCTATTTAAAGCCGGTTAAAAGAAAACCAGCGGCATGTGTGTATTTGTGTTAGTTTTTCCAAAAGTTAATGTGTGTTTTCAGTTTGTTGTAATTTATTCCCCGGTTTGTTTTCTATTTTTTTTCCTTCATAAATTGTATAATGTCAAAGAAAAAATATTTTTGCAGAAAGAAAATAAATCTTAAAATGTTGCAAAAATTTAATTTTTGGATACATGTTTCTTGTATACACACTTTAGTTTATCTGGCCTTGGAGACTTGAAGTTGTTTAGAGTAGCCAGATATTCTGGGACTACTATTTTGGGTTGCATTTCGCCTATTGCCTTGTCTGTTCCATATTGCTCATGTTAAATATTTCCTTCCTTTTGGGAGAAGACTGAAGCAAATAATATGTTGAGCAGTTTTGCTTTTTTCCTATCCCTTGTTAGCATTTCACAACCTTATCCATGCAGAGATCCTGCCATTTCCTTGTTCTTCCCTTTTCCGCTGACATAATCTCTCTGGCAAGCCTGAGAGCATTTTGTGCTATAGCTTTTCAGAATTTTCCCCTACATATGTTGGTTATTTGTCTGAATTTCTCTTTAGTGATTTCATCCCTTTACATTTCTTATACACATCCCTTTAAAATCCTATCTCAGTTGAAAGTCTATTCATTTTGGTTTCTTTAGACTTGCCTTTTTCCCCTCCTTGTTGGCACTGTTTACAATTGTGCCTTCAGTATCTCACTTTTAAGAAATCCCCACTCATCATTAACTCCCTGTCCCTGTCCATGGGATCATACTGAATATTTCCCTAAATTTCCTGAAATCAGTTCTCCCTAAAGTCTAGAATGCATGTCTGACATCTCTTAGTCTCACCTTTCCTTTGTATCACAATCTCCAAGAGAACATCGTCATTCCTACCTAAGGATCCCACTACTTCCACTCCATTGACCAGGTCCTCAGTGTTGGCTCGAAGTAAATCCAGAATAGCTTATCCCCTTGTTGTCTCTTCCATCTCCTGAACAGTAAAATTGTCTGCAAGGCAAGCAAGGAATTTATTGGACTTCGTATTCTTGGCAGAATTTGTTTTCTAACAAATATCAGAATAATTGAAATCTCCCATTACTTCTATATTTCTTCTTTCTGCATGTTTGGTCATTTGTTCAAGAAAGGATTCATACAGGTCTTCAGTCTGGTTTGGAGGTCTGTAGTAGACCCCCACAACTACATGTTTTTCAGTTCTTATTCTCTTCTTATAATTCTTGTTCTTGTTCTCTTCCCATTTTATTTTTATATTCTCAGCTTAACTGAAAAAAAATTTATATTATTTTTCCACCTCAAGAAATGCTTACTGTTACTTTGTGATAATATTCTAAAACATGGGATAAACTTAATCCATCCTTTTTATGGGGTTGTTGTGTGTTTCCCGGGTATATGGCCATGTTCTCCTGATGTTTCACCCACATCTATGACAGGCATCCCCAGAGGTTGTGAGGTATATGGGAAAAACTAAGAAAGGAAGGTTTATATATCTGTGGAAGATCCAGGGTGGGAGAAAGAACTCTTTGTCAGTTAGAGGCCAGTGTGAATGTTGTAATTAATAACCTCGATTCATTTTGAATAGCTAACAAGCTTCATCTCCTGGCTTCTTCCTGCTTGGGGGAATACTTTGTTCGGAGTCGTTAGCTGCCCCTGATTGATTCATGTCTGGAATTCCTCTGTTTTTATAGTGTTCTTCCTTATTTACTGTTCTGATTTTAGGGTTTTTTTTAATACTGGTAGCCAGATTTTGTTCATAGATGTGGTCAAAACGTCAGGAGAGAATACTTATGGAACATGGCCATACAGCCTGGAAAACACACAACAACCCTGTGATTCCGGCCATGAAAGCCTTTGACAATACATCTTTTTTATGTTCATGTTCCCTTTTAGGCAAGTTGGATCAACATGAGCAAAAGTTGACTCTTGTGATAAGCTACTGTTCTGAACTGACTTGCAAGCTTTTATTTTTCACTGAGTTGAATTGGAGCAGCATAAACTTTCTAAATAAGTTTAGGGGTCAAGCACAGGTGGTTAAACAAGCTGAGCTCCAGTTCTGTAGCTGAGAGCAAGGACTGCTTTTCAAATAGAAGGGAAGAGTCACCATTTTAAAGCTTTTGCTGCTAAGTCAATTGAAAAGTATATGCCCCCTGCCTTATACCTTTCAATTGATTCACAAACAAATATAACATTTCACTTGAAATCACAGAGTTCATTGGAAGTTAATGCGAGCTTTCCCTTCTTTTTACAACCTGAAGCTATAATGATGGAGCCATGGTATATAGATGAAGTTCCATAGTCAGCATATATATGAATACCTACTAGCGAAATACTTCACTGAGCCATTGTGAGGGTAATGGGTGTTAATATATGACTTAACACAAAAAAGAGCATCACCTAGTACAGTGGTTCTCAACCTGGGGTCCCCAGATGTTTTTGGCCTACAACTCCCAGAAATCCCATCTAGTTTACCAGCTGTTAGGATTTTTGGGAATGAAGGCTAAAAGCATCTGGGGATCCCAGGTTGAGAACCACTGACTTAGTGCCTTCTGCTAATATGGGATGCGAATCATATTGTGCAGGAATTTATATATGCTTCACTTGA